>NC_080030.1:98535141-99164687 GCF_030020395.1 Manis pentadactyla | reverse complement strand
CATTGCTATGTTAGAGTTAATGAAATCTGCTGATAATCATTAAAATTCAATATAGAGTAATGGCATTTTTTTCTGAATAATTCAAGAAAATGCTGCCTACGAATATGCTTTGAAGAAAGTTACCAGTAAAACCAACCATCAAAATCCTTCGGTAACTGACAGAGTATGACATCTTAAGCATTTGGGGATGAAGAGTACTCAACAGACAGAGCTGAGTTATTAATTTATGATGAAAGACACAAGCATGAACTCCATTTTATCAAAGATGCCTCTGAAGAATGGAAAGGCAGATTGCAAATGCATTTGAGAGCCGAAGACAGACCTGCTCATTCTCTGTATGATGGTGCTTTTTGCAGGTTTATGAAGCTTCATGTGCTTAGAAAGGATTAATCTACTGGATACTTTTATCTCTATATTGGAGTCTCTTGGACAAGAAGGAGCCATTGATCAGTTTTCTCCTTCTGCCAACTTCTATCATCATCTCTATCAGGTGGACTGAGGAGGATGACAAAGAAGCCCTTTGAGAAGGCTCATGAATTAGCTCATAAGAATTTTTAGTAACAGAAAGGCTTATGGGCTCAGCAAGATGGTACCAGCAGAAGGTATAAATCAAAGTCTACACAGGGGGTCTTTGCTCAGGCTGTGACTTTGAATTACCCATATGAGAGGGAGAACATGCAAGAAACGCAAGTTTGTTACTAACTCCCTAATGAGAAAAACAAAACCTCACTGCAGAAAATCTGCAGACCAGAGAGCACTTTGACACTGCTTAGTATGCAGCATGCCTTACAATCTTCCAATGGTGGAGGAACCACTTTAGAATTTATTGTATACATTAATTTGATTGCGCAGTGATATATTTGTTAGACAAATTACCACACATCTAATTAAAAAGCAGTCTTAAAGCCACCTGATTACTGATTTACATTACATTTATTCAATTCCAATGTATTTGTGGAGATAAATTAGATGTAATTTCTGGGTAATAAAACTTAAGTGGTGTAAAATCTCAAGGTTATTAGATCAAAAATGAATGGAGAACCTCAACCACCTAATGAATAATGTGAGCCATTGAATGAGGTGTTGTGTCTTAGGACACATGCGATGTGGGAAAGTGAAGAGACGGTTTTCAATCTTTTTGTTGCCATCTTGCGGAGTCCACACACATCCTCCAGGTAGAAGGCCTCCGTTATTTCATCTGAAAATGAGTTGTTTGGATTTACTCTCCAGGGTTGTTCTTACAAAAACTAATAAGATAGTAAGCACTCTACACTTCAGTAATTCATAATGACAGAGATGAAAGCTATTTCTTCTGATGAAGTTGTGGATGCTAGCCCTTTCTCAGCCAAAAAGCAATATTCTAGAACAATCCATAGCTCCAGAATGTGTATACTTCTGGGTTGTTTATCCAGTTGCCTGCATGTGAAGACAGTGTTTAAGTACATGAATGATAATTTGTCATAATACCAAAGAACATCTGGCCAAAATACATATTTATTGATTCTAAGCTAATGATCAAATTAAACTTCAAAAAACCCCACTACTTGTACATCTGAAAACTTTATTTTCCAAGTATTCCAAAGCAGTAATCTTTGGGTTATTAAATTAAATCCTTTTTGTTTTGAAGTTAGAAGGAAGACTGTGGTGCACATATCTGTCAGTATTGATATTGTTCCTTCATTTGGAATGAAGGTGCATTAATGAGGTGCATTGCTCCGTTTTTTTCTAATATTGTGACACTGATATGTTTCAATTGATCTACTGGAACATGGACAGATGTTTAGAATCTTGAATTAGCCCCTGAGAAGGTAGACAGACATGGAATGAGGAAGGGAACTGGAATAGAAGGTGAATAGCAATTGTTGGAGTTCTAGGAATGAGAAATCATCTCAGAAACTGCTTTGTATCATTAAGAAAGTGATGCATGGACTTGGGCCTAACTAGGCCTCTCCCTGCTCCTGTGTGTATGTGTGTTATTAACCTAAGGCATTTGTAGATAATTTTTTTCTCTCCTCTTGTGCTACCTGTGGTGCTGAGAAGTCTAGATATATGGGAAACCCCATGATTACTGACTTTGCCATCTGGTGTTTGAGTAAAAAGTGACTTTCCATATCTTTTATTAAAGATGTCTTTTTATCCTGATTTCTGTTTCCCACCGGAACCTCCAAGCTAATTATGAGTGAAAGAAAATTCTCTCTCTGTTTGTGGTTAAATTTTTCTTTGTTTTTTGTTCATAGTAAATGATGATCTGTGAGTTTCTCTTTAATCCATGGCAACCACCTGCTTTCATAAGACATTGTTCCTTTTCAAAAACTGGAATTTTTATGTTTTATACATCAAGCTTCTCCTTTAAAGGATTATTTCCACCTATCCTCACATTTTTATTATCAGGACTTGTTACATTTCAATCATCAGATTTGTTCTTTCTTCTAGGGTGGGTCACATATTAGCAAATGTGTCACTTACATTCAGTAAATGTAGCTTAAGGTGGGAAGCAGAGATAAGCTGCAACACAATGTCTAAATTCTATTGTATTTATTACACTTTCTAAGTCAGATGAAAATGTTTCCTTCTTGAAAACATTATCAGTAAAAACATCCAGGGTGTATATTTATGCAGTTATCAACTTGAAAACCCAATCCCGGGGCCCTAAATTTTCAAGTACATAGGTTATAATATATTGAATCATCTCTGGAAGAAATAAGTAAGACTTAAGAATTGTATTTCTGTTCTCACCATAATTGTCCTACGGCTGTGAATAATCTCTGAGTCACAGTGGCTTTATCAATAGATTACATACAGAAATTCAATAGTCTCTAACATCTCTTCTAGCTCTGAAAGAAAAGATAACTGGATTAATATTTTATTACTTTATCTTGCAGTTTTCACAGATGTTTTTGTAGTAAAGAATTAAATGAATATTTCCTAATTAAATAAGATGGTAATTTCCTATATGTAATACTCTCATATGTAATACAAATATTAAGACCTAATGTTAGTTAATGATCAAAGCAGGGAAGATGAATTGAGAAATAAATTAATTAATTGTTTTGATTGAAATGGCAAATTGATTTAAAATAATCACTCAAGGTGTCATTGTTTCATTACAATTATAGTTGCATGGAAATTTTGGCTGAATTTGGTTTGGAAGACAGTAAGAGTACTGACAGTCAACATGCAGTACATGAGATATTTTAATTTGCCATGAATATAAATTATTTCCTAACTAAAGGAACATTTTTTAAAATCCTTTTTGAAATAACTTTTGCACTTGGGCTTATAATGAAACCTTGGCCCTGACCACAGTGTATATGTTTATAGCATATTCCACCTTGTGCTTCCTCTTATTTGGCCTGATACATAAACATGATATAGAAGATGAATGGACACAACACTAGACATTAAGAGACTAGTACTGATTATGTCAACCATGAATTATGTAACCTTGAGAAAGTCACTTGACTTCTCGGACCTCCAATTTATTTGTAAAATGAAGGAATTCGACTGGACGACTGAGATTATTCATGGCTTTATGAAACAGAGAGTATCTGTTTCTGTTTTAATGTGACCATTTTATGTAATTTTTTATTAATTTTTCTCTTTTCTTGAATGCTTGATCCATGATAACCTTTGAAGGAGATTACTTTGTAAAATATATTTGGCACCAAAGTATCCTGTAAATGTGTAAAGATTCACCTTAGATTCCATTTGTAGTAAAGATTCTGCTCTTGACTGAACTGATCAAGGTTTTCTAAGTTATTTATATTCTCCAGTTAGGTTCTCTGTTCATTTTAGTAATGATTCATGAATGATAGCTTTGTGTCACAGACTCATAAATAAGTTTTGGAGTTAAAATTAATTTAAAATCTATACATTCCCCTCAAAAGTCAACTTCTTGCAAATACTGGTACCAACTGTTTATGTTTGAAAGTATATTTCAACCAAAGCGAATTTAATAATGTTGATAATCAAAACTTAAAATTCACAATGTGATATGATACAATGCTATCCAATACAGTAGGGTTTTAAACAGCTAGTTAGGTCTGATTTACTTAGCAATCCATCTTTTGTCTATATTAGTTAATGATGATAGTTAATGATTAGTTAATGATATAAATGTTACTATGCTAAATAATATAAGCACATGTCCTCATAGCAATCCTATTAGGTAAATGTTAAACATTGCTACATTTACAAATGGGGAGATTTATGAAACTTGTGTGAAGTCTGCGAAAGGATCCATGGACTTAAAATGCATTGCAGTGCAGCACAGTGAGATGAGTAACCTGTTAGAAAAGTCGAAGCGATTTGAATGTGCTTCTGTAATGCAAATGAGGTTTACAGATGATTGGCACAGAGGGAAATGATGTCAGCATAACAATGGACAAGTGGAGTTTCTTCTTGGGTGATTGTTCCTAAGGTGCAAATGTTTGAAGCCTGAGAAAACAAGTACTCCCACAAAGCAATGTACAGAGATAGTGGTTTCCAAAGTACTGAGTTTTATCCAGAGTTAGGCTATTTGGTGATGCTGCTGGGAATGCAGATGGAGAAGCTGTGAAGGTATTTCCCTAATGTTGAGAGAAACAGAGAGGGAGAGAAAGAGAGACACTGAAAGAAATGAAACAAAGCTGCATCTTGAGACTCATTTCTAGTTTGAATCAAAGAAGATTCTACTGGAAGCAAATACATTCAAAGACTTACATCTCCAAACGGTTCATCTGACCAACATTCTGGATGCAAATGTCTGTAGATATTTAACTGTGCAAAGATTTTTATTATTGTTCTTGTTTTCCTTTTTTTTTTTTGCATAAGGGTTATTTTTTCTTGTGCACATTGCAGAATGCAACCATCACAGCAGAAACTTCCTCAGTCACGGTCTTTCTGCTGCATTCATATTCATGGAATTCAGCTCAGCTCATTAAATATCATGTTAATGAAATTACCATCTCTTTCAGGGTTTCACACTGTTCTGTGGCTATAGTCTGCACTTCAGATCCCTAATGAAATGAAAAGAAAAGAAGAATGTAGATGAATTCGTGTAAATTAGTCATCATTGATAGAAAACTATTTCAAAGAACTAATCATTTTAAAAAGAGAGAACCTACATTGTAGGAAACATTTAGAACAAGTGGGGTGCCTTCTTTTCCATTAAAACAAATGTAAAAGAGAAAAAAATTTTAAATCACTGTTATTGTCTCCATCATAATAAAATTATTTTGATTTTGACATATTATATATATCCAGACTTTGTTGCCTCTCATTTAATGTACATTTAAAAATATACTACAGGCATAATATTGACATCTGTGTTTTCACTGGTTCAGGCATTTACTCTTTTCTTATTTGGACTTATAAGGAGTTCCATAATATATTAGCAACATGATTTATGAAACCTCTCCTACTGTTTGTGTATCTGAATTGTTTCAATTTTTTCTACTATAGTTAATGAAGAAAACCTCTTTGCTCCCAGTTGAGAGCCACTGCCACTGAAATGGGATGAGAACTGCCAGGCGCCTGGCCCCAGCTCATAACCATAAGGGTTTGCTCAGTAGTTCCCCCTAGGCTGGGTTCTACCCTGGTTTCCACAAACCCTGAATATCTCACTGCATGTGAGCATATGCAAGTCCCTTCACAGGCACAAGGCCATCATTAAACTGAGATGTTTTCTTCACTGTACTTCTCCTGTTTTCTTGTCCTGCTTTCTTTCTGTACTGTTGATTTTTTAAAAATAATTTAACAGGTTTCATTGTATGTACACAACTCATTAATTTAAAAATCTATAAGAGGAGAATTCTATACCCAATTGAAATTAAACTGAAAATAAAGATACTTAATTTTTATTCAGTTTTCCTTATGGTTCAATTATTTCTTATGTGTTCTTTTAAAATCTATAAGAGGAGAATTCTATACCCAATTGAAATTAAACTGAAAATAAAGATACTTAATTTTTATTCAGTTTCCCTTATGGTTCAATTATTTCTTATGTGTTCTTTTATGAACCCAGAATAAAAATCAAGTTATCGCAACATTTCCCAAAGAATGTTCTACTACTGACTTTAGGTAGTCCATGAAAATAAAAATTTATGATTACATAAGCTTTGGAAACTTTATAGTATATCCTGTTCTGGGAAATTCATAATTAACAGTAACATATTAAAGGTAGTAAGTGTAAGAATATAGTAATTTATCCTCCATTTGCCCCATGGTCCCAAGCACATAAGCCGGTGAGAATTATGCCTGGGCTTGCCTGGGGCTTGAGCTTACCTCACCTTATCTCTAAACATCCCGACCCTCCCCCAAAGCAACAGGCCAAGCGGATCTGCCACAATAAAAGGCAACATGCTACTGCCCTCTCTCTCTTTTTGTCTCTGACTCTCTGTTCCCCTGCTCTCTCTCCCTCTCTCTCTGCTCTCTCTGTCCCACTGCTCTCTCTCGCTCTCTCTCTCGCTCTCTCTCTCTCTCTCTCCCTCTCTCTCCCTCTCTCTCTCTCTCTCTCTCTCTCTCTCCCCACCCCCCTCTGGGGCAGCCACTCTCTCTTTCAGATAATAAAGTCTCTTGCATGGGCCCATGTTTCCTGAGTCATTCTGGGTAAGGAGGGTCGCAGCGAGATACCCTTCCATTGGTGCCGTGACTCGGACGAGGTTCTCCCATTGACTTTTCTCTTCCTCTGGGAACCTGAGCTGCTCTGGGAACCCTCACTGCCTGATCCTCCTCCATGGGCTCACTGTCCACTTCCCCAGTTGCTCGTCTTCTCACCCAACACTGGCCTTCGATTTGGTGAGTCTCCCCTTCATGGTTGACTTAAATGTCCCTTTGGAACCTGGGAAGTGACTGTTGAGTGTCCGGCACCCCCAAGGGCTCCTCTGGGACAGGGGCACCCCCATCATGACTTTCAGAGTCCGGTTGATCCCCATAGTCAATCCTTTTCTGCCTCCCCATGGTGAGAATCCTCATCCACTGAGGCCTGGTCTCCCTTTATCTAAGTATCTACTCTACTCATAAACTCCTGGTACCAGGTACCGAGCCTCCCCAGCGTTTTCACTTCGATCCCACAGTTAGAGGTGGTGACGACCCCCTGACTGTGCCTGGTCTTCTCCGTGACCTTCTCAATCACTCAGAGATGCCTCAGCGACTTCTGAATGGTCTCGTTCTCACCATGGGATCTGGCCCCTCCGTTCCTGCAGATTCACCGCTAGGGTGCTTAGTCAATAATCTAAAGCCCCTCCACCTCACTCCAGACCTCAAGCCTGTTCACTACTGTAATGAGATCTGGCCACAATATCCCTTGGACAATCAGTCTAAATGGCCCACAAATGGCTCTTTAGATCCTAAAATTCTCTGCAACTTATACAACTTCTGTGAGCTTATGGGCAAATGGAAAGAGATCCCATATATACAGGCTTTCTCCTACCTCCCAACCAAGCTCTCTCTCTGTCTCCCCTGCAATCCTAAACACCTACTACTTGCCTTAAAGTCCACACCCCTA
The DNA here is from genome assembly GCF_030020395.1 of Manis pentadactyla. NCBI lineage: Eukaryota > Metazoa > Chordata > Mammalia > Pholidota > Manidae > Manis > Manis pentadactyla. The sequence goes on along the minus strand of NC_080030.1, from coordinate 99,157,201 downwards.
AGCTTTTTTCACATTCCCAAATATCCTCAACTACCTATAAAACTCCTAGACAGTGCACCACCACGGGCTCTCTTGTTCCCTCCTAGCTCACACAAGGAGCTCTGTCTGTCCTCTCACTGTATCATTACATCTCAATCTGTATGTTTGTGTCTAAGTGTGTAAATGAAAAAGATTTTTCTACCTCCAGATGGTATTAATAAAAATTGATTTAAAGACAAGTGCTTGTAAAAATTGGGCATTCCAAAATTTCCAGAAAATTCTAATAGAATATATTAAGCATTAATGCTAATTTAAGTTGAACTGAATAGACATGTCCTTATGGTTATCAGCTGCCTAAGTTTACCTAGTCATTTAAGTTGACGGTAACTGTTAAATATTTCAAAGAAAAATGCTTAAAGTGAAGTGTAGCTTTGTCTAATGTGAGTAACTAAGCAAGTGCCTTAAAACTTTTAACACCTTCCCAAAATCAAATTCAAAAAGGTGCTTTTTACCTCTAGTTCACTCTGATATATTCCAGAGGGTCCCTGGAACATGTCAGAGGAATTTTTTCTCATTGGAGAAAATATTTAGCTGATTTGGCTTATTTACCTGCTTAATTACCTAGAAGGCACTGTCACAGGGAATGATGCTAAACTTTGTTACTGAATGTTTTGTGTTACAGAAGTATCCAAATTTCCTTATGACAACTGTCTTATAGTAAGTTCTCATCAGATTTTTAACCATTGTCATTTGTAAGTCTTTTGCATCTATACTCACTGTTTTATTACTCCTAAACTAGTAAAATAGATTTCAGCAGAACAGGTATTAGTTACATAGGATTAAGTAAACTAAGGAAGATTATTTTGGGGGCTTTTTGTTTCAAATGTGTTAATAAAGTGTTTTAAGCTTTTTCTCTTAAGCTGACAACAGTTTAGTAAATGACTGCCTTTATAAGCAGAATTGAAACTTTATCTTTCTCTCTACCTGATCCCTCCAGAATTTAAAAACTCTCAGTGACTATTTTTATATTTCATGGCAGTATGTTTATTTGCACAAGTTCAGTAAGAATCTGCTTTCCTTGTAAGAAGACCGATTAAAAACACTAGTTATATTACCAAGACTTTGACTGGAATGTCATACCTGAGAGACACGTGTGTAAACTCAGATATGAACAGACAGCTTTAAGGAACTAAGATTGACTTTATAAAGCCAACAAAGCCCCTTAGAAGAACTGGCCTGGTACCTTGCTTACAGAGTTCCCAGCAGCCTTACCAGGTGAGTAAGGAGGGTCACTTCCTGGCAAGTGCAGGAACCTCAGGAATGTCTTGAGAAGTTCAAGAAGAGAGGAATTCACCCAAATCTACAGGTACTGCAGGCACAACCTGATGGCAAGTCTGGCTTGGCTTTCTGGCCTCAAGAAGCCCTTAAAAGTTCAATCTGAAATTCCTTACAAAAAGTTCCAGCAAAGCACATTTAAAAGATCCCATGTAATCAATTACTCTTCTTGCTGCACTTATGCAAATAATCAAGCCAACTGTCAATTATTTTCTTAATTTGGCTACTTCTAATAAAAATGAGGGTGATTTTAGAGAAAAGTATTGTTTCAATAATGCAGTCTTATCTATACTGAATCCTAATACTAGTCATTGAGATGTAAACTCTATCCAGAATTCTAGTTTCCCCATGATACCTGGCTATGATTCTCAATTAAACTCTTCACATTTCTAGTTCTCATATTCAGCCATGCATTCTTAATCTCGTCAAGTTTGTCCTTCCAGAATGGAAAATCCAACTCCAGATGTTGCTACTTAACCTAATAACAATTTGTTCTATCTTGCCTAGAAGCCACAAAACTGCAAATAGTAATAGAAATGGAACCCAGAATAGAAGCGCCAACCTTCTGAGGCCCTCTTAACTGACCAGTGATGGACACCTAGCTGCACCCTTTACTGCACCTGCATGAAGCAGCCAGAGTGGTCGTTGCCCCCTTTCCCTAGCAGCAGCTAGAGTCTGCATCTGTAAAGGGGGAATGAGACAGGGACCATAGGCTTAGAATAAGGTGAGAGCCTCTGGAGAAAGCAAGGCAGGATATTTGCAGTCAGAGAAATGTAAAACTTCATGCTAGGAACCCCCCCACTAAAACTATGTTGAACATTAAGCTCTAGAATCATTCTTCAGTGAGATCAGTTAATGTTCCCCAGATAAAGAAGAGTAGCACATGTTTTATTATGCTAATCATTTGTAACCATGTATAAGATTCACTTTAGCATACTAAAAGGCCCAGGCCTATGTGCCGTCTTTCCTCCTTCAGATCTGAGGAGGTAATTTTGCAAACTGAGCAACTAACTTGTCATGCAGACCCAGCTGTAGCCCGCATAGTAAAAGGCAGGATTCTTTAGCAAATAGACAATACCTCAGCCCACCTGGGAGCTGAGCAGGCAGCCTTTTGTTATGCTCCCAGACCAAGACTCCGGTATCCCAGAGAGAAATCAAGGCAGGAAATTCCTTATGTTAAGTTAATTTTTAATATTCAGAGAACACTTAACAAGTCCTTCCCCAAGGCTTTAGAGACAGTCCCCACCTTTTTGGACAGGCTCTAACACAAGACCCCAAATCCCTTACTCTCTCGAGCTCCACCCTCCTTCAAAATATAGATGATCTCCTCCCGTGCAGTCCCTCCCTGCAAACCTGTCAACAGGATACTATTCTCCTTTTAAACTTCCTCTCAGAACGCGGCTATCGGGTCTCACCCTCCAAAGTTCAGCTGTCGGCCGCTCAGGTCACCTACCTGGGAGTTCAGCTCTCCCCAGGCTACGACGCCATTACCACAGACAGGAAAAAACTTCTCCAAACCATGCCCGTTCCAAACACCAAGCAACACCATCCCTAACTCCCAAATGGCAAGGACCGTACACAGTGATCCTTTCCATGCCAACTGCAGTTAAACTTGAGTCTTCTCCATTGGATACACAACTCCCACCTTAAGCCATTTGTCTCCCCTTATTTCCCTCCCCCCGAATCTCCCACAGGCTCCTACTCCACCCTGACGGGACCTCTTACTCCGCATTTCGCGCTGCTCATCTCCACTTCCACTCATCACTGAGGAAGTTCCTGCCAGCACGGGGTCCTAAGACCTCCCTTACAACCGCCATGCGTCATGCTTCAGGATTATTAACCCTGGTCTCAACACTTACTCTCTCACCAGACCTACCTTCCCAACTCCAGCCCTTTCTTCTCTTTCAGACTGTCCAAAAGATTGCGCCATCAAGGACTCCCTTTGCCCTACAGGCTGCTTTGCTGCCTACACATAGGTCCCCACCAATGCTATCATTCAGCCGCCCTACGTAAACATAGCAATCGGCCCAAATGCAAAAAATTTCTAACCAAACCTTTAACCAGCTTATATTACAGGATTACCAACCCCGCTCCAAAAACGATGATCCTTATTGAACCTAGAAAATGCCATCGCCACTGCAGACCAAGGGCTCATCTGAGGACCGCCCCCCATCAACACAAAATTGAACTTCATCGCCCCTAGTCAGCAGGAAGCTGTTACGGAAGACTGACCTGCACCCCTTCCCAAATCCTCTCCCACTTATAAAACAGAAAAGGGAGGAATGTAAGAATGTAGTAATTTATCGTCCATTTGCCGCATGGTCCCAAGCACAGAAGCCGGTGAGAATTATGCCGGGGCTTGCTGGGCCTTGCTGGGCTTACCCCGCCTGACCTCTAAACATCCCGACCCTCCCCCAAAGCAACAGGCCAAGGGGATCCCCCACAATAAAAGGCACCACGCTGCTGCCCTCTCTCTCTTTTTGTCTCTCTCTGTCCCCCTGCTCTCTCTCTCCCTGTCTCTCTCTCTCTCCCTGTCTCTCTCTCTCTCTCCCTCTCTCTCTCTGCTCTCTCTGTCTCCCTGCTCTCTCTCTCCCTGTCTCTCTCTCTACTCTCTGTCCCCCTGCTCTCTCTCTCCCTGTCTCTCTCTCTCTCCCTGTCTCTCTCTCTCTCTCCCTCTCTCTCTCTGCTCTCTCTGTCTCCCTGCTCTCTCTCTCCCTGTCTCTCTCTCTGCTCTCTGTCCCCCTGCTCTCTCTCTCTCTCTCTCTCTCCCTGTCTCTCTCTCTGCTCTCTGTCCCCCTGCTCTCTCTCTCTCTCTCTCTCTCCCTGTCTCTCTCTCTGCTCTCTGTCCCCCTGCTCTCTCTCTCTCTCTCTCTCTCCCTGTCTCTCTCTCTGCTCTCTGTCCCCCTGCTCTCTCTCTCTCTCTCTCTCTCCCTGTCTCTCTCTCTGCTCTCTGTCCCCCTGCTCTCTCTCTCTCTCTCTCTCCCTGTCTCTCTCTCTGCTCTCTGTCCCCCTGCTCTCTCTCTCTCTCTCTCTCCCTGTCTCTCTCTCTGCTCTCTGTCCCCCTGCTCTCTCTCTCTCTCTCTCTCCCTGTCTCTCTCTCTGCTCTCTGTCCCCCTGCTCTCTCTCTCTCTCTCTCTCTCCCTGTCTCTCTCTCTGCTCTCTGTCCCCCTGCTCTCTCTCTCCCTCTCTCTCTCTCTCTCTCCCCCCAACCCCCCTCTGGGGCAGCTACTCTCTCTTTCAGATAATGAAATCTCTTGCATGGGCCTGTGTCTCCTGAGGCATTCCGGGTAAGGAGGGTCGCAGCGAGATACCCTTCCAGTAAGAAAGCCTTCAACAAAATGAATCAGTCATTGGGACAACCTCATTTAGCTCAATGTTCCCAAATAGCAGGACACAGTGATAAGCACTGAGGCCCTATGTTAGATTGCTTGGCCTCAAATTTCAATTGTACCACTTTCTAACTATATACCCTTGGCTAAGTGTTGTGACTTTTTAGCTGGGAAAAACAGGTAATGATAGAACTGTAAAAACTATTGGGATTGCTGTGGGATCTGTCATGGAAATTTTCGGAGGGCTGTTTCAGAGAATTTTGATATAATGACCAATCGAGGGAAGCCTGGCTGGACAGATTAGTTTTTGTCTCTGAGTACTCCCCTGGAGAAGGTGCAGGCAAAGGGAGCAGGATCTGGAACTTTGCTTAATAGAACTTGTTGCTGTCAGTGTGCTTTGTACTGAATTTAGGATTAGTGTATTCTTTTCTCTCAACATTCACAAATCCCAAGATATAAGATGACTTTTAGTTTTCTTGGTCATTGCATATAACATACTAGGGAAATATTTTGTTAGGTGATCTAATGAAGGAATTGGATGGGCTCAGATGTTTTGGTGAATAACCCATAGAATTATTACTGAAGTTTTAGTTAATTCTAATTGAGGGTCTGGACTCAAAATCCTGAAGTAAATCAGATGTTCTGACTGTGCAGTTTGCTGAAATGTCCTCTTGAGAGGACTTCTGATTTCCCAGGTGGGCACAGAATGTCAGTCTGGAGCCACTGTAGTTTTTGGGGTCCAGGCCAGACAAGCATGCATGCCAGTAACAAAGGCAGGTGTTGAGGAGGACTGGTCAGGCTCGTGTCTTGTGCTATTGAACCCAGGTTGCATTAGAACAAAAAGCAAGTGGCCTTAGAGCAGCATTTTTCAGAGCATTACTTCAACCACTGCTTTTATGGGATATAAATTAGCATTATAGTTTCTACGATAAAACATATTTGACAAGTACTGGGTTCATAAGAAGCAAACAAACTCCTTTATTGAAGGATATCTTGAGTACTTTAATATATGAAAGTGCCTTGTGAATCTCTGAAAAAAGAACACTTCATGAAGCATTTTTCAAATGGTTTTGGACCCCTCCCCCTGAAATTTTATTCAACAAGCACCACAAAGAATGAATGTTCCACACTAGCCTAATCTGAGACATAGATTTAAGGAACCCGTTTGATGCAATATTCAGATGCAGAGCGATCATTTTCAAATATGGTCATTTACTAAAATAATATGTTGACACATTTAATGAATGGCGAATGGTCATGTGAATGTTTTCTTGTGCTTCTAAGCTCATAAGCTCTAAAAATAGTATTTCTACTTGAAATAATTATGGTTTGCATAATTAACATCCTGAGCTTTAGTTCTGGCTATAACTTTTGGGTTTTATACACAATATTGTGGCAGAATCTGGCAATCAGAGAGGGGTGCTGAACCTTGAAGGATAATTTATGTTCTCTCTTTTACTGTGTATTGTAGGGATTCATGGCCCGGCTGGTTCCTGGGAATTGGGTTTATCTTCCTGTTGGCTTATGGCAACTTATTCATTGTTAAAGGTATTCTGAAATATTTAAAGTCCTCTTTAAGTATAAGATGGAGGGGAGAAAAGATAAGGAGGGCAAACTGAATTGCCCATCCAGAAGGGACTTCTCATTTTTCTCCAAGCCAGTTCTCTGCTCAAGGAAGGTTGTCACCCATAGAATATGATCATTCTGAATTCCCACTATCACCAGCTTACTTTAGATACAGTAATTCCCAAAGCAGAGGCTGCACTGTATGAATCTGTTTGTGTGTCATATGACCTGGCCTCTGAGAGTAGGTCGTCAAGCATTCAGTATTCTTCTTGTCTCTAGGACACAGTCAGTCACACTCTGACTTCACGGTGATGAAAACCACTCTCTCTGGCTACCACACAGCAGAGGAGTAATCTGGAGACCTAAGGTTGTAACAAAAACGGAATAGTTTTAAGACAAGACAGTTTAATAGAGACTGGAGAAACTGAAGACAAGATGTTAAGGGAGATGTTTGTGTTCCTTTTTAAATAATAGCTAAGAGTTATTGAACACTTTCAGTGTCAGACACTGCTACAAATCTTTAAGGGTATTCCCTCATTTAATCTTCATAGCAGTCCTATTTGTAAGGTGTTATTACTCCTGTCTTCCACAGTAGGAATCGAGGTTAGGAGAGGTGACAACCTTCCCCAGGCCACCCAGTTGACAGTGAGAGAGCTGAGAGTTGAATGTGAAGAGCCTTCCTCCACAGTCCACACACTTCAAGCCCCAATACCACAGTGCCTCTTTGCAGCTGAAGGGAAATTCTTGGTCTTTAAAACACATCAGAATTGGCCAAGAGGATGGATGTTATGATGCTGCAGTTCTTTTTTTTAATGATTAAGAGTTTTAGAAACGTGTATCGTGTGGCTTTGCTTATAGTGTGTTACATCTGCTTATAAATTTTCTGTAACTTTACATCACACTGCAGTATAAATCATTTCAAACCAACCAGCCCAGTCTACATGCATCAGCTTTAGCATCAAATTCTTCATTGTCTGACCTTTTAACCCTCTAAAATATATTAAAAATATGGAATATATTTTGCATCATAGTGGATGTGACCGTTGAGTGTAATCTTAAGGATGCTGAGAGTTTAGCATGGACACACAAGCTTCCTGGGCTCTGGGTGGTGGGAGCGCTGTCACAGAAGAGCACATGAAGCAGAGCATTGCAAGGGAGGAATAAAGACAAGCTTAGAACAATTGGTGGAAGCCAAATATTAAAGAAATGTGTATGACTTTTCACCAAATGAGGAATTTTTCCTGAAAACAAGGGACCAATTGAAGGTTCTAAAATGTGTGTGACCTTTCTGGAAAAAATGGCTGGTTAGTCAACAGTTTGGCTAAATTCTCTCTTCCTATCACCTTTTCTGTTTTTCCTCACTGGTGGCAGTGTAAACGGGGGGAGGTCTCCAAGCCTTTAAGAAGTTATTGCTTTAGTCCCGGTAAGAAATGTTGAAACCGTCATTGACTGAGTAGGGCAATGAGAGTGGCTAGAAGAAAGGGGATGCAGTTAAGAGATACTTCATGGTCAAGCAGGTGGGAGGAAGAGGAGGAAAAAGAAACAAGGGTGATTCTAAGTTTTTGACCTAGGCAACATCATTTGTAATAGTGCTGTTAAATGAATGAACGATTAGAGGGGAAGTAGGTGTTGAAATCCCCTCACAGAGGGTTATCCAAGGCAATAGGTCTACAAGAAGTTAGACAGTAGGCAACTGGAAGTTAGAGGCATACGACTGAACGGAGAAGTTCATTAGGGATATATGCACTTGAGACCTTAGCTTATTGGTAACTACTGATACTACAAGCTTGAATAAAAACAATCAGGAGGGTATGCGGAGTATTGATAGTGCAAGAAGAGGCATATTCTGAGCTATGATCAAGACTGAAGAGAGTTGGATAGATTTTCCTCTTCCCTCCCCCCCACTAACACAAACCCAGATTATTAATGGATCTAATTTTAGCCTTGAGTCCATTAAAACAAGGCAAGATTAAGGAAACAAGCTAAAGTAAAACAGTTTACATAAGTACACTGTCATTTTTTGATTTAGCATTTGTAATGAATGCACAGTCTATAAAATATATTTATTTAGTTTTTAAATTTTAATTCAATATATATAGGGAATCCAGAGATGCATGTAAATGGAAATGAATCGTCTTCGAGCGAATGATTTTGAATGGACGCATTATAAATAACCAGCATTAACTATTGCACATTTAAATTGAATTCTTTTATTTTAAATATTCACAGTACAGGAATTCATTAAGTCTGAATAGAACATCATTATTTACACATCCAAGGAATAACTCCAGTGGTAAATCAGTGAAGTACTTACACTGAATATTAGAAATATATTTGAAGAAAGAGGTTTTCTTCTTACATACACAGGCTCAAATCCTTTATACATTTATTTCTGCCTTGGGATCTCAACACAGATTGCTGAAGTCACTATTAATTGCTTAACAAAATTTCAAAAAATTATAACAATAGCAATCACACCAGATATTTATAAGCCTGGGAAAACATCAATGGGCAGGAACCCACATTTTGATGGCATTTGTAAGGGAAGGGAATTTCAAATGACATCTCCAGTTTAATTTGTGAAAAAAGTAAGTTCTTCGAACAGTTGAGTATACAGATTTCCTAGGGCATTGGCCTTTCATGGCTTATTAAAATATTTGCTTAGCTGCCATAACATGTTACATTATTTACAGGTCGAATCAATGAAGGGAACAATGTAGTATCAAACTAAAAGCCTAGATCAGGGCTCCCTGAATGTCATGCACATGCAACATCCTGGTTGATGAAGTTAGTCTCCACATTGCTCGGACTGACTAGTCTTCATTTGGATTAATGCTTTACTTCAGGATGAAGCAAGACTCGGCCGCGTGACTTCCATTTCAAAGAGTAGCTAGAGTCAACTTTTCTTACCACTATACTAACTTCACTGAAGCTGTTAAAATTGAACTTGCATGAACCAAACGTCTGTAAAATAAATAAATAAATAAATGTATAAATAGGATCCCCATGTTTTTAATAATATAGCAATGAAATTACCTTCCAACAGTATAAATGCTTCTATTGGTGTTTTAAGTCACCAAGTGCTATGTTCTAGCCTTACTATATATGACGAAAGACTATTTTCATTTGGGGGTGGTCTTTGTCCACATATATTACCTGTTTGGAATCAAGCCCTTTCAAAAGCTCAAGTGTATTTTCTAAAAATAAATAACAAAAAAAAACCCCCACCAAAACCTAAAATAAAACTTCAGCGAATGAAGTAATTTAGTGTGTATGACTACTGCAAATTAGCAGCATGTAGAGGCTTGGTCTCTGTAGCTAAAATTCATATTTTCTATGCAATCATTTTTTTTTTCTGAATTCCCCAAGTTTTTGAAAAAAAAGATTGGGTTTACCTTTTTTCCCCTAATTATGCTGACTGGCTGTCCACACACCCTGGATATTCTGCATTTTTTTGCCCAATTTAGTGTTGTGCAGACCTGGCCTCAAATGTTTTCCACCTCTCTGGCAGTAGTACTGATTTTGGCAGTATAAAAAAAAGAAAGACATATCATTCTTGATTTGTAGAAAAAGCTGCCGGAATATTGTGTTCGTAGTACAGAACTGATTAAGATATTGTTCACATCTTCATGCTTTACAGTAGTAAGGGGCTATATAGTGCATGGTATCATTTGCCAACAAATGATTTTGTGTGTTGTATTTTATTGCCAAGGAGAAACTCCAAGAAGAAAACTGGAGGGAGAAACTTACCACAAAACGCTGCAAAGCTAGAAAAAAAAAAGCAAAGCAGTGTTGTCTACTGGCTCATTAGCACTAAGAATAATGTTTTCACTTTACTAAAGCTTAAAAGGGACTTTTGAAAGGACATGAATCATGCACGTGGATGGGATGAAGTTTGTGTGTGAATTGGCAGTGTAAATTCTCCCAAAGGTGCATGATTCACTAGAAACGTGCATTTTTTTATCTAATATAACACAACCACAACCTTAATATCACCCTAAAATCTCTAACACATTTTAGACATGCACTGGCTACTAAAATACAATTTTAAAGAAAAGCTGATGCTTGATATAAAATAACCATGTTTTTTTCAAGTGTGGAAAAATACTCTACAAAAAAATAAGTAGAAAAATGATTTCTGATCAATGCGTGATTTTACCTATAAAAATTCAGATGGCTAATCAGTGTGCTTACAACACCCCTACTGGGTATGCATGGCAATAACACACATACAGAAAGTTAATAGCATTAAACAACTACTAGCACAATGCAATTAAATCCTTAACATTAATAACATGGACCTATAAACTGTACATTTGGCATTTAGGTTTCAGGGTGTTCTAAAGAGTCTGCTTAAATATGACAATACAATAGTGCAAAATCACATTACATTAATAAAACATACAATTACCTTCCAAATAGTTTATGGATTACTGAACCTTAAATTCACATGTCAGATGACTAGAATTGGCACATTTTATTTCAGCATGATAATTTGACCTTGAGCGTCTGTTATTCAGTTACACTTGAACTACATAGAAAAGTTATACACATGTGTGTCTCTAAAGCGTGTCCTTGAGGAAATGAGATGAAAAAGCATCTGAAGTCTCCTCTCTTCATTTGTAAAACTCCATTGCAGCTCTCTTTTCACAGCCCTTTAATTAGAATCCCCAAAAGAAATTGCCTGTTAATGTCTTTCCCTCCTTTCTCACGACTCCCAGAGCAAGTGGCATGGCTGCATTGAAAAGAACAGGAAGAAAAGAAGGAAAATTCTAGAAGAATATGTGGCAGTCCATGCCCTCCTCTAGGCTCATTAAATCAGAATGTCAAATCAACAAATCCATAATAGAACACATTATTCCAGTGAAGATCTCAATAATTTCATTCAAACAATTTTGAACAATTGCATTCCCTCCAGCAAACAGAACTTCTCACCTTCATCTGATACATGATTTATGGAAACATTATTTTTATAGTCATGCTTACTCCGCTAACCCTGACTCCTACCAAACTCAACTTTTAAAAAAAAAGGGAAAAAACAGGAGGAAAAAAAACCCCATGTGATTAATTATATTGTTTTTGAAGGCTGCCATCATGCTGCTAATTCTAGAGATTTCAATTTTTATTTAAGAGTAAAAAAGCTGTCTTTATTTTGACTACTCTTTTCCTGCCTCCATTTGCAATGCTACATAGCCTGTGAACCTTTCAGGGCAAGAACTCTCTCTCATTGATTTGAATGCAAAGAAAGCATCTACAAGTTGAAATTTTGGTTTTTTTTACTTTCAAGTAAACTCCTTTCAAGGTCTCAAGTATGAGAGTCCTTGTCCTTTGATTCCTTATCTTAAGCTAATACATGAAATATTTAGATAACAGTCAGCTGTTATCTAAAAAGTGGATTGCTCCCAGTTTTGCACAGACAACCAGATATCCTTGGTTTGTTGAAGGGTTCTTAAAGATGAAAGACAGTAGGTGAAAGACGTGATCTCATTATAGGCCCTGGAAACAGGTACTCATCCTAGTCGATACTGAGCTCTCCTGTGGCAATCTACCTTGCATGAGGATGGCCTCTTTCAGATTGTCACATCTAAGGGACTGAAGGTAGCTAATGAGGCCAATCTGAGATGGGGATGGCGGGTGTAACTCTGGGACATATTTCTAGCATCATGAATGGGTCATTAATTTAGTCTGGGTATCATTTCTGTTGAGCGTGCTTTTCTATCCCTGCAGCCTCATTAATCAAAACAGAATGCCACCAGGAGTAGAAAGAGTCACCAAGACATCACTTTCAACATGCTTCAGGTAAAACTCATATTCGTTTTTTACAATGAAATTCCAGCAAGCTCTAACTTAACATATGTAAATACACAATTAATTCAACAATTTGGTTGCCAGAGAACTCAGAAAAACAATTCAATTTTGTATGTTTTCTGATGGTATAGCTGAAATAAATATTCCTTATGTTCTTTAAAGCGAGACAATTAGGGACTACTTAAAAATACTATTTTGAATATTTTTCACACATAAATACAATTATCCCTAAGTTTATTTTTTTGTTTTATTACAGCACAATTTAGAAATTTTGCATATGAACAGTTGAGGTTATTCATGTCAAAATCTATTTATTATGCAATTAGCAATTAGAATAGTCTTAATCACATTCTGGCTAACAATTATTTAATTTCTGCACCACTAAACAAATACATTCCTGTTTATTGACTTTATACCCTGACAATTCTAAAGGAACTTTTAGCATTTGTTTTAACCTTAGGAAAAGTTGATGGGGACTCGATTCTGTTTTCCTAACTTAGATCATTAACTAGCTCTATGGCTAAGCCAGTGGACAAGCTGACGTGATGGATTAAGTCAAGTTGTTGAATATTTTTAGGCCCCTTTCTTTACCAAAAAAGGTTCTGTAAGAATTTTGCTGCTACTCCATTCTGTGATTTGCACTATAACCAACACTATACCAACTGATGATAAACTAAATTGACTGTTAATTCACTGATCGCTCCTAACAGTGAGGGAAAATTAGGCCTGCTTGGGTTCCCATTATTTTAAGATATGGCATATGTGTTTAGTAATGCAAATAATGCCTATGTACTTCCACTGCCAGCTCCCCACACCTCTTCCATTACTTACTAATTGCAGTGAAGTGAATGTGTGCTTCCACACTGTATTCATTTTATTTCTCTTCGCTTCAAAGTTATGCCTTTGATGTATTTAAATTTGCGATTATTCTTATAATCTGTTTTAGTGTTTTCAGAGTTTTAGAACTGTAATTGTGGAAATACTTTTGGATTCCTCACAATGATCTTCTATTATAATAAGTGATACTTATTGAACACATTATTTATTTGCCAAAGGGTCATTTCATTTGTCTTTGCAAACAACATGTCAAGAATATGTTACTTCTACTTTGTAGATGCAAAACCTGAAGCTTAGAGAAGTCAAGTAACTTGCACATAGTTTGTGGCAGGCTGGGATTCAATTCTATATCTGTGGTCATCAAAAATCCATGTGCTACAGCTCATTGCAAATTAGTTTTCTATCCATCAAACAAGGACTCTGGGGTGGGGGAAAGAGGTCTCTTAAACACATACAGCGGTTAAACAGCAGAAGCACAAAATTTTATGGCTGTGAATGGCCCTAGTAATTGAATAGTCAATTCTTTCACATTGGAAAATACAAGCATGTAGTTAGAACTTACAAGAGGATGAGAGAGATTTTTTTAAAGGTATATAACCTTTTCTTTTCCTAATCATTCCTCGAGAACAAGAATTGTTCCTGTCTTTTGTTTACACTGGTGACCCCATGTAAATATCATGTGAGGAGCCTTTTAACTGTGGGCCTCTGGGCCCTGTCACAAACTATTTGACCACATCTCTGGAGGTGAGATTGGGCCTCTGCTATTTTAAATCATCTCCAGGTGATTCAAATACTGTTATCAACCACTCACAACTGAGAAGATCTGGGGACTGTCAATACCCTACCCCAAATCAACAGATAGCCAATACTATGCTCATGAAATAATTAGGCATAGAGAAGGTTTTAGTTCTTGAAGGAAAGGAATACATCACTGACCTATGCAGGAAGATTCCACATGAACTGAAGAAAGGCCATAGCTCATATCAATTGATCAATTCAATTCTTTCCACTTAACAGGTAGCTAAACGCAGATTTCACACCTGACAGCACAACAGATCTATGTGGGGAGATTTTTAAAATAGAGACTCCAGCTCAGACCTAGAGAATTAGAATCGGAGCATGACTAACACACTTCCAAGTGATCCTTATACAGCAGATCCAGGAAATCCTCAAAATACATGTATTTGAGAACCACTAGCTTAGGATGGTTCATAAACTATAGCGTGGAACAGAGCATCTCAGGAAATGTGTTCACAGCACGGTGTTTTGGACTCATTTGAAAAGATTCCGATTGCACAAGCAGGGTGCACGCATTAGCACTGATCATAAACACCTCTGGTGATTCAAGGTCAGGTGACCCAGGATCCAGGTTTTTCAGTAACACTGACAAAAGGCAGCTGATGTTGGAGAGGTGTTTTTTAAAATTCTTTTTACAAAATTTCTCAAAATAAATCAAGTGAATAAATAAATATTAGCCATGAGGTAAAAAACAACAACTTGCCTAGATGTTATTCATTGGGCTTACTTAAAGTATGCTCCCTTATTTCAGTGTCACTGAGGGATTACTGTGCTTCCGTTGCCTCCCTGAAATGTTTGCATCAGCAAAACTTTTTAGATTATTGTAAGAAGTGTGGCTGACACAGAAAAAAAATCTACACTATTTTAAAATAAAGCCCAATATATGGTTCATTTTCTGCCAGCAATTAAGGTCTCAGAGAATAGTGAGCACATGAATCATGAGGGATAGAGGTCAAGGATCAAGGAGAGGAAGGGGTTAAAGGAGGAGGGTCAGGTGATCACTCCTTGCTGCACTCCAAACCCTGCCCTAGGTTCTTTCCTCATATTCATTTAAATAACCAGTTTTATACTTTAAAGGTCTATTCAGAGAAATAAGAGGAAATCTGTTTGGAATACCTACCTCCAGAAACTAATTTTGAGTCGATCACTGGGACTTTATTTGCAAGCATCTGCATATATCAGTTTAGAACTTAGATGTGAGAGGAATAGTACTAGAAAGAGCCTTATAAACAGCAAGGTCCAGAGAGGCTAAGTGGCTTTTTCAAAATTACAGTTTGTTGAACCAATAACCCAGCCAAGCATTATTTGTATTTCCCATTTTGCAGGCTCTCGTTTATGTTCTGTTAACTGTTCTAACGCTTATGAATATGGATGCATTCAATATGAATTACTGAGAGGGAGAACACCTTGGAGAGTAGTGGAGCTTGCCCAGCTGAAAAAAATCTAAAAAATGTCTAGATGAGACACAGCTAGAAAAAAATAATCATCTCAACTGACTGATGTTGGCAACGGAGTGCAGTTAAGGAAGAAACTATTTCTCTCCGTACATAGTTTGGTCATAAATATGTGCCCTTCAGAGAGCTTACACTTTATATTCTCCTCAAGTCCAAATTGTCTTTCCTATTAGAAACAGTTGGTAAGTTAATATTTGAATATGATGTTAGCATGTCCAAAAATGTTTTCACTTTTCTTGAAATGTTGCTTATTTGGGGGTGGGTCTTAGAACACAGTAAGACTAGAGGACATAAAATGCCTTCCTTTGTATCCAGGCAACACACTGTCCGATTAAATAAATGTAAAATATCATCTCTAACAGGTATCAATGAGATGGAACTGTTATCACACTTACAATATTTTGCGCGACCCATAATGCAAGTTGTTTGTTCATTCAATAAATATTTTTTGAGATCCTTCTCTGTGCTAGGCACTATTCTTATCTTTTAGATCTTGAAGTGTCTGATATTTAACAACTTGATTTTAGTTAATTTGTTAAGAAGTTCCCCTAAATGAGATCGGAGTTCAGGGAAACTCAAAGAAATATTTAAGCACAAAATGGTAATACAAGGACCTGAACTTTTTTGGTAACATTAATGGATACAAAGATATTTTCTAGGTGATTACCTTAAGACTCAGAGAATATAACTTAAAAAGCAGCAGGTAAAAGTATTTCAATTATGTAGTTTCCTATTCTTTCCATATTTAACCTCCAATTGGCAGCAAGATTTAAGGCTCAGCAAATAATTTCTAAATGTTCTGCTACTTTACACCTCAAATGTTCTGAGCATTCTAAGCCTTTACAACAGAAAACATTTTTGTACACTCTAGGATTATTAGGATTTACGCAGTAAATGCAAAATTTTTAAGCTGATATTGTTTTTCCACTAAGATAATTCTTTTTAAGTTCCTACTTCATATTGTCAAATTTATGGCTGTCATAAAATATGACTGTCATTTTTTTTCTCAGAGTGTAATACTGTTGGGTATGGAAAATTCAGTGTACGTTCTTACAATTAAGACCCATAATAATTAATATTTCTATATTTTTTATTAGTAAGGCCTACAATATCAATACTTAAATATTCAGACCATTGAAAGTAAAAGATTTTTATTTTGAAATGAAACTTTTAAATGGTCTATTCTCTTTTTATCTCCTGCATAATTTGTTTTTGAAACCAGCTGTAAGCCAATTTTATAGATTCGATCTTTCATCAGGAGATATTCTTTAAAAGAATTGCAATCCACAGGATTAATTAAAAGAATGCCGGAGAACCATACAAAGGTTTGAAAGTTACATTTCACTTAAAATGTACTGGAAGCCCATTTTCTTCTGCTACAGCTCAATACCTAAAATACTTAAACCAGAAAGAAAGCTAACAAGTTTGATGTTTTACTTACTGTGTACTTTTCAAAAGTGAAAGGGTTTCCACATAAAGTGTACCATTCTACAGGCCCTAACACCAATAAAGTATTCACATTTTTAGGAGTTTAGACATGCTTCTGTGATAAAGGTGAGAAAAAGATGAGATGTGAAGGATTAAGAGATATAGGGCCATTACATTCTAGTCTTGTCATAGCTGTGAGGTATGTGTGTGAGCGTGAGAGATTTTTAAAATAAATATTATCTCTGCATCTAGTTAACTCTCATGAGTAGAATGAAGGGTTGGTTTGTAAACAATTCTATCATGCCTTCCAGTCTTAAAACTCACAGATAAATGGACCCAGGACTGAAGAGTTCAGCTGACTTACTCATTTTGGCACTTTAAATTCAGAAACCTCAGGCTCCTGGGACTCAGTAATGGGTTTTCAAAGTAGGCATGTGCCAGTTAGTCACTTAGTATTATTGCCTGGGCTTGGGTCATATTATGACCTAAAACTGTGAGTTACAGGTGGTTTAAGAAAGAGACCAAATTTATAGTCAACAATGGAGATAACGCCCTCAGTTTCTTGGATGTCATAAGGGTCCACCCTAGCAATGGCAGATTGTCATGATATTTATTGAATGCGTTTGTTTTTGAAAAAAGCAGGTGGTTTCTAAACTTATAGCAATGCATCCTGTTTACATCCCTACACTTTTTATAGGCCAAAAAGGTAACAAAGCAAATGCAAATGTATGAATTTGCCTATTTTAACATGATAAAATAAAAATGAGCTTAGATCATTCCCTTACCTAAGAGACATACTGTTTCTTGATGCAGTGTTAGAAGAGATAGTATGGAGAGAGAATCTACTTGCATCAACTAAGTAAACGTTTGCAGCACAGGTATATGTCAAAGACCTAAGCAACTGAGGCAATTTGCTATCTTATTTTCATTAAATCAATGGTGACTCATAAAGTCCATTGGGAGCACTATGTGCATAAGCATAGACTCAAAGGAAGCTTTCATGTATCTCCCCGTTTAATTGCAAGCTCTTTTAAAGCATGGATAGAACTGTTCATCTCTTTCTCTGGTTAGGGTGTCGCCTCCACAGTGTGCCTATTCAATCACGGGGAAGGAAATGAACAAGAGGCTCAGACAAACCTCTGTCCAGTGCAGGAATCTCCCTCTGCTCAAATCCTCCTAGTGCTCCAGAGAGCTCATCCTCACAGGGCAGTCTGGATTGTAGGGTGTACCTCCTACTGAACCAAATGTACCTTTTTCTCTAACTTCCATTTGATGTAGACGATTGTGGATTTGAGATCTGCTGTTTACATGTAATAGGGCTATTAGAATAAGTTGCAAGTAGACCCAAATGGATATCATCAGAACATTCTAATTCCTTTGATGGGATTTGGCCTGAGTGGAATAAAGTCATTAAAGATTCTTTCGGGGAATGTTTTCCTTGAAGAATCCTTAGCATCCCATTTTTTCTCATCTATTATTCTCTCTTATATCCAGCCCTTTGCTTTATGGAGAAATGCTGTATAGCAACTGTGAGTTCAGGGATGAATTCTCCCCAAACTTAGTATAATGACAATTTGGCTCTGTAAAGCTCTGAGGGCCATGGATGTATGTGCTATATATATATATGAATAATTACTAAATGGAATTTAAAACATCATCTCCAGTTAGTACCTCTAGCCTAGAACTGTCACTTCATTGACAGAAACTCAACTTCCACATGACTTCCAATGCCAGTCACTGGTTCATTCAACAGATGTGTCCTGAGATCTTACTCTGTGTTAGCATTGTGTGTTTCCTATAGATCTCCACTTTATTATGCTTAACAGTTTATATTTAAAACTGTGATGATAATTTTACTTAGGTTCTTTTCTATGATAGCACAGACCTCTCCAGTGTTGTCTATTTATTTGTCCACATGGTGAATGCAACTTAAATATTGGGGCTAGAGAAGAAAATATTTTAAATTGATATGTTATTCAAAATTGCACATAAGTGTACCATTTATAAATATGATTTATATCTATACATTTGTGTCTTTTCCTTTGTTACTTGAGGAAATAATTGTTATCATTACGAAAATAGTGCTATCAAGATCAGGAAGAGAACTGTCTCAGATTTTCTTAAGTGTTACTAGGATTATTTCCCAGGTACTAAAAATCCCAACAAGTTTGACATTTTAAAATTCTTAAATAATATAACTTAGGATCATGAGAGCAAGTGGCTACATTTGCAAGTCAGCTTAGTAGAAATAAATGGGAAGGCTATAGTTTCCTGAATAGAACAGTTCTGCCTCCCTATCTTATTTACTATGTGAGTAACTCTGCCTTCACAAATGTGGTAGACAGGTAAAAACAGATCAAATAGCGACAGCTGTACACTTTGTTCAACTTCGAAGTCAAAGAGGTTAGAATTCAATTACAAACGCCTTTCCTTTGTTGCAGTATGCAAACTTGGAACAAGAGACTATAATATTTAGTGAAAATATTTCATATACTAAGACGTGCGTCTTCGTTTTCCAAAGATTAAACAGCAGATTGATGTAGAAATGAAATCGTATCACAAACTTACATTACACACAGCTACAAAAATGTGAAAAAAGAATGTTTACAAATTGTAGTGAAGAATAAATTATTTTTTCAGTGCACATAATTAGGTATATACAGGATAATTTATAACCAAATGGAGTGATTGCTAATGCTGAGCTCTTAAAAATCTCTCTTCAAAATAAGCATGTTGTCCAAGAGAGAGTGATACAAATAAATTGTGGCACAAAAGCAGAATGTTGTCTTTCTTCTCATCCTTGAAACCCGGATGACACTGCATCAAAATAATTTTGCCAAGTGTGCAAATGACAGAAAACGTTAATTCCAAAACCATTTTTCTAAATTGCCAACGGCCTTATATTCCTGGTGCCTTTTCACATGGTCACAAGCCAAGCAGGCATGTGATTCCCAAAACCGTGGAAGATTTACTGTGAAATCCTTCCTCCAGTTAAAATAACTAAGGTATAACTTATTGTTTTTGTCGACTTCTTTAAGATACTTTGCTAGCTCACTGGGAGAGTTATAATCTTCCACATGAATGAATGAATCTGCTGGAATATAGTTCTCATAGTTTTCCCTAGATGGCCCCAGAACGACAGGTACAGAGCCAGCCAGAAAAGCATTGTAGAGCTTTTCTGTGATGTAATCTTTGTGGATTGAGTTTTCGAAGGAAAGGTAAAATTTGCAAGTAGATATGGTAGGAATCAGATTTTTATCATTCACATACTCTCCGAATGCTTGCCCATAGGTATGGATTTCAATGCTTTTGCTTAGCTCATTGTAATACTTGACCCTGGCATGCTCAGGATTCCAGTTACTTACAACCCAGCACACTAACTTCTCTTTGCTTGGCACTTCAAACGCGAAGGGGTTTGTGCTCACCGTCAAGAAGCCGTAAGGCACTTGGATATCCGAGTCACGGCGGTAAGTCAGAGTCAGATTGAACAGGTGCTCAATGCCGCTCTTTTGGGGTGTGTGAGTAGGTGATTCCAAATTCATCCAGATCCATTTCTGGAAGGGCGGCCTCGCCTGCTGAGGTAAATTCGTCAGATCCCAGCTGATGTCTCGATGGTGGATCAGAACTGCGTGAGATCTGTTGTACAGGGAACGGTCTGTTGTGAGGTGACATCCCTGGATGTTGAACATTGCCTGGCAGGACGTCAGGTCAAAGGTCTGCCCAAATGGCCACACCCAAATCAGAATAGTGGTTTCATTTAAATAATCGGTTTTGGTGGAGAAGAAATTTTTCATTTTGAGCACTGAGCTGGCTGACTCCATGGGACTGAAGATCCAGCTGTTGGTGGGCTTCATGTAGATGAGCAGACAGGTCAAGAAGCAGCCCAGGATAATGCAGACGATTAGAAATGGGCGGAGAATTCCTTTGGATGCTGAGGTCATAATTTTTTCTGTGGAACGGAAAGAGGTAGAGGGGTAGGTTAAGACAGGGATGAAGAGTTCATCATAAATATAATTTGAGATCAACAGGTGATTCATCCTAAAATACACTTAATCCCCAAATCACCTGCATTTTCTTTTTCAGTGTAATGCACCGAGAAATAGAATTTCATTCAAGCCAAGAAACCGCTTTTAAAAGCAACTTTCCCCTAAATGCTACAAATAATGAGTCAGAATTTGCTATGAATGTACCAGCATATCTTTAGGCTAAGTTTCATTTTTTTCAATGCCATTCCCATCAGTTATATTTTTATTTGCTTGTAGAAAACTGGCACAACAAATACTATCATCCCCAAAGCTATGACTAAAATTTTCAATATTGGAAACACATCAGACTTGTGAAATCTCCCAGTTGATACAATCACTTATTTGCTAGTATAATTTTTGAGATTATAATATTGCAGTTCAGATGTAATTCAATAGAAAACCAAACTTTTAAAGGAAAAAATTGTTTTGGTTTCTTGGTATAAGTTTATATTCATTGTTGAAAAAGCATCAGGAGAGTCATCCTGTAAAAAAATGACAACTCTTGATTTGAAATTTTTTGTTGTTTTGTTTTCATTTTTAGTTAAGTACACTGATGTATAAATTTGAAAAGTTGAAACCATTCATTGTTTGTTTAATTTTAATTTTTTTCTTAGAATTTTCCTTGGTAAGTTAATAATCTGTTACTACATCCAGTATCTACTAGGATGTGATAATAAAAGACTCTATTGGCAGTAGAACAACATTCTCACATAGGTGATTCTTGGGAATTAAAAAAGTTTTTCTTAGCATTAAATAATGTTAGTATTATAAAAGTAAAAACAGATTCTCAGAAGAAAATAGTATTTCATGGAGGATAATATTAATCTTGTGATTCAGGATATTGTGGCTAAAAAGATGGGTTAAATCTATTTTACACTAAAATGCAATGGTAAAAACTATCTAAATAAATTCTGTCAAATCAATATAATCAAGCTACAACTTTAACAGCGCCATTTAAGAGATGCTTACTCTCAGCCAGGCCTTGTGCCAAGCACATTCAACACATAATTTCCTTTAATCCTTGTAGAACCCCCGTCAAGATCTTTTATCACCTCTTCACAGATAAGGAAATTGAGAACCAGAGGTATAGATAACCATTGAGTTATGCTCTTTCTTACCTTCTAGAATTTTCTTTGAACAGATAATACAAACATCAATAATCCACTGAGGTCATTTGTGTTAAATTTAGATGAATTTCACTTAGCAAGAACAATAACTGACATGTATATGTGCTTATTAGAGCCAAACATTGATCTAAGCACTTGCATTAACACACACATATGTGTGTGTATATATATATATATATATATATATATATACACATATATATATACACACATATCACATTATACCTCATATTCCCATTGTGTTGATGAAGGAACTAAGGCTCCAAATGGCTAAGAAACTTGCCCAAGGTCAAATAGTAAGTGATAGAGCACTTTCAAACCCAGGTCACCAGGTTCCACAGTCTGGGCACTTGATGACTCTTATCTTACGTTCACTGATTCCCTAGGTTGTAGCCTGAGAATACAATCATTTTGCTGATACAAGAATGTAAAACCCCATGAGGGGCTTTGTTTCTTCAAAGGGTGACGAACGTTGTATCCTTATCACCAGAATATAGTAGGTGCTTAATATATGCTGTATGTTGCATTCATGACTGGGTGAATTTCTGGGTCTCAACAATGTGCAAGGTAAAATGCTTAGTAACTAGATAAACAATAATAAACCAAGTATGAATGAATGAATATATATTTATTTTCTTTCTCTGTGCATAAGATATATCCCTGTACAGAGTAAATACCATTACAACTGGCATATAAATATTCCTACCACTAGATGAGCAAAATCTCCCAGTGTTGTCTCTTTGCCATCTTTCAGAGATGGCATCTCTCTAATACGTTTTAGTACAACGAGTCTTCTACTTTGGGCCAAGTGAGAATGGATTGGTCACTAAACAGTGTCCTTCTACTGCATGCTTTTCAGTTTTCCTGCCTCCTGGACATTTTGTATTACTTAAAGTTCTTCATGTTACTCTCTGAACACACTTTCTGCTCAGCTTTTCTCAGCTGTTGGGTCAATCACTAAACAACAGGGGACAGTTACTCAGAGACACTTGCTTTGTACAGAAACAAATAGACACCCTCTTCACAGAATCCTTTTCACCTGGTCCTCAATCAGCACCACTTCTTTTTATTTTTATTTTCACGATTTTATTAAAGTATGATTGTATACAATATTATACTGGTTTCACATATATAACATAATGATTCAACAATTGTAAACATTATTAAATTCTCACCCCAACCAGTGTAGTTACTATTTTTCAATATAGAAAGATAGTGCAGAACTATTGACTATATTGTCTAGGCTGTACTTTCATCCCTGTGACTAATTTATATAATGATTGAGATTTTGTGCCTCTTTATTCCCTTCCCCTGTGTCACCCCAACCACTCACCCATGACATATCCTCTTTTTAAGGCACCTGCAGCAGTGTTACTATAGCTTACCAGAGACAGCAATAAATTTATAGTGTAAAGCAATTTGTAACAGTAATAGTATAATTAAACCTTTTTAATGATTGTCAATAGTTTCAAGTGCTATAAAATGATGAATCTAAAGACTTAAGAATTAAAAATAACAAAATCTTTAGTAAAAGTACTACTTGCTAAGACTTGGTATGCATATGATTCTGTTTTTCATTAAGGGACTACCTTCAGTCATTCTTTAAAAGTGTTAAAGAATGGAAGAGAACTTGGAATAGAAAAAGTTGAAGTTGTGATTCTGAAATATATACATAAATATTTCTCAAGGTATTAGGACGAAAAATGTGAAACTAAGGATAACAGGATTCTTCTTTATGGAATGATAATTGTAAGTTTGTGTGTGTGTGTGTACTGAATCCTTGTTTTACAAAGAAAGAAACAGGAATACTATAGAATAGAATTCAATACTTGCCTAAAACTTTAAGATAGAACAGGACAGTTGGGTTTGTGACATGCCACTTGGGACTTTATTCCTGGATTGAAGCCACCACCTACCTCTTCAACCTACCTTCCTGTCTTGCACTAGCAGGCATGGCATGCGGTGTTGGCAGAGATTTTCCCTTATGCTCTTCAGGAGTTCTTGGATCAACATGTTTGACAATCACTGTGTGGTACACTTATTCTCTATTGGTTGTATGGGTGGGCAATCAATCAAACCATTCCTGGTAAGGTAAGACTCTTAACCTCAGTAAAAATGTGTAAAGGTCATAGACCATTTGAACAGATCTTTGGATCTGCTTGGGCTTCTTGATATCAAAGCAGATCAAACCCCAAGACCAAAATTGAATCACTGACAAGTTGATGGGGGGACTTAAGTCAGAAATAGTTAAAAGAAAGAAAAAAAAAGGGATTGCCACCCATTGTCACTTCTTCTCTGTAAAATAAAATGTGTGAAGTGCTTCTGATAGTGCATGGACAATAGAAAGTGCTATGTAAGTATTTGCTATTATTTTATTATTCTCTGTAATAGTCAAGAAGCAAGAGCTCTCATCACAGCTGAAACTCTTTGGGGATAGTAGATCCCTTCTGATTCTTATGCAAATTATTGCCATTTTTACCCACGTGCATACATGAGAGCACATGCATGCACAATCTCCTCTAATTTCAAAACATAACCTAACCCACTATTAATAATGCCTATATAATATACTATGGATAAAATACAATAAGACTTCTAATGCATATATGCAGGTTCTTTAAATAGTTCATGGAATCAGCCCTTTTACAAAGGGTTACTCTACAAGCATACAGTACTTAAAGGATTCTGCAGCAGATTATTTGTTGGCTTTTCCCACCTGTCAATCACTCTCCCTTCTTCTGATAAGAGTACCCCAATTTCCTATTGGGATATTACCTTGCAGTCTTTGGGACTACACAGAATGCTATCTGCCTCTTTCCTGACCAATGATGAGCAGGGGAGGCAGATCATTCATCTCTCTCTGGAACTTTGAAACTTGAGTGGAAGGGTCAAGCGGGAAAAATGTTGGAGCTCGTTAATCACAGTGGGGTTCCCTGGGAAGTAAACCCTGCTCCTTGGGTCCAACTGCTTGGGATCCTGCCTTGCTGGCTTGGTTCTTCAGGTAACCCTTTGGTTCCAAAAGCTACTCCATAAACTCTCAATGATTTCCTTTTTTGTTTACATTATTTTTATTGCTTGAAACAAACAAATCCCAACAAACAATCAAAACGAAACAAACCCTAATCAAGCAACAAACAAACAATCCCAACTGATTATCTTCCCTCCTCCTTGTTTAATTCCTGCAGGACATGATGTATATAACTTGAGCCTTTCAAAATATGTTTATAATTATCTGGATTAAAAAAAACTATATATGGATTCTGAAAACAGCAAACACATCAATAGAAGAGATTGATTTATTATTGATGTTAAACCATCGACCATACCCAGAGTTTAGGTGTTTGTTGGTAGGTGGTGCCTATTAGGAATCTGTGTAGGCAGCTCAGAGAACAATTTGTTTCTCATATAATCATTGGTTAGTGTCATGATATTAGTACGAGATTCTGTAAAAGTCTTCAGAATATATACTGAATGTTTATAATTTAATTTTCTGTGAGAGTTATTTGGTTTTATTACTGTTTCATTTTGCCTTTACTTCTCTCTACCACTTTTATGCTAAAATCCTTTCCAAGAAAAAATGTCTTATACTTTTTATACTATAAAAAGTATATGCTATATAATTTGGTATATACTATGTAGAAACTGTATATGCCTTGAAGTACTGTAAAAACTGTGTACTCACCACTTCATTTTCAAAGATTCCCTTTATATATCACATTCCACAGACCCTTTCTCATGGGCATTCTTACCCTGAGTTCCCATGATTCTCCCCATTAGATTCTGAGCCAATGCCTCCTGACTTTGGGAAAGATGCCATTTACTTTTTGGCAAGAAGACACTGGTTGATTTCTGGAACACTATCAAATTTGTGTTTGCGAACCTTTCTCAAAGACCTTGGGATATAATTCATGGTATTCCGAGAAGTAAACCTCTGTTACACTTCCTCCAAACACTGGAGAGGTTGTCACCAATATGTACCACTTCTGGTCACCAATAATGTGGTGAATGTTTGCTTGAATATTCCTCAGAATGCATTTCAGCACATCTAGAATTCCCTGTCTTATTTCTGCAGTGGTTTCATCTCTACGGATATTACCTCCAAAATGCTCAAAAACGTCTTTTGTTTTCCACTTTCATTTTTATCTCAGACATTTGTTCCTTTGGTGCGCAAGTAGCCATCTGCCGCTTTTCCTGTGCTACCAGCTTCTTTCTATTGGGCAGTCTGTACATTTCTTGTCTTTGAAATTTCCTTTTCAATTCAGGGATTAATCATTTTTTAGTTTGAACTTTTACTTGCTCTCTTCTCTGTGTGCTCACAATCGCAAGTTCTTTATCACTGTCTTTATTTACTTCAGCAGCTCTCTTTACCTGCTTCAGGTGCAGCTAGAGCAATCAGATCTGACACTGAGCCCAAGTGGAACTCGGCCCATGTGCTTCTTGTCCGTAGGGAATAGCCAGGGCCAGAGGGTGCTTTTCTGGCATTTTCCCAGAACATGTTTTTTGGCTTCACTTGAGGCCAATAGTCTTTCATAATTCGGCTGTGAGCACCTGCACTTTCTGTGATGACTGTTGGGTTTTAGTGCATAGCAGACGGTCAACAAAGGTCAAGGGAGCCCTTTAAACCCTCTCGTTTTGGGCTGATATATTACTACTGCATTCCTGACTCTGAAGATCAGTTGTCTATCCTCCCAGATGACAAAGTAGAACAATTAACCCAATGGATTCTCCTTGACATCTGTCCTTCAGATCTACACCCTGCCGAGCACAAAATCTTGCCAACTGTGCCTCCGAACTATTCCTTAGATTGATTGCCTTCCCTCCATTTCCCTGGGTCAGATGTCTGTCATCTCTTGTACAGACTGCTGAAACACTGGCTCACCAGGCACTCACTTTCGATCCTTTCAGTTCATGCACCTTGCAGTAGATCAGCGGTTCCCCAATGCGGTCCCGAGGACCGGTGGTATCACCATCAGCACGGTCTGGGATCTTCTTAGGAATGCAGATGCTCCCACCCAACACCAGACATATGGAACCAGAAAGTCAGCAATCCATATAAAAAGTCCAACAAGCCATTTTGACATACACTGAAGCGGAGAATACCTGCGCTAGAATGACTGTCTCAAACCACAGGTCACACTGTTGAAAGACTTGCAATAAATTCCAATTCCTCCTAAGATAAAGTCTTACTGTGGCTTCAGCAGCGCTGGGTGATGGGCGACCTGCCTCTGTCCCAGCCTCAGGCTGTGCCAGGCTCCCTCCTGCATGTTCCCTACGTGGCATTTCTTGTCCCTCTTGGATGGGTCACTGCACCAGCTCTACCCTCTCCTACCCCCTCTGGTGCTGCCCTTCCCCCACAGTCAATGGATGTTTCATAGTGCCACGTGTCATTCTTGCACAGCATATGCTGCAGTAGAAGTTTACCTATATATGTGTGAGCATTTAATGTTATTGCCTCTGTTAGACTGTAACTAGGCTCATATAGTAGACACTGGGTGCTTTTCTTCAATATTTAATCTCTGGTGCCTAACCAGTCAGAATTTTTATTCCTTGTTGTTAGCAAGTGCTTCTTTAGTAATCAAATAGCTAACAATTATTGAGCATTTGCAATGTTCCAGGCACTAGGCTAATACTAATTCTATAAACTTTTATATTGATTTTATCATTTAATCCTCAGGAAAATCATTTTTTTGTTCATTCAACAAATAAGCCTGTATCATTTCCTATGCACCAAGCATGGTTCTCAGCACTTAACAAATATCAGTTCTTTTAGAGCCCCTAACAACCAGGTGAATTTTTATCCACTACAATTATATGTATTTTTACAGATGAGAAAACTGATGCCCCACTAGTTGTGTTGTCTCATGTGACACAGTAAGTAGCCAATCAAGATGTGGACACCAGTGGTTTGACTCCAAAACATGTTGCTTTACAAATACATGTTGAGAATTGAAAATTAACTACTCTCAAAAGGGCCAGGTTGACTAGAAATAATAAAGGTAGAGAAAAGGAATCATTTAAATAACAATTTCAGTTATATCCCAGCGTTTATGTACATAAGTCCATTAACATTTTGAAGGAATTAGCGACCATTTATTTTAGCCATTACTGAGAACAGAATGAAGAATTTCTTCTCTATACATTTTTATATTCCAAATTCCCTAAATCCCACCAGACTACTACTGGAGGTCATTTGCTTTTAATGACTGTATCACGGTAGTTTGATCTCTATTGGTCTTACTGCCAGGAACTTCTCTCCTCTAAGATATCTCTCGATTGTTTCTAAAAGACCACATGAGTTTCATACGGACCCCAGCAGGCCCCACCCATCCTGCTGGTCCCCCTTCATCATTTGGCTGCCAGCAGTCTGAGAATACACCCCATGTTGACTCACTTCTCCTCCTCCCTGTGAACACAGAGGCCTAGATTCCCTGACCTCTAGCCCTCTGGGTACCAGAGTCTCTGGGGTCCCACTGTAGTTGGAAAACTGTGTGTCTGGATCAAACTTCATCACTGACTGCAGGAGCATTGAATGTGCCGAGACACAACATCTCTGCTGGAACATTACCCTTAATTCCTGGTCCTCTGTCTGTGGAACACTAGAGGCTTTAGTACCATTTACAAGGCAAGAGAATGAATCCAGAAGAAGCAAACACGTTTGTCTTCCCTGGCCCCTCCTTACACATATTCCTCAACATAAAATTCTTGCTTTCCATCCAAAAGCAACAAGATACACATTCTTCTCAAGTGCACATGGAACATTCTCCAGAATACACCACATACTAGGCCACAAAAAGAGCCTCAGTAAATTCCAAAAGATTGAAATCCTACCAACCAACTTTTCAGACCACAAAGGAAAAAATTAGAAATAAACTGTACAAACAAAGCAAAAAGGCTAACAAACACATGGAGGCTAAACAACATGCTCCTAAATAATCAATGACCAAATCAAAATGGAGATCCAGCAATATATGGAAACAAACAACAACAACAACACTAAGCCCCAACTTCTGTGGGAAACAACAAAAGCAGTCTTAAGAGGAAAGTATATAGCAATCCAAGCATATTTTAAAAAGGAAGAACAAGCCCAAATGAATGGTCTAATGTCACAATTATCGAAATTGGAAAAAGAAGAACAAATGAGGCCTAAGGTCAGCAGAAAGAGGGACATAATAAAGATCAGAGAAGAAATAAATAAAATTGAGAAGAATAAAACAAGAGCAAAAATCAATGAAACCAAGAGCTGGTTCTTCGAGAAAATAAACAAAATAGATAAGCCTCTAGCCAGACTTATTAAGAAGAAAAGAGAGTCAACACAAATCAACAGTATCAGAAACGAGAAAGGAAAAATCACGACGGACCCCACAGAAATACAAAGAATTATTAGAGAATACAATGAAAACCTATATGCTAACAAGCTGGGAAACCTAGGAGAAATGGACAACTTCCTAGAAAAATACAACCTTCCAACACTGACCCAGAAAGAAACAGAAAATCTAAACAGACCAATTACTAGCAACGAAATTGAAGCAGTAATCAAAAAACTACCAAAGAACAAAACCCCCCGGCCAGATGGATTTACCTTGGAATTTTATCAGACATACAGGGAAGACATAATACCCATTCTCCTTAAAGTTTTCCAAAAAATAGAAGAGGAGGGGATACTCCCAAACTCATTCTATGAAGCTAACATCACCCTAATACCAAAACCAGGCAAAGACCCCACTAAAAAAGAAAACTACAGACCAATATCCCTGATGAATGTAGATGCAAAAATACTCAACAAAATATTAGCAAACCGAATTCAAAAATACATCAAAAGGATCGTACACCATGACCAAGTGGGATTCATCCCAGGGATGCAAGGATGGCACAACATTCAAAAGTCCGTCAATATCATCCACCACATCAACAAAAAGAAAGACAAAAACCACATGATCATCTCCATAGATGCTGAAAAAGCATTTGACAAAGTTCAACATCCATTCATGATAAAAACTCTCAGCAAAATGGGAATAGAGGGCAAGTACCTCAACATAATAAAGGCCATCTATGAAAAACCCACAGCCAACATTATATTGAACAGCGAGAAGCTGAAAGCTTTTCCTCTGAGATCGGGAACTAGACAGGGATGCCCACTCTCCCCACTGTTATTTAACATAATACTGGAGGTCCTAGCCATGGCAATCAGACAAAACAAAAAAGTACAAGGAATCTAGATCGGTAAAGAAGAAGTTAAACTGTCACTATTTGTAGATGACATGATACTGTACATAAAAAACCCTAAAGACTCCACCCCAAAACTACTAGAACTGATATTGGAATAGAGCAAAGTTGCAGGATACAAAATCAACACACAGAAATCTGTGGCTTTCCTATACACTAGCAATGAACCAACAGAAAGAGAAATCAGGAAAACAACTCCATTCACAATTGCATCAAAAAAAATAAAATACCTAGGAATAAATCTAACCAAGGAAGTGAAAGACTTATACTCTGAAAACTACAAGTCACTCTTAAGAGAAATTAAAGGGGACACTAACAGATGGAAACGCATCCCATGCTCGTGGTAGGAAGAATTAATATCGTCAAAATGGCCATCCTGCCCAAAGCAATATACAGATTTGATGCAATCCGTATGAAACTACCAGCAACATTCTTCAATGAACTGGAACAAATAATTCAAAAATTCATAGGGAAACACCAAAGACCCTGAATAGCCAAAGCAATCCTGATAAAGAAGAATAAAGTGGGGGGGGATCTCACTCCCCAACTTCAAGCTCTATTATAAAGCCATAGTAATCAAGACAATTTGGTACTGGCACAAGAACAGAGCCACAGACCTATGGAACAGACTAGACAATCCAGACATTAACCCAGACATATATGGTCAATTAATATTTGATAAAGGAGCCATGGACATACAATGGCGAAATGACAGTCTCTTCAACAGATGGTGCTGGCAAAACTGGACAGCTACATGTAGGAGAATGAAACTGGATCATTGTCTAACTCCATATACAAAAGTAAACTCAAAATGGATCAAAGACCTGAATGTAAGTCATGAAACCATTAAACTCTTGGAAGAAAACATAGGCAAAAACCTCTTAGACATAAACATGAGTGACCTCTTCTTGAACATATCTCCCCGGGCAAGGAAAACAACAGCAAAAATGAACAAGTGGGACTATATTAAGCTGAAAAGCTTCTGTACAGCAAAAGACACCATCAATAGAACAAAAAGGAACCCTACATTGTGGGAGAATATATGTGAAAATGACACATCCGATAAAGGCTTGACGTCCAGAATATATAAAGAGCTCACACGCCTCAACAAACAAAAAACAAATAACCTAATTAAAAAATGGGCAGAGGAACTGAACAGACAGTTCTCCAAAAAGAAAGACAGATGGCCAAAAAACACATGAAAAGATGCTCCACATCGCTAATTATCAGAGAAATGCAAATTAAAACTACAAAGAGGTATCACCTCACACCAGTAAGGATGGCTACCATCCAAAAGACAAACAACAACAAACGTTGGCGAGGCTGTGGAGAAAGGGGAACCCTCCTACACTGCTGGTGGGAATGTAAGTTAGTTCAACCATTGTGGAAAGCAGTATGGAGGTACATCAAAATGCTCAAAGCAGACTTACCATTTGACCCAGAAATTGCACTCCTAGGAATTTACCCTAAGAATGCAGCAATCAAGTATGAGAAAGATCAGTGCACCCCTATGTTTATCGCAGCACTATTTACAATAGCCAAGAATTGGAAGCAACCTAAATGTCCATCGATAGATGAATAGATAAAGAAGATGTGGTACATATACACAATGGAATACTACTCGGCCATAAGAAAAGGGCAAATCCTACCATTTGCAGCAACATGGATGGAGCTGGAGGGCATTATGCTCAGTGAAACAAACCAAGCGGAGAAAGAGAAATATCAAATGATCTCACTCATCTGTGGAGTACAAGAACAAAGGAAAAACTGAAGGAACAAAACAGCAGCAGAATCACAGAACTCAAGAATGGACTAACAGTTACCAAAGGGAAAGGAAGTGGGGAGGATGGGTGGGTAGGGAGGGATAAGGGGGAGGGGAGAAAAAAGGGGGTATTAAGATTAGCATCCATAGGGGGGTGGGAGAAAGGGGAGGGCTGTACAACACAGAGAAGACAAGTAGTGATTCTACAACATTTTGCTACGCTGATGGACAGTGACTGTAAAGGGGTATATAGGGGGGACCTGGTATAGGGGAGAGCCTAGTAAACAAAGTATTCGTCATATAAGTGTAGATTAATGTTAAAAAAAAAAAGCTGTTCCTGTGTGGTGACTTCCAATGAGCTCTACACAATCATATAAAGGGCATATAAAAGTGTAGGCAAAGGGTCTGTTTGTGTTTATACAGAGGATCAAAGCCTAATTTGGCTACCCCGAAAATGAACTAAGATACGATATGAAAAAGAACTTTCAACATCAGCACTCTCGGGAGGACTCATGCCAGAAGATGATCATCAAAAAAACCCCAACAAAGATCCACGCACTGCTACAGCTGTAGATGCACTCATCCCACCAATTCCTGGACTTGCTATAGGAATGAAGAAGGAGATATCTAAGCTGGCCTGTGCATACAGTAAAACAACAAATTTGACTGGATCTATATGGTTGGAACTCAACCAAGAATTAGGAAAAGGGCAAATTGTAGCGCTCCAAAATCTTACAACTACAGACTATTTACTGTTAAAAGAACATAAGGGATGTGAACATTCCCCAGGAATGGGTTGTTTTAATTTATCTGAATTCTCTCAGACTGTTCAAGTTCAGTTGGACATTGTCCACCATATCATAGATAAGTTTTCACAAATGCCTAAGGTGCCTAACTGGTTGTCTTGGTTTCACTGGAGATGGCTGGTAATTACAGGTATGCTTTGGTTACGTAACTATACTCCTATTATGTTAATGTGTGTGCACAATTTAATTAGTAGTTTAAAAACTATACATGCTGAATTTACTCTACAAGAAGATATGTCAAAGAAATAATCAATCTCCCCAGGTTTTCTTCCACCTGCTACTCCTATAGCTTTTCTTCTTCCTTCCTAATTACAACCCTTAAATAGAATTCGTGCCTCATATCAAATTTACCGAGTATCATAATTCTTCCAAGTGGTAAAGATACCTCAAGACAAATGCTGGGTATAGAAGCTACAGGGCATAAATATGCAAAGAAATAAAAAGCTAACCATTTCAAACAATAAGGCTTCTCTCTCACTTACCAACTTCACATTTCCCTGTATGGCCCCAGAAGATGACTGGTTAGCCAGAGACGGGTAAGATTCCTCAAGGGAGGAACAACCTAAGACAGGCACAGTCGCAGGGGAGCCATCAGGTGAGAAACTGGGGATCAACAGAGGTGAGGCTTAGAACCTCACCCCCACTGTTCTGAGAGAAATCTTCTGCATCCGTGGATGTTTTATTGCCCTTGTCTAGCTTGGATTAACACATAGTCTACAGGCACACACCTGATCATCTACATTTGCGCTCTTACAACACTAAACTATGTTTTCTACCTTTATCTTGTATCTACCTACCACTTCAGCATTTTATTAAAAATAATAATAAAGAGAGAAATGTGGTATCCACATATAAATCAAGTATAAAAATCAAATGAATATTCATATTTGAACTGACTGTTTATAGTTCATAATGCATGAGCAAAACCGAAAGCTTCTGTGATGACTGCCCTTGTACTGTTCACCATGTAACTTATTCACTATGTAAGAATTTGTTCTCCATGTAAGAACTTGTTCGTTAAGCTTCAAAAGATTGGAGACTGATGAAAATTAGGCTTGGGGTGGATTAATGATTGTGCATTGAGCATTGACCCCCCTATACAGAATTTTATTGTTGTCAATAACCATTTGATCAATAAATATGAGAGATGCCCTCACACACAAAAAAAAATATTTATATATATATATATGTACTTCCAATTGTAAAATAAATAAGTAACCGGGATGTAATGTATAGCATAAGGAATATAGTCAAGATATTGTAACAACTTGGTATGGTGATAGCTGGTACCTAGAATTATCATGTATATAAATGTTGAATCACTGTGTTGTACACCTGAAACTAATGTAATACTGTGTGTCAACTACCCTTCAATAAAATAAATAAATAAATATAAAAAAAAAATTCTTGCTTTCCTAGTTACAAAAACAGAAATGAATCCCATAACAGAACCCCGTCATGTGTATCAAAGCACATTAACAGATACTAAGACGAAAGCTGCTGTAATAAAAAAATATCTACTTATAGAAGTAAACACTGTATTAGATGGAGTGTTGCCATGACAACAGTTTCTGGATCAGACCAAATTTTGCAGGTTGATCGTCTTTTGAACTCAGGTGAAACTAATTAGCAACAGCTTTACTGAGATTAAATAAAAACACATTGCTGTAGTTAATGAGGAGTTTCTGAAACTCCACATTAAATCTACAATAAGAGAACAGGCCAGTAAGAACTAAAACAGAAAGGATGAGCCACTGAGAAGTCAACAGCCTGAGACAATATGATAAAAGTGTGGTTAAGAGATTGCGGAAAGAGGCAAGCTTGATCAACTTGCAACTGAGTAATCTGAAAACGTAATATTTTATTTAACACAAGATGATATTGTTAGAAGAAAGGTGGAAAGGGGAAATTTAGAAGTAAAAAGTCCAAGAGTGAGAAACCCTTCATCTCAGAGATGCAAATACTCCAGTCCTTGCAGGCAAGGACTTTCACAGTATCACTATGATTTAAATGGCCCCACTGGTGTTTTTCTTTGCAGCCTGAATGAAACCTCAAGGGCCATTTAGCCTTCTTATTCTGATTTCTTTCCTAATAAATCATTTTTTGTATATTCAGTTTACCAAGTAGTTGGTACTTAGAATAAAGTCCCATATTTAGTGAACAAAACAGAGAAAATAAGAAGGAAAACAATACATCAAAAGAGAACACCCTTATTTCCATCCCTCCCACCACACTGAAAAACACTTAACATCCTTCCACAAAAGGCTCATCCCTTTTCAGTAATTCAGGGATCTAAGTAAGGAAAGGGACCTCTGTCCATATATTAACCCTGATTTTTTTTTTCTGTATCTTCAATTTCTGTCACTAAAGGTTGTTTTCCATTAGAACTTAAATATAACCACTGTATATTGCACTATTCTTAACAAATTATAAATGCAAAATAAATGCTAACCAATATTATTAATATTTATTTCATGCAGCAAGAAGGATTACTAAGCTATTATAACATGGGGGCTATGTTTCTTTGAGAGTCTGAAACCAATAGGCCCTAATTCCTACTCTTATTTTTTAGTTATTTGATAATATTTCCAATTTATTTTATTTATGTATTTGATTTTTTCTATTACCTGAGTTAATTTTGATGAATTGCTTTTTCCCAAAATTGTCCATACATCAAGATTTTCACATATATTCACATCTCACTGCATATAGTACTTTAAAAAACAAAATAGCAACAAGGCAACAATGAATTCCTTTGATTGTGTTCTTATGTCACTTCCTGTGGGTCTATGTTTGTTTGTTTATCCTTAAAGGAATTAGATGCAGCATTACCTCCTGTTATGGATGGAATGTTTATGTCCTCCCCAAATTTATATATTGAAGCCTTACCCCCCCAGTGTGGCTGTATTTGGAGACAGAGCCTCTAATGAATTAATTTAAGTTAAATGAGGTTTTAGGATGTTAAATAAGGTTACAGAGTTAAAAGGGTGGGAACATGAACTGATAGAATTAGTGTCCTTGTAAGAAGAAACTGCAGGAAGCTTGTGTCTTCCCCAGTCCTTGCAAACCCACAAAGAGGTGGTCATGTAAGCACACCACTAGAAGGTAGCCTTCTGCAACCCCGAAGGAGAGCTCTTACCAGACTTTAACCCTGATGACATCTTTATTTTGATCTTACAGCCTCTAGAATTGGGAGAAAATAAATTGCTATTGTTTAAGCCACCCAATTCATGGTATTTTGTTACAGCAGCCCTAACAGACTAATACACCTCCTCATCAAAGCCTTCTACATTTCCACACCATTATTGCAAATGCCTGTCATAGCACTTACTTTATTGTATTGCATACTAAATATTCCTTATATGAATGAAATTAACAAGCAGTCATATCCTTTCTTCTGGACGACTGAATTCACCATTCAGTTTATGGGATTGTTATATCTAAGTGCACTGACAAAATCTTTGTTCTGAGCCTGGGAAGCAGAGAAACAAATCTTGAATGTCTTTTCTCTGATGTCTGAGCTGCCAGTCGGTCTTCTCCAGCCACCTATTTGTCTCTGACTTTAAAAGTAATAGTCTAAATGTAGTTGATGCAAAAATAACACCTGATTCATTCACTCTGCATTCATCTACGGCTCAAGTTTGCTTTTTATTCTTATGTTCTGTGAAATAAGTGCTAGATTGTTTCTTTAAAAATGTGAAAAGGAGGATCATCATTTGGCTTCTGAACTATATGGGGCACATTGCTCTGTCACTGACACCTGGTCTTGACACGGTGCACCTGGCTTCCAGTCCAGGGTCCACCTCTGTCTCTCTGTGAAACTTTCATCTACCATCTTCAACCTCTTCATTTCAGTTATTCATCTAAAAAATAAGAATACTTACCTATCAAATCTGTGTATATAAAATGAACTGATACATGTAAATTACCTGAAACAGTCCCTGGCATATAAGAAGCACTCAGTAATTATGTAACACTTGCTACATACAGGTGTGTGGCTTAAGAGGCACACTTTTTTATTACTAAATATGAAATTGCCACATATATAGCAGTAGTAGCAGTAAACTCTGCACTTTCTCAGACAGACAGGTTTGCAGAGATTTTCCATGGGTTACCTAGTCATTTAACCACTGAGCAATTGGTCACCTCTCTCAAAAAAAGAAAGTGGCATTTTGCAGCATGAATGTGTCTCTACTTGTCACTGGCGACAATGCAAAAGGCAATTTGCTCCATTTTAATTTGATCTTGTTCCATCTTTTAGAGTAATTACTGGACAATTATTTTGTCATAAACTGTATGCTCAATAGGCAAATCTGGCTCCATGAGATTAAGAAACTCATTTTCTCTGATGTGCTTGGCCCCTCTATGACCTTCAATTTCTGAAAACATTCTTTTTCAGATGTTGTCTTTGGGAGTAAGTGATTTTTCACTCATGTTCATTTTCTTAATTTTCCGTGTTCTTATATACTAAAATTCCATTTTTTTCTTATAGCCAGCAAGCTAACTGGCCCAAAGCTTTGCATATAACAAATACTCATTCAATATATTTTTTAAGTTCTGTGTATATGACACAGTGTTATAAATGGAAGTTAAAGAGAATATAAGTCAGCTCCCTTAAAGAACTTACAGGCCAACGAAGTGGTAAAGTTAGATACAAATTCTGTTGAGTAATATATACTTTCAAGTTTAATCTTTATAAGAAAGACTTTCTCCTCTCTGCTCCCACAGTTGCTGTGCATCCCCCTGACATGGCACTTGTGTTATAATGAGACCAAAGTTGATTTGCCTGTGTTCCTCCCCTAGTAGACTCCGAGCTCCATGGAAACATGAACCAAACTATTTTGACTTCCTAGTCTATTTAGCTAGGACAGTTTCTGGTACACAGGAGGCAAAAATATATTCTAAATGAGTAAATGAGTATATAAATGTATGAAGGGAAGTTTAAGCAGACATTCCAACGTTATGTTTTTTTTGTTTGGCGCAGAGAGGACAAATTTCCTATGATCATATATAACATGGGATAACAATCCCATATGGCAAGCTCTCAATATCTGGTAATTTCCAATCATAACAATGTCAACACTCTAAGAGAATGGGATTTCTGCTCCTGGTGGTATGAAAGGTGACTCAGATCCTTTAGAAATCCCAGAGCTAGGGAAACTGCTAATGATTTTTGCTTGTTTTTTGTTTTTATTTTTTGGTTAGATAGCACCTCTCTCTGTAAAATCCAAATATAAATAATATCCTAGAGCAGAAGGAGATAGCATTTATTTTCACCATGCGATTCCATGAAATGCTAAACGGCAGATGTTGAAGTGAAGCAGACATAGGCATAGGTCAAAAACCAAATCACATGCTTTCAGAAGTAGTGAGAAGGGAGATAGATGCTTTTTCACTGTTTACCATATTAAATAATTAACATGCTGATAGGGTGAGGAGAAGAATCTTAGATATAATAGCTCAAATGTTTTTCATTTATATTTCAGTTAAATAGTAAGTCAAATGAGGAATTGAGGCCCATAAGTATTTCCAAAATTGATGGGATTATTTAAAGCCTAAAGTTAGAGTCTCCTTAATTAGTGATTGCCAGGTAGTTGAGTAAGGAAATATTTGCAAGTCTTACATCAATGAAAGATGAAGAGATTTGTGAGGATTTGTGTTGCTGGCCATAGAAAATAATTAAGAAAACAACTTTTAGCTGGGAGATATCTTTGTGATAATCTGATCTGCCAGTCTCATTTTATAGCTTGATAGATATATAAAAGTCAAATTTCGTTTACATCTTATATTTAGTGACACAATAGGAACTTCAAGACACATATTTTGGCTTCTGGTCCAGGACTTCCCATAATATAATGTCTCTTCTATTCATGAAGTGGGGAAATACAGTTGTAACACTACAGTCAAAATGAGAAAAAGTTCAAATTCAACTCATCAGGTGGATTAGGATTAAAATAACTCAAACAATGTAAATTGTAAAGAGAATCGTTGCCTGGATACTGAATCGACCTGGTTGGTAGCTTGTCTTGGCCATCCTGGTACATGTCCTTTGCTACTTCTTCAGGAGAGGCAGCAACGGGCCCCAGCCGCAGAGGTGCCAGTGGACACGGAGATGATTTTCTCTTAAGTCTGATACTCTTTGAGTCCTTTAAAAATGGGAAGCCCCAAGTGGTGGGAACTAATATTCGACGGTGTCAGGGCCAGACCCCTGCTCTTCACCACGAGTCAGCTCCCTACAGCCTCCAAGAGCTGCAGCTGAAGAGAAGCGGCAGGGGAATCAGAGACTGGACCTCCTCTCCTGTGCACCTGCACAGCATCTGGGATATTTACGCAGTTCTCTGCTTTAGTGTTTCATTTCTAAAACGGAATAACAATATCTTTCTAGAAGGATTGTTGTGAAGAAATATAAGGTAACATACAACAGTAATATGAAAATGATTTATGCATTTTTCTCTTTGAATTTTCTTAGTTATGACCTTTATCTTAGCAGGTCTGTGTACCTAACTTATCTTGCGGGTGAAATAAGGTGGGTAAGTTAGGATTTATTTGAGAAGAAATAAAAAGAGGAAGGAGAATATAAGTTGTAGCTTCTGACACACAGTAGAAGACCTAAGCTCAGTTACTATTTTGAAAGAAGTCTTTTTAAAAAAAAATGCTTTTATTTCCTTTTTGACATAGTGAGGTCCAAGGTTAAGTGAAGCTCTCTGGGCTTTGGTGTAAGTGAGGGTGTGTCACATAATTGAGAGTAATATTAATATTCCCACAGAGGGAAGCAAGAAGCTGTCTTAAATACCACGGAAGCC
This sequence comes from Manis pentadactyla, assembly GCF_030020395.1. Taxonomy (NCBI): domain Eukaryota; kingdom Metazoa; phylum Chordata; class Mammalia; order Pholidota; family Manidae; genus Manis; species Manis pentadactyla. The sequence goes on along the minus strand of NC_080030.1, from coordinate 99,117,921 downwards.
ACCAAAATCAGCTTTGCCCACATAGTTAGACACCTGAGGCCTTGAGGGAGTCTCCCTAAGATGCCCTTGGCTGGCATATGGTAAGGGCAGAAGCACTGTGATTGGGAAGCTTGCCAGAAGGGACAGCTGTGATGCAGGGAGGTGACACAGTGGCCAGAAGGGACAGGCACAATGCAGGGAGGTGTCCCCATGGCCAGAAGGGACAGCCGTGATGCAGGGAGGTGTCCCCGTGGCCAGAAGGGACAGCCACGATGCAGGGAGGTGGCCCGGTGACCAGAAGGGACAGCCACGATGCAGGGAGGTGGCCCGGTGGCCAGAAGGGACAGCTGTGATGCAGGGAGGTGGCCCGGTGACCAGAAGGGACAGCCAGGATGCAGGGAGGTGGCCTGGTGGCCAGAAGGGACAGCTGTGATGCAGGGAGGTGGCCCGGTGACCAGAAGGAACAGCCATGATGCAGGGAGGTGGCCCCGTGGCCAGAAGGAACAGCCACGATGCAGGGAGGGGGCCCGGTAGGCAGAAGGGACAGCTGTGATGCAGGGAGGTGACACAGTGGCCAGAAGGGACAGCCACGATGCAGGGAGGTGTCCCCGTGGCCAGAAGGGATGGCCACAATGCAGAGAGGTGGCCGTGTGGCCAGAAGGGACAGCCGTGATGCAGGGAGGTGGCTCAGTGGGGCAGTAGAGCTGAGTGCCTGGCCTGAGACTGGGTGGCAGCTGCAGCCAGACCCCCTGAAAGGTCATTGCATCCAAGAAGGTGAGGGGAGCCCACCCATGGAAGCCAGGCGGCTCCACAGAGTGTCCTTACAGGGAAGTCCCAGATCACAGTGACCCTCTGTGCAAACGTCCACCGGCAGGGCCAGCGAGGAGCTGGCAGACCAGAAGCATGATCCCGAGGGGGGAGGATATCAGGCAGGAAGGTGCTCCCACCCCTTCTCTTGGGCTTTGTCTGAGCTTTGAGAAGAGCAGGTTGAAGGAGACATTATCTGAGAGAAAACGGCGTTTAAAGTGAGCGACCAAGGACTGTTTCAATCAAAGGCTGGTGAGCGACATGCCTGGTGGCCAAATCTAGGCACTGTTTGTCTTTGTAAACAAAATTTTACTGGTAAAGAGCCACTCCCATTCATTTATGTATTGTCTGTGGCCGTGTTTGTGCTACAACGACAGAATAGAGATCGTATGGCCCGCGAAGCCTAAAATATTTAGTTTAATATTTACTATCTGGCCATCTACTGAAAAAGATTGCAACCCCTGGTTTCAAGCTCAGATAAAATATTTAAAAATGTAATACGCATTTATTTTACTTGATATTTGGTGGCTCAGGGGGAACCAGAGCACCTGTAAGCAGGAGACTCTATATTTTCTCTTTACAACTAGTTAAATCTACATTAAACTTGGTGCCCATGACATCTGTATATAAATATCTGTCACTGCTAGCCACAGTCAGTCCAGTATTTGGTGACTGAATTTATATTAAGTTTTCTCTGCTTTTTTTGAAGTGACCATATTTCTTATACATTTCTTAGCAACCAATATCATATCTGTGATGTACTCAGTTGAGACAAAGGGTGGGAGTAGGGCAGAGAGGAAATGAAAATACAGTTCCTTGTCTTTACTCAATAAAGGCAAAACTGAGTGTGCTAGCTGGCAAGGAGATAGGGCCACGGCCTCCTGGAGACAGTTTTTTTTCTGTTTGATGAGCTCCAAGATTTATCTCCAAAACTATAGGCTCAAGGAAGTGGGAGACAAAAGGGCGTTCCTTTAGTTTTAAATAGTCTCTGAAAGAGTCTTCATTGCTTGCTGAGATATTTTCTCAGTCCAGTTTCAAGAAAGAAATCCTGCAATCTAGCTGACCCGTAACTGTTAAGACAAAGTCATAACTGAAATAGCAACACAATTAGTCCACAGCAATTCGTGTCAGATCATGAAATAGTTTGGAGTCAACTGCTCCTTTGGAATAGGTGAGTACTTTAGACCTTATCATGAGAAAAAAAGAAAAAATACATTAAAAAGAAAGAAAAAGCATATATATGAAATGTTTTGCATTCGATTTTAAGGGGCTTTTGTTTGGGATGTTTTTTAGAGAATTTGTTCAGGACTTCAGAACTCGGAATGTATAGGAATAGTTCTTGTTTTTTTCCATCATCCACAGTTCATTTTCTGTGAATTCTGTCTATGTTCCCCATTTATGTCCATGTTCTTTAACCAAGTGTGGGTAATGCAGTATTTCCAGAATCCCTCACCCGGCCTTAATGTATCTCCACATCAGTAGGTGTTTCCAAGGGGTGGAGAGAAGTCCATCTCCATATCAATAGGTGATTACATCGGAGAATGAGACGTATCTGGATGGGGGAGGTTGGGGGGGGTCCCTTTTTGCAGCTGGGTCGTGAGAGACACAGCCGAGCAGAAGTGGATGACTGCTTGTAGGCAATAAAATGGGTTTCTCTTACTTTATTTCTTCCTTTGACTGATTTCGTTTTCACAAGTAATTTGCCCCAGGCTGGGAAAATATTTTCCCCCATAGTTAAACAAAGTAAGATTCCTATGTTCACGTTATCATTTTTTTCCCTGGTTCCCAATAAAAGCATAGTGGTCAACCTTTTTTATTTGGGGACCCTTGTGTCTGTTTGCCAAGAGATAAATCATGACAAGTACTATCTTGTTTAACCTCTGTCTCCAAATAATTCTATCCTTAGCTGGTGAAAGATGACTGTTCCTTTTCAATAGCCTTCTCAAGTGGAAAAGATTTTTTTAGGTATCTTTCTTATTGCAATTTGCAACCATTTAATTTGATTGTGTCTCTCTAGATGGAAAACATCTGGTCAACCTTTTTACTGAGCTTTTCTATTCTTGAAAAGTTATTAACCTTCAGTTTATCCATTCTTTAATGGTAATCTAAGTATCTTCAACATCTTCACAGTAATAGATTTCTCTTTGAATACAAAGCTGTAGTTGTTAGTATGTTAATTTGTGTTATTTCAGGGAGTGGTAAAGAGTTTGCCTTATCCAGTCACATCTCTTTTACATTAATCCTTAATGTGCTGCTTGGGCATTTTTAAGGTGGGGCAAGTGGTTGCCTGTGATTTCTCAAGGAAATGAGAGATTTCCTTTCTCAACCAGTAGAGGAATTCCTCATTTTAGAGGTCCTAACAAACACTTCTTGTACATCCCTTAGTCTTGATTCACAGAACAAAATTCTACATTTCTCTTTAGAAAAACTTAACAAGAACCAACACAAACAAATTATTAACTACTTTGTTATGCTGATAGTTTTTTAAAAGCAAATTTTAATGACAACAATGTGGCAATCACATTCATTTAAAAACTTAAAGCTCTTAGCCATGCTACATGACTGCAGATCTCATAAAATAGTATCAGAGAAAACAAAAGAATTTTCACGATCTTTTTCTTTTGAATGTCTACAATACATGTTAAATTATCATCTTGTAAATACAAAAGACCAGGTGTTCCACTTGCCAAATTCATGCTTTCATGAGATATATGTAAGAATATCTTATCTCACAAAATGCTCACCAATTTTTGTCTTTTGTTTTTATTGAATAAACTTTAAATGAGGCAAGAATATAGTCAAGGAGACCTCCAGTAAACACAAAGAATTTAAGATGAGATCATACTCAAGTCCCATCTCCCACCAAGAAAGAGGTAAGATCATGTGGTTATATGTGGTAAACTCATGTTCATTCAATAAATATGGTTTGTTACCAACGTCAGGTTGAGCACTATTCAAGTTGCTATTGGTATAACAGGTAAAGAAGTTCTTTTCTGTCATGCAGCTATCATTTTAGTGGTGGATGGCACCTGTGGGCCTTGTGGAAATGTTCATGTATTATTCTTCACAAGGAATGCATTTCTGACCCTCACTACCAGTCCAAATTCAAATCTCCCATTTCTACAAGTCTTCTCCCAAATCCATAAAACTATCTATTTTTTTCCTCAAGAATTAAAAACATTGTATTTCAATGGTATTGGAAACTTCACATCTAATTGTATATGATGTACATGTCTGTACATAGCTCTCTTCTATCCTCAGAGTATATAGGTCTCTCTTCAAGAATGAGAATTGTGTCTTCATTTATTTTGTCCTCCATAGTGATAATCCTCATGGACAAATGGTATTGAGAAAATAAGAATCCTGAGACTTGAAAATCTACCAGTACTTGCCACTTTAACCTGGAATTGTGACTTAGTCATTAAATTTTCTACCTCTAAAATGGTTTTTATAAAAAGAAAAGAAGAATGCCTCTGAGCATAATAACTACAGCACCCTACACAATAGTGACGAAAGTATGTTATGTAAGAGTAAAATAGTTGAAGCTGGTCAGATCAGGCATATTTACCAATGAGTCCTAGAGATTCAGTCCTTGGTTTAAGGGCTGAAACTCTCAGCTGAGTTGTCAGTTCTCAGTCTTAAACTTTCAATGATTGACCATTTTTTATCCAGTAACGAGGTTCTTTTCTTTGTTGTCTTGACTTTTGGCAGCAATCTCAAAACATTGGTAGTATTATGTAGAAACCCAAATATTGAGAATCTAATCTTCAAAAAGGGGGCAAAAGATTATAGGGGTTGGGTAGTTAATAAACTGAACATGTCTCTGATGTGTTGTTTCCCAAATACAGAGACCAAACAATCCCTTGAAATTGCATTCAGACCCATATACAATCATGAACAAGCATTTAAGAAAGAACAAAATGCACATAACAATGCATATGGTGGTAAACGGCTAAGTCCCCAAGAAAAACATTAAAAAATCTTTCCTTCCCATTAGCTCAAACCTACGATTTGAGGAGATATTTTTTAACCTTTAAACTGTCAAATGATAGTCAACCAAAAATTGTCTTAAGTATTAGAAGAATTCTTGATTCTGCTTGGTGTTTCAGGGCAGGAGCTCAGGATGGTGGTTCAGGTCACTTGCATAATTTAAGGGTTGGGATGAATAGGGGGGAAACCAAGACCGGGCATCCCTTGAGTTGATAGGAGCCCTTAAATAAAGTAGAGGGAGTCAAAATTTTGTGGCATGAGTCTCTTTAAAGCTATTTATATTTCTTAAGTATATAATATTGAAGAGATCTCTATTTTGTTTTAATCTGGCTCCAGAAAAATTAAGCTTACTGCATCTGGGATAAAATTACCCTGGGATGCAGAGAATGGCAAGAAGAACTAAGTATGAAGGAGTCATAAACGTGGAGCTTAAAGGAGTCTAGACTTCATGAGGAAGAGGATGTGTGTCTTCGACAATTCTTGTGCCCCACCTCCCCACGCTCCGAGCCCCACCTGGCATGCCGACCTCTGCAGCAGTAAGGTGACCTTCTCCAGGCAGCCCTCCACCAGCTGCGGCAGGTGCAACCCAACAGTGCCTTTCTTTAGGTCATGTACCAAACTCTTACTGCCTAGAGACTTCTCTGACACACTGAGTGTGGGATGCTCTCGGGATCCTGCAAAGCGTTCAGAAGTGCTGTGTAGTTAATATCAGAAGAGTCAGCTTTGTCCAAATGGGGACAGGAAGTGACAGATAAGTGCTTTTTTTTGTCTTTCGTTCCTTAGGCAAACAGCTCTGACACATTTCCTAAGGCCCCTTGGAATGTGCCATGGGCCTGAGTGCCAGTCACCTGCTTGGTGGCCAACTTGATAATGCATCCTGGCATAAGCATTTGCACCTTTCCGCTTTTCCTGTCCTGTGCTCTTGTTGCTTAGGATTAGATGCTCCTCAAAATTACTGGCAATAGTCTTCCTCTCAGGTGCTGCAGGAAAATTGAATTACATATTGTCCCCCAAATAATAAGCTTAATTGATTTATGTCCTAAATCAAGACTATGAGTAACAAGGTGAAAGCGAGAGAGTTTTATAGATAACTGGAATTTTCTCTGAGTTTCTACCTGACTCAGAGCACAATCCCCAAATGCCCCATTCCCTAGGGTTTCAAATGTGTTGTCTGAATGGAGAGCTGAAAAAATGTATTTCCTTCCAATCCCAGGACAGTAGCTCTTTGTCATTCTTATATACTTTATGGACTTTTATTAACTTACAACAAAATCCATAGGAAAACTATTATCTTCAACCTATAAGGCAATGATTTTTAAGTGACTGTAGTATTATTTTGTTGTTTTATTCCCATTCAGCTGTGTGTGTGTGTGTGTGTGTCAAAGAGATTTTGTCTCAGTTTAACTGGTTTTAACTATTTCATTGGCTATTTGTTCTCAAAGAAAAAAAGGAGTTGGATTTTGATATCATGGTGTTCATGATCCTAACATATTAATGTGGGTCCTTTTTGGTTTATGGTTTCTATAAATCCTAGTTAGCACTACATCTTATTTATGATCTGTTTTAAATTTCTGCCAGAGGCGATCTTTGTTTCTGCACTTGATCAAATAAAACATTTAACTTTTGTGGGTCAAAATATAAATTCAGACTACTGTGCACATTGTAAACTACTTATACTCAATTCCCATGAAACTTAGCATATCCCTAAGATTTGGGTGGAAACTCAATTTTCCTGCATTATTTCCCATCATTGACATAAATAAGAGAAAGCTTAAAATGGCAAAGTGAATTTGAGCTTCTTGAGATGCTATTCAGCACATATATTTAATTTTCTGATGAGAGCTTTTATTCTTGTTCTTTGAAATATTACATTTATAATTTCATTAGACATTTTACAACACATCAGAATGTAAGCATTTTTCAGTATCTAATTTAGTTGGAACTGCAAATGAGTCCTATTTGTTTTCAGGGTTGGTTTTATTTCATTAAGTCAGAATTACTTGTTTTATGATTACATGTGGAAATAAATAGTCTTTTCACAGACTAATGAAAAAAATCTCTCACTCAACTTTATCCCAAATTTATTTGGCTGGCAGAAAGAAAGTAATCTATCACTGAACTTTACATTAAGAAATTAATTTTTCCTTCTCAGCATAAAAAATATTGATTTGAATTGCTTCAAATAAGTTAAAATCATAAACAATTTTAAAGAGCAAAGGAGAAAAAATTGGTAAACAGCATTAAAAAGAGTTCTGAACATGAGAGAAAAATGTTTTATTCTTAGCACCTATTCATTTTAGAATAGTCCTTCAGTTTACAAAAGTCTAAAGAGAGGAATAAACTGTCTAAATTTAAAATGATTGCTTGCTTCTTCAATAAAGAAAAATTTTTCCTGAGAGATAAAAGCCTAATTCTAACTTTCTAAGGGCTTTGATTTTCCATTTATTTAACTTAGCTTGCGTTTATCAACTATTTACTATGTGACCAGACCACACTATGTACTTTATTTACACTATTTCATAGTATCCTCAAATAACCCTCCACGAAAATGGCATTATTTTACTATACTAAAGTGGGGGTGAATTTAAAATGCAACTGAAATCATCAGTGCAGCTTAATTTGAAGTTAGAATTGACGTGATCATATTCGCTACACATTCATCAGAAATCCCATAGGCAATATTAAATAACCCCTCAGAAGATCAGTTATTTGCTACTTTGTGGGTCACTGTAGTGGACACTGTGGAGCACCACTCAGCCCCCTTGTTTAGGGCCTTGGCCCTCACTCATCTCCCCAGTCACTGGGCCTGTTGGCTAAGTGCCCCCATAGCTGAGTGACTCTCCTGAATTTGCTTCTACAGACACTGTTTTGTCCGGGTGAGAGTACAAGGGACTGGCCCTCGTGCCAACACAGGTGACTCTCGAAGGGCCACCCCATTTCCACAGCTCCTTATGATCATATGAAGCCCCTGGAGTGGCTGCCTGGCAGTTCTCTTTCTCCCATCAGCCCATCTCACTTCCCTCACTCTACAGATGTTCCCCCAAACAATCCCCAGTACAGCTCTGCACATACTTCTCTCCCAGGGACTGTTTCTAGGGAACCAGAAAATATTTTGGCTATCACATGTGTCCTGGAGTGAAGACAATCTACAAAGATGTTTTTGTCTTGTTATATGGATTGCCAGTCACTATTCTGGATAATTATCAGTGACAAATAACTATTTCTATTATATATAGAGGAAAATTTTTGTGTCTCAACCATCTATTTTAACCACATAACCTGGAGAAGTTTCAACCATTTATGAGAAAAATATCGAGCCTAGAGTCATCTTTAGTATGAGTCTGTATGAAAGCAGACAGCCTTGCTGTAAAGGCTGAAGTAAACTTTCATTCTTACCCTTTGAGGAACAACACTGATGGCCACATAATCACATAAACTATGCCTTTTGTTTTCTTAAAACACCTCAAAGCGTTGCCAATGAGTTAGACAGGAAGACAGATATGAGCAAGTTGAAAAGAGGTTGGGGCCCTCCAAGAACTCAGGAGTTAATCAGGTACAGCCAGAGAGCCAGACAGGACTCACGGAGTTCACACCCTTTGCAATATGAGTTCATTCCACATGCTCTGAAGCTGAGCTGACGTCAAGACTAGCTCGGGTTAATGCAAGTAAGATAGAGCAGATACATGGGACAAGCATCATGATTAATTTTCCTAAAAATGCTGATGTATGAACAGTATTGGAAGAACAAGAGAGACTCCATCTTAAGGCTAAGATTCCATTTTAAAAGCAGAGAGTTGAGAAGTTAAATTCCTAACATATTCTATGGTAATCAGACAATAACCCAGCCTATCTTAAGGTGGGGCAAGCATTCTTAACTGGTATGTTCCCAGTGCTTGGGGGTAGTGAAGATCTTGGAGAAGAACAAGAAGTTTGTCTTACAGGATTATCTAGAGGACTGACTGTAGGTAGTGACATAATATCTCTTACCAGAGAGAGACATCATGAGACTACCAGTCAAGCCTAAGCCCAGCAACCCCCACCTCTGCCCTTTGCCCCATTCTTGAAAGCCTTAAAAGTCTGAAGTGTGTTGCCCACACTCCCCTTTCTTGGAGTGTGTGTCTTTGAGACTGCTTACCACTCAACTTATTACGTGTTGTCTCTGTGCTCTTTCAGTAGTGCCTTCGTCACTTTGTATTTCATTCTATTTTCCAGACTTCAAGCACAAGTCTCCACTCTGTCTCTGTTCTATGCCACTTGAGCAGGGAGGGGTTGCTGAGAGCTCTGATTTGGACTTGCCAGTTCCCATCAAAGAGCTGCCCCTTCCTCTGCTTTATTCAAGCAGCCTGCCTTTGTCTGCTTGACTCTGGCCCTTTCCTCCTTTGGAGTGTATTCTAATAAAACTTTTATTCTGCTTCACTACTGTGTCTCTGCCCTTCAATTCTTTGTTGTGGGGGGGAGTGGAAAACCGAGGAGAACAAACTTAATCCCTAACAAATACATAATTAAAAAAAGAAAAGAAAACCCAAACTTCTCATATCTGTTAAGATTTGGCCAGTTAGTTTCCCCAACCTCATTTCATACCAGTCGCCCTTTCGTTCTACAGTCCAGCCACCCCGGACTTTTTACTAGTCCTCGAACATGTCAAGTTCTTGTCCTCACAGCTTTGTGCTTGCTAGAATGTTCTCCACTCTTTAGAGGGTTTGCTTCTTGTTCAGGCTGCAATTTAGATGACACCTTTACAAAGAGGGCTACACTGACACTATCTAAAACAGCACTCCTTGTCCAGGGTATCTCATATTTTCTTACTTATTTACATCATAGAAGTTATTACCATCTTATATTTATTAACTTTGACTTGTTTATTACCCATTTCCTCTGAATAAAATGTGCACTTTATGAAGAATGCACTTTGTACTGCTTTTTGTTGTATCCCTAGCATAAATATTTGTGCAATATTTATTGAGCATCGAACCCTTATCAATACTCCTGTTTGGAAAAGAAATTTCAGTCATATATGTTATTCTTTAAAATGTCACCATGTAAGACCCTCTCTAAATTTAAAAAAAAAAGCCTTTCAGACTGACCTCTTGAGAACTTTGAAGTCACAACTCAAAAACTTCCTGTACCTCAGTACTAACTTCTCACAATAAAGAGCTCATAAGTTACATCTTCAAAAATGTCACTTGCTCAGAGGTGTCCTATGAACAAACATGTGATGTGACACAACATGGTGGTCAGGACCAGTGGCTGTGAAATGAGACTGTACCGCTCTACCACTTATAAACAGTATGATCTTGGAGAAGACATTTAAGACTGTCTAATAACTGGATTTCTCATCTATAAAACATGGAAAACAAGAGCATCCACCTCTGAGCACTTTTGCAAGGATTAAATAAAACAGTGTATGTGCAAAACAGAAAGTCAGCAGACCTCCACTACCTTCCATTCAGACCTAGCAGCATCCACACCGGCGTGCCCTGCCTTCCTCTATTGCCGGAAGTGGGCTTCCTTTCCCTGAAAGTCAGTCTCTTCACTTGCACACTCAATTCCATCCCTTCTTGCCTAACCAAGAATATGGAGCCCATTTCTTTCATTATCATTTCTTTTTCATGTTCTATAGGATTATTCCCATCACAATACAAAGAAGTTTCCCATCTTAAAACAAGTCATCAGACTTCTATAGATTATATATATAAAATAATCTATAGATTATTATACAGACTTCTACTTCCCTGCCAGCTACTGATCCATTCCTGTATTCCACCTTGCAGTAAAATCTCCTAACTAGTTATCCACTTCATTTCCTTCACTTTTTCTGCTTCTATTTCTATTAAATGCATTCTAATCAGGCATTTTCCCTTACACTTATGAAATTCTTCTCCCATTTGCTAAATCCAATGATTGTTTCTCATTTCTCATCTTTTCTTTACTTCACTCATGAGCAATATTTGATACAATTGCTCTCTCCCTCCTCCAGCAAAACCTTTCTAGTGTTGGGTCAAAATACCACATTGCCCTAAATTTTTTCCTTACTGGTCACTTGTTCTTTGCTCCCTTCTTGTTTATGCCCATTCTTCTTAAGCACTCAGTTTCAAGTGTCCCAGAGCTTAGTACCTGGTTTGGGCATCCTCTTTTTTCCATGTGTACGTGTAAAGCTATCAAATAAATGTCTATCTCCAGGCCAGAACTTACCCCTGACCTCTAGACTCCTACTTCAGGCTGCTTACTTGACTGTTCCATTTATATGTCTCATAGATTTTAAATTTATTATTTTGAAGAATGAAATTTTGCTCTTCTGCCAATCCTGCCCCACCTGTTTCCTTCCCCATCTCATCTGATGGCACTTTTCAGGTGCTCCAGCTCCAACCGGGTATATGAGGGGCTGCACCCTTTTTTCCTGCGCATACATCCAGTTCAGCCAGAAATCCTGCCGTCCCTATCTCCAACTTATATATAGAATTCACTACTTCTCTCCATTTTCAAGGAGACTTTGAAACCAAGTCATTGTTAGTTTCTCCTGGAATACTGAAAGAGTCTCTTCTTCCTGCTTATATTTTTATGCCCCTTACTGTCTTAATCTAGAATCCAGAGTGTTTAATGTGTAAACCAAATTATCCCACTCTTCTACTTAAAACCGTCCACTGGCTTCCTGTGAAATAATGCAAAAAAACGTATAAATACATTACATTACATAAATAAATAAATAAATAAATAAATAAATAAATAAATACACATCCCTGCCCCCAGTTCCTGGCACAGAGGTCCTACAAGTCTTAAGATTTCCTAAGTGGTAGTAAAGCACCAGGAATATCTTTTGTTGTTAATGTTTGCCCTTTGATCCTAGTTCCTGAGAACAGAGGTCCTAAAACCCTTGGACTTCCTGGGTGATATGAACATCTTTTGTTCTAATGAGGTGATTCTGGATGGATTCCTGGGTGGGGGCTGCTTACCAGAAAGACCTAGGGTTGGGAGCCGCCGTGTGGTACTGAGCCCTTAACCTGTGGGATCTGATACCATCTTTAGGTAGATAGTGTCAGAATTAAGTTAAATTATTGATCTAACTGGTAACACAGAGAATTGCTTAGTGTGTGGAAACCACCCACACCTGGTGTCAGAAGTGTTGTGAGTGTGTTAGTGGTGTGAGAGTAAAGAAGAGAAACACAGGGGCAGTTTAGATTTTTCCTACATGCCCTTCTTTTTGTCCCTGCTTATTACTGGCTTTATTGAGTCCTACATATATTTACCATCAAGTTGTGTTAGGCATTTGATCAAATTATTTTGCTTCTCTCAAATATAAAGTAACCATTTTGTATTTTCAGGAATTTATTTTTTCGGGCTCAGGAACAGTAGCATTTCAGCAGAAAGCAAAAAATTGCCAAGTTCCATGTACAGTGTGGCATGTATTTATTAGGTATCTGTTATGAGGTCAAGTATCATATTTTTAAAAATTGATAGTACAAAAATATTTAATGTTTTTCAGTCAATGGCAATTCCAGGGTTAATGATTATTAGTTACTGATAAAAGTAAATCAAATATTAGAAAGCAGAATCATAAACCTTTAATTTTAACCTTTAACTGAAAAAAAGCTTGTTAAAAATGAATGATATAGCTTCTACAAGAAACTAAGAATGGTGTGTTAGAATTTTTAAAAAAGTCAAATGTAACATTATTAAAAAAGGGTATTTTCAACTGCTGTATTATGCTAAGATCATTTTTGAACAACTGACAATGTACAGAAAATATCAATATTATTATGCTTTCCTGATGTTATATTATCATATTTTAATAAAACTTCAAAGGTTTGATCCATTAAATCTATCACTTACATGATATTCTTTAAAATGAAAAGTATGGAAAGATCTCTCTTTATTTCAGAGTTTCTGAACCATATGAAATGCATACTTTCTCAGTTTCTCTCTCTTTTTTATTTAATTTTTTATTTTTTATTACATGCTTTTGTAATTAACCACCATTTACCTTTGAGGCATTTTATTTACACACTGAAAATAGTAAGCCAAATCTAACATTTTAGTTAATCAGAATTTCTGATGGGTAAAATATATGAAATGAGATGAAGACAGTTATAAATCCACATCTGATAGTCACTTGCAGAAAATGCAAGCTGGGCCTTACTTTTTTACATTGGAGTGGATCTCCTCTGTGTCAGGATAAGCCAGGGTCTCAATTCAGATTTCTGACCTTAGTCTTATTTCTAGAATTAAGCAGAGATCACTTCTTGTTTACCATAGACTGTTACTGATCGACCCTTTAGTTTATCTTCGACTGTCAATTTTTCTCTCAGCATCTAGTGATCATTCAAGATGAACATGAGAACAAGATTTATGATCACACCCTAAAATAATCTTACTTTATATTGACCCATTTTGCCTTGTGATACTAATTATGTCATGAGATTTCTTTAGAGAATTTGTCTAGACCAGTTCCTGTTGAATGGAAGTTTCGGTGATGACAGAAATGTTCTATATCCATGCTGTCCCATATAGTAGCCACTAGCCACACATGGCTATGGAGTACTTGACATATGGCTAGTGTGACTCAGAAAGATAATTTTTAATTTTATTTAACTTTATTTAGTTTACATTTACATTTAAATAGCCATAAGTGGTAATTCTGGTTTCAGCTACAACATGTAAAGAGCTTGGAAGTCACCAGTCCCGTCTTTAAAACAAGGAGAAAGCTGAACAACTGGAAACTGATGACTTTTTTGGGCCCATTTGAGAACTGAGGTCATAAGGCAAACTAATACCCCCAAATCTAGAGAGAGAGAGAGAGGTGCATCTTGAAAATTGCAGCCAAGATCTCCTTACCTGGGACAGGAGCCGCTTCAGCCAGACTGGTAGAGACATGGAGATGGTGACTTTTCAGACCTGCTGAGGCCAAGTGTAGGCTAGCCTGAGTGAGGAACTTTTGAGGGCTGCAGTCTGGGAGCACCTCCATATTTTCTTGGCTTTTACCTCCAGAAACCCAGCCAAGTTCTCATAACGAAGAGCTAGGGTCCCTGTTCTGGTTCACGTAGGGGAAGGGAGAAATAACCACCGTAAAAGACACGGACAGCTGTCTCCACAACAAAGACCTTCTGTCCAAGGGAAAAGGCTTTGCCAGAGCATTATCTGATCTGGAGGGTGTGCATTTTTATAATTCCAGCCTCCTCTAGCCTTACTGTGTGACCTAAGAAGAAATGAAAAGCTAAGAAAGACTTGTAAAGGTCATAGCCCAGGGGCATAAACCCATGGACAGACTAAGATTTAATCATAAGATTAAGAACACTTCCCTACATCCCCAGTTTACCACCATGCCCGTAGGACTCCAGTATCGTAGTGGTGGGTTGCAGCTGAAAGAGCTGCCAGATGCAGGCTCCATTCATGGAAGAATTCTAAGAAAACTCTAAAAAAATGAAGGACTAAGACATCAGTGAAGACAAAACAAAGACACTAGCAGAATGTGAAGCCTAACAATAAAGTATCAAAATACATGAGGCATAACTGATAGAATTGTGGGGAGAAATAGACCAACCTACATTTATAGTTAGAGACTTCAACACCCTTGTTTCAGTAATTGATAGATAAAGCAAGCAGAAAATCAGCAGGGATATAGTTGATCTGAATGGGATGATAAATAACCACGTGGGACTAGTCACTGCTGTATTAAAAAGTGCAACACTTTTCTCTTGTTACTCAAACTGTGGTCTTTGGATCAGCAGCTCTACTTTGCCTTGGAGCTTGTTAGAAATCCAGAATCTCAGGTCACACCCAGACCCACTGAATCAGAATTTTCATTTTAGCCAAACACCCCAGGTGACCTGTATACGTGTTAAAGTGAAGCACTGTACTCACCCATGCAAAAAACAACATTCTCCAGGATTAGACGGAGTATCTATTGTTATTTATCTTTCAAATCTGATCTTTAGCACTGTCTATTGATAAATAATACCAGGTCACATTCGGAGATAGAAAATAGCGACAGCATGGCAGCCCTGGCAACCTCTGGAAGCTTTAAGCAATACAAATTTACTTTTAAGGGAAATTATCTTTGCAAGCATCTAAACATAACTTACTCCCCAAACTAACTACAGCTGTGCCTACAACAGATTATGAACAGACTTGATATACCTTCTTCTCAGATCATAGTCTTTTATATGTGGTAATACCTCAGGAATATGGGGTATAGCTTCTGGATAATTAGACATATCCAAAGCAGTATCAGAGTCAGAGAAGAGTCAGAGAGGTGGGAGAGTGAAAGAACAGTCAATGATTTATAAGGGATTAAACAAATAATTGAGAAATGTTGAAGAGTGAATGGCCAAATACTCAGAATGTGATATCAATGGACAATTTCCCAAATAAAGCAAAAGGGATACTTTCAGCGACTGGTTATGACAAGCCCATCAGAGAAAAGAACCAGAAGAGAAGGCAGTCATGAGAGGAAAGTAACAGGAAGAAAAGGAAGACATGTGGCATTTGGCCCTTAGTAATAGGTACAGCTGCAGGAAAGAATAAACAGGACACACTCTGAAGAAAAGCTGGGAGGAGGTACAAGAAAAGTTTAAAAGTTTTTCTGTAGGGCAAAGTGCCCTGAACACCCCCAGCATCCCCAAGGGAACTGCAGAATCTTAGACTTCAAGGTCTGCAGAACCTAAAGGAACTTGAAAATATTTGGTGAAATAAGCAAACAAAATCCTACTCACTTCACTTGCCTCAGAGAGCATCCCTGTTTTCAGAGGGTCACGCTGGAGCTGCTCTCAGGACCGATTCCCAGGCTGTGTGCACTGCTGTAGCATGGCCCCAGGGACGCCGTGGTTTATCAGACACCCAGCATGTCACTACCCCTGCTGCCCCAGTGCCTGCACATGGAGCAAAGCCTGGCCGACTCCCCAGCAATGCCACAGCTTTCTGACTTTTCTTTCCCAGTGGACAGATCAAAGGGTACCCTAATCTTTTATGCATGGTCACAATTTCTGCCAAAGATTTTAATAACCAAATAACTATGAGCCTCTTCTGGTGGGTCTTCGTGGCTTTTGATCCTTTTTATTGTTGGAGGTACCTGAAACCAAGCAGAAACCCCCTCCTTGGTAAGACCCTTCAGATGTTTACTTCCACCGTGGCCCCCTAGTCCTCCAAGCCAGAGTGTGGGAATTGGATGAGATAGTGATGAGGGCAGTGCGTGCGGGCAGGAGCAGAGGAAAAGCAGGTTAGGCAAGAGTAATGATACCTTAGCTTAGATGTAAATCAGGGTCACGGGACTTCAGTTTCCCCTCAAGAGATAAAGTCTTGACCTGTGTTCCCGAGATGTTTCCCAGGAGCTGAGACCCTGTCAGATAGACCCCATGCTCACCCCAAGCAGGTAGACTCCACATGAACTGGAGCCCGAAGATTGATGGTTAAGATTCCTGAAATATCTCTTGGTGACCTAAGGCTCAACCAATCAGAAGACGTCTTCAAGGTGATCCCACTGTCTGACACACTTAGAATTTTCTCTTTAAGAACTCTTGCTTGTAAGCCAACAGGGAGTTTGGGACTTTAGAGCATTAATGACCCGTTCCCCTTACTTGGCATCTTGTAATAAACACCTACTTTCTTTTACTACATCCTGATGTCAGTGCTCAGCTTGTTGCACAACAGGAGACTGGACTCAGGTTTGATAGGTTTGGTAACATACCTGCCAAGGAGCCATCAGCAAATCATAATAATACAGATTTATGTTAGGGCTTCTTAGATATCATTTTTAAATGCAATGTCCCTGAAGTAGTATAATGTCAAATAATCCACTCTGGAAAAAGAAAGTCATTCAACATCCTACTTGAGCAAAGATTTGTGAATCAATTGTCACATTTTAAGGAGAAGAATTGGTTTACTTCTTGAACATGCTGATACTTCTGTTTGCTTTCAAAGAAAACATTTACTGGCTGAAAACATTTTATCATTCTAGATATTTGGCATATTTTACCTGAGGTGTAGTGGATACAAGCAAATGATTTGAAAGATAAAGACATTGTCTGCTAACTGGTATTTCCAGTTACTTGTGCCTCAAATAAAAGATTCTGTTACTACAATGAATGTTCTTATCTCAATTTGATGAGGTCAGTCTTGCTGCATCAACTGGTGGGTTGGCCCCAGGAAATGGTGTCAGCCATCTGAGGCATTTCACTGTTTTGCTATATGACCTCAATTGTTCAGCCTGTGGATCTGCATGTTACTGAGAACATACAACTTTATCACAAAAGGTGTTTAATGAGAAACGTAACATGGTATGCAGGTAAGATATAAGATTCAGAACATTAAAGATACAGTCTTCAAATATTGCTTATACCTGGGAGTCTATTTAAGTTGAGGATTAAGGAAAAGCTGAAGAATCTTGTGATCTTTGGGGGTCAAGAGAATTGTCACTTTTATGATTTTGAAAAGATGGACAAACTGGATGAAAAGATGCAGAATTTCGATAGATGAAATGTACAACAACAGAACCAAATGAACATTCTAGGCCTGGAAATATAGTATCTAAATTAAGAACTTCTTTGATGTGTTCAAGGCTGGATTGTGTTTGGAAGAGGAAGGAACTCAGAAAATCTGCCAGCACAAATTCTTGGAATGGTTAACAACCCTCATCTGTATCCCATGATAAAAGCATATAGGGAGTGAGTATATTTTCTTAGAGATATCTGGTATTTACTGTATTTTATATATATATATACTGTAAGATAAGAGTTACAGGTACTGTTTTTTTTTTGTCTATGCAATATGGTTTCTATTTAACAGAAAGTGTGACTTCACAGTATAGTGAAGTGTGTGAGGCTCTCTCCAGATCCCATATGTATTTGTCGGTCCATGTATGTTCACACCCACATTCAGGCAGTTACCTCCAGTACTGAAACTATTTATTGTTCTTTCCAAATAAACTACATCCACCTTTATGCCTGTATGTATATCTGTATCTCTATCTGTAATCTCTATCTATGCTAGATCTACCTATATCTATATTGATATCCGTATCTATCTATATCTAACGATAGCTACAGCACCTCTTCCTTGAGCTTGGCTTTTCTTGGGCCAATCATTGTACTCTGGTGTTAGAAAGTTAAACGAATCCATATTTTCCTTTACTGTCGGAGTACATCCTCCTTAATTTACCCTATAGAAGTATATGAAAGTTATCCTGGGATTAAAATTTGTCTTTCCATGATCAAATTTTAGGAGCAGAATATTTGGTCTTCCTTCCTTCCCACCTTCATTACATCTTTCTTTCAGTTTTCCCTCTTTCTCTCTCTCTTTCTTGCTCTCCCTTCTCTCATGCGCATGTGCTTGTGCATTTACACACACACATGTACTCACACTTATGATCATCATCACCTTCTCCTCATCATTGTTATTATTATTTCCACCACATTAAGTAAATAATAAGCACCAAGAGAGAAAAATCCAAATGTGGTAACTGTTGCTGTGGAAGAAGATTATATTTGCATTACAAATGTACCTATAGATATATCTACATTTTCATTTTCCTATGCTATCACCAAAGTCCATTTTCATAGATAATTAAGAGTAAACTGTCTATGATGGTAAAAATATTAAAAAATCATCAATATACATTATTGGGTTATCTTTCCTATTTTTTCTGACGGACTTAAGACAATTCAGTAAATTATCAAATTGGACAATTTTTTATCTTTACATATGAACAATCTAATACACAATGCCTTAAAAGTTTATAGCATGTTACAGATCTTTTTCAAACTTTTAGATGTATTATTCAAATTACAATGACCAATTATTTCACTGTGTTGATCTGTTACCTAAATCAGGTAAACAAAGTCTTTGTTATTCAATTAGAAACAAGTCAGTGATGGAAATTAAAGCTATTTTTTTCTGCAAACCCAGACAACATAACTGTAGTATCTTTCATCAGCACAAATAATTAATAGCTGAAAGGATTGGGCAATCTAGAACTTTATTCAAAATTCTTTTCCCACTCCTATTGCCAACTCTTCATAGAGCCCCAATTCTATCATTGACTTAGATTCCAGAATTCTCCATTTTAATTCAGTGTGCCAAAAACTAAACTGGGGTGCCCATACCATTTTAAGCTTTGAGACATCCTTTAAATCGAAACAGAGGGCATGATAGTATTTTCAAAAGATCAGTCAGAAAGCTTGTATGGACTTAAGAAATAGCTTGAGCATTCTTTTACCTTTTGCCTAATTGTATCTGATATTCAGCCTAATTTGTGTCTTTTTTAACAACATAACTTTAAACCAGTGAAATAATATTTGCAACAAATCAGTGAGTATCAACAGTGAAAAGTAGCTGAGGGAGTAATACAAAGTATGTATGTTTAATTTTATCATTAAAAAAGCATGAATTAGTGATACAGTTTACCAAGACCATTCGTTACTTTTTAAACCAAAATAATAAATGTGTTTGGAATCCTGCTGATTTGAGACTCACTTACAAAGCTATAATGTTTGAATAATCTAGTCATTCACCCAGTAGATTCTGGCCTCCTATTAGGCCCTACGTTAAAATGCGATGTTAAGGATCGAGATGATGGAAAGATGAATGGGGCTTGGAATCTGGCTCCAGCATAAGACAGCTAAAAGGTGAAACACCATGAGCAGCCTTTATACAGAGTGAAAGAGAGCAAGTCGAAAAGATTCAGTCAGTGTAATTAGCCTGGCTCTGAAAGACTGTTTTGGGAGACGTTTCTACAAATCACACACTTTTAAATCACCTCATAGGCAGATAGGTCTACCAATGCATTTAGTTTTATAGAACCCATTTTAATGACGAATATTCTAATTTCTCATGTCTCACTCCCGTCTATGATTTTTGGAAGGGAGTTCTAGAGAAGAGTTGCTCTTAATTAGTTTAAGCCCTTTGACCCAACTGAATGGTTAGTGTATCATCACTCAGAGTACAAAGCCAGGGACACGGCAGATAGTTTTGTGAACAAGGGCTTAAAAATCAATTTAACACATGTGGCTAAACTTCTAAGGGTTCAAGCCTAGCTGGCTGACACAGGAAAAGCAGGGGGAAAGTTTAGTCATTAGTGCTACAGCATGAGGGCATGGATTTTGGGGTGATGAACTGGTAAATCTAATGTCTGGGAAGCGGCAGAGATGGTTAGAGCTTCTTTACGTCTCCCCAGAATATCTGGTCACCAAAAGGACAGAGCTGGTTAATGAACGGTTCCTAGAGTTACAGAAGGAGTGATCAAGGAATCAGAGAGCAAGCTCTTGTGCCCTGTTGCGAATGGTTTCCACTTGAGGGAAGTTAGTAACTCCCCAGGTCATGAATTAAAATAGACGAAAATATGATAACGATAACATAGAATGGTTAACTTTCACTGAACAGTGTTTACTAGCTTAATGGCATATACCTCTCATATGCTAGAAAATCCTCCTCTCCAACATGTCCATTATGACATGAGGAACATTAAAGGACATTGAGCTTTCATCCTGTTTTGAAAATATGTATTAGAAATGGAGTCAGTAGGAGTGTGCCCCTTCTTACTTATTTCTTTATAAACATGACACATGAAATATAAAGTTAAAGCAAATAGTACTGTGAAAATTATGCTAAATACCAATCATATTTTCTTTTGAGCAGTAGGCTGCAAAAATACTATTTAAAGTCACATTGTTGAATCCATGGCTAATTATCTTTTCTAGTAATGACTGTTCCACTATGATATTTAGACTGGATAATATAACTGGCATAAACGAAATTTCAGATTTTGAGAGAAAAATAGTCATGGAAATCGTATTTGCTATAAATATATTCCTTTCATTTTCATCATATCATTATGGGAAAATCTCTCTATTTCTTTAATGAGCTTATTTCTAAAGAGAAGCTTATTTCTAAAAAATTTGAAGACAGCTGATCTTCTGATTAGCAAAAAAATTCAAGGTGTGGTTGCTCTAAATTAAGGTGTTCCTGATTCAAATTATAATTGCAGGATTGTGTAGTTCTCATTAAGATGTGGATTCATTTCAGTGTAGAAAATACGTATATGGAAATAGATTATATGATATTTTGAAATCATTATTTATAGTCCTCACTGGCTTTTCTGAGGTTTAAATGTTTAAATCCTTTTACATTTTTTTTTCTTCATTTAAAAAGTTACTAAAATCTTGGTTGATTTTTGAATGCCATCATTTGTCTAGAATAAACTCAAACTAAAACTTTCCTTATAACCAACATAAACACCCCAAAGCTGAGAGTATTGTTCCCTCTGATTCAGTGCACATTTCTCAGGGGGTTTTACTAGGCATCTCTTCCAAGAGGAAGACACACAAAGAATTTCATCAGAAAAGCAGAAAGATTATGAAAACATCCAAGTATCTTACATTTTACCTTATTTACCATTTATTTAACAAATTTTGAGGCTCTCATGGCCCTTCTTTGTGATATTTTTAGTGATTTTGGTATCAGACTTCTGAGTTACTTATGCACAGACCTGTCATACTCACTTCATAATTACATGAGTAGGTGAAGGAGGTGAAGGTAAAGACATAGAATAAAAGAGCAAATCAAAGCAATCAGATCTTGTTTAGCCTTCTGAGTGAGTCATGATTTTATGTCTTCCTCCAGGGTCAGGTACAGTTAACTCAGTTCCTTTGGGGACCAGGTTCTAGGCAGAAGATTCTTCTTTTATGTCTTTCTCTCTTTTCTCTAATAACAAAGCAACCCAAATTCAATGGGAGCCAAGGGAAAGAAAGAACATTTCAAACGAAAATTTTCTGCCTATTATTTCATTTAATGGTAACATGCTTCATTCAGTTCCTTAGATACAGGCAGTCATGATCCACATATTTAAGATCCAAATTGCAGGACACATGTAAAAAGAAGAGATTTCATTTATATTTTATAAGAATTGAACTTATGTTGAGATGAAATGAAAAGAGATATAGTGCTTAAAAAATAAACAATAACAGAAATGACAGGGTTCCCAGGACCCCATGGGGAAAAGATGAGCTAATAACAAAATTAGAACGAGATCATTGTGATAGCTGTGCTAGCTCATAGTTCAGATACTAAAAGTATCTGCAGATTGGAAAGAAACTTACTAGGCCTGGGCCAGTATAAAATCTTAAAACTTTCTGTAGATGAATGGATAAAGATGTGGTATATATATATATATATATATATATATATATATATATATATATATATATATATATATATGCAATGGAATATTATTCATCCATAAGAAGAAAACAAATCCTACCATTTGCAACAACATGGATGGAGCTGGAGGGTATTATGCTCAGTGAAATAAGCCAGGTGGAGAAAGACAAGTACCAGATCATTTCACTCATCTGTGGAGTATAAGAACAAAGCAAAAACTGAAGGACTAAAACAGCAGCAGACTCACAGAACTCAAGAATGGACTAGTGGTTACCAAAGGGAATGTGTGGGGTAGGGTGGGTGGGGAGGGAGGCAGAAGGAGATTGAGTGTTATTATGATTGGCACACATGATGTGGGGGGTGGTCATGGGAATGACAGTGCAGCACAGAGAAGGCAAATAGTGACTCTGTGGCATCTTACTATGCTGATAGATAGTGACTGCAATGGGGTATGGGGCAGATTTGATAATATGGGTGAATGTAGTAACCACAATGTTTTTCATGTGAAACCTTCATAAGAGTGTGTATCAGTGGTATCTTAATAAAAAATAAAAAATGCTTAATACTTTCTAGTTGTTCTATATATTACATTGGTAAAGAGAAATACACAATCACCCTCAGCAAGTAAGAGAGGAAGTCTTTGAACAGCAGCAAAGTAATTATTTCCTGCTGTGAAATCAGCTCTCCTCACTGAAACCATAAAACCTTAAATTAAAAGGCTGGGAAGACACAGCTTGGCTTTCTAGTCTCCAAGGTGATACAGCTATAGAAAAAATGTAACTAGGTACAGGAAAAAGTCCTAGACGAGAAATAGAATGCACCTAACAAAGACATTTAAGAAACAAAACTAGAAGTTAATTGTTTCAACAATAAGACATTTAATAGCACAAATAGCAAACAACCCTTCTGTACCAGTTTGCTCGGGCTGCCATAACAAATTGCCACAGACTTGGGGGCTTAAACAAGACAAATTACTTTTCCCACGTTCCAGAGGGTGGAAGTCCAAGATCAAGGTGACGGAAGGGTTGGGTTCTTCTGAGGCCTCTCTCCTCGGCTGGCAGATAGCTACCCTTTTGCTGTCTCTTCATATTGTTGGTCCTTTGTGGGTCCTCTTGTCTCTCTTCCCCTTCTTACAAGGACACTAGTCATATTGGATTAGGACCCCACACTAATGATGGATTCCTTTTAACTTAATGACATCTATAAAGATCTTATACCTAAATAGTGGTCCTCTCTGAGGTACTGAGCCACAATTCAGACTGTAGCAACTTCTCCCCCCAAAAGGCAAGAAAGACTTTTATAATAATAAATCATTTGACACTGCTTTTTTTTGGTAAATAATTATTTTTTATTGAAGGGTAGTTGACATACAGTATTACATTAGTTTCAGGTGTACAACATAGTGATTCAACATTTATATACGTGATAATTCTAGCTACCAGCTATCACCATACAAAGTTGTTACAATATTTTGACTATATTCCTTATGCTGTACATTATATCTCTGTTAATTATTTATTTTATAACTGGAAGTCTATACTTTTTTTTTTGGTATCATTAATCTATAATTACATGAAGGACATTATGTTCACTAGGCTCCACCCCCCACCAAGTCCCCCCCACATACCCCCTCACAGTCACTGTCCATCAACATAGTAAGATGCTGTAAAATCACTACTTGTCTTCTCTGTGTTGCACAGCCCTCCCCGTGCCCCCCCCCCCATGCACTATACATGTTAATCATAATGCCCCCTTTCTTTTTCCCCTCCCTTATCCCTTCCTTCCCACCCATCCTCCCCAGTCCCTTTCCCTTTGGTAACTGTTAGTCCATTCTTGGGTTCTGTGTGGAAGTCTATACTTTTTTAATCCCCTTCACTTACTTCACGGGCCTCCCCCTCTGGCTACCACCAGATTGTTCTGTGTATCTATGAATCTGTTTCTGTTTTGTTTTGTTTTTTAGATTTCACATATAAGCAAATCATGTTATTTGTCTTTCTCTGCCTGATATATTTCACTTAGTAGGACACCCTCTAGGTCCATCCATGTTGTCACAAATGGCAAGATACCATTCTTTTTATGGCTGAGTAATATTCCATTGTATATAGGTACCACCGCTTCTTTATCCATCTGTCAACGAACACTTACATTGTTTCTTAGTTATTTAAAGATATCTTAGTTACTGTAAATAAAGCTGCAATGAACATAGGGGTGAATACATACCTTGGAATTAGTGTTTTCATTTTCTTCAGATAAATACCCAGAAGTGGTATCGCTGGATCATGTGATAGTTCTATTTTTAATCTTTTGATGCACCTTCATACTGTTTTCCACAGTGGCTGCACCACTTTACATTCCCACCAGCAGTGTATGAGCGTTCCCATTTCTCCACATCCTCATCTACACTTGTTATTTCTTATCTTTTGTTAATAGCCAATGTAAAAGGTGTCAGGTGATAACTCATTGCGGTTAATTTGCATTGCCCTGATGATTAGTGATGTGGAGCATTTTTTTTATGTGTCGGTTGGCCATCTGATTGTCTTCTTTGGAGAAACGTCTATTCATGTCCTGTGTCCATTTTATAGTTGGATTTTTTTTGATTGAGTTGTGATTTCTTTATATATTTTGGATATTAACCACCTATCAGATATATCATTGGCAAATATCTTCCCCCAATCAGTGGGTGACTTTTCTGTTATGTCATTGTTTTTCTTATTTGTGCAGAGGCTTTTTAGTTGGATACAGTCCCATTTGTTTATTTGTGCTTTTGTTGCTCATGCCTGAGGAGACATATCCAAAAAAAAATATTGCTAAGACTAATGTCAAAGAGCTTACTGCCTCTGTTTTCTTCTAGGAATTTTATGGTTTCCAGTGTTCCATTTAAGTCTTTAATCCACTTTGAGTTTACTTTCGTATATGGTGTAAGAATGAAAATGGTCCAGTTTCATTCTTTTGCATATAGGTGTCCAGTTTTCCCAACACCATTTATGGGAGTGACTGTCTTTCACCCATTGTATATTCTTGCCTCCTCTGTCAAAGATTAACTGACATATAAGCATGGGTTTATTTCTGGACTCTCTTCTGTTGCATTGATCTGTGTGTAGATATACCACAGTCTGTTTATCCATTCACTTATTGAAGGGTGTCTTGGTTGCTTCTGAGTTTTGAAAATTATGAATAAAGCTGCTATAAACATCCGTGTGCACATCTACACCGATATTTTACACTTCTTGGTAGTTCACCTTAAAACTCAGACGTTGAACTTCTCTAATTAGGGCAAATATGTGTCTGTTCCTTTCTCTCCAGTAAACTATAAGCCACTGGAGGGCAAAGGCTGATACTTCAGTGCAGCGCCTTTTTTAAAAACTCTTCACCGACATATTCTTGCATATGTATAACTGCTCCTCAACTACAAGTTGTGGAGAAGTGAATTTGAAAGTTTTCTCTAATCCACAGGATCTATGATGTGTCAGGGCCTGGCTTCTCTATGAAGATCACTCTGCAGGAAGACATCATGGGCTTCCCCCCTGCCTTTGAAAAAGTAAAAATACTCCAAGGGATGGCAAACTGCCTTTAAAAATGAAACTGCTCTTAAAAACCACCTGTCCCTTGAGCAAGTTTCATACTGAAGTCAGAATCAGTTAACTATCTTTGGAATTTTCTCCTACCTCTTCAAATCGCTTGAAGGATTAATTCAATAAAGCACACAGAAGGCCTAACCAAGTGCTTGATGAGGGCTCAATAAATTGTATTATTGCAAACATTTCATCTGACATTTTAGTGTGCAAGTGCCTCAAAAAAAAAAAAAAATCAAGGGACTTCCGACAAGCCAGAAACTTGGTATTTTCCACCAAGTCAATGCCTCTCATGAACTCAATCCAGTCATCAGCCAGGTGGGGCGCAGTCGCCAAGGCGGGAGACAGACCTGGGGTCCCCCTGTGGTGGTGGTCCCGCAGGCCCGAGGATGCTTTCAAAGCTCTGCCTGCTTTTTTTTTTTTTACCCTCTAATTCCAATTAGTAACTTCCCAGATTTCCAAAAAAGAATCTGGAAATCAGGTTTTAAAACCTTTATAAGCTTGCTAAGGGCATTCAAAAAAGGCAGTTGTTTTTTTTTTTTGCTATAGGAAAGTGAACCTCAACTGCTATAGAGTTAAGAGGTCCTTTGCTCTGCTGATGGTGGGCCATTTTTCTATACAGTAGAGAGAATGCTTTTGTGATTTAAAGAAGAGCCTATAGAAGTGTGCAGAAAGTGTGGGTGAGTGTGGCAACTACTGGGACTCTCGTTGCCTCCTCAGCATGCACTGCATCCCTCCACACTGCATAGTAGGCAAGCGCTTGGAGGGCTGACCCCACTCCACAGAGGATTTCCATGAGGTCTCATCCAGTGTCAGCCCTGTGTTCTAATCTGCATATACAGGACTTGTCCACTTCAGTGGCTGGTTTGGAAGTGGACACACGAGCTAATTTGGTCCAAGCAGGATGAAGCCCAGAATTTTTGGCTACTGGGGAAAGAGAAGTTTTCCTCCTATCTGGACAATATAGGTGGTGGGTGGAAGTGATGCCTGCAACTGCAGCAGCCCTTTTGCAACCATGAGAAAAGTAAGTCTAATAATGAAGCTCTTCAGGGAAGAAAACAGAAAAGATAGGATTACAAAGAAATTGTGTTAGACTTCACCAGACTGTATCCTCTCACCTCTGGACTCTGAAATTAGGTGGCTAATAAATAAATTCCTTTTACTTTTTAAGAGAGCTTAAGATAAGCACTCTGCGATTTATAACCAAACCATTCTTTACAGATATAATTCCCCACTAACAACTTCAGTACTGTTCATTTTTTTTTTGTTACTGTTGCAAGTACAAAGTATATATATCTTCAAAAATAAAACATGGCCAAATATTTGTGGCTATATTGACAATTAAGGGAACCAGAAGTGAAAACCCATAATTAACAGTGGATCACCACAGGGGGGGGAATGATTTTACTACTCTGTGCTCTTGGATTCTTTCATTTTTGTTAACATCCAAATCTAAGAAGCCCTATGAATATTATTAATTTGATAAACATAAAGTACTTTGAGTTCTGATTTAGAGAGGAATATAAAGTACATCATTAGTATATGGAAACAAATATTATGTCAAACATGATTAACCACTGGATTGAAAGCATCTGTTACATTTTCTCCCATTAGTCACACTGAAAACCAGTTTGAAACTAGGTTAATGAGGTAGAAACACACAGTCTGATAATCAAATCCAGAAACACAAGATAAACGTAGTAGCTCCTCCTCTAGGAAAATTGGAATTCAATAATTTCCTTCTCTATTGAGATTGGCTGCTGGTCATTACCAGTAAAAGAAATGTTGCTGGAAGGGCCAGAAAATTAATTCTATGACACATAGAAATAAAGCCATTCTATTTTTTCTTTTTTTGATGACAGCATTGACTATAGAATTTATAATTAAAAAGAATAAAGAAACTCTGGAAAAGTGAGATTCAAGACATGGTGTGCATGAGTGCCCTCAGGGGGCAGCTAGGGCTTCCCACACTGTCACTTAAAATGCTACTATTCCTGTCTTGTCTGAGTGAACTCTTTTGTAGAGGTCTGAGATATAATGCTTATTAATAGCATACAGACAACTTTATAGTAGAAAACGTATGACTTTGCATTTCTTTAAGCTTAATTCTGTCTGACTTCTCTGACTTTGCAGGATATTTCTAAATTTCATACTTAGGAAGATATTTGGAAAGTACTCATAACTCTTTCTCCACTGTTTACTTATAGGGAAGTCTCAGGTGATCTGATTTCGTAGTCTTCAAAACTGTTTACATGTACTTACAGAATTTGGATTCTTGAAAATTATCCTACCAATTACCTTCAACAGTGATACACTTCCTCCCGTGATTTTTTGAGATATAATTGACATATAGCATTGTGTGTTTAAGGATATATATAAATGATTACTAAAAGTTAGTTAACACAACATCACAAGCTCACATAGGTACAATTTTGTGTGTGTGTGGTGAGAACTTTTGAGACCTACTCCTTTAGCAACTTTCAAATACACAACACAACTAAATATTTTGTAAGTACTTGCTTTGATATCCACATAATAGACAGGACAAAACGATGGGCTTAGTTTAAAGCACTCTACTCCCTTTATTAATTTGAAGAATGAATGATCTCTCCATCACACCCAAATTTTCTGTGGCCATTAGTGCTGTTCCTAATTAGATATTTACAGTTTTTCCAGAAGGAACTCAGATGCAGTTTGCCTGTCCTCTGTGAGACAGAGCTCAGCTTTCACTGAACCTTAAATGTGGGGATGAAAATACTTTTCATATTATGCTCTTCAGGGATTGCTTTGAACGCATTTTCAGTAACAGTCTTCTGAGAAGCAATGATTCTCCATTTACAACTCTATCAAGTGAATGGGCCATAATGTTAAGTTATTTGTTCTTGGTGGACATAGGCAAAATCACACAGTGAATCAGTCTTAAAAGGACAGTACCTCGTGACTCAGGGGGCTGTGAACCTTACGCACACAGACATGTAGATGAGTCCAGTGCATACATTTCATCTGAAATGGTAGCTAGAGAGCAGATCGCTTCAGGACGTTTTATGCAAGTACAATTATCCAGAATTACTCAGTCCCAATCAATTCATTAATTTATTCAAGAAATACTGAACAGCTGTTTTGTGCCAGACATTAAGCCTTCGAAGATGAACAAATCAGACATACCCCAGTCCTTGCAGGGCTTTTGATCTAGTCAGAAAGACAGGCAGTGGGGTAGGCACTTGGAATTCAGTGGAAGGAGGGCCCCCAGATGCCTATCTGCAGGACATCCACGTGTTAATCTAGGTCACTATGCAAATTCAGGTATAGGCTGAATTTCTAGACTTGGGTGTCATCAGCAAATACAGTGTGTAATGCTTAAAACCATGATAGAGGACGAGATGGCCCACAGAAAAGCCAGTGTCTATGGGCAGAATGCTCAGCTGCGCCAGGCTTTAAAGACAAGTTCCTTCCCTATAGTTTCTCCGAATGTAATACTAACCACACCAAGTAAAGATGGAAACGGTTTCAATGGCACTAAATATATCTCTAAAATTTTTTTTACAGGCTCTGGCATCAAGTGGACATGTGAATATGAGTGCCCTCTGATCCCTTTTTGAATGCTTCTCAACTTCATCTAACTCATTGCGTGTATTTCTTGAAGATTGCCATTTTTTTCTATCTCCAATTATGGAGCTTGAGATATCCTTTTAAGATAAGAAGCAGGCTCTGCTGATTTAAAATAGTTTCAAAGCTCACAGTTATGTCTTGTAACTGCTTTTACGGTTTGCTTCTTGAAGAAAGTAAAAGGATAAATTATTCCTGAGGTCCAAAATATCCTCATTGGAACTCAAAGCTCATAAGAGATGAGGAGAGTTGAGTCTGTCTGTAACAAAACTCTACTCTGAGCTTTGTGTAACAGGTCTCTTGTGAATTTAGGGGAGTTTTGTTCAGTCTAACTTTGGCAAGTGAAAGACATATAGATATGCTCTGAGGCCATGTTCAGTGTCCTACAGCAAGAATGAAGGCAAAACTTACGTCTGTACCTGATAAAATCTGCAAGGAAGGCTAGGCTCCTTAATGTGTGCCTGCATTCGATCTGATAACAGGCAAACAATTCCATTTCACCTTAGTCAGAAAAGACAAGAAAAGCAAGAACAATTTCTTCTATTCCCTTTGATAGATTTTATTTTCTCTCTGTTAAGATGAGATTATCTCCTTCAGACATTGCAGTATGTTCTGGAGGCAAACCTCCCCCGCCCCCCACCGAATTTCTATTATAAATGCCCTGTAATGGCCTGACCCACTGAGTAAGGCTCATCTTGAAGGAGAAGTTACCCTACGGGTGACTCATTATCCAGTTTATTCAAAACATTTAAGCCTCAAGGTAGCCAGGATTTTCTCACTTTTCTTTAAAGTGTAAATTTAACATCTAGTTTAGCCTTCAAATAACTTCAGGTTAAAACATTTTCTTGCTGTTACTAAGTCTGCTAACTTTGGAAATCGTATATCCAAAATATCAATTAGCTTTCTATTTGCTCTCTGCAAATGTAAACTATGGAGTCACACCTTTCCTTTTTTGCAACCACATGGATAATGATAATTAGAAAGCAGCTATCAGTGGCATAGCTCCAATCTCAAGGTGAATTAAGTACCTCGCTATTAAGAAACTTCAAAACCTAAAACAGGAACAAAGTGGGAGTTGTTAGCGTGTTATCTTACCCTTCCTCCCAATCCTGGAGAACTACGCGGGCCTTCTATGACCGCTATTGTTCTCAGACCAGCTCCACACAGCTCAAGCATAGGAAGGTCTTTCTGTTCTCAGCTCTGGTGTCTTCTGGAAAGAGGTAGGCGGTCATCCTGCCGCACTTCAGGTGGAACGCAGTCCATTCGCAATGGCACCTGGATTGGGTGCTACTGCCCTTCTGTTAAACTGGCATCACCTCCTTCAATGCAGCTCATACATTGCTGCCAGGGTAAACCTAAAGCACAGCTCTTGTCCTGCCCCTGCGTTCCTCAAAGCGCCATGCCTCATGCAAGTCTGATGATTGTGGTCCACGTTAGGCTCCAAAGCTCTCCAACATCTCTGCCTTAGCGCCCACTCTTTCCTTTCACACCCTATACAGGCTCAGGTGAAAGGAAGGGCGTCCTCAGCCCAGGCCCCGCCCCTTCCTCACCCCCAGCTTCTCCTCACGTGGGTCTCTGTGCACTGCGCTCCATCCGTGCATCCCCCCAACCCTGTCCCTATACTGTGAAGTCCCAGCTTATCAAAAACACCACTTTCTTTACAAGGACTCCTTGATCCATCCCTGATTGCTTCTTCTGAATCCTCATGAAAGTGTCTAATTTATACCAACTTATCTCCAGTATTGTGGTTATTATTGGATATGTGTTATCCCTCCTAGAAAATTCAAAGACCATGTGGGCAGAAACAATCTTTGGCATAATTATGAAAGATTAATTAAGTATAATTATGAAAGATTAGGGCAAAGGAAGGTTTGCTTTTGATGGAAATCACCGTTGCATCTTTTTCTTGCAATGTCCATATTTTTGTAAGGTTTATTCTCGGCTCCGCTGATGATTGTGAATAACAGAGTTTTCCTTGGGGTTGAGGATGGAGACCTGATTTGAGGCAACCGAATCTCTTTGACTTGGTGAAATGAGAGTACTTCTTCAAGAAAGGTTATTCTGAGAAGACATTTGTTTTCAGCATTAAAATATTAGCGTGGTGGGTTAAGTTTTAAGTCAATATTTTAATTTTATCCCCAAAATGTTCCATTGTGGTTTTCAATAGAGACTTTTTTGTCTGTCTTCAACTTGATTACATGTCATCTAAATTAGTAATTATGTTCCTCATGAAAACAAAGGCACTATACTGATGGTAGAACTAAATTCAATTTAACAAAAATTCATGGAGTACTGCCTGGGGAAGCTGATGTTAGGAAATTCTATAATGAAAGCAGTCTATTTGCTCAAGTAGCTCCAAGCCTAATAGCCCAAGTTTAAAGCATAAAAGCAGAGACCATTTTAGTTGGGATTTGTGTGCAAATACAGCATCAGAATAAAGATATTATTTTTGCTTACATTTTTGTTCCTTCATATGACTACAGAAGTAGTTACTGGTTTTTTCTTATTTTAATGTTTTTCAACCCTATTGCAAAATATATACCTGGAGCAATATATAAGAGATATATATATATATATCTTAGGCAATACAAAATTGTTACGGACTGAGCTTCCTCATGGCCACTGCAGGATTTGGAATATTTAACTGTCCTCATAGGGTTAGTGAAGTTATCAAGAACCCAGGAATAAATAGCTTTCATAGCACATTTCTATAGCTTGACTGATTATACCATGTCATATTTACTAAAAGCAAAACTGTAATATCTGAAGAAACCCGCAGTCTGAATCTGTTTTTTATATACTACAGAACATTCATACTTTACTCACCTCAGTGATAGGATTTGCCTGGTGATTACGTTTTCCTTTTTGATTATTTGGTCTTTGATGGTGGCTGTTGACTGGTTTCTATTCTCCAGACTCCCCAGAGCTCTATGGAATTACTAGAATCAAATAATTTTGGAGATAGGAGGGACTCGGTGACTACAAGCTAGATTTTCACATTTCTAGCTAAGTGATTGATTAGTCTAGTATGATAAGCAGTTGGAAAGAATTCTACTTATCATCAGCTTTGTGAAGCATGCGGTGGGTTAAAAGTGCTTTTTAATGAAGCACTGGCCTTCAGTTAATTGCACATGTGCTGCCCAGCTTCAACACTGTTTCTTTTTTCAACATAAATGTTTCTTTTGAAGGCTTCTCTTTGTAGTTGTCTCTAAAACTAATTTCCCCTTTGGTGCTCTTTATCCCATGCTCATTGGTTCTTTCACCTTTAACTCTCATGTGAAACCATATCAAATGGACTTTTTTTTCCCCCTAAAATATTAACTATATTTCAGTTCTTGACTATCTTTTATCTAGCATGGCTGTAATACCTTCAAAGAATTCCTGCAGATTAGTTATGCACATCTGAATCCATTATGGCTAGCTATCCTCAAGTGATGCATTAGCACTTGGTATGAGATGGGTGTTTGACCAGCTCCCCAGGGCAATCATCATTTCAGTTAGCACAGGAAGGATGGGGAGAGAAGAAATCTTCACTCAGGCTGTTACTAGTGGCAAATGTCCATACAGATTTTAGAAATATGAACAGGTCTCATTTCTGTCTTTAGGCTTAGGACCTATAGTCACAAACTTCCTGAAATATAGTTTTTCTTAGAAAATACACCGATATCTTTAGTGTTTCTATATTCCACAGTTGCTTAACCTTTTCTTTTGCTTTAGTATAAAGATGAGGAGAACAGGTATTTGTACAAGTTGGGAGAAGAGACTGTGCTACTGATATTGGATAAGAAAAAGAAAAGGGAGAATTGCTTTATCTTTCATGTGAACAGGTAATTCTGTTTATATCGTTATTCTTTGGCCTGTGAATTCTTTGCTCTTTATTTAATTTCTGGAAGACAGGCACTTGTAACTCATTTTATATTTCATTATGAAATAATAAGAGAGCTAAAGCAAGCTTGATTAAGTTATAACTATTCAAAAAGAGGATTTTCAGTTTAAAATTTAGTGTGCACACTAGGGCTTGTCAATTAGTAGCAGCAAAAGCATGGCTGGAGCTGACCCAGGAACATAGTTAGCTGACTCCTGGACACATTCTTTGACATAAATTTAAAAATCATTTTATCATTTTTTAATAAAACAAAACTTTTGCCAAGTAGTAATGCTGTTCTCTGGCTAACATGGAAAAAAATGAGGAAGTATATAAAAGAAATTTAGAGATAGCCCTTTGGCTTCTTTCTGTGATGAAGTGGCACTCCAGAATTAATTTATTCTTCTTTAAATGTAAATCCAGAGGAGGAAAAGCAAAGAATAGTTACCATATGCAGGGTGCATCATCAAGAGAATTTTTTTTTTCTCTCATCAAATCAGTCCACTCTCAGGAAGTACAGGCTTTTAAGTTGGATTATAAAGATATGACCCATTATGTTTTCCTTTGTAGTTTCCAACTTGGTCCTTTCTGTGTTTAAATTAGAGCCACTCTTTAGATTTGGTGTGGACAAGGTAACTAACATCATTAACACTCTCCACTGTTGCCAGCATACTAAATATCTAAGTAGATAAACAGTTCTTGAGCTGCCTACAAACCAGGCGAGTGATGGGGTACAATTAAAAAAAGGAAGTGGGATGTGTCTTTGGAACGCTGATTTACTTAAGACATATTTCTGAACCCTGATAGAGATACCATGTTAGGCCACGTGGATAAGGGTACAGAGCTGCCTGGTCTTCAGCAAACCCTGCTATTTAATGAAGTAAGGCAGAGCAAGTCTCTTTTACTCAAAACCAGCCAGTTGCCCATGTCATTTCTTTGAAGTCAAATCTTTACTATGACCTTCTGACCTAAGGGCTTAAGAGAATAGACAAACTCCCCCACCCCATCCTGGCCACATCTCCACTGGGCTCCTTCACCACATGCTTTCTCACAGTTGCCCAGCAAGCCAGGCCCCTGCCCCCCTCAAGGACTTCGTGCATCTGCCTAAAGGCTATCTTCAGATATCCGCATGGGCAGCTCCTTGGCTTCATTCAAATCTTCACTAAAAAGTCTCCTCAGTGAGGTCTGCTTTGGTCACTCTTTCTAAAATTAAAAGTCATCCCCACACTTTGTATTCTTTTACATATTTATCTTCCCTAGCATTTATAACAGGCATAACTCATTTTATTGTGTATTGCTTTATTACACTTGGTAGATACTGTGGTTTTTAGAGATTGAAGGTTTGTGGAAACCCTGCATTGAAAAAAATCTATCAGTGCCATTTTTCCAACAGTAATTGCTCACTTCATGTCTCTGTGTCACATTTTGGCAATTCTAACAATAGTTCTAACTTTTTCGTTATTATTACTTTTGTTACAGTGGCCTGTGATCAGTGACCCTTGATGTCACTGTTGTCATTGTTTTGGGGTGGCACAAACCGTGCTCATAGAAGATGGTGTACTTAGTACACGCGGTGGCCATTCCTCCCTTCCTTTCCTTGGGCCTCCTGATTGCCTGAGACACAACGATATTGAAAGTAGGCCAGTTAATAACCCTACAATGGCCTCAAAGTGAAAGGAGGACTCACATATCTCTCACTTTAAGTCAAAAGCCAGAAATGATGAAGCTTAGTGAGGAGAGCATATCAGGAGCCACAAGCTGAAAGCTAGTCCTCCTGCACTGAGCAGCTAGGTTGTGAACACCAAGGAAATGTTCTTCAAGGAAATGAAAAGTGAGGCCTAAGGGAAGAAGCCGTGTCTACAACAGCAAAATGCAGGCGAAGCAGCAAGTGCTAGTGCAGAAGCTGCAGCAAGTTGTCCAGAACTAGCTAAGATCATTCACGAAGCTGGCTGCACTAAACAACGCATTTGCAATGTAAGTGAAAGCCTTCTATTGGAAGAAGATGGCATCTAGGACTTTCATAGATAGAAAGGGGCAGTCAATGCCTGGTTTCACAGCTTCCAAGGACGGAAATCTCCTGTGTGGGGCTAATGCATCTGATGACTTTCATGTTGGAGCCAATACTCATTGACCATTTTGAAAAATGCAAGGGCCCTTAAGAATTATGCTAAATCTATTCTCTCTGCGCGCTCTAAATGGAACAACAAAGCCTGGATGACAACACATCTGTTTACAACACTGTTTATTGAATGTTTTAAGCCCTCTGTTGAGACCTTCTGCTCAGATCCCTTTAATGTACCACTGCTCGCTGATAATATGCTTTTGTCATTCAGGAGCCCTGACAGAGATGGACAATGAGATGAATGTTCTCATGCTAACACAACACCCATTCTGCAGCCCATGAACCAAGGAGTCATTTCAACTTAAAAGTTTTATTTTTGAAGACATATATTTAGTAAGGCAGCCATAAATAGTGATTCCTCTGAGGGATCTGGAAAAAGTAAATTGAAAACCTTCTGGAAAGGATTCACCATTCTAGATGCCAGTAAGAACATTCCTGATTTCTGGGAAGAGGTCAAAACATCAATATTTACAGGAGTTTGGAGAACTCTAAACTTCTTGATGACTCTGGGGGATGATTCAAGACTAGCATGGAAGAAGGAACTGCGGATCGGACGGAAACAGCAAGAGAACTAGAATTAGAGCTGGAGCCTGAAGATGTGACCGAATCGTCGCTATCTCAAGATAAAACTTTCTCAGATGAGGAGTTGCTTCTTACGGATGAGCGAACAGCGTGGGTTCCTGAGATGGAAACTACTCCTGGTGAAGATGCTGTGAAGACTGTTGAATTGACAGCAAAGAGTTTAGAAGATAACATGCACTTAGTGACAAAGCAGCTGTAGGGTCCTGAGAGGATTGACTTCAGTTGTGAAAGAAGTTCTACTATGGTTAAAATGCTGTCAAATAGCACCTCATACCACAGAGAAATCATTCGTGAAAGAAGAATCAGTCAATGTGGCCAACTTCAGTTTGTCTTATTTTATGAAATTGCTGAAGCCATCCCAACCCTCAGCAGCCAGCACCCTGACCAGTCAGCAGCCATCAACTTTTCATCAAAAACACAATAATTTGCTGGAAGTTCAGATGATGGCTAGCATTCGTTAACAATAAGGTATTTTTAAATTAAAGTCTGTACATTCTTTTAGGTGTAATTGTATTTCACAGTTAAGAGGCTACAGTAAAGTGTAAACATCACTTTTACATACACAGGGAAACCAAAATATGAATTTGACTTGTTTTATTGAGCTATTTACTTTATTGTCACAGTTGGGAACTGAACCTGTAACATCTCCAAGGTGTGCATGTATTACCTAATGTATGATATATTCTACTGATTTATGTTTTGCGTTGTCCACTTAAAAATAGATTGCAAAATGCTTTATGGTAGGAAATTTTGTCTTCTACATTCTCTGTGTCCCCAGTGCCTGAAACTGCCTGTGACCCTGCAGGTGCTCAGTAATATCTGTTTAGTGGATGAATAAATAATAAAGTAAAAAGATGTGTTCACTAATAGTTATGATATAATAAAGAAATTATAAGTAGTATAAGCAGATAATGGATATGGTTCTTAAGTTATGAGACTCTACAGATATGTATTTTGGGATGGCTGTTAGCAAGCAGAACTCTTTGAATCTCTGTTGTCTTTTCTATGAAATGGGCTTATGTAGTTCATAAACTATCTTCTCTCCCATAAATACTGCTGATAGAGTGCTATTATTTCTTCAGATTTTTTTTTCATTTTAAAAGAGAGTCTAGGAATACATCTATTCCTTTCTGAGATAATTATGAAAATGCATCTTCAATTGTTATGAATAATTCCACTTTAAAAATGTACAATGTTTGATAATAGATCTCAAATATGAAATTAGTTTCTTCTTTTCTTTTCTAATCAGCCTCCTCCTATTTGGAATCTCAGTAGCTGAAATAACAGAGATCCATTGTGTTTTTTAATCAAATTAGCAAGCATATTTCTTCCTTTATTGCCCTTCCATAAAAATCTATTTAGCATAAAATAAGGATGCTGTAACACTTCCAAGCAATATTTGATTATGTACAGACTTAAATGCTTCCAATTCTAACCAATTATTGGAGGGTGCATCTAATTATATCTTCACTTCTAATTCAGCAATCTGTTTTCCAATTGTTTCAATCTGGCATATCACTCCATTTCTCCTCTCAGCAGAAAAAAAACGATGTCATAGCCCTGCATAGCATTGATCAAGCAATTTTCCTAAATGAATAACTGGTGTTCTTTACAGGCAATACTGGAAGCTGCAAACAAATATCATCATTTGTTCAACTAATTGGGAAAAAAAGCATTAAGAAAGAGAATTTAAAAACTAACTCCCCACAAAAGTGAGAGCCACAGATAATGCAGTACACAGGTTCCTATGGCTGTGTGTGCATGTGTGGCTGGAGGCGCATCCGTACCGAAGGACTGGGGAGGCGTACAAGCAGGGGACTCACTTTGGAGAGAGGGGCACACTGATTGAGAGGGACAGTTCACTGTTTGTCTGCAAAGCCTCGGTCTTTACCCTGTAAGCTGAGGCTTTCTGAGACAGGTGCACAGTCAGAAAATACGGCAACTGGTCAAGTGCAAAGCAGACTGGGGTGGGGGACGGCGCAGGGATGCGGAATCTGCTTAAAGCCTCTGAATGATGCTCCTTCACTATCCTCTGTTGTGTGGCCCCTTCCTAGCGTCTAATGGGGGCAGTAGGGCTCCCCCTTTACTCTTTTGTTCAAAAAGACACATGACTTGGCCACCCTTTTAAAAATTTCAATCCACCCACCAGGTTCCTATTTTTATATTTCAAAATAATCTTGTGGAAGGAATACTGGGGATAAAACAGCTGCTAATGGCCCTGTGCTCGGCACCAATATAAACGAAGGATGTGGTCTGCCTGAGGGTTGGAAGCTGACTCATGGGGAGAGGGTGTACTGAAGTACAAGAAGACGGGAAGAACAGGGGGGAGAGAGAGGAAGACCAGGTGGGGGGGAGAGGGGAGGAGGGAGGGAATGGAAGGAAGGAAAGAAGAAGGGAAGGCAGGCAGGGAGGGAAGAAAGGAGGAGCTCCATGACAGACTGCTTTGAACGAATTATCTCCTTGTCTAGTGTAGAAGAGAAGGCACATAGTGACTCCGTGGCATCTTACTATACTGATGGGCAGTGACTGCAATGGGGTATGGGGGGGACTTGATAATATGGGTGAATATAGTAACCACAACGTTTTTCATGTGAAACCTTCATAAGCATGTATATCAAGAATTTCTTAATACAAAATGTTACCTCCTTGTCTAATGGTTCATTTTATCCCACTGGGACCTTTATCCTTCTCACCTTTAGCCGCACTGCACTGCCCAGTTTTCTGGGAACACCAAAGCAGTGCCTGTTCCCTGGCCTCTGCCCATTTTCCTCTCTGTCTGGAATGCTACAGTCCAGGAAACCTTTCCTAAACCTCGAGACTTTTTGCTGACCATCCCCTTCTACTGTTTCTAGCTTGATGACTGACATATTTGGCATGTATCAGTTTGCATGGGTATTTTCCTTCCTTGGACAAGCAACCACTCAAGACAAGCAGTGACGCCTTCATGTTCTTGTGTTTCCAGTTCCCAGCACACTGCCTGGTACATAAGACACACACTATGGATGCTTATCGAATCAGTGTCTCTGATGGACTCCTCGACTTCTCTAAATTTTTCTCCTTTTTCTAAGTGAAATTTTAGGTGAAATAATGGCACAGGTAGCATTTGCGAGGGCTGCTGTGCTCCTCAGCATGGAGGTAAACTGTTAGAGTTGGTGTGTCTTTTCATCCTCATAATTAACTAACCAGGTAAATGGCACTTTATGCCTTCATTGTTCAGGTCAGGAACTCAGGTTTACAGAGGCGAATTAATTATCAAAGGTCACGCAATTACCAAAAATGCATGATATTAGGTCAGAAGGCAATGTAGTGGGCAGAACACATCTTTGAAGTTAAAATGGTCTTGATGTCATTTCTAGTTGTGATATTAACTACTTATGACATTAAGAGAAAGATCCTAAACTTCACTCAGATTCGATTTCCCTCTCTCTGAAATGCAGGCAATATATCTGTTTTGTCAATATCAGAGCATTTTACCAAGGTCACATGATTATATGTTAATGTAAAAACATTTTAAAAATCCTATGTTGCTATGATTTTACATTTGTGATTCTGACACCAAACACGATAATCCTGAATATTCTGTCCTATAGCTATGCTCTTTCTTGGGCAAAAATAGCATTAAAGAGAAAATAATAATAGTAATAATGAGAAACCCACATTAGCACAATGTATAGTGATAGAGCTAATGTGTAATACTGTTCCCTACACAAAGTATGTGTATTTTAATGAACGTTTTGAGGATGCATAAACAAAATAACGTGTCATGATCCCTTCAAGAATCTGAATTTGATCCCTTTGCTTATATTTCAATGTTTTCCTCTTTGCTGGACCTCTCCCACCTTAAATATAAAATAAAGGAAGAAAACAAACATTCTCCATCTATATCTTTGTCAGTCACTATCTTGTCATTCTCCTTTCTGTCATTAAATAGTTGCCTACGTTTGCTATCTCCATTTCCATACCGCCCACCTAATCTTTTATCTGGTTTTTGCCTTGCTGTACCACTGAAATTGTGCCAACCATGCCAACTAACAATTGATTCATTAATAAATCCAGTGCACATTGGTTCACATATATCCTATTAGACCTCTTCTGTCGTATTGATAATTATCCCCTCTGTCTTGATCCTCTCTCTCTATTTAGGTCCTAAGGCCCTGCCCACTATGTTTTTCCGCCTGTAGAGTCTACTTAGTTATCTCTCTCTTAGTTGTCTATATCTCATGTTACACTCTCCGTATTTCAGATTCTGACTATTGTCTTTGAGTGCCTTCATCCATTCCCATGACTTCACCACCTGTTTGCTAGTATGTCTGTAGCCTAGGTCTTTTCCTTCCATTCCATGGTTCTTTACCCAACCCACACTGAGATTCTGTTCCTTGATTTTCTACAGGTACCTCAAAGTTGACATACATGGGAATTCATTCTCTCATCTATTTCTGATGCCCCCTTTTATGTGTCTGATTTTAGTAAACGGCTCCAATATCCACTAAGCACCAAAACCATAAACTCAATTCACTCTTGAATTCTAATCTCTAATATTCAGCCAATTTTCAAATCCTGCCATTTCTGTGTAATATATATTTTTTATCTTTCTACTTCTTTCCAGTAAGATTGTAACTACTTTGGCTCAGTTTTTTTTGATTTCTGAAAAGTGCCCTAATTTGGTCTCTATCTATCTTCAGATTGCTACCAAAGTGGCCATTCTAAAAAGAAAACTTAGAAAATTTCCAAAATTTTCAGCAAAGCACAGAACATCCTTCATAATTTGGATGCTGTTTGCTTCTATAATCTACTTCTCTCAAAATATTTTTGGCAGACATTCTTTTTACAAGACTTACCAGAACATTTCATATGCTAATTCAAAGAAACTTGGAGGAGACTATGTTAAGCAAAATTTCTGAGATTTTTTTTTGATCATGGAACCCTTTCTGTTTTCATAAAATATTTAGTAGTCTCTTAGAACTGGTCATTTTCCACTATTTGGGAAAATGATCCACTAGCCTGTAGATTTTGTCATTAGGATCAATATTGCTAAAGAATGAAAACCAATAAGAAAAAATAAATTTCAGAAGAAGCTGATTACTAAAGCATTACTTCAATATTGTGGTTCAATAACCTGTCACAACATAATACCTTTGAAATAGCTTGAAAACCTCTTTAATCCAGGAAATAAACATAAAACTGTATTTGTCTAGCTTTAGCAATGAAAAATGGGTGCTCTGTTAAAACTCCTTTTATTATCCAGAAATTGAAGTGTTTTTTAATTATTATTTAATCCTAAGGTTTA
Organism: Manis pentadactyla; assembly: GCF_030020395.1. Classification (NCBI taxonomy): domain Eukaryota; kingdom Metazoa; phylum Chordata; class Mammalia; order Pholidota; family Manidae; genus Manis; species Manis pentadactyla. The sequence goes on along the minus strand of NC_080030.1, from coordinate 99,076,969 downwards.
TATAGGACATAAAACATTTTTCTTTTATCATTCAAATATAACTGCATTTCTATCAAGAAAGTTCATGTATAATGCATGGTATGTCTTAAGATACTTAAACTCTAAGGTGAAGAATATGAATATTCCCAGTGATGGAAGTACTTTTTAAGGCAAAAGTCTTGCTGTCTAGTACATTTAATGCTGATGTCTAGCCACTGGACAATTTATTTTAAAATATGGAGATTAAGTTGAGATTTGCATTTTCTGCATTGAAAACCATCAATAAGTGGTTGTTGACTTTTTTCTGAAAGAATGACCTCTGCTTTAATGGTATCTAGCTATTGTGACACCTTTTCTCTGAAATTTTCCCTGAGCACTTAAAAACTATGTTTAAAAATTCCTGAAAGAGAAATTTCTACTTTAAAATAAATAATACATGCTACAGAAAGGTTAGGCTTTTTTGTTTAGTAGAATTCATTTATAGACTCTTTCAAGGGTCTGTATGTTACAGTGACAAGTGACATGAAAAGCAGACAGGCAGGAAGCGAAAGGGTGCCTTATTAATGAAGCCAACTCAGTCCTGACTGCGGCTGCCAGAGCTTTTGTATTGGTGACAGACGACACCCCAATATAATTTCAGCCTGTTAATGGTGTCCTCAACCTTGTTGCTAACCATCTGTGCTAACAGTTTTTGCTCTCTTTTTTTTGCATTAGGAAGCGGTATTTCAAATTTCTCTTGACTTGTAAAATTAAAGTGTTAAAAAAAAAAAAAAAGGACACATAGGTGCTTGGGCTCTGTTCCACTAGAATATTCCATGGCATATCTTTTTTTGGAAGCCATCATTTTTCATTGTCAGCATTCAGATCTATTTTTATAGTGCCACAATGGAAAAAATAGAAGTCATCAAAAAAAGAGTAAAGAACAAAAATCAAGCAAAATCCCACCTTTGGTAAGATTATCTTGCCTCTTCCATCTGTAGACTTTAAAACACCTCTTTCCTCCCCTACAAAGTCATTTTCCCCAAAGATAGTAACCCCATTCTGTACTGGAAAACTATCGCTGTCCTATTTTTTAATCAAGAGAGGGCAGGACTAATTCAAAGTTGGTGAGGTCTGTGCCTTTTAGTTCTTACCATTCAAAGAGGCAACAGAGGTGCAGACAAGTATGTAGCCTTTCCATCAACAGAATAAACTGAGAAAACAATCCAGCAGTTCAACAGATGAGCAGTTAGGAGCACATAGACACGTTTTCCTTCTTTTATTCCTCCCTGGTATGCTCTGTAGACGTCCTTAGATTGCATCTTGAGGTCACCCTTATATATAAGCTTTTAAACCTGCTTAATTTCAGGATAGTTTTACATTTACAGAAATACTCTAAAAATAGTACAGAGAATTTTTGTATACTCCAAATCCAGTTCCCCTTATTCTTAATGTCTTAACATTACTGTGATTTGTTTACCACAATATTGAACCAATACTAGTACATTATTACGAACTCCATATATTATTCAGATTTCCTTAGTGTTTTCCTACCGTCCTTTTTTTCTTCCAAGATCCCATCCAGGACAGCACCTTATATTCAGTCCTATGTCCTCTTATGCAATTCTTTGTGTGACACTTTCCTCAAAGTCTCCTTATTTTTAGTGATTTTAAAGTATTGAGGTACTACTGGTCAGGTATTTTGTAAACTATCTCGCAATCTGGATTATTTGATATTATTCTCCTGGTTAGATGAAGTTATAGGGTTTTGGGGGGATGATCAAAGAGGAGAGGTGCCATTCTTACCACATTATACCAAAAGTACATGCTATCAGCATGATTTGTCACTTGATGTCGAGCTTTATCAACTGGCTGAGATAGTTCGTGTTTATCAGGTTCCAGCACTGGACAGCTCCTCTTTCCAGCTTTAAGGAGCTGGTAGGTACATTTCCCTTCCCGGAGAATGGAGCATCTACATAAACTAAGCCTTCTTGCTGTTTGGGAGATCTGTCTTTCTCCCTCATTTACTTATTGAATCATTTATTCATATACGTACGCTCTCACGGCTATTTATTGTATACATTGAATTACAATGTAATGCTATTGTAGTACTTTGTTGATAAAATTGTTCTATTAAATGTTACTCAGAATTGGCCACTGGGATCTCCTTCAGTTGGTTCCTTTGATCGGCCCTCATTCTTTCATTTCTTTAAATAGTTTCTTACTTTCTGGAAGATGAATTCCTTCAGGCTCACCTTGTGTATTCCTCATCCTAGCCCTGGAAAATCAGCTGTTTTTTTGAAGAGTCCTGGTTCCTTTTATTGGAGAATGATATTAAAATCCTTTATATTTTGAATGGAATAGGTATTGACTGGGTTCTGGGGAATAAAAAGGAATCTAAGATTCATTTTTCATAAGGAATACAACTGGCCAAAAACATGTTCCTTGACAAATGGTTTATTTGACAGCTACCATGGAATACTTTAAGATTGCTGTGTCTCCCCAAAGTTAAAAAATGTGAAAAGAAGAATTTAGGACATGAGACAGGAAAATATAACTAGCAAATCTTTGAGAAGTCATACCTCATGTTTCATCCCTGGAGCATCTCACAACATGCCCTGATTTAAGAAGTTCTTGACAAATATTTGCTGATCAATCTAAGATGACCATGAATCTAAATTTTGGCTTGAGGCATATGGAAAAACAGAGAAGGGAAATGTCAAAGATTTATAAGCTGTGTCTTAAGATTCCATGTACCCATACACTACTGTATTTTTTTTTCAGTATGAAATCTGTATGTTGAAAAGATGAAGGCTGATTCATAAGTCATATTAAAAGTTTATATTCACAAGTCCTATTAAAAGTCATACTAAACTAAATATTTGTGAAATGTGAGAATTGCTTTTGGTTTGAGAGCATGATCATATTGATTTCTTTTTCCTATTTCTTTAAAACCCTGCAATGTCCCCTACCTCCTTCTGCACACATTTGCCACAGTAGGTGATTCTTTACATTTCTTTGTAATAAAATTGGAATATTTTTCTTATGAATATAAAAAGCACTAAAGTAACATATAAGGGCTGTGAAGAAGATACTCCTAAGCATGTCATCAATCTTTCAGCATTTGCAGACCACTTAATGGATACTTAGTATGCAAAAGGATTGCCAATTCAAATGTTCATCACAATTAACATATAGTGATAAAATACAATAAATCATAACAAGACATAATACAATTCATAACTGCAAAGAGGATGATGCTCTTTGTATCTGACCCAAGGAGAAACAGATTCTAATGCATTTTAGTTCTTAGTAAAATTAAATCTAAACTTCCAATGATATCTATTAAGACTGACAACAAGCATACAGAGGCTCTTTTATATAGTTTTTAATACTGAGATATTTTTTACCAAATCTAACTTTAGGTGCTTCATCAAATATTAAGTCAACATATCATGCTTAAAGCTAAAAGTTTAAATGTTTCAACTTACTCAACTAGTAGGAAGTCAAGGAAGGAAGTCAGTTTGGCATATATACATCTAAAATTTTTTCAGTAACTTTCTATATATTTGTATGTATGTATGTATGTATGTATGTATCTATCTATCTATCTATACATATACATATATATATATATATATATATATACACACATATGCCTTTTTTCTTCGATAATTGAGGCCATTATAGCTATTTTATTCTGAGATTTGTTTTTCACACTGAATAATTTGACTTGGATACTTGATTCTGACTATTCACCAAATTATTTTCAATGGTTGTCTGCACATACCATTACACATTTTAATCCTCTTTTGATTGACATTGTATGGGCCTTTTAAAATTATACTAATAAAAAAATCCCATGAAATCACACAAATTGCATTTACCTGTTTATTATTTCATAAGGAGGGCATTATTTCCTCTACTGGTAGATCATTTTTTTCTTCTTTTATGAAATAACTATTCAGACTTTATTTCCCCCTTTCATTGTGTTGTCTCATTTTGTAGTTTATTTGTAGACCCTTTTTACATTTTATGAAATTTGGCCTCTAATTTAATTTTTGCAAATATCATATAAGTTTTTAAATTAAAAAAATGTGTTTATCAGCAGCAGAATCACAGAACCCAAGAATGGACTAACAGTTACCAAAGGGAAAGGGACTGGATAGAATGGGAGGGTAGGGAGGGATAAGGGCAGGGAAAAGAAAAGGGGCCTTACGATTAGCATAAATAATGTGTGGAGGCGGGGCACAGGGAGGGCTGTGCAACACAGGGAAGACAAGTAGTGATTCTACAGCATCTTACTACCCTGATGGACAGTGACTGATGGGATTTGTGGGGGGGACTTGGTGAAGGGGGGACCCTAGTAAACATAATGTTCTTCATGTAATTGTAGACTAATGATAACAAAATAATAAAAAATGTGTTTATAGTATCTGTTGTTATCCTGAAGTTTTTGGTAATCATGGAGTTAAGCCTTTTACTTTTTAAATTAATTGATATTCAATTTGTCTTATGCTATTCACAATTATTTAAAGAAACAAGTTTCTAGCAGAAGAAATTACAATGTCTCAAGCTAATAATGTGTTCATAAAAGCTAACAATTGTTCATAAAAATAGTTTTTCATGAATTATTTAGGTTAGTAATTCTTCATCCTCTGATCTAAATTCTGTTCAATTATTTAATATTCTTACAGATGATTATTCATTTTCATTTTAATCATAAATTTCTATTTCTCAATCAGTGAGAGTTAAAGAATGCAGGGATGGCATTGTCTTTGCGTCCATGGAATTCATTTAGATCAAATATATTTATAATAGCAAATGACATAAATTCAAGTACACATTAAAATAAAAAATATATGTATATAAAGAAACTACACTCAATTTCCTAATTGTAAACAGAGGCAGAGAACAAGGGTTTGAAATTCATGGTAGCCTAACTCATTGCATGCAATTAATAATTTTCAATATGCACGGAATAACGTAAGGGTGATATACATATAAATATTTTTCTGTCTAGTTGAGTGATTGCTTTTAAAGCCTCCGAAATCTTAGGGAAGCAAAGAATGATGTCCAAAAGCTGTGGAACCTTTTGAGCCTGTGCCTGGTAGAGAGACACACATTGTAAGCACTCCTGGGGAGGAAGGGGGGGGTCCACCCCAACAACGGCATGGAGTCAGGGGGAACCAGGAGGTCAGGTTAGCCTTCACCCTGGGAAGCTTACATATGTCCCTGGAAGGCAGCACCAGCTCTGTATGTTCTCTTCCTTCCCTTCTGTATGTTTCCTTTCTTCCTTCCCACCTCCCTCCCTCCCTTCTTTCCTTCCTCTCTCTCTCTCTCTTTTTTCTTTTTCAGTCCCCTATAGCATTTAGTAGAAGACTGAACAATGAGATTACAAAAGAGATCTACCAAATAGTGATATGGAAAACAAAGCAGCTGTAATCTCAAATAAATAAAAGTAGAATCTAGCTCTAAAATGCCTTTTAAAGGGGCTGGGTAGTGATGGAATATGACTCCAGTGATGGCCAAGGATCACATTTAGTGAAAGGAAATGTAACTTCAACCATTTGCACTAGCTTTAGTGCTCTGAGGATGGGGTGGAGGTTCAGAGGACCTCAATTCTAGCTCTGCTTCCTCTGAGCTGTGTGCCCTTGGCCCAACTGCTTCACCTATCTGAGCTGCAGTTCCTTGGATGAATGTTATGAATAATATGAACTCTTGCAGCTAATTGTAAAGGTTATGCTCACATATATTAAGTGCCAATACAGTGTTTTATACAGAGATAATGCCAAAATTAGAAATGTTATGTTATTGTTATTATAGCAATTATAAGTACTTCTGTAACCATTATTGCATTTCAATTTTTCATCCTCACCATGAGGTTAAGATAGAAGAAGAGTTATTATTATTACCAATACAGAAAAATTATATACATCAACTTGCTTAACATTCTGACAGACCAAGAAATTGGGCTTTTGACATTAAGTTTCATCAGTCTTTCTTGGTTCTGCAGTTCTGAGGAGAAGTCAATGCAAAAATAAGAAGAAGAAATAAACAAATTAAGATATGCCGTTTATATAGTTTCTTCTGGGTACAGACAATGTACTATGTGTTCCCTCTACATAATTTATTACACTGTCATAATTATTCTGTACTAGAATTCACATTTTACAATTAAGGAAGTAAGATAGAGAGAACTTAAAGTATTTACTCAAGGCAATAGCAGCCAATAAATGGAAGAAATGGGAATTTCTCACTATTCTGTCTAATCCTAGAATACAAGTCCTTTTCATGAGGTCGGGCTGGAGTGAGCCATCTATTAATGGTGCAGGAATGGGTTGTAGAATAGTGGCAGGATGGAAGATACGGGCATCATCCGCAAAGAGTTAACCTGGACCTAAACTATCAACATAGTTCTCCAAAAAAAGAGACAGAGAGAGAGAAAAAGGGAGAAAATAGTAGATCTTACATGTTTCTTGGACAATTTAGCCCAAAGAAGAGAGGCAGAGAGTTTATTTTAGATGGTTGAAGAATAGAAGGAGTAGAAGTAGAAACCAGAGAAGCCAATTTATTTAGAAACAATGTCATTTTTTAAAAAGTTCGAAATTGTTAACTATGGCGGAGAACAAAATTAAGGAGGATGAGAGCTGAAAAAGGATTTTGGAACTAGACAACCCTCTGGGAGGAAGCTAGAAGCCATTCTATGATGAAATACAAGCAAGTAAGAGGATAATTTTGGGAGAGAGGAATTGATGCAAAAAAACAAAACCAAACACCAAAGACACTCTAGGTGAGTTAAAATTTAGAGAAAAGCAGCTCTATGAATTAAAAAGTTTAATAAAAAGATGACATCTATGATCCCACGAAAATGTAAAATTATATGATGTATTAATAGTGAAATAAGAAGGGTGTTTTTTTTTGACAGCTTTATTAACTTACATAACTTCCATTTGAGTTCCATTCCTTTTTCCAATGGGTACTAACTTACCAAATATATTCCACTGTTTGATGCTGAAGATTGCATTTAAGACAAACATCTAGTTATTTCCCTGTCTTCATTACAAAGAGCCCTTCTTGGCATCTTCAATCGTTTTCCCCATGAAATTTCTTTTTCTCTTATGATTGCTGCAAACATAGTTGGAGAATAAAATATACCTTCACTCCTAGGAAGTAACTGTGATTTCTGCAGCTGTGGTAGCAAGTGACAACCACAGCCAGTTTTAAACCTGCTTACTCAATTACATAGCTCTAAAACAAATCGTCAGAACTGATTTTACACAAATTTGATCAGTACCCAGCTACACAATTCAGTGGACATGCATTCACATCTCCATTACAAGTTACAATCCTAACTTGTAAAACCCAGTTGATTAGAACTGGACTTCCTCTGAAGAAATAGGCTTACGAAAATCAATGAATGAACGACATTCTCACCTGAGAAACCATGTTTCTACAAATGGCATCAATACAGTTTCTCTGAAAGTTTGCTTCTCACTGAATTCCACTATGACCCCAAACCCTGTAAAGTAACATTGGTCTTCTATGATCTGACAGTGTCTGTCTGACCAGTAGTTTTCCCTTCCTTATGTTAGCAATAAATTCAGCTTTATGGGTTTTTTTTGTTGTTGTTTAAGATATTGAAAGTTGGTTTTCACAGCTGCACACTATGGAAGTTGACAATTTGTGGAAGTTTTGAAAAGAAAATATGCAGTCATATCTTTGCCTGTACAGTTTATTTTCTAGAAACTTGTCCAGTCATTCTGCATAATCTTTGTCATGCATTTTTGCATTTCATCCTTTAAAAAATTATACAATATAGGTCTTATTTTTATTTTTACTTTTCATTTTATTAAATTAAGGATTTAGTAAGTTTAAAATCTTTTGCATTGCCAAATACCTAGTACACTCTGAACATGTAGAGACTCTTAACCCAGAATTTTACTTCTTCTGCAAGAGAAAATGATCCAAAATAAGGAAAAAAACATTTAATAAATATTAAAATTGAAGTGTCTATATATATGAAAATCCACAAATACCCCAAAATAAGAGAAGAGTTAAATGAATAATCATGTTATAGACATCTGTAAAATAATGTATATGCGTTAGAGTGTTTATGATTTGACATGAGCAGAAATCAAAACATAAAATTATAATTATACCATGTAAAATTAGGTGTACACATAGACTGGGAATAAAGGGAAATGAGCAACTGAATTTCCACAGTGGCTGGATTCCAGATGAAGTATATTTCCATTCTGTTTTTAAAATATGGCTTTAATGTCTGTGCAATACCAGCAGTCACCTAAATATAAATAGTGGTCTCGTATTTGAGGTTTCTAGCCAACAATCCCATATGCTATGGAAATTCCAATGTTCCCTAAGATTTCTGAGAATTGCAAGGGTGTGGTGAATTACTGATTATTAGTGACAGGAATTCTTAACCCTGGAGATTTCCAAATTTCATTCATGTCTCATCTACCATAAATGTTCCCCTCACTCTGATTCCTTTGATTTAGATATGGAACTGGAACTCAGCCCCTTAAGTGCCCCTGAATCTTTCACACAAGGCTTAGTCACAGGTACACCTGAAGTGAGATGGGGACGTGTTACACTACAGCACCACACACACATTGATACGGAACACAGACCACCACTTTCCTAACATTCTCTTGGGGTATCCAGCATACCACTCACCTTGTCCACCTTAAAGATTTACGGCTAAGTTTCCTCACTTTGTCATGTCAGACGGCTCTCCATCTTCAATTTCTGCTCTAAGCATAATGAAGACTTGATATTGTGCATCCATAAAACCAAAGGGGAATATGCCAGATTTCACCCTTTAGCAACAAAGAGATTTATTTTAAGATATAATATGATATTCCAAACATTAAGAATGGAGAAATCACTATATTCATTTTTGGAGTTTAAATGACATTAATTTAAAGTCACAAATTTTAAATTAACACCCTACTGTGTTTTGAGTACAAAGTTAATGTGACTTTAAAAGGAATGGTGGGGTGTAAAAAGTGAAAAGGAAGATTAATTTTTTTGATAAGAAGTTAAATAGAAAAAAGAAAAGAAAACCAAGATAGAGATAGTTGAAAATACTAAAATTGAACTTCAAAAAGCTATACAATGATTATTTATTTTATAAGAATAGCTAGAAATCCCACAGGGTGATATGCATGGTTTTAAATAAAAGTTTACGGTATGTTTATCTGCTCCTTCTTATTCTAAGTACTTACTAACATAAATATTCACACCACAGTGTTTTCCCTAGAGGAGTTAGTTTACTGTGAAGTGTTCTCTTTTCTCTTTATAGTGTAGCTACAGGGAAATCATAGTCACTAAAAATAAAAATTTAAGAATAATTCAAACACAATAAATTCAGATTTTCCAGACATCTTTGTCTACTAATTCTTTCCCGTGAGCATACAATTTGAAGTATAGTCTAGAACTGCTTATGTCTGCATATTCAAAATAAAGACACATTATTAAAAGGATAAGAAAGAAAAGCATATGAAATAGTCATTATTATAGGTACAGTCTTCCATAGGCATTGATTTAGCCCTACTATCAAGGTAAGAGTAAACCGGGGGAGTAACCAAAATAAAGCTGTACATTCTCCTGGACACAGAGGGTTAAAGTATCCTCAGTTTGCTTCCTAATAATCCAAGTTTTATGGGATCTCTCAATAAACAACCGAATTTCTCAATTCTTTTAAACAAGCTTTCCATGTTTGGATTAGACATCCATGGTATAGAAGACACCAGGGAACTCGAGCAGAAGAACAGATCACCTATCTTTCCACCCATCCATCCTCCTCCATCCACCTGTACCTCGTCTACCGTCCATATTCCACCTACTTCTCCTCGGTCAGGGGTATGATGGGAGACACCTAGAGTCACTTTCTACTGTATACAGAATGATCAACCCAAACACCAGGACTCTGAAGCCTCCTACGTGTCTGGTCCCACCCATCCTACCCTAATTACTCCTGAAATTACCTAACCTCTTAAGCCTCGTTTCCTTAAGAACAAAATTGTGCTCAATGGTATTTTAACTAGAAATTCAATACTGCAAATATTTTTAAGTACCTATTATTCACCATCAGTACAGTAGGAGTGCTTCATACAAAAGGGACAAGTCTTATAAAAAGGAACTCTACTGAATAACTTCTTGAACAACAACCAAACATAAATGAAATTGGCTTTTACTATGGTAGAAGGGGTTTAGATCAGAAAAAAGAAAAGTTCCCCTAGAAGTTGGCATTGTGATTGGAAAGCAATAGGGAGAAAGACTGACTTATCAGTAACAGAACACTGTAAATTTTCCTCATATTAAAACTGCCTATGGATTTTGAGATTATGAGATTACTCTTAAAGAAATTGTAGCAGATAGGCATAGTGATGCAAGTATTAAAGGAAAGGATCTCAATATCCAAGGGTACGTCTGCTTTGTTTTATAAAATGTATCTATTTCTTCTGAAGTACTATGTATAAATCTAACTAAAGTGTACCAGGAAAGATTAAGAAAAGAAATGATAAATGCTTTTGTGAGAGAAATAGTCATTTTAATAATAAAAAAATACCCTCTCAGTTTATGCATTTTGTCACTTTTGGTTCTCACACATTAGATTTCCTTAAGGTGAAAGCATATTTATGCCTAATATAATGCAAATAAATTAGTTTATTTTGGCTTAGAAACAGCAATTTCCAACCTAATAGCCTGTATTAGATGTTGAAGTTCTCCAGAGAACAGGTATTTCAGGTGAGATTTTGGCTTTAAATGTAAATAACGTTTTTTTTAAAGTGAAGTATAATTTGTTAAAATTTCATTTAAATTAAGGAAAAGGGCTTGGTCATCTCTGGAAGTTAATATAAACAAGAAGATGCTCTAACAATAAGAAAATTTCCATATAGTGTGGATTTCATGACATGGTACAAAAGGCAAAGAATTAAGGGTTAAGCAAGGTATGTTCCATGTAGATGCTCAACCTTTCATAAGCTGTCTGCTTTTTGCAGAGGTATTTAACCTCTCAGATACTTCTTTTCTTCTTTATAAATAAAAATGCTATTTGAATCTGTTGTACTCCAAGCTCACTGTAAAGCTGAAATATCATGATGTGTATAAAGAGATCTTTAAACTCTTAAAAAGTATAAGGGAATTTTGTCCATGAGATATAATATTAAAATTGCATTAGGTAAGGTACACAAGTCCTTAACTATCCCAATTTTAGAACGGCCTACAGTTACCATGACCATCTATTCATTCTTTATTGTCTGAACTTATATCCATTTATGTAATAAAAACTAAAGCCAATCATAATGATTGCCAAGTTGCTGGGCCTATATGCCCAGCAAGGCAGTATTGTCAAAGAAATACAGAACCAAAAGGCCATAAAATAATTAAAACGAAACCATAATTTTGTATAGTTTAAATATTACAAATTGTAAATAGATGCAAATATACATGAAGAGCTCTTATAATTCTCAAATTTTACATCATGAGATAACTTTTTTTGGCAATAAAGAACAAAAATTTTTAATAACAGAGTAAACAAACAAAAATGGCAAGCTATGCTTACGTTGGGGTCGAAGGATTTACTTGCACATGAGAAGAATCTTTCTAAAAGTAGATTCACACTGGCCAAGTATTTAAAACTGAAAATTCATTTTTAAAGATTGACTTTATAATAAATTGCAATTTACAGAAAAGTTGCAAGGATATACAGAGTCCCCTTCACCCAGTTTGTCCCCACTGTTAACATTATCACGGTATGTGTTTCGAAACTAAGGACACTGGCCCAGGAATATTAACTAAACTGTAGGCTTCATTCAGATTCCACCAGTTTTCCCACTAAATGCTCTTTTTCTGTTTCTAGAATATCACATTGCATGAAGTCATAAAGCCTCTTTCATCTCTGGGCCGTCTTTCTTAGTTTTTCCTTTCATGATTTTGAAACTTCTGAAGAGTACTGGTGAGGCATTTTGTACCACGCCCCCTCAATATGGCTTTTTATTATGTTTTTCTCAAGATTAGAGGGGGGCTATTGGTTTTGGGATAGAATTCCCGAAGTGAGGTGTCCTTTTCACATCCTACCATGGCCCATGGCATCAACATGTCGTATCTTAGAGAAATTAACCTTGATCACTCAATGAAGGTGGTACTGCCATGCGTCTCCATAAAAATATTATCTCTTCCCCCCATTTCCATGCTCTCCGAGTCACGAAGTCCAGTCCACACTCAAGGGAAGAAGATCGAGCTTCACCTCCTTGGAGGTGGGTGAAGTATCTACATACATTATTTGGAATTTTTCTGTAAGAGAGATTTTCCCCTTCTTTATCATATATCTATTTGATAATGTATTTATATCAGTGTGGGTTCATTGACATTCATTAGGTTACAATCTGATGTAAGCATTATTGTATTATTCTGTGTTTCAGCTTGGCCACAGAGGACTTTTGTCTGGTTGGTTCCTGTGTCTTTTTGACGTACCCCAATTATTTTATTTTTTACCAGTTTTCACTTTCCGGCATTAGAAGATGCCTGAAGCTCATCTTGTATTTTCTGCCCTATCGCTAGAATCATTTTTTTCCTGAAGGCCCTGGTTCCTTTTTTTTATTGGAAAATGGTATTTAGAAACTAACATCTGGGCATAAAGTATCCTCATTGCTACTCTGGTGTTACTATTTCTAGGATCTTTCAGCTAGTAGGGCTAATAGTGTCATGTAGGTATACCTACTGTATATGAACACATATTCATGTTTATTTTTGTAGCTATCTGTATGTATATTAAAATAAAAATGACTTCATATTGATATCTCTGTCTCTAATCTAGCACTACAAGGTTAATTTTAGCTTTCTTCCTTTGCTCACTGGTAACTTTTTCTTTGACAATGAGAAACCTAGCTCCCATTATCAACAATTTATTTACTCCTGTGTTCCACCCTAGTGTACATACAATGCAGTTCATGATTACTAACCTGGACTCCCGTGGGAAAAATACAAATGGTGTACATGTGTACCTATATCAATTTTTCTCTTTATCATTATCCTTTCTAGTTTTAGTCCTGTCAAATCACTGTTTTTCCGAGTTACTCAGGTTAGATCATTTTCACAAGGCTTTCAGTGAGGGTATGTCTTACATTTAATTGTGTTAGATTCATTTGCACAGTCGGTACTTCCTCTTAGGATATTCCAATGTCCTATTTTCTTATTTTTAATTTGCATACTCCGTAGCTCCCTCTTTGTATTGCACAGTTCGGGGAGCTTTGATGAGTGCATGGTCATTTGTCCAGAAGCACAGTGCTGTGCAGAACAGTTCCATCATTCCTCGAATTCCCCCGTGCTCATTAATTCTCATGTATCTCTAAACTCAGCAACCACTAATCTGTTTCTTGTCCCTGTGTTTGCCTTTTTCTAGCATTTTAGACATATGGAATCATACAATATTTAGGCATTTGGGTCTTCCTTCTTCCAGTTAGCAAAGTACATTTAAGATCCATCCATAATATTGCATGAATCAATAATTTTTTTTATAATTTAGTAGTATCCCATTGTACAGATAAACTATATTTTATTCATCCATTCACCAATTGAAGAGAACGTTGGTTATTTTGATACATTAGCGACTATAAAGTTGTTATATAAAAAGTTGTTATAAATATTCACATATAGGATTTGTGTTAAAAATAAGTTTTAAATTCATTTGGGTAAATATCTAGAAGTGGGATTGCTGGATCATATGGTAAGTGTATGTTCAACTTTATAAGAATTTGTGTTAAAAATAAGTTTTAAATTCATTTGGGTAAATATCTAGAAGTGGGATTGCTGGATCATATGGTAAGTGTATGTTCAACTTTATAAGAAACTGGCACACAGTTTTCCAAAATGCCAGTACGATTTGAATTCCCATCACCATGAATGAGAATCCCTGTAGTTCTGAATGCTTGGTAACATTTGGTATTGACAGATTTTTTTAAAATTATCCATTTTAATAGATGTCCAGTGGTATCTCATTGTGATTTTACTTTGCATCTCCATAATGACTAATGATGTTGGCCATCAGCACATCTTCCTTAATGAAGTACAGATCTTTTACCCATTTTAAAACTGGGCTGTTTGTTTTCTTTTTGTTAAGTTTTAAGAGTTCTTTATATATTCTGGATATAAATCCTTTATCAAATATGTCATTTACAAGTCTGAAATTTGTATGTTCACTCTTTAAAAATAGTCTTTGGCAGAGCCATTTTAAATAACTTCATTTATTTTTTGCTTTTGTATAATCAGGGACACCTCATTCTCCTGCTTCCTGGAGAAGGATCAGGCTGAGTTCCAAGTCACCTGTGATAGATGTTATATCCTCAGACAGGGGCTCCCGCAAGGAAGGGCTGGGAGATGGAGAGTGAGGCTTGAGATGGGTACTGTAGGATGGGCAGGGCCAGGTGTTGGTAAGAGCGGCATCTCCTGATGCCCTAAACATGCCATACGTTTTGGGGATGCTTCTGATTGATGAAGGGCTGCAGTTCTTGGCTTACTTTCTTCTGAGGAAAAAAGGGGCAGGGCTGCCTCCTTTGGATCCCCTGCCATGTGTTCGTTCTTTATGCTTAGGACTTCTGAACTCAGAGACCAAGCATAGTGTTCCAGCCTTTCACTTCTCTCCTTACTTTTCCACAATGTGAAATTAATAGTAAAGGCTTCTTTAGCAAGCAAGGACCACTTTCATTCTCCTTTTTATTTAGCTTATAAAGAAACTGTGTACCCCCCACCCTCCCCACACACATGAATGATTTGATGGCAAAGGTATTATCCAGCCAAAACTAAAACCATTTTTTGAAAAGATAACTAATACAGGAAGAAATTAAGCTGATGTTGAAATGATATGACACATTATATTTTTAAAGAACCATTTCAAGAAACTTTAATGCTCTAGTATAACATTTTGCATGTCCAGTATTTAAATTATTTTCTAGTAAACTAAAGAATGGCACAGAAATCTTAAGGATATTAATTATAGTATTTATAAAAAATGTAACTAAACTTCACAGGTGTATTATTCTACCATGATAGACAATTATGTTAAGCTTTAACTTTGATACAACCTTAAATCTAAATCTACCAAACATTTCTTCATACCGGATAAACTTCCAAAAGTATCCTATACTTCGGATAGTTTTTAGATTATAATTTTCCGAATCAATCTGAGTTATCTATAAGTCCTAATTAACATATTTTTCCCACAATGAAGCTAACATGGTAAGTAAATATATACTTACAATATGGAGAACATACCATGGGAAGCACATAGACAGGTGTTAAGCTACTTTGTTGTATTATAGAATTCTTGAATTACATTCTAAACCTGTTGGGAAATAGAAAGAAAAAGTATCTTAGTAAAATGTGCTGTGTGTACTATATATGCTGCTAAATAACCAAAAAAAAAAAAAACCCTAAAAGAAATCACACATCTTACAAACACAAATCTTTGTTGTGTCCTTTGTTCATAACAATTTACGACTTCTTTTAATTTTTAGGAAAGTGGTACTGAATTACTAAAGTCAACTGAATATGCAATAGAATAAATACTTGTTCAATAAATTCTTTTGTTGAAATCCGAATGCCTAAGATGATGGTGTTGGGAAGTAATTGGCCATGAGGGTAGATTTCTCATGAATAGGATTAGTGCCTTTATAAACAAGACCCAGGGGTACCCTTGCTCTGCCACGTGAGGACACAGTGAAAAGACGGCCATCTATGAAGCCGGAAACCCGCACCAAACTCCCAAACTGCTGCTGCGCAATCCTGGACTCCAGAAGTGTGCGAAACAAATTCCATCATTTATAAGCCACCCTGTCTGTGGTGCTTTGTGATAACAGCCCAAATAGACTAAGATATTTGTCCACATACATTACTGGATACACCTGGAGGCAAGTGCTTCCAAACCTTATTGAATTTTTAATTCTGTAATGAAAGAAGATTATATTTAATACACAATGGGAAACTGATTCACTGACATGCATTACCCCAATCAGTAGCAAATATCTTCAAACTATGGAATAACTCAAAGTAAAATAAAGGGCAGGTTTAGTTTTCTCTTTAAGATAGTGCTTCCTAAAACTGTGGTATGTGAATTATTTTCTGTCAGAAATGTTTTTTTCCTGTAGAACATACCTAATCAGTCTCCCAGAGGTTACTGAAGATACTGGTCTGGTGTCCTATACTCAGTGCACACACAGACACACAGACACACAGACACACAGAAACACACACACACACACACACACACACACACACACCCCTCATTCGCTTGTTCCCATCATTTCCCAAACACCTAACTTTTTTTCTTCCTGAAATCAGCAGATTTTAAAGCAATATTCAGTCAGATTTCTTTCTGGATTTATACATGGTCTTGGCTTGTACTTGTTGGAAAAGAATTTAATTTTTCTCTAATATAGTGCTTTTCCCCCTTATTTATGTTTCATTATTAGATTCAAATATATCTAAAGATAATCAAAATATGGAGAATAGATTTGGCATTTCTGTCTTGTCTTTAAAATTAAATCTTAACCTAAGTATTCTTTTATCAAAACCGTATGACATAATAGATGAGTAACTTGTCTATGTTTAGTAACAACTGTTGAATGCAGTTTAGGAGTGTGTGTTCATTTCTCTAGCTCCGAGGTGGTCTTAGGGTAATTAATCCCATGAATGCTAAACCCTAACTTGTGATGTGACAGGCCTAGGGAGACAGGCCTTCCAGTAGCCCAGGAGCTTCTGACGGACAGGTGGAGTGGTGGGCTGAGCTCCAGTGGCTGCTCCCAAGAAGCAAGTGCATTTCTTATTTGTTCAGATGGTGTTTTGATTTCTGATTGTACTTGTTGAAACCTTCCCTAGAAGAAGGATCTGCAAATGGGTGATATGAAGTAAGGTCAAGATGAAGTTTGTAGGATACTTAAATCCATCCTCAGTCACACTCATCTAGAGAGAGATGCCCAACCAGGACCAAAGATGGGAGACAGACCAGGGACAGATGGTTGGTCACATTCTTTCTTTTTTTCCCCTCCCTCCTTCTCTCTCTCTTTTTTTCTCTTGTCTATGACTACAGCAACAAAAAACTGGACTTCCCTTTCTAAGCACTCATTTTAAGAGTGTTCAATAAGATTGAGTAAGGAATGTGAGATAAGGGTGGGTTTTTGATAAGCTGTTGCCATCTTCTGGATGATGTTCCCTCCGTCGCATTCTTTCGACAAAATTGAAGAAGGCATTGACAAAACAGGAAGAAGGGAGGAAGGGAGGTGGAGGGGAATGGAAGGAAGGAAATGAAGCTGCACCTTTTTAATTCAGATCAAAGTCTCTTGGAAAATCAATAATAAAAATGGCAAATTTATTATTGGGAGGGAGAGACGGAGAAAGGTAAGAAAAGCCTGTGACTATTTCTCTTGGGTCCCAAGCATTCTGCCTGCTATCTTTGACCAGGATCCCAGAACTCCAGGGCCACTGCAGGGGTGGTTCAGGCTTTCTTTCTTCTTCTGTCCCTTGGATAATTTCCTGTGAAAGTTCATGGTTTCTGAACAGGTTCTCCCACTATATTGCAAAACCTAGAGATCATCAGTATTGAAAAGATTAGGATCCTTTGGTCTAATCCTGGGTTCTAAGTAACTAATAAACGTAAGAATCATCTGGATCGCTTATTAAAAATGAACTATCTTTCCAAAGAAGCTGATAGATAAGAGTGCAGTAGGATCCAGAATTTCCACATATACCAAGCCCTCTACCTCCCAGTGGAATTGGCCGCAGATGTTTTTGGACCATATGCTGTGAAAAATGAGAGCTAGGTCAGGTCTGGAGTGTTCCAAACACCTGAACAAAAGGGGCTCTAGAAATGTATATGATTATTTATATAACCATTAAATTATTTTCTTGAGTGTAAATTGCCTATAAATAATTTTATTTATAAAACTTAAACTGCAGCTTTTTAACGCATATCAAAGTCTTTTGGGAAATCAGTAACGAAAATAGCAAAATTTAGCATCTTTTTCTTTTGTAATCAACAAAGAAGAAACAGTAATCATAACAAAAAAATGTAAATAGTTTATACCAAGGCAATTTAATTTAGAGTAAGGTATTTCCTCTTTTCTAAAGCTGTGCTTAAACTGATTAAAGATTTTTTAAAAATCAGAATTTTTTACTAATTCTGATTCTCAAACAAATAATGCTCTGGGGAAAAAAAGAATCCTCTCTAGTTTTAGCTGCAAGTGCTGTGTTAAATATAATAGTTTGAGCTGTGTATTGATAGCATATGATTTACGAATAAACCAAGTTATTAAAAAAGTGAACTACATCATACTGTTCAGAATGTAGGGCAATTTTAACACAATGCGGTACTCTGACTCAATGCATACATTTTGTTTTAAAGTGCATTCATCTCCTTTTCAATCATTTTAAAACTTGAATTTCAGGATTTTAATGTCCTAAATAAACGTACCACATTTTTCTGTTCTTACCCCATCCAGGAGTGAGTCTCCCACAGCTATTCACGGTATTGTTTCTACTAAACAAGCACAGAATAATCCAGATTATCTGATTTAAACTTTGCAAAGATTCTTACTTTGTTCCTTTCATTCACACTTAGGAAGTATTTTGGAAGAAAAGAAAATCCATACCTACCAAAATCATTTACATTTGAGTGGTTTTCTGTTGCCAAAATTTTTACATGAATGCCTTTCATATTTTTCATATATGTCCTTCATATATGGACCATACATGGGAAAGGTGCAGATCTAAATCCACATTAATATGGGAAAATCAAAATGAAATATGAAACCATTATCATATAATTTGATCCAAAGGAAATATATTTAAATATTTACCGTAAAAGTGAAAACATTACTAAAGGAAAAGGAAATAAGATATACAATCCAATTTTCTGCATAGTATTTCCTCTTCATTTTGCAGCTGATCCACTCTGGTGAGTGGGTAGAAAAGTAGATCCTCACTCAGCCTTGGGTTTGCTGAAGGTGAAGAGCTGAAAGCTATGAAAGGAAAACAGGTACTAGGAATGCTCTGATTCTTATTAATCTAATCACTATTGATACATTTGGGTTACAAAGTTTTCTTTAAAAATGCAAACAAACCCTAAAGTTATTCCGACTTTGACATGAATTTATGTAGGCAGATAGATGCATAGTCCTTCTAAACACCTAGCTGAGATTAGCTCCCCTTATTGTGGATTGAATTGTGTCCCCCAACAGATCTGTTGAAGTCTTAACCCCCAGGAGTTATGAATGGGACCTTATTTAGAAAGGCACCTTATTTGCAGGTTTAGTAAAGTTAAAATGAGGGCACACTGGATTAGAATGGGCCCTAAATCCAATTGCTGCCGGGCAGCTGCATCTGAGGAGGCCTCTCCCTGTGCACTAGGTGAAGAAGCATTAGGTGAAACCTCAACCTGGACTGGGGAGGGTTCTTGACTCAGGATGAGAAAGGATTCTTGAACAGGTTGGACGAGTGTAGTTAAGGAAGGAATTCATTAAAACAAGTGTAGTTGAGAATGGCAGCTGCTTTGCAGAGAGCAGAGAGCGAGGAGGAACAGAGGGAGGACAGGGAAGGTTACTGAACTACTGCTCAGCGTAGAGGAGATCCCTTGCCAACTCCTGAAACCAGAGCCACCTGGCATCCAGTGTCTGTTTGAAGCTGCATAGCATGGGAACTAAGCCCCTACCACCCCAGGATTTTGGAGGAGCCACAGAGCACTGGATGGAGTGAGACTGGGTTTGAGAACTTCACAAAGGCAAAGAAAGGAGATTGTACAGCCACAGTCCTGTCCAGGTCATCCAGACAACGGTAACTTGCAAGCCCAAATCAGAGATCTCAGTAGCCCCTCCCTACTTATCTGGAGTAGAACAGAGACAGAGTGAAGACTTGTGCTTAAGTCTAGAAAATGAAATAATGAAATAACAAAGACACTAGAAGAGCAGAGAGACAAACCAGTAAGTTGAGCAGAGAGAAGTCTTTATTTAAGGCAAAAAGTACACACTCAAAGAAAGGGGAGTGCAGGACACCTCAGAGAGGAGTGCACTTAGAGGCTTAGGATTCTGTCTTTTAAGGCTTTCAGGCATGGGGCAGAGGGTGGAGGGAAGGGACATAGGCTTGACATGTGGTCTCATGATGTCTGTCTCCAGTGAGAGACATTATGTCACCATCCACAGTCAGTCCTACAGATAATTCTGTAAGATAAACTTAACACAAGGAATTTATTGATCTCGTTCTCTGAGATAGTGGTCACCCTCAAGCACTAGGAGCCTATCAGCTGGGACTGCTTGCCCTGCCTTATGATAGTGTCAGTTGTTGGCTGATTACCAAAGAATATGTTGGGTATCTTACCTCCTAAATCCCTGGTTTTTAAAATGGAATCTTAGCCTCAAAATGGAGTCCCTCTTGTTCTTATAATACTGTTTATATCTTGGCATTTTTCATCATAGGCAGGAAGAGATAATCATGATGCTTGTCCCATGTCCCTGCCTTACCTCAAAATGACTTGTGTTCTTACAAGGAGTGAGAAATTTAGAGACACCAAGACACACCATGAAATAGACCAGGTGGAGGCAGAGACAGAGATTGGAGTGGTGCTGCCACAAACCTAGAAACATCCTGGATTGCAGGCCACCTCCAGAAGCTAGATGAGGTAAGGAAGGATTTTTTCCCTTTACTGGCCCCACGAACACTTTGATTTGGATGTCTAACCTCCAGAATTTTGAGAGAATAATGTTCTCTCTCAAGTTGTTTTAAAACACCCAGTTGGTGGTAATTTGTTATGGCAGTTCTATAAAATTAACACATCCCTCAGAAGTTTAATTTGGACCTGAGTAGGGAGAGCAGTTGGGGTAATGGTGGGATGTTGTAGAGCTAAGTTCTTAAATAACAAGAAAGAAGCATAAGAATTCACCGGGGAGATAGGAACTGAGCACAGAGAAGAAGTGGAGAAGTATCTAAAAAAGCACATGTATATAGTGGCCTGGCCTGAACTTAAAATCTCAAATCATGTTGTTGCATGCTACTATTTCTAAAATGTTTACTGGGCTCCCTCCCCTGCCCCCAGTCAGTATTTGGGTTATTCTTTGTTCACGCCTTGGCTGCTGTTTCCAGGCTGAAAGCACGTAGCCTATGCATCTTCCCCTGTTATTTTCCAACAGCCCAAGGCCTCAGGGAATCAAGAGGGAATCTAGGCCTTGGCCTTGTTCGTTATGCTCTAGTCACTCCCACCTTCTGTCAGTTCCTCAAAGTGCTTTCCCATCTCAATATGTAACATCTATCGGCTTGAGCAGCATGTCACATATTCTAGTGCAGCGGGATGTGTGGGAGGAATATAAGCTTAAACAATACTCTGGTGTAATGTGAAAATGTTTCCCTGAAAATTTAGTATACTGGGGGAGAACACACACAATTTCTATGTGTTATTTGATGTGGGTATCAAACCTGACTACATTTATAGCATAAGATTTCATGGTCCTAGACTTTAAATTCAATGAGTCATATGTACTTTCAAGCCAAGCTCTAACTTTAAGGCTGCTCACATATACAACTCTAAGTAAAAGATGACATGTGTCTCAAAAATAGACTCACTGCCAATTTGGGGCAGCTTTATTTATATAGGAAGAATTTATAGCTCTTCAAGAGAAGTACCTGACCATGAAAATCTTATTAGCTAAAAATAACCCAAAGCAATGATAGGTCCTAGGGTTTGCATGAAAGGAATAACCCAGTAACAAGGAAAAGAAAATTATCCCCGTATGAAGCATTAAAGTTACACCAGTTTATTCTGTTTAATGAATGGCTATGACATAATAATCAGCTTTTTAAACAGGTGAATTCGGTGCTTTATTTATATGTAAAGTTTCTGATATGCAGTTCTCACATCATTGTTATGAATGTGGTCTTGATATACATCATCCTTTGAAGATACACTACTTATTAGCATACATCACTTTCAAGAAAGAAACAATGATTCTCGCAAGAACACCATTACCTACTTCTATGTAAAGATGCAATATTAGGAAGTATTTATTTGTATGTAATTGGCAATGATAAATCAGGAAAACTTTATTGTGTTTTACTGAAATTCCCACCTATTACCTTTTGATGTTTTACATACACATATATACATATCCCTCACTACACTCACACACACACACACACACACACATGGTATCAAATGAACTGAAACAATTATTAATTAGTCAAACATATCTGGGTAATAAACCTTTTTTTCATTCATCATAGGCTAAAAAGATATGAATTCATGGTGACCTGACCTGTAGAAAAGGAGAATGTGGGAGGATAAAGACTACTCCTCTTCTCCCCAAGTCAAGGAGAGAAGCTGTGATCTCCTTAATGAAATGGTTGGTCATGTAAAGAAATGCACATTTTTATGTTTAAAACTTTTTTTCATTTTTTCCTGAAAAATTATTCTTAAACATCTTTTGGTAAAATAAAACACATACACACAGACACAGGTGCATCATAAACTGGAAAAAATTATGTAGCTATTTATAGATTTAGAATTATCAGAATTAAGGACAACACTCTGGTCAAAAACCTGAAGTGAGTGATTAAATTTTTAGGTAAGAAATATTTAATTGTGCTTAAGGAATTATAAACAATAATACTGAGCATAAACCCTGATGCATCTTTATTTTCCTTAACATCCACTTTCATTCTAACATCAAGTCCTAATTCTAATTTTTAATAAATCTTTCTCTTCGTTTCAATCTCACTTTCATTATCACAACAAAGAGCCCTGCCACTTACACTAGGGCAATCACAGATTTTACACCTTCTGTGTTGTCACCAGTGAAAACTTTCTAAAACATGGATACTTAGGTTTAACTCAAGCCATTCAAATTTATCAGTAGTTCCTCACTGCCTGGAAGCTAAAGTTCAAATAACAACACGGAAAGGAAGGTCTTCCAAATTTAATCCCCATCCTTCATTTCCAAGCTCATCTATCATGAGTCCTTTCTTTACCCCAGTCACATAAGGCTGTACTCCATTTCCCAATTGTTTTATGTCTTTAGATGTTTTCGGAGCCCTTGCTCCTATTTTTGCTTTGGCTTAGAATCTCCTTTAAAACTTGTGAAATTATGCTGATCCTCTATGCACAAGTCAAATGCTTTCCACTTTATAAAATTTCATCATTGGATCCTCTGTACTCCCGCACCATTATTCCATTTCAAAATCAAAGTTCCCTTGTATTTTAATGAGTGAGTTTTCAATATTCAGTTTCTTTACTGGTTGATGATATTTTTTAGAGCATCAATTATATTATTCATGTTGTAGTCTTGGACTCTAAAAAAGCACCTTAAATATAGCATCTGTTCAATATAAATAATTACTAGTGTTTCTAATTCAAAATAATAGTTTCTTTGAAGGCATTTTATGGTAAAATGGTTAAGAAATGAGAACCATGCTGAACCTCTTGTGAGCCCATTGCTATTGCAAATATTCCCCTGATTTTCCTTGGAAGTGTTTTTCCGTGTAAATGTTAAATGATAAAATGAGTAAAAAGAAAATCACTTTCCCTCTTTGATATTAGATGACAAATGAATTGAATCAATTTTCGGTCAATGTTAGCATTTGCAGAATGGACTAACAAATAGAACAGGATTTATTGGTCTTCCACTGACCTTACTGTTGCAGACTGCATAAAAATTTCAAGGGTTAGGTTAGAGTTTAATTAATAAACGTTGCACATAAGGTACTTTTTTTCCTTTCACTAAGTTTTCCAGTCTGTGGTAGGCACTAATTACTGAATATTTTATTAGTATTTCCTTATGAATTGCTTTTGGAGAAAAAGGATCTGTAACTGGCCATCTAAAGGCAGGCATAAGATAATGGCATTTTATGTAGTAACCACAATATTGCTCATGTGAAACCTGAGCATAAGATTGTATATCAATGATACCTTAATAATAAAAAAAAGATAATGACATTTTATTCTCCAAATGCGTGAATAAATTTATTGGTATCAGTCACGGAACAGAAAGTTCAATGTAAATATTATAAGCTAGAGTGTATAAAATTTCAGGAACATTGTGATTTTTTGTTGCACTTTATCATTTTCATGTGATTTTGAAGGAGGCACTCAGTATTAGATCTACGAATGGAAATATTGGCAACTGTTCTCTGGAGAGTGTTAATGAGATACAGTTTCTGACATTTAAAAAATAAATACAAAAGGTACAGTATGAAAGGAAGAGGAGAGAAATAACCACGAAAGCATGTACTATTTTAGCTTTAAAAGGATAAAATTATCTTCTTGTAATAAAACCAAGTCACACATTCCATATGCACATGAATTTAAAAATAGTAGGAATGTTTTAACTGAGGCAGAAAGATATGAATAGAACTGCTCCCATGAATTACTGTGATTTATTTTTAGTGATTTGCATCCTAGAATAAGTCCAGGGCAAACTGCAACCTTTATATAGGACTCTACATACATATGAGAAAATATAAAGTAAGGTAAGAATCTCTCTAGTATTTACTCATCAGTTGGACAAATATTTCCTGAATAACTACTAAGCACAGGTTCTGAGAAGGGAGAGATAAAGGAAGGCACAGACTCGTCCTCCAAGGACTTCACAATACTTGGGGAGACGGATACAAAAGGAAATTTGGTACGGCGTGGAAGAGACTATAATAAGATAGGGATTTGCACAAAATTTCATGGGAAGAAATTGGAGGTATCTGAATCTTAGGGAAAGGTTTCACAAATGACGTGATGCTTCATCTCAATCACCTGGATTTCAGTAAAACATTTGAAATAATTCCTTAGATACCCTTGTAGTTCAAAGGTATAGATGTGGGTAGGATTGCTGGGTAATTTGTTGACTCTTTAGTTGATGAAACTTTCCTACCAATACTGATTAATGGATTCATGTCCAACTTCAGGAGGCATCTGTTACTGAACATTTCTTTGTATTATTTAAAATCAACTCTTGGTGATATATTATTTAAGATTTACTTAATATATTTGGGGACGACTTTCACTGGAAAGTGCGAGCATAATGTTATGCAACTTTCAAAGAATGTTTTGCATTTTTGACAGATTAGAACAGTGGCATGAAATTGACAATGGAATTCAGTAGTGAAAATACAGGTAGGTATAAAATTCTGCTGAGGAAGTGGAGAAATGGAACTAGACTCTATTAATTGTCTTTCAGGTGACAAAGATCTAGAGTTCTAAGCTAAATGAAATGTCATTGTGGATCATGGGTGATAACAAAGTTACCTGGCACATTAATGGAATCTTGAACTGTATGAAGGACTATATATCCCAGGGGACAAAATAGCTTGACCCTTACTATTACACATCAAGAAACTGAATTTGACATTCTAAATGGTGCAGAGTGTAAAATTATCAGAGGACAGTGATCTAAAAGTCATAGGTTTTTGGAAGTCATGCTTTATAAATAAATAGTTGACAAAAATGGGAGGTGTTTTGAGAAAGAGATCTAAGGGCAGTAATAGGCATTTAAAATAACAACGTATTCATTTCATCCATTCATTCAATCTTCAAGTCTTATTTTTTTCTTTGCTTTCTCCTTCAAAGTGTGCCAGGAACAAGCGAGACACAGGAAATGACCTAGACAAATATCCAGCTTTCCAGGTCCTCTCATTCTAGCACAGCAAACACCTTTCTAATGGAAGAGTGAGATTTCTTCACAGACACCTAATGGGGAAATACAAAATGAGAATGCATCATCTAGGATATCATTCTTGGGAAGAAATATGTAACTTTTTTTTTTTAATATCCCAGAAGTATAACTGATTACCTTGGATTCCCTTTCATCAGAAAGTCTTATTTTGGGTAGTTGCTGAATATCCCTTTTTAAGACTTTGTATATAAAATTCCCCCGTAGAGTAGGAAATTGAATTGTGTTCTATCTCAAGGATTTTGCTTTTTATTGTATTTGTTTTTGTAATGTTCCTTGGACATTACTGATCCTGTTTTCACCTTCTTCTGACTCCTCTACATCATCAGCATAAATGTCTAAAAGATGTTTTGACCTATAATCTCTCCCCTATACATTTTATTAATTCATTCACTCATGCAACAAACTTTTGTTGAACTATCTTTTATGCAGTGGTATGCAGGTAAATATTTAACAAAAAGCTCTCTCAGAAAAAGTTCCAATTTGTAGTGTTTGGTGATTTCCATGGTATGAATACTCCCATCAAGGCTAATTCCAATGTCACTGAAGAGAGGGACATGATGGCTTTCTTGAGCTGGGGGCTGCTGCAGTAAATCACTGCTTCTATGACCCTAACACTGTATTAGGGACCAGGGCCATAAGATGACTAAAATTGTTCCTTCTCTCAAAGAAGGCACCTTCTAGTGAGGAGAAGGAACATGTACATGACTGCCCCAATATTATCCTCTGTAGGTTTGGTATTGGTTAAGTATGTGCAGTTTACATGCCGACCTGCATTCCTTAATCCATTTGATCTTGGAGACCTTGGGCACATTTTGGATGCCTTTAGCAAATAATTTATCTCTATGAGTCTCATCTTCTTCATCCATTATGAGGGGAGAGTCCCTTATTTTGTAAATATTTGTCAAGTGCCTATTATATGCCATATACTCCGCTAAGCACTGTGGATATGCAAGGAACAAACGGAATAAAAATGTGCCCCCTCATTGAGCTTATAAACTAGATGGGGAGTTGAACAATAAAGAAACAAATGAATAAAAGCTATAGTGTGTTAAGTTCTAGGGAGGAAAATTAAGTAGAGAAAGAGGGCTGGGGTAGAGTGGATCGCCATTTTCAGTAGGAGAGTCAATGTAGGTCTTGGAAAGGTGTACTTTGAGAAAAGATCTGAAGGAGGAAGGGAGAGAGCCCTGTAGGTGCCTGAGAAGAGAATATTCCAGGTAGACGGAATGACAAGTGCAAAGACCCTGAGAAAAGAGCCTGTCTGTGTTGCTGAGGACCTGGGAAGATGCTAGAGCAGTGGGAGTGGAATTAAAGAAATGAAGACTGTAGAGGAGATTAGAGAGTTTCAGGATTCGGGAATTTGTTTTAAGCCATTGTTAAGGACTCCAATTTTGATTCAGTAAGGTAGGAAGTCAACAGAAGGTTATGAGAGGGGTGATACAATCTGATTTCTATTTTAAAATAACCATTCTGCTATTT
The DNA here is from genome assembly GCF_030020395.1 of Manis pentadactyla. Taxonomy (NCBI): domain Eukaryota; kingdom Metazoa; phylum Chordata; class Mammalia; order Pholidota; family Manidae; genus Manis; species Manis pentadactyla. Next base: position 99,049,814 of record NC_080030.1, on the reverse strand, counting down.
TGAGTTTAGTCCACAGGGGCCCAAGGATAGAATCTGAGAGATGAATTAGGAAGCTAGTATAATACTTTAGGTGAAGGATACTGGGGTCATAGATGAAGGGTTAGAATGGTTGTGGTGACAAGTGGTAAGACTCTAGCTACCTTGAAGACAGAGCAATCTAGATTTGATGGACAGATAGATGATCTGAGAGAAAGAGAGGCCTCAGGGATCCTCTGAGTCTTGTAGCCTTTGTAACTGGATGCAGGTGCCATTTATTGTGTTCATCCTGGCTAAAAGTGATGATTTTCCATTTTATACATAATAAGTTTGACATGTATGTTACATTTCCAAGTGAAGACACTATGTAGGTAGTTGGATATATAATTCACAAATTTATGGCAGAAGTCCAGACTAGATACAATTTATGAGTCATTAGAGTATAGATAATAATATCAGTGAACACATATAGTGCCAGGCATTATTCTAAGCACTTACAGATATTAACTCACTAATGCTCTAATAATTCCATGGCACAGGCATTGTTATAAACCCAGATTTTGCAGATGAGGTAATTGAGGAGAGGTAAAACAGATCATTAGACCAAAGTTACACATCCAATGAAGTACTTAATGTGGGCTTCAAAGTCAGACAGTTGAGCCCAAGAGTCTGTGCTCTTAGCCACAATGCTCAGCAGGAAATGTGATGAAATCGCCAATGGAATGACTGGAAAAGTACAGGGAGATCAGCATTTAGAGCCTGTAGAGGTGAGAACTAGCATATTAGACAATAAAGGAGCTGCCAGTGCTGTATAAGGAAAACCAGACATGTACAGCACGCTGGAAGGCAAGAGAAGAAGAAAGGTTTGAATTTGTAAAGAAGGATCAACTTTGTCACATGTTGCTGATCATTCAAGTAAAATGAGTGTTGAAACTTTGCCCGGATTTATCAGTGTAGGTGTTGTTGGCATATTAGACAAAAACTACTACAGCAAGTGGTGGGGGAAACCTTGCTTGGGTTGTATTCAAAGGAGAAAGAAAGGAAGGAATCACAGCCAGGCCATGTAGACATCTCTTCAGAGGAGTTTTCTTAAGGAGGATCAGAGAAATGATGTGTGAGCTGGAAGGAAATGAAAGAGATAAAAAATAAAAAATAAAAATAATAAATTAAATAATGATCAGAACATTAAATAAAATTTGTGATTATTGAGCCAGGTCTTAACATGGTCAATGCTCATGAAAGGTGAGTGGTTTTAATATTTTATTACATTGTAAGTTTTGGTGCTTATTCTGTACATGCCTGTGTGCACACACATGTGTAAGTACGCAGGTGAAAGGTTAACAGAAGACCTTACAGATGATCTGACATTTGAACTAATTTATAAATAAGAACTCACCAAAAAGGACATCAATGTTTCAGGCAAAGAGAATAACATGAGCAGAAGCTTAGAGTGAGAAAAAGCATGGACCACTGTTAAGCATCTTCCTGAAACACAGATCTGCATTATAATTTTAAAAAAAGACTTTATACTTCCTTCCAGCCTGGAACATCTTCCCAATATACGTTACATGAAAAAGATTTCTCTGTTCAAGTACCTTTTGAGAAGTGCTGAGTTAAGCAATCAAAAAGCTGCATCTTTACTAAAAATATTTCCAGAGCTTTTTAAGTATATGACATGCAGCATTTCCAAAACTTGTCTTGTTTGATCTTGGGATCTTTCACAGCACAGCATCACGTTTGAGGGAACACTAGTTTAGAGTAGAGAGACATACACACTTTTTCAGGCTCATTAGCTTCACAAAAAACATTTATACACTCGGTTTGCAATGCACCAAAGTAGAGCTTAGGAGTCATACAGATTTGGATTTTAATTCTAGTTTTGTCACTGTGTAACAATAGGGAAATTTCTTAACTTCTCTGTCTCTTAATTCATTCATTTGTAAACCCTAATGTGTATCTTCTTCTGAAGGACTACTGTACAGATTATGATAATATGTACTATCTTAATATTAGCAACAAAATATTAACAAACAGAATCCAAAAATATATCAAAAAGATCATCCATCATGACCAAATGGTATTTATCCCAGGGATGCAAGGATGGTACAATACTTGTAAATCAATGAATCCATATAATACACCACATTAACAAAAAGAAGGATAAAAATCACATAATCACCTCAATAGATGCTGAAAAAGCATTTGACAAAATTCGACATCCATTCATGATAAAAACTCTCAACAAAATGGGTATAGAGGGCAAGTACCTCAACATAATAAAGGCCATATACAACAAACCCACAGCCAACATACTTAACAGCAAAAAGCTGAAAGCTTTTCCTCTAAGATTGGGAATGGACAAAGATGCCCACTCTCCCCACTTTTTTCCAACATAGGACTGGGGGTCTTAGCCACGGCAATCAGACAACACAAAGAGATAAAAGGCATCCAGACTGGTAGGAAAGAAGTTAAACTCTTACCATTACAGATTACATGAAATTACATAGAAAACTCTAAAGAATCCACCAAAAAACTATTAGAACTAATAACTGAATTCAGCAAAAGTGGCAGGATACAAAACTAATGCATAGCAATCTGTTGCATTCCTATTAATGAACAATAAACTAGCAGAAAGAGAAGTCAAGAAAACAACTCTATTTACAATTGCATCAGAAAGAATAAAATACCTAGGAATAAACCTAACCAAAGAGGTGAAAGACCTATCCTCTGGAAACTCCAAGAAACTCATGAAAGAAATTAAAGAAGACACCAAAAAGTGGAAATCTAGAATTAATATTGTCAAAATGGCCATCCTGCCCAAAGCAATTTACAGATTCAATGTAATCCCTCTCAAAATACCCAAAGGGTTCTTCAATGAATTAGAGCAAATACTTCTAAAATTCATGTGGAACCACAAAAGACCCTGAATAGCCAAAGCAATCCTCAGAAAGAACAAGGTTGGGGGGATTATGCTCCCTAAACTCAAGCTCTACTACAAAGCTACAGGAATCAAAACAATTTGGTACTGGCACAAGAACAGACCCACAGATCAATGGAAAAGAATAGAGAGTCCAGATATAAACCCATGCATATATGGTCAATTAGTATGCAATGAAGGAGCCATGGATATATGGTGGAGGAAAGATAGCATCTTCAATAACTGGTATTGGGAAAACTGGAGAGTTAAATATAAGAAAATGAAATTGGATTAGTCTAACACCATACACAAAAGTAAACTTGAAATGGGTCAAAGACCTGAATGTAACTCATGAAACCATAAAACTCTTAGAAGAAAACATAGGCAAAAATCTCTTGAATATAAGCATGAGAAATTTTTTCCTGGACACATCTCCTTGTGCAAGGGAAACAAAATAAAAAATGAACAAGTAGGACTACATCAAACTAAAAAGCTTCTGTTTAGCAAAGGATGCCATCAGTAGAACAAAAAGGCATCCCACAGTATGGGAGAATATATTCATAAGTGACTCATCTGATAAGGGGTTAACATCCAATCTACATAAAGAACTCATATGTCTCAACACACAAAAAGCAAATAACCTCATCAAAAAACTGGACAGAGGACCTGAACAGACACTACTCCAAAGAAAAAAATTCAGATGGCCAACAGGCACATGAAAAGATGCTCCACATCACTAATCATCAGGAAAATGCAAGTTAAATGAGTTATCACCTCACACCAATTAGAATTGCTGCTATCCAAAAGACAAGGAACAACAAATGCTGGTGAGGATGCAGAGAAAGGGGAACCCTCCTACACTGCTGGTGGGAATGCAAATTAGTTCAAAGCAATATGGAAAGCAATATGGATGATCTTCAAAAAACTAAAAATAGAAATACCGTTTGACCCAGAGATTCCATTCCTAGGAATTTATCTGAGAAAAGAAAATCCTGATTCAAAGAGATATATACACCTCTATGTTTATTGCCACACTGTTTGCAATAGTCAAGATGTAGAAGCAACCTAAATGTCCAACAATAGATGAATGGATAAAACAATGTGGTACATACACAGTACGGAATATTATTCAGCCATAAAACAAAAAGAAATTCTGCTATTTTCAATAACATGGATGGAGCTAGAGGGTATTATGCTCAGTGAAATAAGCCAGGCAGAGAAAGACAAATACCATGTGTTTTCACTTATTTGTGGAATATAAAAACAAAGCAAAACAGAAGGAACAATACAGCACTAGACTCATAAATACTACTGAGAAGTGAGTTGTGGTTACCAAGGGAGAAGGGGAGGGGTGGGAGGACTGTTGAACCACTGTGATGTACTTTTGATTAAAAAAAAAAAAAAGATAATGTGTAAAATCCTTGGTATAACTGAACACGCTAACTCACAGGAGTCGCAGTTGCTATTGGCCTGTGCCGTGTGCTGCAGTTATGTGGGCAAAGCCCCATCCCTCTACATGCAAAGCTCTCCGAAGGCAGTTTGTTTCCTATTTATCCTGTGCTTCACAGCACGTTTTCCATGTCTTACACACACATGATGCTCAATAAATAGCTGTTAAATAGAAAAGATGAAAATGCTGAAAAAAGCTGCCATTTTTTTCACTCTCCATTAAACAGCTGTTAAAACAATATTTAAAAATTCATTATTTGTGGATCTTCATTCACTTAATATCTTTGAAGCCGTTTCTACTCTTAGGAGGAGTAAGGATTATGTTTGTAAATAATATAGACATGAAGAAAGGCACATTTTAACCCTAGATTTTCTTTCAGAGATCTTTTGTTATATACCGTAATTCATAATATAACTTATTAGCCTTCTTCTATCCAAGTTCTTGACATACATTTATATATATATACTATATATAATATAAATACAATACATATAAAATACATATATAATACATATTGTCGAGGTTAGCATATCCCTTCCATTGCCTGAGAAACGCTCCATTCAGTCCCTGTGGTTCTAGATGTTGTCAATCACAGTATCCATCCCCTCTCATCCAGACAGGGATATCCAAAGTGCATCAACTACATTAGTCACATAGGGAAGAAATGAGAGCATAGAATAATACACAGAAAGAATAACATTGCAAAAGGATAATGATAAAGACAAACGGATTTTATGAAATAAAGTGACTCTGCCAATTCATTCACCACTTTAAGAAATATTTGGGAAGCACCTTTAATGTGCAAGAACCATACCAGGGAACACCGGTTAGGAAATAAGATGTGGTCTCTGATTTTAGGTGGGGGAAGTAAAACCTAATGGGAGGACCGATTTTAATCATACAACCTCATAAATAAGTGAGAAATAACAACTGATATAGTGTCCCAGAGGGAAGGACTATTATAAGAGCAATATCGAAAAGGAGGGAATCTTACCTTATGTCTCCTGAATAAGTGAGGAATGTGATGAGAAGTGAAAGATAAACAAACGTTACAAAGGAAGAGGATTGAGGTTAGAATATCCCAGAAATAGGAAACGTACAAAGACTCCAAGGTGAGTTGTACCATGACACATTCAAGTGTGTGAAAGAAACCATACAAGACTGGAGCACACAGAGTTCGCGGAAAGTTCTAGATGTGGCAATTCTAGATATGTTGATAGAAATCAGATCATGTACAGCATCAGGATCAACAGTAAAGATTTTGCTATTCATCTTGGGAGATATGAGAAGCCATTGGAGTACTACAAGTAGCAGTTATACGCTCAACATTTGTATTATTATACTTCTGCTTTATGTTATGTAGCCAGAAACATGATACATTATTTGTGTTCATTTTAAAAATTCACACATGTAATATGAAATACAACTTTATTGGTACACTTAACATTATGTTTTCAGAGATACTTCTATGAAGATGTATGCAGATCTAGTTCATCATTATATCTGCAGTTTAGTAGTAGATTCCAAGAATATTTTGGAAACTATTAGATGATTACAAGGTTTTTCTTTAACCTGTTAATTTGGTAAATGTGTCAGTCGATTTTTTACTGTTAAAATTCATTGCATTGTTAGGGTAATCCCTAACAGACCATAAAGTATTATTTGTTATTGAACTGCTAGCTTACAGTTTGATATTTTATCAAATATCATTTCTGTATTTACAGTTATAGTAATATACTAAAATTTTCATTTTCCAAACTGTCCTGATCTAATTTATTTCACACTTATACTCACATTTTAAAATTTTATGGAAACTTTATTTCTTAAAATATTTCTCACTTAAAAAAAATCCTTAAAGATGTAATAAAACGTGTTCATAAAACCATCTGATCTTGATGTCCCTCCCTACAGACTTTTTATCTGGGAAATTCTCAGGTTGGTAGAAAGATTGAAGCATTACAAAGAACACTTGGACACTCTTCACCTGGCTTCACTGATGGTTAGCATTTTGCCAGGCTTGCTTTCTCTCTCTTCTTCTGCTTTTTCTTGATCATTCTTTCTCTCTCTCCTTAACTACATGAAAGCATATTGCAGATATATGACACTTCCCAGGTAAATATTTCAGGATAAATACCTTTTTGAAAAGAGCATTCCCCTACATGGCCACAATGCCATTACTGTACCTCCTAAAGACCTCATATGCCATTAATAATAATGGCATATCATATACTATGCAGCTCTAACACCATTTTTTAAATTGTATCCAAAATGCATTTAAAACTGATTTCTTTTCTGAGCTAGGGTACAGTCAAGGTTCATGCACTGCAATTGGCTGTTATGGCTTTTCAGTCTTCTTTAAAATGATCCTACTGATTTCTTGGGTTGCTTTCCTGTTCTATTTCACAAAATTGGAACTTCTTGAAGAGAATACAGTAATGTATTTCACAAAATTTCCCACATTTTAATTTCTCATGGTTAAGCTGAGGTTAACTTAAACATTTACGGCAAGACAGAAAATACTTGGTATTGTGTTAGGAGTCAAATAATATCAGGTTGTATTCAGTTGGTGCAGCTCTGTCTTATCATTTGGGTAAGATGTTAAGCTGTACATTGTGAAAACACATTTTTCCTTTTGGAACTAATAAGTAATCTGCAGGGTGATATTTTGAGATGGTAATAAATAGTTTGTTTCTCATCAGGATACTTGATTAATAGTTTCACCATCGATTCAAGATTCTTGCTCGAATCAGCTGATTGGCATGGAGATTACAAAATGGTGATTTTTAATTTAATTTCTTCGACTTTTATTAGATGGCGTTCTAATGCAAAGACAGTTTCTTCTCTCATTTTCTTCCTGTTAAACTACCACTAAGGAAGTATGAATTTATTTTAATTCAATGGTATAATTATCATTTTTTCTTTTAGCTCTTTTTATTGTGTACAAACGTGAACAATGAGAATAACTCTTGGGAGGTGAGTATTATTGTGGTAAACTTTGTTCTTCCAAAAAATTGTCCATTTCTTAATGTATCTGTGACTTTAAAATTATCTACTATAACTATATTAGCATCATTTTCTGATCCTTAATATTGTTTATTTTTGCTTTTCTTGCACAATCTTAGATACATCTCTTTTACTCAAGCTCAGTTTTTGATTTTATGGATTATAAGGTCAATTTTTGACTTTGTGAATTATATTATTTTGTCTATCCCATTAACTTCTTTTCTTATTTACCTTACTATGTCTTTTCATTATGCATTTTGATATATCCTATTTTTCCTCTAGCTTAATAAAACTGAGCACTATCCTCTATTTTTTCCTAAAATAGGAATTAAAGGACTAAGTAGTGTTTTTTCTAAGTATTGGTTCAGTTGCATCATATTGTTTTTCAAAACTATTTCATTATTCAGAAAAAATATTTTAAATCTCCACTCTGATTGATTCTATAATTCATAAGTAATTGCTTTTTTACATTTATTTCCAAAAGTATGATTTTATTTTTACTTTTATTGGCTATGGTAAGAAAAAGTATACATGGTGTAATTCTGGAAATGTATTGATACTATCTACTGTGGTTTAGCCCATAGAAAATTATATATATTCTATGGTGCTTATATAAAATGTTAATTTTTTATTATTGAATATAAGTGCTGTATGTGTTCATTAGATAATTCTATTTAATTGTGTTCAAAACTTTTGTATCTTCACTAACTTTTTTCCATAATTTTTTAAGGAGTATGTTAAATCTCCTGACATATTTGTGGTTTTGTCCAAGTTTCTGTAATAATCATGTTTTTAGGTTACCTTTTTAGGAATACATAGGCTTATGTTTGATTTATTGTCCTAGTGGGTTGTTCTTTCTATGGTTAGGAAATGTTCATCATTATACCTACAACTGATTTCTACCTTAAATTTTACTTACCCTTCACTTAGAAATGCAATGCCACACAGATAGTATGTATTCAGGGGCCACGCCCTTACACGTTGAAAGCTTAGTGGTGTTATTTATCCTTTCTCTACTTACAGCTTGGTCAGTTCTCTGTGCTGGCAAGGATGCATTTTAATACAAGTTATGGATAGAGAGACATTTGTGCCTCCTGGCAAAATATTGGAAGCTCAGTTTAGCTCCCCATAAGGACAAAATCTTGCTTCTGTATTAAAAACCCAGACCCTTATTGCATGTTTGGCCTAGATATGGAAAATGGACCAGATTTACCTTCTAGACTGCAATGACAACAAAAAGAAAGAGGAAAAAAAAATTAAACCACAGTTTTAGTCCTTGGGTATCAGTGATCCCTGAAAGAGAGGAAGAAAACAAGCTCTGTAACTTCTCCCATTATTGCTGCCAGGTGAGGGGTTTCAGGCTGTGTGTAGCACAGGGAAGGGGAATGCAGGTGGGGCCTGGTGGTCTACCAGCTTCGTGGAGACAGAATTAGGATTTCAGAAAGGTCAGTAGGTTAGAGTTCTAAGGGAAGATTATCTAAAAGGAAAGTATTCCACAGCAAATATCAAGAGTTATTCAGAGGATCACCTCTGGTAATTCTGCTGAAAATTAATCAGCAAATATGTATCCATGGAGGGAACTATCCATGGTAGGAAGAAGAACCACTCCCCAAAAAGAGAGGATACAATCTCCCAAGCTCATATATGACCACAGATAGTTTGCACTCCAACCAAAGCGGAAAAATCTCATAAATCATGGGAAATCAGGAAGAATATTCAGAAAAGCATTGACAACAAAATTAGTCCATGAATAAAGGTTGTACTGGTCCTACCTAAAATACCTGAAAGAAAAACCTCAAAAGGAAAGAGTTAAACTGTTTCCAAGTAGCTTAAATATGCTCCTGCATTAAGCTCAATAATATTTATATACAACAGCATTCAGCACCCAACAAAGTAAAATTTACAATACATGCCATCCAATAAGAAATAAGCAGGCACGCAAATTAAGAGGAAAATAAGATATTCCATATTTTTAGAAGGATAAGAAGGAATTCAGAGTGTGAGACACATAGAAGATATTTTTTAAAAGCTCATATTGAACTTTTAGAGATAAAACTACAACTTTTGAGATGACAAAACATACACTAAATAGAATTAACTACAGATCAGAAACTACAGAACACATTAGTGAAACTGAAGACATAACAATAGAAACTATGCAATATGGGACACAAAGATAAAAAATGAGCAGGACATCAGTAGCTCTGGGAAAACTTCAAGCCACCTAATATATGCACAGTAGGGGCCTCAAAGGGAGGTAGAAACAGAAAAAATATTTGAAGAAATATAGATGAAAACTTTTCAAATTTACTGAAAGTTATAAATCTGCAAAAGCAAGAAGTCCAATGAACTCTCAGCATAAAAACATAAAGGAAACTAAGTCAAGTTGTATTACACTGAATTTTCTTAAAAATGAAAGGTGAAAGTGTTAAAAAGCAGTCAAAGAAAAAAGATATATTATGTACCAAGAATACAGATAAGGATTACAGAAAATTTCTCATCAGAAATAATGGAAGGTCAACAACAGTGGAGAATCTTTTAAGTACTAAAAACCAGAATTCTGTATCCAGGGAAAATATCTTTAAGAAACAAAGACTTTCTCAGATATATGAAAATAAAAACTTCAGCACCAGCATATTGTTATTACAAGATATATTAAAGGATGTTCTTTGGCAGAAAGGAAATATTTCCAGATGAAAGTTTGAATCCATACCAAAGTATGAAGAGCATCAGAAGTGGTAAATATGTAAGTAATTGCAATAATTTTCTGTTAACTTTGATCTCTATAAAAGAACATTCAATATTTAAAGCAAAACCAAAAACAACATATTAGAGGACTTACAAATATGGAGAAATAAAAGGTATGGCAACAATAGCACAAAATGTAGTGGGGAAAAAAGAAGTCAAGTACTATAAAGTTCTTGTACTATATATAAAGAGATATAGAACTACTTGAGGCATATTGTGATAAGTCTTAAGTGTATACTACCAATCCTAATGCAAAAAAAAAGGGATTTTAGCTAATAACCAAAAATAAAATAGATGACAAAACATATTCAAATAATCCAAAGGAAGCAAACCTTTAGCTTTACTTTCCGGATCTAGGGAGGGTCCTTTTACTTATGTAAGAACCAGGGCTACATTTTCAAAAACTGATATTACAGGAAGAACAAAAGCTCAGAATTGATGTTCACCCACATGCATAATTGGCTTCTTTTTTATCCCCATGTGTTGAGATAGCACGTGTCCCTCTCCCGGTTATAAGGAAGGCACAGGTGCTAACCAAAAACTGGCAGGTTGCACACACCTGAATTGCAGGAAACCTATAATCTTTGACAGCAATGGTCCTGCCACCACCATGTGCCTTTTAATGCCTGAGTGCAAGCAGTTTGCTCTTTCAATGTGAAGGCTAAAAGGAGAGGCTAAGCAGAGAGAAATATTAACTAACAGAAAATATAAGGGTGGTTGGTAGATAAAGGTATCTTCGTTGCAATTAAAGGTTAGAAACAAAGTCAAGAACTCTATGGTCAAAACAGGCTTTTCGTATAGAGAAAAGTAGAGTTGGGTCCCTAGTTTATGCTAATTCCAAAATTAAAATCCAGTTGGATTATATTCCTAATTATGAAAGGCAAAGCCATATAGAAAATGGAAAAAATACAAGAGAATTTCTTTGTGACCTTCAGATAGAGAAATAAATATTTCTTGAATTACATACAGCACAACTTAGAGGAAAAAAACTAATTGATTCACTATATGAAAATTAAGGGTTTCTGTTCAAAGACAAAGTTGATGGATAGGTTATAAATTGAGGGAAAAGAATTTATAAATCTAAATCTGACACCCTGTGCAATTTAAAATAGAAAAAAATAAATGTGGTGAATGCAAAATTTAAAAAAAGGGAAGGCTAACAAGTATGTGGAGATAAATGCAAATGAAAGGAACACTGAACATATCAAATTACAAAATCACAAATTTGAAAATACTAAGTGTTGGCAAGGAAGTATGAAGACAGGTACCTTTATGCTCTCTGGAGAGGAGTCTGGCATATTAAGTGTATGCATGCAACTATGATCAAAGGATATATCCTGGTTTGTCCAGGTTCTGTTTCATGCAGTTATTCGAGCATAATTATTAGTAATGCCTCTTCCATGCTGAAAATCATTTCAGTATGGAAAATAGGTGACGACTGCCCTGCTGATAGCCCAGCAATCTGACGCCTGAGTTTACCAGGGAAACTCAAATTCATCTACAAGAGAATATGTATGAATATGCACACAACAGTGCTGTTCGTGGTAGGAGGCAACCTGAATGTCCATCTTGAGTGGAATGATTAAGTAACACTTAAAGAGTGCAAGCCATGAAATACTATCAAGTAATAAATTAGATATACATTCTGGAGATAGAGTTGATGCAAACCTGTACTGGGAAACTACATTTTGGTGGCAAAAAGGCATCTGGTCTTTACACTTGAGCAAGATAAGGGCAGTGGAATTTATGATGTATCAGAAGGGACCATCAGAGTCAGTTCTTCACTGACGGTTGCAACTGGTCTACTGTGGTTTGATCAGTATGGTTTGGTCATGTCACCAAAGGACTTTTTCTTTTGTTATAACAATATATTTTGCACTGAAATAAAATCTTAGGTGCATATGCTCTGTGTAGTCTAGTGAGACCTTTAAGATAGTTGTTTAACAAGGGAATTCACACATTTAGCTACTAAATAGATCTTCTTTAGTAAAACAAGAAACTGACAAGCTACCACTGTATGTATCATAATATCCTCTATGTAAAGTAATAAAAAATATGGTCTCACACAAAACTGTATATATTGCAAGGATATGTATATAGACAAGGATATATGGCATCTATCAAACATTAGAGTGAATGTCTGTGGAGAGTGGGAGAAACAAATGAGGGGTCAGCGATCAGAACAGTGCAGGGACTAGAGACCATAATATGTGGACGTGTCTGAGGAACGACAGTTCTGAGAATCTGTGGCTTCAAGACAATTTCTATGGTTTATAAGATAAATCTTCTCCACTAGTTACATGATTATAAGTTTTATGACTCTTGTACTTTCAGTCAACTCAGTCCAATTTCTATGAAACTTGTGTTTCCAAATGTTAAGTATCTAATTTGCTAATAGCTGAGTATTAGAGCAATCAGTCTCAAATGGGTGTGATAAAGTTAACTTTGCACTCTGAAGAATTATTACCTTCAATTCAGCTAGGGTCAAGCTTTGATACACTTAGTGATATACCCTGGGAAACTTAGATAAGTATTTTCAACTGACAAAGATGACTGGGGACAAAACTGAAGACTGATAAGCAAAAAACAATTTTTTGTTTCACTTCTTTATCCAAAAATTCTTTCTTCTTAGTCAGAGAGCTAAGTCTATAGCTGTAAAAAGCATATAACACTTATGAAATATAACAGATGGTCTTTCTGGGAAATTTATGATTTTTTTTTGACAGAATTCTTTGGGGAATCAACTCAAAATTATTTTGAATGTTTAAAGTAGATGGAAGGAGGGAACTCTCTTGTCCCCTCCTGGTGGGAGCCAGGAGCTCTCTCCTCTTGCTTTATCTCTAAATAAAAGCCTCTAACTTGCTCTCCTAAAGAAAATAAAAATAAAAAAGAGATGGAAGGATATGATCTTCTATACAATCTAAATGGTAGTGTAATTAAACACTTTACTCTCTCTTTTTCAAAATTTTCAAGGTTGCTAATGCACTTTTTGTAAAAACAGTCCCATCATTGTAGGTAGAATTAGGAAGCCCAAAGTCTCCACTAAATATCTGTTCAATGACAAGCACATCTAAAAAGGTTGAAGATTCATTTGGGGAGTTATCAGATAATAGCGTGTGAGAAGAAATGCTTTGTCAAATTGCACATCTCTGCTATGCTAAATACCTAATAGATTACTTAAAATATTTGAAGAGCTACCATACTAAAAGAGATTCAATTTGTGAGGCTCTGATGTTCAGCACTAGATCAATGATGGTGACTGTTCAGAATTCTGTTCAGTATGAAGAACTGTAACATAATTAGAGTTGCTTGAAAATGGAATGGACACGTGCGGAGAGAGTGTGCTGCCTGTTACTGAAGGGATTCAAGTGGAAGTCACCTGACCACTCAACAAAGATATAATGGAGGGGCTGGAATATTGGATGAGAAGTAGAACTATGTGATCGGTGATCAACAGAATTAGGTCATCCTAGGTTCAAAGAGCAGTTGTAAATAAATGCATCCACAAAACAGAATAGAATACAAAAATGGTCATCAGTTATTTTTATATTACTTGCTACTCATGAATATTATTTGTTTTTGCAATTTCGTGATTTTAGTCTAGCTTGGTTAATTAATAGCCAAGACAATCTATTTAGAGAAAGGCAAAGTCCTTGCATGGACTTAATGCATTCTAAAATAAAACAATGTACGTGACTCATGCATTCATTTAAACAACAATTTTTTTAAGTGCCCACTTCATTTTAGACATGCATGGTACAGTATTGATCAGAAAAGACAAATTTTCTGTGCTCGGAAAGCTGAATTCCGCTGACAGAATACAGGTAACAAACACATCAAACAATAAACAAGTAGAAAATGTTCAGAAAGTAGTAAGTGAGGAGAATGGCTATAAGGAGACAAAAGTGGAATCAGAGAAGCCAGTTAAGAGGCTACGGCAATATTCCAGTTAAGAAATTTTGGAAGGTTTCTTATTTCTAGGACTTTGGTAGATTAGATAACCAGGAAAAACCCTCCTACTTAATCTAACCAAGAACATAAAGTATCTAGAAACAAACAAATAAATAAGTAGGTAAATAAAACATGTAGAACTCTTTGAGGGAAATTATAAAGCTTTATGAAAAAACATGAAAGAAATCCTAAATAAGTAGAAAAGTATATGATGTTTTTGAATGAGAAGGCAGACTATATTAAAGATGCAATTTTCCCAGAACTGGCTTATAGATTCAATACAATTTCTTTAAAAACTTAAATGATTGCTTAAGAAATTGAAAACCATTTAGAATGTATACAGATGAATAAAGGTACAACAATTACCCAAGACTCTTTAGAAGCAGCTCAGGTGAAGAAACTTGCTATAAAAAACACCAAGACATTTTATTATAAAGCTTTAACTACATAATTAAGACACTGTGTTATCTGGGAGAGGAATAGCCAAAGGAGGGATAGCCTAAAAATAGATTCACATGTGTATGAAGACTGGATTTGTTAGACCTGTAAAGAATGGTGCTGCCACTAGTTCATCATGCATGTCTAAAATAAAGTGGCCACTTAAAAAAATTGTTGTTTAAATGAATGCATGAGTCACGTACACTTTTATTTCAGAATGCATTAAGTCCATGCAAGGGCTTTGCCTTTCTCTAAATAGACTGTCTTGACTATTAATTAACCAGGATAGATAAAATCATGGAATTGCAAAACGAAATCATATTTATGAGTCGCAAGTAATATAAAAATAACTGATGACCAGGTTTTCAAAAGGAAAAATAAAATTAAATCCCTACATGTGCCACATAACTAGTCTTTAGAGATATTAAATATTTAAATGTGAAAGCCAAAACTTTCACATTTAAATAAAAGTTTTAGAAGACAATACAGGAGAATGTCCTTATGACTCCAGGTTTGGAAAAGTTCCCTTAAAGAGTCCAAAAGTTCTCTTAAAAAGAAAAAAGTCCAAGCTCAAAAGGAAAATACTGATATTTAACTCAATTAAAACCATTTTTTATTATCAGAAGATACCATACAGATAGTAAAAGGACATGACCCGAACTGAAGGAAAATATTTACAAAATTACAGTGCACAAAAGATTATATTGCTCAAAATACAAAATTCCTACAAATCAATAATTATAGGGCAATCAATAAAAGATACTTAAATGACCAAATATGCAATTCAGAGAAAAGGGACATGAATGGCCATAAATGTAAGCAAAGATGCTCAACCACATTACTAATTAGGAAAATGTAAATTTTTAGATCACAAAGACATGTTTGTACTCTGTAGATTGCCAAAAATATAAAAAATTAGAGTCAATAATGAGTATTGGTGAGGTAGTGGAACAACAGTAACTCTCATCCAAAGTTAATGGGAGAGTAAATTAAAAACATTTAATAGCTTGGCTTAATCCCTTGCATTTGAAAATATGAAAAACGGAGGACTTAGTTTTGTCACTCTAGACATGTACTTTGGAGAAACTCCAGTACATGTTCACAATAGACTCACTACAAGAATGTTTCTTACAGTAGCATTGTTTCTAATCAGAACTGACAACAATAAACCACCAAGAAAAATTTGGAAACGATCCAAATCTTTACATAATTTATAATCAATATGTAAATTGTGAGATATTAAAACAATTGCCTAGTGTGAAGCGATGAAAGTGCATAGAAAGAGCTATAAAAATACACACAGCAACAAGACAAATCTCACAAGATACTGAAAGAAGCAGATTGCAGAAGAATATATATCACACAACTCCATTTATTAAAAGTCCCCAAAGAATCAAACTAAACAATATATTATCTTGGGTAGTGTATAAAAGATGACTTTTAAAAAGCAAAAAATTGTGAGCATATGACTTAGGGTCCAGGCCACCTATGGGAGAAACGGAGGGCACTTTAATCAGTGAAGACATTCGAGGTATTTAATTCATATTGTTCAATTTCTAAAATTGGATGTTAATTGAAAAAAAATTCCTTAAACTTTATATATACACTTTATACATTAATTTTATGAAATACTCCACAGATATATAAAATGAAATAAAAATAAATAACTGTAGTTTGATTAAGATTTTAGCAATGAGGATGGTGAGAATGGACAGATTTGAATATGTTTTGGTATTACTGCTAAGACCTTATGAATGGGTTGCATGTACAAAAAGAGTTAAAAAGTGATGATATCAAGAATGAATCCCACGTTTGGGGCTTGGAAAAGAAGGATATGTATTTCCACTGATTATTCAAATGAGATATATGTTTATTAGGGAAAAAGGAAATAAGATTTCTGATTAGACATGCCATTTAAAAAAAATCTAATAATAATAATACACATATCCAAGAAGATGTTAAGCTGGTAGTTGGCTATATGAGTTTTGAGACAAAGAGATTTATTAGGACTGGTAACACAAATTTAGGAGTCAAGGGCATAAAAATGGTAGTTATATTAAACTGTGGAACTGGATACAATCACTTCAGGGAAGAATAGATTTTAAAAGGAAGAGGAGGCATAGTCAAGATACGATTCTCCAACAATTCAAGGTTGAATATACAAAATAATGATCTTTTCAATAGTCATAACATGTGAATCCCTTAGTTTGGTCAATCATAATTTTCTCAGTGTAGTGATTTATTTGCAACAATTTAGTTTGTGCAATAGGCAGAGAATACATGTATTTAATAAATCAGCAAATAGATTTTTTTTTTTTCAAAATCTAAAAATATACAAAATCTAAAAAAAAAATATACAAAATACAAAAAAAATAGATTGCTACACTTCAGTCCTTTATTGTTTCACTAAATTGCTCTAGCTATAGAAAAATGAGCCTGAAAATTTCATTTTATTGATCTCTTCACTGCTCTTATATAAGGTCTGCTAAAATAAGTCTTAGATTAGATAAGTATCAAAGAAGTTATACAAAACTACACTAATATATCCTTTTACAAATAGCTGTTCAAAAATTATGTCATTCTTTCTGGCTTTTGTTTTAGAAGCATAATTAAGTTGTATTCTTGAGAACTACTGAGAAATAGATCACAGCAACCAACAGAAATAAAATGTTATATGTTTGTTCAGTGAATATTTTATTCATCATGGTTTGTTTAAATACAATTCTGAAAACAACTCAAAGATATAAATACCTGTGATTTTTCTTTCTTTTGATATTTAATGGTCTGGGTTTATTCTACTTCCTATAGTACAACAATAGCATTGACAGGTACTCTGTAAAGGTGAGAGTTTCCGTTTTGATGAGAAGTTTTACTGTTTCTCCAGTTTTTAAGCGCTGGATCTATTTTTGTTTTCCCACAGTGGTGTATTTTCGCAGGGTTCATTAAATTTAGCAACTAGTGTCTCCTAGAATATTCAAATACATCATTGTCATTCTCTTTATGCCAATGAACTTCCATAGTAACTTTTTATTGTAGGACAGTTCTTAATCCTTCCACACAGGTTATGGACTAAAACTCCAGTTCTGGTCATCTTTCTTTGGCTGACAGTGGTCATGTTTTTACTCAAGAAATATAGGGTAGAATGGTAGGATCTATCACACTAAATGTCCTCAGCAACATTTGTCTATGTATTAGAAGGCAAATTGAAGGCACCAATATTCTGAATAATTAATAAAGTAGTATTCTATTAAGATGGTGGCTTGAGCTTATGCTCTTATTTTCTCTTCTTCTGGTAACCTCACCAAAATGACTGCAAAAGAATAAAAAGTTTGTAAGCATTTAAAGACAATAGAAACAGAAATATCAGCAGCTGAGAGATTCAGCAATTTCAGGAAAAATAGAGGGCAAATGAAAGAGTAGTAACTGACTTAACTTCATGAAGGAAGCCTCCATCCAGATACCTGCACGAAGGGCCAATGACACAAAGCTGGTATCCATAGCATCCATAGAATCCTCAGTATTTGGAGGCATATGGAATTCTGGACATTTGAAGTTACTGCAAATAGAGGGTTGACTGAAAGAGTACATGTGGATCTGGTGTTTTTAGTCTCATGTCTTCCCCTTTCAGAACAAGGCACCTACCAACAGAAGTTAAGCCACAGTGGCTCTGAACCTGGGGACAAAGAATGGTGGGGAGGATCCAAGAAAGGAAATGAGGGTCAAGGCTAAATACAGGAATGTAGTGAGGGTCTGAAAATATACTGATGGGGCCCTTTGGTCTCACCCCTCCACCTACAGGGATGTGCCTCCTGATAGGAGACTGAGGAGTCTTCTATTCAGAAACTGAATTACCAAGAGAGGGGAGCAGAATCTAAAGACTGATGTCTCCCAATGCAAAGACCAACTCGCTGATTGGCTCACTGAAAATAAAGCACATTAAATAAATTCTCTCCGTACATTAAGGGCTTCAGTTATCTTTGACCTTGCTTTCAAATATGAATGCCTAACTAAGGATCAAGGGACATTTGGTTAGCCTCTAGCATGAAAGAAAGAGAGCAAAACAAGTGTACAGGAAGAAGGATCATGAGAGGAAAAAGTAGAGTAATATCTCAGAGTTATAAAAAATGATGTACCTGTCAAACAAAAGCAGACTTATAAAACCAGAGCAGCCAATGAGCATGGAAAAGCTCTTGCCAATATTTTCAATATTAAAATTCTGATTATATGTGGAATCCAAAATAAAACAAAATGTACAAGACAGCAATAGACTCATAGACACTGAGAAGTGACTGTTGTTTATCATGGGGGACGGGCTGGAGTGGGTGGGTGGGTGCAGAGGATGAGAGAGATAACGGGGCATAAAAATTCTCATCAACCATAATGTAAGTTGGTCACAGGGATGGCAGTGCAGCATGGAGAAGAGTCAGTGTTTCCGTAACACCTATACTGACAGATAGTAACGGCACAAGTTGGGGTGGAGATTTAATGATATGAGTGACTGTTGACTCACTGCGTTGTATAACCGCAACCAATACAATATTGTGTATCAACTATACTTCAATTAAAAAAAGGAAAGGTTGGGAACAAAGGTGTAGGGATCTCCCATAATAAAGATAAAAATGAAAGGGAAAAATGTTGAAACGGACAAAATTGAATTAGATTTAATTCTGAAGGCCCAAATATCTCATTCAAAAATGTTCCAGAAATAGAACAGAGAGGAAATGATTGTCAAATTATTTTTAAAAACAACAAGAAAATGACTAAGAGGATGGTTTCAAGTGCTCATTGAATCCCTAAGACAAAAAAGAAAAATTCATATCAATGGACATTGTCTTGATATTTCAGAACTCCAGGGATAAGGAGTAAATAATCAAGGGTACAAAGGGAATGTCGGGCAGATTGCATAGAAGGAAACCCAAAAAAGGGAAAGCTTCTGAATTATCAGCAGAAAACAGTGGATATTAAGAGACACTCAAAGACAAGGGATAGTGGTTGTCACCAGGGAATTCTATAACCAATCAAATTACTAATTGAGTGTGAAGGGGGAAAAAAAGGTAGAAGTCCAGGAGGAAAGTTTACAAGTGGAAAAGAAAGGACTGGATAGATTATCTGATAATTATTAATTTTCAAAAATTATGTTAAATACATTTGATACATTTGATCAGCCGGAAACTGAAGAATAACAGAAATTAACTGCAAGAATGATAAAAAGTTGTATAAGAAAGGATAGTAGAGAACTTAGATCAGGACTGAGAATCTACATAGTCATAATATGCAAAAACTGACTTCAAATTAAAGTTTGTAACATTAGTAGCTTAGGAGGTTGGGTATAAGGGACGTTGTGTGTGTGTGTGTGTGTGTGTGTGTGTGTGTGTGTGTGTGTGTGTGTGTTGCAAGGATGCTGATCTCATTTACCATAACACAGTTAAAAATGAACATAAACACTAATTAATTTATTGCAACATAAGAAAACTGTACCGGAACTACATCTGGTATGTGTATTTGTGAGCACTGTATCACAGAGGTGCCAATCTGGGGGAAGACAGACCAGGGAAGGGAACTGCATTTTTCTTCACTAGACTTTTTGTACTATTTACCGGTTTTAACCTATGTTAGCATATTGCTTGAGTCAAAATAATCCAAGTTAATAAAATAAAGAATGAAGAGCTAGTAATTGGTGAACCAATAATCAAGGTTTCCTTCGTTTAGTTGTTGACATGAATATAAGCCTGACAAAAGTGTTCCAATTCGTGAAGCGAAGTCAACAATATTTGCTGCTGAGCACTTCGTGTGGATGTGAAAACTAAATAACTACCATTAGAAGCCCTTCAGCTGACCCAGGGGAAATAATAACACAAACACAAAACAATGGTCTAACATGCCCATTCTAATCATTCATTTTTTGGTAGTTAAGTATTTATATTTTTCTATATCACATAGTATACTACATTGCCAATACTTTAAGTCATTTATTTTATACTTGTGAAGCAAATGCCAACTACAGATGTTTGTTTAAAAAACAACAGATCACTCTGCCAGTTCTGTCTCACATATTACCACACCCTAACCACAGGTTTTCCCCACTATCTGGAAGTTCACTTTATGGGCCTTCACTTCTACAGAAGACCTCCATTAGTACTTTTTTTTTTGCCAACAGAGAGAAATCCTAAAAGGATTTTTGCTTTTACGAAATGGTAATCACATCTTCACTTTACACCTTCTACTTACCAAAGGTTTCATAGCTACATTCCATGTTCAGACAGTTGGGGAAAACTTCATGTCCTTTTAATGGGTCTAACTAAACAACAAATGTTAGGTGAGAATTCAAAAAGTATGTCAATATTTGCCTTCTTGGATGAAAAAACACTGGAATGTATATTCACAGGTAGGATAAATTAATTTAGCAGCCACTTGAAAGTCCTCAGGTAATTTCCAGATGCCAGTAAGATTGTGTATCAAGTGAATTTGTCACCCTTGGCATTTTGTAAAGACATCTTAATAATTCTTATTATTTTTCCCTTCTTTCACCCCACCTCAAAAGAAAATTCTTCCTGTGTTTACTGAAGTCTCAACATTTTTTTAAATTGCCATTTGGTGTAAAAATGCAAGCATTCTTTATTTGGTATCCACTCCTAAGGAAAGGTATTTAAAATCAGGGCTATTTCTGAATCCCATGGAAGTGTTAACTACCAAGAAACTGACTGCCCTGAGTCACAGCTCACTTCAGACCGCTCGCCCAGTCATTTCATTATTTATAGTAAATAATAGGCCAGTGACACAGTGTGAATAGCATAGCTTGTAAGGATCCTTTTCTGGTATGTTTTAAGAGGTAGAAGAACAAAGGTTGCTCTAACAACAGGCTATTTGGGTCTATAAATATTTGTTAATACCTTCTGCAAAATATGTAGGAGGAGAAAAGAAATGTCATTCTCTTAATTAACTTAAGGCACGTGTTAAATTTTAGAACCCAGAGGATTTTTTTCATTGAGCTACTGTCAAAGCAGTCAGTGGACTTAAGTTGAAATTTAAGGAATCAGTTAACCGATATTAATATTCGACAGATGAAGCAACAGACTGAATAAGACTGGCGGTTTGAAAAGTGTGGAGGTTTAAAATGTACTTTAATTTCCATGACATTCACTTGCACATACAAGAATATCTTCATCTTTACAATATTTAATCCTTAGTTCTTTCCAGATACAATGAAATAAATGAAACACTAAAAAATAATGAAATAAAAATTATGCATCTTTTAATGTTTTCAAATTTGCCAAACCTGCTTCGGCCAGAAATCAATTTATTTGTCAGAAGAGCAGGATTCCTTTCCAAAGCACATAATTTCCATCACTTTCCTCTGGATGCTAAATATGAAATGGCAGAATGTTAAAATTTGGGGATTCCATGCTTTCTCAAGTTTTCTTTTCATTAAATCCTGGTCGGTGACGTATCCGAGGAGAATATGCAGCCTTGATCATTTCCCCACTGTCTGAAATTTTCACAATCATTTGTTTCCAGCTTGGCTCTTGATATAACCAACTTTGTGTTGTGTTTCTGGTTTATGTGATGTAGTTAGTAGCTTTCTGCTAATATATATATATATATGACTATATAAATATGTATATATATAGTCTGAAAACTAAAGTCTAAATAATTTATTGATTGTGTTTTATACAGTTGAGATAATTGATTTGACTACAAGAGGGAATTTTTAGTTGTTAAAATCATTTCCTTCTAAAAGAGTCATGCGAAAGACCACATTGTTTTTAAATAACCTTGTTTTTGACTTCAATATTCAAAACAACAGAGAGATGATCTTTAGGAAATCTCCATGAAGTACTGGGTGAGAGCAATTATGAGCCTATAACTTTACAAAACAGAAAAGTGATATGCCAGAAGGCTAATTTGGGTTTCTTCAGAGAGTCTTATAATTGAAAGAAAATCTGACTCCTAACTAGACACCAATAAACCATGCTTCTTCAGGAAATTCATGTTCACGAGTTCACGACACACTCTTTCTTGCATTATGCCATTTGCCTTCCTTTTAAGACTTGACTCTAAATTTTAAATGCTGTGTTTCATATTTTAACAAACCAAAGAAAACGGGTATCATCGCATTTTATGTAAACTGCAGTGCTAATGGTCCATGTGCAGCTGCCAGGCAGGCTATATTCCCGGGACTGGGGACAGTGTGAGTATTGTTTGGTGCAGTATAAATTCCATGTAACAAACCAACTGCTGCAAATATTCACTGAGATTACAGAAGAATCAAGTTTTCAGAATTGGAAAGGACTCTAGCAACTCTGGGCAAATGGTTTGACATATTTGCATCAGTAAGGATTATTTCATTATTTTCATTACAGATCCTAAATTTTGAAGGATTAAAGTCAGTGGACAAACTGCAATGCATACTGTTATTTTGTAATACTGAAAATCACGTGCAGTTGCAATTCAGTTTGAAGAACTCTGACACTACCTTTGGGGGTATCCTGTTGGGAATGAATGAGTTAGTATTATTCTCTCATTTTACACACGACAGTTGTGTCAGAATCGAAGGAGTGTTGTTCAAGGTCATATAGAGAAAGAGTAGCACCAGAGAAAGAACGAATATAAAGGGCGGGTTGATTAGAGAAATCACCATCTCCCACCTCGTCAGCCCCCTTCCTCAGCAGAGCCCCTTATGTTTATGATTCCTGTTGTCCTTCCCAATCCTAACTCTCTCCCAAACCTAGCTATGCAAAAAGTTTAATTAATAGCTGGATATTGATGATGCTCAACCCATTTCTCTAACCTAGTGTCCCTATTGATACTCAGATGTGCATTGTCTATATGGAATACCACACACGCATAGATCTTTAGGCCTTTACTTGACCTACACGTTTATCAGTAATGCTTTCCTCCCTCTTTTCAATGCTTCCTCAAGGAGCAAAACAAATCACATCATCCATGAAGCATCTCCTGGTTGCCGTCCTCCCACCATGTCCAGGAAGAAACGCTGTGTGGCTCCCTGTGCTTTGGTTACAAGTTTTGGCATTTGTTTTCTTTTCTGACTGTTCATGTGTGTCTCTCCAGATAGACTGAAAGACTCCTAAGGGTAGGAAGAGTCTCTGGTGCCTCTTTGTAGTTCTAGTGCCTACATAGGTGTAGCCTCAATGTGCCTGCCAAATAAAGCTTTAGTTTTATATAGATATGATCTGCTCAAAATACTAAAAGTGTCTGTTAGCCAACTTAACTCATATCCAGAGTAACTATAAACTTCGTTTGCTACATTTGTGCATTTTACAGCAAAATATTTTAGTAAAAATAAGTACAAATGATAGTTTCAGAAAAATATTCTCTTTCCCTAGTGAATTAATGAGTGAACTTCATTATTCAGAGAGAGAAAAAAATACAGTCCTCTTATGAAAAGTTATGGCAAAGACATTATGTAAATAACTGTTAAAACTATGTTGAAGTCTATGGCAAGCTTACAGCAAATTGCATATGTCAAACCATTAGGGACTACTAATTTTCAACATGCTTCTCCCCTTTAACTTCTTTAAAGATCCCAATTATTTGTTACATGGAGAAAAAAATGCTTTCAGTGTATTCAATAAAGATATATCTGTAAAACAATCTACTGCATGCTGCAGAGAAAAACAGGAGTAAGATACAACTTCCTACATGGCAAAGCGAATTTAATGAACATATCACATGCTGGCAACTAGCTGTTAATATGCTTTTGTAGTGCAGGAATGAAGTATTGTAGAAATAAAGAGGAAGTATAGTATAGTGGTTTTGAATCTGGGATTTGCAGCCAGTTGGGTTTGAATCTTTACTCTGCCAGTAGTGGTTACATGACCTTTGCAAGTTAATTAACTTCTCTGACCCTCTAGTTTCTCATTAAAAATGGAGTTAACAATAGAACCTATTTTATAAATTAATTACAATGATTAAATACAATAATGCACAGAAAACATTTGGCACCACACTTAGTTAAATGGTAAGGATAAATGAAATTAGCTATTGTTATTGTTATAATTGTAGAGTGGCTATTATTACAGAATTAAGGTCATGCAAATATAAAAATGGAAGGGACCTTAGTGAAAATTTAAAAACAAATCCTTTTTTTACAACTGAGAAAACTGAAGTTTAGAACAACTGTTGAGTCTTGCTCAAGTCTGTTTATGCTATGATGGTTAAACTGGAATAGCTTCTAGGTGTCTAGAATTGTAGCTTGGTTCTCTTTATACTCCACTAAATTGACCATTAAACTTCATTTTTTTACTTATTTGACTTGACATAAATGAAACCGTTTTTTACTTCCAGAATTATTTTCTTTGTGATCGTTTATCTGAATGAAGAAAAGTGGCAGAAAATTAATAACCACGATATCTAGTCAATTAGGTGAGAATTCTTAAATTCCCAAACTTGCATCAATTTTTCAACCTCATCCTCCTCGTAATACCCACCTCCTAGAATACATCTCTTGCCAGACAAGTAAAACAAATCCCTTCTGAGGTAAGTGCTCCCAGAGGCATGTCCCTGTGCATCCTGACTTAAGGATGCTGTCTGGTGCCTGCTCCTCCAGATAATATCTCCATCCTGCAGTTTCCTACCTTAAACCCATCAGTTGTCAGAACTTGGCCACTTGCTCTGATTCTAGAAACCCTACTACCTTTCAAAGTTCTTATTTACTTTCAATTGGTTCAAAAATGCAAAATTAGATATCAAAGAATTTGTATTATGTATGCATTAGCTACTTCAATTGACCAACACTGCTTCAATATTATTTTCGTCAATTAATTTTGCAACGTGCTCATATTTATTTTAATCTGAAAAGTAATATTAAATATATGTACTGAACTTGAATGAGCAGATTAATAGGTATCTGATAAGCCTCTAATTACATACACTTCAATTTTTCTATTTAGATTACTGTATCTTTAGTAAAGCAATGCATAAATCAGATCCCACGAGAAAAATGGTTGAGAAAATATCTAGGATAACATTCTGGCTTAAATCAAATTGCATACATATTTCTGTTCTAGCTTTTTAATGAAACTTTTATAATGATTTTCCATGTAATTATAATTTTAATGTCTGCATAATGTTATATAACTGCCATAATTAACTTTTCTTGTTCTGTGGGATGTTTAGATTGCTTCCAATATTTTACTGTTATAAATAACACTTTAATAAGTATATTTAAATAAATGTCTTCTTTATATTTCAACCTCCTTAAAGTAACTTTATAGAAATCTAAGGACAAAGAATATAAGCATTTGAAGCATATTATTATTTTTGTCAGATGTAATAGGATAAGTTCCCCTCATATCTCAGCTAATCAAAAAAGTATAAGAATATTTCTCATTGTGCTTTTCACTTGCATATCTTTCATTATTAATGAAGTTAAATATTTTTATTTCATTAGCCTTTGTTTCTAAATTAATGAATAATTTATAATTTATTCATGAACTGTGCCCATTGAGATTTTTTATTTTCCTTAATTGATTTCTAAGTTTCAATTATTTTTTCTAAATGTGCCTTAATAATTAGTTCTGTTTAGCTATTTATTTCTCTCCAAATTATCTTACCAAAAGTTATTTGTTTATGTGAATTGTAGGATTGATTATATAATTTCCTTAAGGTACTTTATTGGGATTGGAAAATTAAATATACAAACAAATCTGGAAGTAAATGATTTTTTTTCCTATCTTTCCTTTCAGAATTTGTTTACTCATTTCAATAAGCCAAACAAAATCTTACAGATGTCGTTCATTACTTGTTAAGGTGATTCTTGTTGATCATAATTCACATTTGCTCCTGTAAATAATTTTCTCACTACAATATCTAATTGCTTATTACTTGTGTATAGGAAGGCTTTGGATTTTAACTTGCTTGTATCCACATGATTTAACTAAAAAAATTACTTTTTTCTGTAGTCAATTTTCTTAGGTTCTCCATATATGAATGTTTTCTTTCCTCAGACCATGGGAAAAATTAGTTGACTCATCTACCCTAACAATAGTGTGAATAATAATATGGGAGCAAAGTTCAATGGCAGATAATTCACTTTAATAAGAAAATCTGTCACAATTATATTTTTATCAAAGCATAGCTTTCCTCATTTCTCCATTAATAACTTGACCAACTGAACTCTGAACATTGCTTAAATTGCTTTTCTTTAGTCTAATATTTATTTTCAATGTATTCACATGCTAATCAATGTGATAGGAGCAGGATGAAAATAGCTTGCTATGTCACCAGTGATTTCCCAATTATCAAATTAGTTAATTACTTGACTCACAATAATCACTTATTGAATTCCAATGAGCACTCTGAGGCTTTATTTTTTGAAGTTGACAATGCAGTTTCCTTCATCTCCTTTCTTACTGGGATCTATCTCTTAGGTCATCTCACCCATCTTTCCACATTCTTCCATTATATCTCTGACTGATCTTCAGGCTATTGTGATGGATCATCTTCTACCCACTGCTTAAATATTGGTATTTCCATGAGGGTTGATTTGTTTCTCAGTTTTCACCCCTTTCCCACTTTTTTTTTAAAGTTTCCTCATGAGCAAACCAAAGTATTTCATAGCCTCAAACGTGACCTGTATGTGGCTGACTTCCATGTTTATAAACTATTATCTCCTTCCACAACTGCACTTCTAATGACCTATTTGTCATTTCTGTCTAGATGTTTAAGTACAATGTTTAATCAGTCCAAAATCAGATTCATAATCTTTTCTTCAAAATCATCGTCTTCACTGGTATTCTTTATTTTCAGTAATGACATCATGTTAGTGATATTATTCTACAATAATAATGATACAATAATAATAGTAATAAGAAGAAACAGTTATGTAACATTTACTATATTCCAGGTGCCATTTTAAGAGAATTGATGTATTAATCCTCACAACAATCTTAGGAGGCAAAAATAAGTATTATACCTATTTTACAAGTATGAAAATTAAGCACAAAGAATTTGAACAAATTGTCCAAGGTGACACTGAAAAAATAAAGTAGTAAAATCAGCATTATAGTCTCACTACAAAGTCTATAATTTTGTTTTGTTTTACTTTTTAATCACAATTCTATGCTTCCAAGCTGAAAACATCAGAGTCACCTCTGAGTCATTCCTTCCTCTTATTTTCCTAAATAATTTACCAAGGCCTGTAAATTTGGTCTTCATATATCCTTAGCCAATGACCATCTCATCACCTTTTGTACCCCTTTGTTTTTTCAAACACCCATCAACTTTTACTAAAAATGTGGCAAAGACCTAAAATCTCCAATATTTTATTGTTTCCATGATGCCTTCAATAGAGTAAAGCATGATTCCATTATTCCTAAAATCTTCCCGTAATTTTTTGTTCCCTATGGGATAAAATTCAAATTCCATGGCAAAGTACACAAGGTCTTTTATAATATAAAGTTGTCTTATGTTTCCGGACATTTCCCACTTGCCCTACAATCTTACCACACACATACACTCCCAGTCATATTGAATAATAATTGTCCTTACCTAAACATATATGTACATGTGTGTGTGTGTGTGTGTGTGTGTGAATTTTTAATGGAGAGATTGGGTCTCATTCATCTATATTTTCGTGACCTTAACAATGCATAGTATCTTGCATTTGGAAGCTATTCATTTAATAAGCTTTCCCTGAACACATGAATGAATGAAGGAAGAAATGAATGATGGAATTAAAAGGTTTTAGGTAAGCATATTTTATGGCCCATGAGGTTCACTAATTTGGATCAGCCTCTCCTACAACAGAGAGGATGAGTGTGCAAAATGCAAGAGCTGAGCAACATTCTGGAAGGAATAGAGGATACTTTGAATATTTTGGGAGTAGAGGAGGAAATTCTTTACCGTGGCTATACTCTAAGTAATGCCATTCTCAAGTAGTTCTGGAATTAAAATATATATACTTATACTTCTATCAGTTATGCAAAAAGTTCACCATGATTTCTTAGCATACTAATTACTGAGGGCTTGCTCTCCATTTGAGAAAGTTGGCCTATAGGTACCACTGTTTTAAGAAGTTAAACGGATTCCAAATTACACCAACATGGCTGGAATGTACAGGTATATGTTGAAGTAGAAAATGGTAGTCCCTTTTTAGAGTAACTTGGGAATGGTGATGGGTATAAATGACTACAGGTGACAACAGAGCTGCCATATGACAATGTCAAATGATAATATCAGACCTGTGGGTCAATAGGCCAGACACATCAGGGCGTAAGACGTGTAGAAGCCATCAGTATACATGTTAGAATCATTATGCCTACATTAAAGTAATATTGAGCATAATTCTTAGTTCTAACTTTTTGTTTGAATTTCTATCCTACTGATCTATTGAATATGCATTTTAAGGTGAGCCTTACTAAATCACTTTTAGGAAATAGGTGATGGCAAAGAAAAGTCTAATAGAAAGAAAATAGAAGCTAACACCAAGTCATATCAATTAGCTTCCCTAATTATTATTTTAGTGTAGGGTATTTCTTGGATGAGACAAAATCATCACTCGAAAATCAAGGCTCTCTTACCCTACCTAACGCAGCAGTGACCCAAGTCATTTACTGCACAAACATGTGGCAGGTGAAATGACAGCAGCTAAATCACAGAGCAGGTAGGATGAGAAAAACAAAACTTTGAGACAAGAACAGTTGCTTGATAAATGTATCCTACTTTTCTTCAATGTTTACTTTTGATAAATGGCTGGAGTTTGCCTTGACTTTGCCTTGACATTTATCTCACAGTCAGTAGCCATTATCTTGTGACAACAATCTATTTCTTTCCATTATCTTGCAGATCATAATTGTTAAGTCTTCTCACTGAAGATTTCCTATCAAATTTGTAATTTATGACATATAAGGCCAAACTTACAAATAAAGTATTTTAAGCACATGACTTAGAACTAAAAAAAACTGAAAAATAATAGATCTAGAGCAGTTTCCAGGCTGTTATTGACCCACATGTTTTCTACAGAGGATCTGTTATGGAAAGCAAAGCCAATGTTAATATTTTTTTAAAAATTCAAATTTCTTTAAACTGTATCTAAAGTCCTGAGAAGGTTCATAGACTTGTAACTCAAAGAGACACAACAATATTTTGCTCATTAACATACTGATCACATCCCACTGTATTAGATGGAATAGCTACATTGCCAATTCCTTAGAGAACTGAGCAAGTTGCCAGAAATTTGTAAAAATTGGCATTTCCTTCACTAAATGTATTCTTTGCTTCCTAGAGCACACTAGAAAAAGTGGAGTTGCAGGACAAAATCTCTAAGACAGCATTTTTTTTTGTTTGAATAGTACATTTTAAAACATTTAA
Organism: Manis pentadactyla; assembly: GCF_030020395.1. NCBI lineage: Eukaryota > Metazoa > Chordata > Mammalia > Pholidota > Manidae > Manis > Manis pentadactyla. The sequence continues at coordinate 99,020,001 of NC_080030.1, read as the reverse complement.
ACTGAACAGCTAAACAATGAATTGCACTAAGAAGACCTGAACTAGCCCTCCATGACCATACAATTTAATCGCTCTATTTTATAGATGAGGAAATTAAAGCCCAGAACATTTTTATAATTCATCAAGGCTGCTTAGATGAGAGGAAGGGAAAAGCATTCATGTGATATCAACAACTCTTTCAGAAACACCTAATCCAGTGTTCTTTCTACTAATCATTACTCTTAGAAGTCACACTTATTGAAAATATAGATTTCTTGGTTCCTACTCCAAATCTGGGCTGAGGCTAAGGAATCTACATTTTTGCAGGCTGAGAGATTCTTGTGTCTGGGAGATTCTGATATAGTCAGTCTAAAATGGTATTTTGAGAAAGATTGTTCTATATTACATTTCTTCATAACTAATAGATGATCTTCCTCATTGCTTTGGCTGACACTAGATCTTTCAGTCATGGGACTTTCTAGTCATTCAGCCTCAGAAATATCTAATGCAGACTGAACTGGCGAGGGGAGAGAGTGATGTGTGTATATGCGTGTGTGGGTGTGTGTTTTAAGGTGAATGCTAAAGTGAAGGATAGCTTTAGTAATAACTTGGTCACAAACAAGCCAAAAGCATCATAGAAAATAACTTAAATTGATTCAAGACCCAGACATTTTTATACACTAGAATTACTTTCACATAGATGTATACGTATTTGGAATGTAGCTAAATGTGCATGCTGGGAGCCAGTCACTTCAAAGCTGAGACCTTGTGCCAATTCTACAGTAGGAAGTGAGAAGACTCTGCTAAGAGCTCCTTTTTCTAATGATGTTAACATCCCTCTCATTTTTTTCATTGCTGTCCTTACCATGTACTCGTCAGTTGCATCCTACTTGGGATGACCAGTATGCTATGATCAATCCTCAAAAGAACCATCATCTTTCTCCACCTGATCCTGTATTATGCCCTCTGTGACCTCCATCCAGCACTCATCCCCAGCAGACAGGCTTTGTTGCAGTACTCAGCTCACAGACAACTTCTTTCCCAGAGAGTTATGAGACTTCAGGTCAAATGCCATGATAATCCCATCAGTAGGAAGGTATAGGAGGAGCTTCCTATCATAGACAGCTAGTATGGACAAGCCACTCCTCTAGAGCAGTTAACATGAGCTACCAGAAGTAGGAGGCAATTGTTCCATCTTCATGTCAGTATTTCCGAATCTCTAACCCCAAATCTCCTGCACACTTTGGTAGCAGTTGTGCCATTATAAATTGTAAATGGATCCAGATATGCAGCAACCCTGATAATGTAACCAAGAGTTGGCTAATTCACACATTGGATCACACCAATGTCTTGTTTTGAGGCTTTTCCAATGAGTTGAAATAACAGAATTACTTATTTTTTAATTTAATTATATAGATATTTTCCTATCCTGAATGTACATTCACTTTTTAAAAAAAATTTTTTATCCTGTTCTCAGTGAAACTGAGGAATTTTGGTGCATCTACTGTGCAGAGTATCGATGACATCTGCAGAATCCTTCCCCAAATTCTCCCTGCAAAGGTAACACTGATTGCTTCCCACTTTGTATACCCATGGGATTCATGATTCATCTGCCTGAAACCCTGAGTGTTTCATTGCCTTTACTTGTCCACACAGCAGTGCAGTGTTTAGGTTATGAAATACCTGCAAATATTTGATATCTCAGATGGTCAACAAACTTCCCTATCTCTCATTCTCCATAAATCCATAGATTCCAGGTTAATATGTCATAAATAATCCTACACCAGGAATCTCTTTTCTCACAAACAGCATTAGTTCATTTACCAGGAAGTCAGTTTTTTAGCTTTTTCCAGGATTATACCCAATGACCTGCTCTTCACTCTTGTCTCCAGAATCCTCACTTCGGCTCCTTCATAATGGGAGTGAATGGATCACAGGCCTGTAGCTTCAACTCCTTCCTCTCCTGTACTAAAAGAGATCATTTACCTTGAGGCACTTTGAACACTATCATAACACTGTTAATAATGGTGGTAAAGTGGTAAATTAAATTACTACATTAATTCAGCCACTCCATGGGAATGACTACAATCAACTTGACTTCCAAAGTGTGGAGCAAGTGAGACAGAATATCTCTGGTTTACTAGGTAATCCATAATGTTTGGGTTTTCTGGAATGCAACAGCGGAATTAGTTCCTTTTATCTTTTTAGTTTTTGCGAAGAAATATTCTGGGAGAGTGCTTCTAATAAAACAGAAAAACGTAAGAGCTTTTTGAGTTTGTTGATAGTTAAATATGATTAGATCATAAGCATCTCAGAGGAAAGGATTACAATATAAATATTAACCATGTGGAGGAGCTAGACACTACTGGAGTGAAGGACAGGACCACAGGTGTTGGTAGGCAGCTACACAGCATGAGAGAAAAAGATCACAGAATCATAGGACAAGCCAGCTTCACAAAAAAAAAAAAAAAGAAAAAGAGAGAGAGATAAAATAATAATATATAAAAAATTTTCCATGAGATTTTGCATAATTCTAAGCTGATAAAAAGCAGGTTATTCTAAGCAGATAAGAAAATGCTTCTTTGGTAAAGGCAAATATGAAATGAAGACCAATATAAAGGGTGAAAGTTTATAAAACCAGATCCATAAGATACTAAGAATACTATAAAAACATCTAGAGAAGAGAAAGCTTAAGGATTTCTAAAATAATAATACATGATATGGTTATTAGGATTTACCCATCTCTAGAAAGAACAGAGCTTAAGAAGTTCCATGAAACATTTAAAAAAGAATAGATGATAAATTCACTCTTAACAGCTCACAGACACTGAGAAGTGACTGGTGGTTACCTCTGGGGAGGCACTGGGGCTGAAGGCAATAAGAGGCACAAAATCTCAGTCATAGTATCAGTTTGTCACAAGGATGGAAGTGCAGCATGGAGAATATAGCCAATGGTTCTGTGACATCTTCCCATGTTGACAGGTAGGAACTACACTAGTGGGGTGAGGATTTAATAATATGTGTAACCACTGAACCACTGTGTTGCATACTTGAAACCAATATAAGATTGTATATCAAGTATATGTCAATAAAAATACATACTTAAAAATTCATTCTTAACAGTAAGTGTGGTTAAATACAAGAGTGAGCTATAAAAATTTGTTGTAGAATCTACTTCAACATCATTGTAAAGTAGATTAATATATATGTACCATGATACGTAAATTCTAAAATGAGACAGTAGAAGCTACATGTCGTCAAGTATTCCTGTAATTCCATGCTAAAAATCCTTAGGTTTTATAAAGAATTTCAAGATTAATGCTCATTAGATATAAAATTCACTCTAATGCATACTCACATGCCTATGTTTGTGATCTTTTATAGCACTTTTGAAAAAAAAAAGCAAAACAAAACAAAATGACAATACTTATTTTCTTCTTTAAACTCCCTGGTTCAATGTTATAAAAGGTCTTCCTTCTTAACTGATTTCTGTGATTCAGGTTCAACAAACGTCCAGCTAGTCATGTCTCTGTAAATGCTGAGGCTGCTGCAAGTTCCCAGGAACCATTAATAGAGAGAAGATGATACAGGTTTACTCCAATACTTACTTTAGAATATATTATATTAATATGTTAATGATGTTGGGAGCACTGAAGTCAAAATAATCTTAATTTAATGGTTCTAAATGTTTTATGTTGTATAATGAAACTTAAATTAGTATGTGAAATGTTATTGCTGAAATATTCTTTGGTACTTAAAATGAATATTATGTGGATATTCTGGGATTAGATAGTTATTGAATTAAACAGTTTATTTCCAAGAAATACTCTCTAAAAATGAGTTTGCATCTGTTCACTTTGACACCAGACAGAGAGTTTTAATTCAGGACCATTCCCTGTGTTTAGATAATTGAGTGAGAACAAGATGAAATTTTGTCAGACTTTGCTTTCACAAAATGAGATAGACCAACAAAGAATTTACACCATTGTTCTAGGCAAACAAGAGATACAATGTGTTTTTATGTCTCTTTTGGTATTAAAGATACTAAGTTTTAGTTTTAAAGCTCTGCATGTGATTATTGATATATGAGACAATGAAATGAGTTCTGATAAACCACCCAGAATATTCACCTCATAAACTCACTCCAACCACGCTCCCATGATGTAGAGTATTTTGGCATCTATATTTTAGGAACTGTGTTTTAGAGATCGGATATGACTCACAAAAGAAAATCAGCCTCATTGCTTTATCTTCACACTTGGTAAAAAAACTGAGGAAACATTTTTCCATACAGAGGAGATATTGTAGGGCAGGCTGAGAAATCATTCTATAAACTAAATTCAAAACATGAATTAGAAATTAGTCTTCCAGGGTAACATCAGTCAGAAAAAGGTCTCGAAGTAATGAATGATGTAATCAGAGGGACAATTGGTTTAAATGATTTTTTAAAAATCCCTTCCAATCCTAAACTCCTGTTGTTATTTTTAATTTTTTCTGATTCAGTATTGTGTCTTGCTCCACCATACCAATGTTATTCCTCCTTTTGAGACACCTGTGTGCTAGGTAGCTATTACTCCTTTGCAGCATCAACGTGGCCCAGAGTGAAATCCTTGCTCCAAAGCAGAAAGATAAGTGGCCTGCTGGTACGTGCACATGCAGCTGTGCACGTGAGCAGGTGCTGGGCCTAGCACTACTCTCCGACTTCTGGAAAAAGGAGTCACTTCAGATGGAGATGGAGAAATGAGTCTAGAGAAAGCTGATACCAAAAAAACCTTAGGATATTTCAGGAAGATTGCCTGCACCTGATCCATCTACTAAAAACATAACATCTTAACCACATTTAGCAGAAAACATTCTTCCCCTCCAGCATGCTAAACACTCTTAAGGCCCTTTCCATTTTAGATCTCAAGCTCCACTGTCCTCTACACACATTCATTTTCATATCAAAATTCTTCAAGTATTGATGATTCCCATACTGTTTTTTATTAAAAAATACTACATGTAGCAAGATAAGAGTAGGATATTTTTGCAGTTAAGTCAATTATTTTTACCTTTCTTCCCCGTATGTTCAAAATTCAGTTTGCAAGTGCATGTGATTCCACTGAATAAGGGTGATCAAAATAGCTAACATCATCACCATGAACGAGGCAAAGGATTCAAGACACAGAATTACAAGAGGTAAAACTTTGCCAGGTTTTTCATTTGTCTCCTCCAAGTGACAGCATTGCTAATGCTAAACACACACTAGTAAGGGGTGCTACTTCTTGGTCTCACTACATTAAACATTTATATATTCATTACTTATTACTTCAAACATTCATTTATATCTTCTTACATAGAATTATTATGCATTAGCTTTTATTCATTTAAAAAAGTTCCACTGCATTAGGTCTTCAAAGAGATTTCCAGAGTGTTCAATTACTTTTTCTAACTGTGGCTTTTTCTGTTTCTTGGAAAAAAGCCAGGTTCCCAGTCTTTGCACTTTTATTCTTACTCTCTTCATCCACTTGTTCCAGGGGTTGTGAAAAGAGGTTTTCTTTCATGACTGCCTCGACAGTGAGGGGTCCTTTCTAGCTTTAAAAAATTCAAGCTTTAAAAAAAAAAAAAATTAAACTGGCATCTTTATAATGCCATAGCTCTTGCTCATTGAGGAATCGAGCTCTCTGAACAATGAATGCTTGTCTAAAGCATCTATTCACAGAAGGTACTGCCTTCTGGGAAATGGGAAAAGTTTTTACCTACAAACAAACGGGAGTAGCATAACAGACTAGAGCTGAAGCAATGCAAAATCCCTCACATTTCCAGTGCCGAAATAAGGAGATCAGTTTCAGCCCCTCTGCCATTGACTCATTATAAAAAGAACCCTAAAGAATATCAAGCAAGATCAAGAGGCAGCCCAGATGAGATCATGTGAATTTCTTTTAAATGTCTTTAATTTACAGATTTTAAAAATGGTTGGAGAGGTCAGAGGCTTATTCACATGTGTGAATTAAAACTTGATGATGGAGCTCTAGTGAGAGTCTGAGAGACAAAAAGAATAAATCTTGAGAAAATTGTCTAGTATATATAAATAGCTTTAACGGTTACTTCAAAATTTAGCTTTATGTTGTATCATTTAGGTCGTAAGACTTTCAAACGCATCTGAGAGAAATACGAGCCTCGTGAATATTGTCTGTCAGTTTCTCCCATTTATTATTTATGCTAGGAAGTATGTAAACAATTAGAAAGAAATAAAAAGTGTTTTCCTTTGTCTTTCTCACCAGATGACTGAGCCATCATGACTACTGTTTTGTTTAGCTGAGAAAGTATTTCCATATCTTCATTTGATTATTTTTTTTTGGTGAAAAAGGGGGCAGAGCGTGTAGTTGGCAGGCTGGGTGCTGTCACTTTCTGGGCTGTCATGTCTCTCCTCCCACCTCCATCCCTGCCCCTTACCATTTTACCTCCTCCCTGGCACTGCACACCAGGGGTTTCAGTGGTAGCTACAGAGACCTTAAGCTGGACTTACAAAGGAAGGACGATCAAAGGAATGCAGGGAAGAAAGGCGGCAGCAGACTTTAGACAAGAGTAGGATTGGATTGGGATGATGGAGAGACAAACAGAACCTTTCAGAGAAGAGTCACAGGCAGTTTTAGGGTAACTAGGGACCTTCGATTCCTTCTGGTGCTACCTTCCAGAACCCCACTGTTAGTAAGTGTGAAGTCAGGACTAAGAAATTTCAAGAAAAGCATGCAATTTCTTGGACATGTCTTGAACAGACTCACAGTGCACAAATACATCATTATTGTCTTTGTACATGAACCAAAGGAATTTATTTGTAATTAGTTCTAACTCTTGAAAAGGAGAAAATTATCTGATTACTTCATATACGGTCACTTTAAGAACATATGCAAAAAGTGGGGAAGGTCTCCAGAGTGACATCTCCTCTTTTTATATCTCATAGTCAGCTTTCTCCAACAGCAGCACCTAGGTATCTGTTGCTGTTCATCCTGGGCTTACGTTAATTTTCTGTCGCAAAGAATTACCTCAGTTTAACATTTAGAAATAAGAGGTTTTAATTTATTTTGAACTTTTCAAGTATAAGTTTAGAAAAATCAACAGATGTAAATTTTGTCCATTCTTACTGCTGAGAATGTTGAGTTTCTTAGATGTGAGTCTTACTATTTCAGATATTATTTCGGTAGTTTGATATTTTGACAAATAAATTATAATAGAAATATAAAAACTGTATACTAAACGTTGTCCCATAGAAAAGGCTTTTTTCCCAAATATCTTTAGTCTGTATAGTTAAAAAGTCTACACTATAAAGAAAAATCTAAATTATAAAAACAAAAAATTGCACACGCTATGATTTTCAACTAAAATGTATGAGAATTAGGTATTAACCCAAGTCTTCTAACCAGGAAAAGGTAAAAAAAAGTAAAATCCCAAACAATCATTAAGTAGAGATTTAAATCATTATCCTTAGTTATTGAGTCAAAAAAATTAAAAATATGATCACTTCTATTTATAAATTAATGAGCATAAGTATATTGCACATGAAAATTATATGATAGGATTAAGGTAAACTTGTAATGAATGTCTTCATTATTAAATGAGAATGAAAATAAATTAATGCACTAAGCAGACCACTTATAATTTATAAAGCAAAAATAAGGAAAAATAAAATATTAATAAAATATTAAATATAAGCAGAATTCAATGAATTAGGAAACAGTAAATAAACCAAGATGCACAATTTTTTGACACAATATAAAGAAATTTAGAAAATCCTTGCAAATCTAGTGAAAAGGGAAACAAAACAGAAAATCAGGATAGCTAAAAATGAAAATGATAATCAGTATTTTAGTATTTACTATATGTAAAACTCTTATAACTACATTATCTGTGTTATTTCATTAAATCTTCACTTTTAAACCCTATGAGGTAGACACTAAGTTTTCCCTGTTTCAGACACGTGCACGGAAACACCAGATCAGGGCCAGGCCTAAGGTCAAAAGGCAATACGTGGGGGGGCTGTTCTACGTGCTGACGTAAGTATTTTTGCCTAAACTTCGGGTATTCTGGGTGTTTCACCTTTGAATTTATTCAATTTGTTAATTTTCTTATATTATTCATAGTATATATATCCTTTGTGTAAAACGCTGATAGATGTGGGTTTTTTATGAGTATTTTTCATCAGATTATAAATCCTTCAAGAGCAGAAGGAATTTTTCAGTCGTCGTAAAGATCTAGCAGGGTGTTTGGATCATAATAGGTCCTCAAAACTGGTGACTGAATGAATGCTGAGTGAATTAATGAATTCTGTAGGGCACATCTCATACTGTACACCAACATGTGGGCTTGATCCTGAGTTACAGTGTCTGATAAACAGTAGATAGCTGCCTGACTATATGGTCCATAAAGGCCAAAGCCATAGCTGCCTCTTTCATACTTGTTATAACCCCAGTACTGAGTACAGTACCCGGCCCAGAGGAAGGGCTCAGGAAAGAAGAGCTGATGAAGTGAATGAGTGGATGAGTTTGTCTGCCCATCCTCCAAAATAGAGAGCTCCAGGCCAAAATGGCCTTAACAGCCATGATAGCTTGATGAAATAGGTCCTAAAACCAGCCAAGGAGTTAAGTGTTCTGGCTAAAGCACTCACCACGGCAACCCTATTTTGAGACACCTTATTCTAGCCTGTGCTTTATATAGCACTATTAAACATATCTAAAAATTAGAAATAAACCCAATGGGTCTGATTTATCAATTCTACATCCCTTAACTTATTATGTTCACAAAGAACACAGCTGCACAATTTCCCTAGAACCATAATTTAATACTGGAAATAAATACCATGTAGAATTTATGCTACTAGTAAATCCAATCAAATATTGAACAGCTTTCCAAGGAGAACCTTACAAAAGTGGGAAAATGCCACACAAGATGTGTTGGCTAGTGCTAAAGGGTTATTTACTTAAATCTTACAACAAATTTATTTTCCTCAGTTTGAATGGCTCAGAATTTTCTTCTTTTTTGCTTTTTTTTCCTTATTAGAAAATAGAAACAAATACTCTTTTTTCCATTTAATGTGGTCATAGTTTTAATAATACTTTGAATGTAGTACTTTGAAAGTTTCTGAATTACAAAAGTAAATAAAGTGACCAAATGGTTGGGAAAAATGAATTTTTTTAATGCTTCTTAGACATGTAAAATCTCTAAAATATAGGATAATTCTGAAGACTGAGTATAAGATAAATTAATTTTATGGAAATGGAAAAATTCTCAGTCATTTTGAGATATTTTAGTTCCATGTAGAAATTATTTTTCTGTGGGCCAAGAAAAGGCCTTGCTAATTAATCTGACTTGTTACTTGGTTTCAAAAGAATTTAAAAATTACTTCACTTCTGGTAAATTTTTCCTGATGGTTGGGCGGCTTTGGGGTATGTGTGGCTGAGAGGTGATTGAGTGAAGACACAAGATTATTTTCAAGGCTTTATTTTTATAGTTTTAATTTTTTGATCTTATTGAATATTGACTTGTTCTCTAACTTCTCCACATGTAGCCCTCCGCACACTGCCATCACGAAGAAAAGTTGACAAATATTTCACGTCTCAGAGATTCTTTGTTACTGTTTCAGAAAGTATCTTAAGTATTTAAAAAAGCAAAAAAGCTTTTCTTCTCGAACAAGTGCTACACATAGGAATCCATCACTTCCCCGACATCTTTTAAACACGTGACAAGAGTTAAAGTCAAGTTGATTCCACGTGGAAACTCCTCCAGACGTCTCCTTCCTGACGCTATTTTCTTTCTGTGGCAACCTGGCCGGGTGAGGGAGCGTATGAGATATGGCTGTCTAGCTTTGTTATTTGTTTCTGTTGGGAGTTGAATCAAAGGAATTGTGCTTAATAGCAATTGTTACCAAACACTTGGAAACTTGTGATAAGTTTTCCAAAAAGCTCAGGGGTGCAAGAGGGAGGGAATAAGAGCAGAAAACTCTGCAGAGAATAAATATCACTGGAAGAAAGCATGACAAAGGTAACAAGACTTTCTCATTCTTTTTAGTAACTCCTTTCAGTCCAACCACACTTCCCAAAGTACTGGGAAAACGCCAGCCCTTTACCAGAGACATTTAGTAGGTCTGGGCTGGCTTTTCCCTATCAGAATTCTGATCAAAGGAAAAATCATGTATTTATATATAATACTGACTTGAAAAATTTTAAGTAACAGATTTTATTGTTTATAAAAGAGATGAACTTCAAGTAAGTCATGTGTCCGGATTATCAAGAATCATTTTTTTTTTTAATCCTTTAACACTGTTTCATAGAATAGAAAGACACACGATGGCAATGCATCCCTCTATCATCCATAATTGAATTAAAAGACTGAGATAATATTTCTAATCTTATCTTAATATGTACCTTAATAACTCCTTACTGAGAACTAACATGAAACAATCATCTTCACTATTAAAATACAATTATGTAATATCCTTTATATCAGTGCTACACACAGCGTGACATGGCATGCAAACTATTTGTTCCGGAGCGCCGCTAAGAAAAAGTGAGAGAGACTAGACCTTTAGATACTTCTAGGCAATTTAACATGACTAGGATATTCAAGTACGCGGTTTTGTGCTCTGCAAAAACATCAGTTGGTGATAGATTGGGAGAAAAAAAACCTCTTCCTGTTGAGATAGCTTGAAAAGCACCGGCTTAAATAATGAAGAGCAGAGCTGCTCACGACTAGAACACTAAACCACAGATCGGAACTTGGGTTGCATTTTTAATTGAGGGAAATGATGGTAAACAGAGCATTGTTTCTGTTAGACATTTTAAAGTGGCATTTCGATAATTTAAAAATACTGAATTTTACTTCGAATTTGGTTGGGTTAAACACTGGGACAGTTTCATGGGCTTGTGACCCGTGCAGTCACACAGGGCCCTGCTCTCAGAGAGCTCCATATTGGCCGGAATGCTCTACTGCTGCCGAGGTTTTTAATGACTTTATCTTCGAACCTGTTTGCTGTTGAAGTCCAGGGTGACAATGGAGCATGAATATGAGCAGAGACGCATGCAATATGTACAGCCACGATTCCCTGCAGCTCTTTTGCATAGAGCCTTCCTGATGTCCCGTGAGCACAGAGTTCTGGTGGACCCACAGTGTGTGGGAGGTCAGTGAGACTCAACGTGAGTTCAAGGTGTAAGTGTCACATCTGGGTAAGGGGAGGGAGTGGCACCCATAGCAGAGAGGTCATGCTTTCCATTTGAACCTGAACTTGATTTGAATGCAAACAGAAGGCAGTTTTACTCTAAGAAACACAAAAACTAGGGAATTCATCATAGTCCTTCTTACTCCTGCTATTTCTCTGTATTAGCCAATCATTTACACTAAAAATAATGACATCGAAGGAAAGGTAAAAATAAGTTTCAATTCTTTCTTATCCACGAGTAAGCTGAAAGTAGAGAGAGTTGGTAAAATGTACATAAGTGAAATAAAAATGCTTGAGATAGTTTTGTGCAAACTAGTAAGAATGGAATATGTATGCATGTGCGAGCTATGAAATATGAATCACGATTTTTGGTGATTTTTCATATAAATTAAATGTCCTGATATTTGCCTTTCACCATGGCATTACACAATACAAATATGAATAGTAAAACATGCTAATAATTTTTCTTTCCTAGAACCACACTGAATAGCAAATAATAAAATAAACACCCTGATGTGTTAAAGACAAACTGCAGGAGAAAGGAAAAAAATATATTTAATACCTTTACTCGTGCATATTTCCTGCTTTTTGATCAGAGGCCTCCACATTTTCATTTTGCACCTGCTGGACCCCACAAATTATGTAGCTGGCCCTGGTGAAACAGGATGTGTGGTACTTGGATTAAATGGTGTCATTTCTACTATCTAGTCTATATTGTCATATATGTTTAGGGATGATAATTTCAACAATCCTAAATATGTTTCACTACTACAGGAGTTTCTTATAATCTTGAATAGGCCAATATACACTGTGAAGAACTAAGGAGGGCATAGAGTATCCCGCATAGCCTCCCTTATTTGAGCCCATAGCCATCTTCTATTTCCAGAGACAAACATTCTTGGCACAGTGGACAATTCTGTGCCCATCATTCATTCAAATAAGTCACTTAACTTTGCATGTCTATTTCTCCTGCAAATGGACTGCCTAACCTAACATGTGTTATCAAGACTAGATCTTCCAGCATGTGCTGAACACCTCATAGGTACTTGATTTTATTACTGCATTTTCCCAAATCCATCAAGTGTATATTGTGAGGCTGTTCTATGGGAACAACATAGTTAGTTTTGCACCATGGATCCTTTTCTAAGATTTCTGGAGATCTTGTTCAACATGGAGTAATAACAACAACAAAAAACATTGAAAATTTCTTAAGAAAGGGAATTATTACTTATAATTGTCTAGCATACAGTGTGCAATAAACATGGCAGAAATGAATGAATAAGATAATCATAAACCAAAATAAGAAGTATCTCAAGTACAGTCTGGAGTCATATATTGGATTCTTAATTCTCACTTTCCTCATTTAAAAAATAAAGATCACACCTGCCTTGTAGAATTATTATGAAGAACAAATGACATGTAACGTTTCCACATAGTGTCTGATACATAGTAACTGTTTGGTTCATGTTAGCTATGCCAATGGGTGGAGTATTTCACCCTTTCACCACAGTTTTATTACAATACAAATCTCTGGTTCTCTTTTTTCTATAAATAAAAATGGAGGATGCTCAAATAATTCATGACCCAAAGGAAATAATAAAAATAGGTATAATAAAGATTAAAGGATAAAAAGTCACTGTTTTCTAATTTGTGTTTCCCGCTCTGGAGTTTGAAAAACTTGGGGCCAACGGTCTGGTAGGTCTCCCATTTATTTCCACTATCTCACAAATGGGTAAGTATTAAATCATCCCTTCCTCTTCAAACCTATTCTTGATAGTTTCCCTCTGATGCTGACTTTGAAGTAGGGTAGCCTTATAGGAGACATGGAAGAAATATGAAGGCGTTGTTTACTGCCTTAACGATAGGACTGAAATGTAATTCCTTTATTAGGCTGAGATATATAAATTGTGCATAAAGTTGTTTTACTATGCAATTTAAATCAGAATTTTATCAGTGAGTAACATGTGTTGTGGCATGGTGGTGACTGGCATACTAGGAGACTGAATGTTACTAGCTCGTGTGACTCTGAGAAAGAGGCTAGAGAATAGCAGCCTGGGAACCAAGGATTCCAGAGAACAGCGCTGAGAAGGCTACACCCTTGTGAGAATTATTTTCTGAAACTCCTCATGTCCCCTTCTACTACCTATCCACTACTTTCTGGCCTACAATAACCAAACTCTTACTTCAAGAATAAATACCCTTTGTATAACTGCCTCCTTGTCTTTCCATAGTTACAATTAGTATTTCTTTAAAAGCTCCTTTGTGTCAGGCACTGTTCTAAGAACTTTGCAGGTATTAACTCACAAAAAAATCATGAAGAAGATAATTTTATTAGTAACTCCATTTAGATAAAAGGAAACTGAAGCTCAGTAAGATTATGTAATTTGCTAAAAGTGACCCTGGAAGAACGCAGCAGAACCACGATTCAGTCAAAGGCGAGCTGTTGCGCTCTTTAACATTCAGCTGTATTGTCTCTTACCACCCAAACCGGATAAGTGGACCCTGGATTAGCTCCAATTGTATTTGCTCAGTTCCCCTTTCCTATTTCCCACACCAGGAACTTAGGAGGTTCAGAAGTATTTGCTGGTGGAATTAATGTATCCTAATCAGAATCTCCAGTGCACATCTTTTTTTTCCCTTGCTTCAGGTCCATGGGGATGTGCATGTCCTCACTTGCATATGGAACAAGTATCACAGGCACCTTAAGTAAGTGGGACAATATGACCTCACCATCCACTCAGTATCCTTTATTGTAGAATGGAACTGCTACGTCGTGAATGGCAACCGCCACTCACCACTCTGCCCTGGACAGACATTTGGGAGTAGCTTCTTTCTCCTGCCCATCCCTCACTCCTCACTGTCAACCCTTCATAAATATATTACACAGCAAAGCCTTCTTCTCACACCACCAATATTTCCATCAAAAACCTCGTCTTTTCTTTCTTGAATCACAAGAAAGTGGCAGCCATTTAATGGCTTCCAAGCTTACTGCAACATTTTTGCCAGATTTCTCTTTCTAAAACTCTTGACCATTTCACTTATCCACTAAGGTAGGCAAAATAATGCCACCCTGTAAAGAGGTCTAAATGTTAAACCCCAAACCTGTGAATATGTACCTCTTCAGCAAAAGACACTTTGCAAATATGATTAAGTCGAGGAACTTAAGGTAGGTGATACCCTGGATTCTCGGCTAGGCCCAGTGTTATCCATATGAATCTCTAAAAATGGAGAAACCTTCTCTGTAGTCAGAGGAAGATATCAGTGCAGGAAAAGGGTCAGAGAAATGCAACTTGCTGATTTTTGAAGATGGAGGAAAGAAGCCATGAACCAAGAGATCCAGGCAGCCTCTGGAAAAATGGGGAACGGAAGAAAACAGACTGTCCCCTGGACACTCCAGAAATGAAAACAAACCCTGAGACCTGTGTTGGACTTCTGAGTTAGAGAACTGCAATGTAATAATTTTTGTTGTTTTAAGCCACTAAATTTGTGGTAATTTGGGCTAACAGCAATGGAAAATGAATATATATCCTCTATAAATCATGTAATGACTCTTCAGACATTTTAGGATTTCATTCTTAATGCCTGTAGTCCATGTTGGGTTCCCTTGGTCTTTTCTTATATAGTATCTGTGTGTTTTCTATCATAGTCCTTGTTGGTGTGGGGAGCTGAGGAGAGGAACAGAAAACGTTCCTGCCCATGTGTGAGAAATACATTCCTCTCTGAAATTAAAATCGCAAAATCCATATGCAATGAATGTAATTAGCTATCTCAGGAACTAAATCAAAATTTGAGGGTTTAAGACTATAAAGGAACATTCGGGAAATACACACAATTCTGATTAAAGTAATCTATTAGTGGTTTCAAGAAGGAAGAAACAAGATGTGATTTCAATTCAGTAAGTGGAAATTGTAACAACTTTACTGTAGAAAAAAATATTTTATGACTAAATGTACACCTTGGCCCAAAGGCAGATATAGTATAAGGTAAATGACACTTAAACATCATTGGCTCATCACTTGAATGTCCCTTCCAAAGGCCTGAGAGAATCACACACTGTAGTAAAATGTGCGTAAGTGAAATATTCCCAGTGCAGTTGGTCAGCACTACTGTTCTTATCATTTCTTCACCCCATTTTTCTTTTGTTAGGCGGCATTAGGAAGACATGCTGTATTTGTCATTTTTTTATTCTTAAAGAAGGCATCTAAGCTGTATAAACTTCAGGCCATGCAAAATTTGGATCCCATTTTGCTTAGTGAAAAGTGGAGACCAAACAGAGTTTAGATTTGCCATTCAGGTACTATGAGAAGAAGAAAGTGGTGTGTTTCAAGGACAAGGTTTTCCACTAACTAGAGAAGGTAAAGTACTTACTATTAAGGAAGTATTCTTTTTGATGTTATTAAAATCAAAATACATGACTAATTCCTCTCATTTGGATAATAACTTGTTTTTTTTTTTAAATGTAGCATGCTCTGAAAGAGAGTATACATTTGATCTCCTGATACTACTTTACAGGTTGACTCCAAATAGTATTACTCATTGCAAAATAATCTTTCGGAATTTTAGAGCACATGTACCCATATGATAGGCAAAGCATATATCTATTAATCACTTGTCACCATGCTAAATTTCATGGGCATCCAGCAGTGGAGAAAATGGAGCTTGCATATTCATGCATGGGGGAGGAGCATAAAATAAACAAGTTAACAAATAAACGAAAGAAATCGCTGTCAATACAGTTGAAAGTCTCTAGATTGGGTGATGCAGGCAGGCTTCTCTGAAACAATGACACCTGAGTAGAAACTTAGAAGAAGGATCCATTCCCGCAGAAATCTCTGGATGAGGAGTTTATGGCAATGGGACATTAAGTGCAAAATCCTTAGATGGAGTTGAGCTTCACAGAGCTGTAGATCAATGTTTTCCAAACTGTGGTCTGTGACCAATTTGTGTGTCTTGAAACCAATTTAGTGAGTAGTAACAATTTAAAAAAAAAAACAGAAAATAAAATAGAAAACTCAGAGGGCATTGCTTATCTTAATACAGTGTTCATAAAATATGATGATGTGTGTATATGCACAGGTAGGTATGTGTGCACAGGCAGGTATACATGTGTGTGTTTGCGTATATGCATCACAACATGAAATGTACCTTTTTTCCTATGAATCCCAACAATAAGTTTGAAAGACACTGTTGTATAGCTTATCAAGAGATTGGAACACTATTCCACATGTAACAAGACACTAATGGAACGTTTAAGCCACATACATACATACAAAGAAAGAATGTGAGCTGCTCAAAAGCTGCATCTCTTGACCCACTCGTTTCTTTAGCAAGATCAGATTGACGTGTTTGGAGAGCTGAACATCAGACCCTAGGCTGTGGTGCATTTTATACTGGGGGTGGCCTCTTAGAGGGTCAACCCAACATCCTCCTCCTAGAGGCACCCAATGGGCATTAAGCTATGTTGGGCACACTACAAAAGTGTGCCCCCTAGGAAAGGACAGATTACACAAGGAGAAACCAACTGAGGTGCAGTGGCGTGGCAGTAACCTTGCCGTTGTGACTGGGCTGCACAGCGTGGCAGGACTTCAGGCAGGGCTTCAGCCCCCATTTTCCCATAGCTGAGTACCCTTCACTCTGTAGGAAATACCCAGGCATGGACAGGATCCCTGGACATCCCCGGAACCTCCGGCGCTTTATGTCTCACCAAATCCCAAACGTTATTTGCCATCTTGAATAATAATTGCTTACTTGTCAGTCCATGGGCTTTTCAGGCAATCTTAGTACCTAGCGTTGTGCCTAGTTTAAGATTATGCTCAAAAATGAAGCAAGTGCTTGAAGAATAACTATCTAGGAATCAACAAAGTGAATATATTAGATGGTGATGTCATAAACCAGATGTACGTTGCCCATGAAACAACCTAAAATAAGAAACAGCTAGACCAGCGTCTCAGAGTCAGGCCAAGTTCTGCCTGGCATTTGAAAGTTCCTGGTAGCCTGACCTGCTTCAGGTTCCTCTTACTTCTTGATTTTTTTCTTTTGTTTCCCCCTGATACCCACTTTTTTTCATTCCAGTTTGACCGTTGCTCTGACATTTCCACAGGTGACTTTGTTCTGGAATGATCTGCCTTTGCTTTGACATCCTCCCGAAAGTAAGCCTGGCCCACCTTACCTCTTTCACGGCACCCAATAGAGTTTGACTTCCTGTATTGTGCCTTCATTGATCAAGTGAGATTAGTCACCTGGCATGTCAAATATTTTCAAAGATGCATATGGTAGGTACAACATATAAGACTGTACATGCTTGCAGTAATCAATGCTAAAAACACAGGGTAAATTTACTTATACTAAGACTGTCATTATTATTTAATTTAAATAATTTATACAGTGCTCTCATACCTATAGCATGGTAAAAGTATCACTTAAAATTCACGACTCATTAGCATGGTAATTAGAGAATGTTAAGGGGTGTTTCTAAATAAATGAATTTTGATCATGAAGACTGAGCTCAGAATGTGGTTCTAAATAATGTGATTTTAGCAGTGTTTATTTCAGGAAAAGAAACCGAACCTACTGACCAAGATTCTAGAGCCTAATCCAAGAGTTTCAATTAATATTAATTTTCTAGTTGATTCTACGTCAATGCAAATATCCAAGAATATAGGAAAAAAATGCAGACTAGATTTAATTCAGCAGCACTGTTGGAAAGTAAAGTTTGTTTATTTTTGTGTTTGGATTTTACACTAGTTTATCAGGCATGATTGTGCGTTTCAAGAGATGGGTTTTTGGATTACTTTCATTCAAATCTGAGCCATTGCAAATACAATTGGGCCTGTTTAAATAAGGTCTGTCTCTTTGTGCCAACAAAAGTTAAATGACTAAACTCAGAAAATTCAATGAGGAATCAGAGTCAGGTTTAGGGCAATTATTTAGGTCACACTGCCTTCACTTGGTCGTTGCTCAAAGAATCATTCCTTCAATGTAGAGACAAATTGTAGATAATGGAAAAATCACCAAGAATAAAAGCTTTCATTTATACACATATGCATTCTCTTTTGATTGTGGTTTGTGAACAAAAATTATGTAAGTTATAGTGTCTGTGGTACTTGTGTCCCCCTTCTTCCCAACATAGTCATGTAAGTAGAATTACTATTTTTTTTTTTTTTTTAGTCAAACATTACTGTGGGAAGTTGTAAGCCTGGGCTAAAGTGACAATAAAGCAGAGAGAACCAAATGGAGTCACAAACAACAGATTTCTTTCAAGGTGGCTGAGTTCTCAATCTGTAGAGACTGGTAACTCTTGATCAGATTAGCAACAAGAATCTTGTTTTTTAAAAAAATTATTTTTTTAATGATACTGATATTTGAAATGTCATTTAAAAATGTATTTGTAGCTTCTCTATCTTGTGCTCTTTAAAACAAAAATACCCCTAGTCAAGTGTCAGAACAGAAACCAGAGAGATCATTTGACTTGAGCTCTGTGAGATTATAAAAAGGTAGAGTGGGAGAGGTCTTTCCACCTGTTAAAAAAGAATATGCTATTCATCACTCATGACAACTCTGCTCTTGGATAACTAATAATAATAATTTTGTTAATTTTTTTAAATAAAAGAAGTCCCATGTATAAGACTTCTTTGTTAATTTAGTCATCTAATAATCAAGGGTTCCCAAATTTGGGGCTTGTATGAACCAGGAAATGTTCAAATAAAATAATACTGTTATTTCCTTTCCTGGTAAGAGCAATAAAACAACCCCAAGCAAACAAAATAAACCTGCCATCTATTGTTATCGTAATTTAGCAAAAGCAACGCAATTTAACATCAAACAATTCTGAGTTATAATTTTAGAAAAAAGGACTATGAATTGATCAAAAGTAGGTTTATGTAAACTCACTGTTTTTTAAATGTATTTTATTTTGCTATACACATAAAAATTTAATCAAGAACCACAGGGGTCCACAGACTTATGTCTGATAACCACTATTATGGAGGCTTCAATGGTGTTCAGTGCATATTTTATTTGTAAAAAGGGAGTTTAATAAACAAAACCTTAATTGTTACCTGCTTCAGGCTCTAATTTCATCATGTACGAAATGGGCATAATAATAGGATCTGCCTCTTAGAGATGTGAGACTTCAATGGGTTAATACACCTAAAATCTAACAGAATTTGTCACACACACTAAGCGCTCAATAAGTGTCAGCTATTCTTCTTATTGTCAAAGCAATGTTTAGGGCCTCATTATATCTAAGATTTGATTCATCTCTAAAACATCCATCTCTCCAATCCGTATTAAATAACTCAAAAGAGAAAAGAAGAACAAGCAGATATTGAACTCTAGTTTATGAGTTCATGACATGCATGCCGAAATGTACAGATGAAGTGCACTGATGTCTATAACTTACTTGGCATAAAAAAGATAAATTGACAGACGGACAGAGGGATAAAAAGATAGATATCCAAGCACCAAGCAAATGAAACAAATGCTAGTTAGAGAATCTAGGTAGTGGGCATATATAAAATTCTTACAAATTTTCTATATATTTTACATTTTTCATAATAAAATGGGGGAAAAACTAATGAGTGTGAAATTTTAAAGAATCTTACAACTTTTAGCATCTATTATTCAAAATAAGAAGCTATAAGATGCAGGCATCGTTCTTTTTTTTTTTTTTCTTTTGGCATCATGTAATCTACAATTACAGAAAGAACTATTATTCAGCCAAGAGAAAGGAGGATATCCTACTATTTGCAACAACATGGATGGACCTTGGAGGCATTATGTTAAGTGAAATAATCCAAAGAAAAAGACTGTATAGTATCACTTATATGTGGAATGTTAAAACTATTTTTTTAACTCATAGAAACAGAATAGAAAAGTGGTTGCCAGGGGCTCAGGGTCAGGGAAGAAAGGCTGCCTAAAGGGTATAAACTTTCAGCTGTAGGATGAATAAAATCAAATGTAAAGCATGGTGACTATAGTTGAAAACATTGTATTATATAGTTGAAATGTGTTAAGAGAGTAGAACTTAAATGTTTTCTCTCTCTCTCATACACACACACACACACACACACACACACACACAAAGCAATATGTGTGGTGATGGATGTGTTAACTAGATTAAGGGAGTAATTTCACCATGTATAGATATATCAAATTACCAGGATGTACACTTTAAATGTCTTACAATTTTGTCACTTTTACTTCAATAAAGCTGAACAAAAATAATCAACATTTCCTGAGTACCTAGTATATGCCCATTACTGAGTTTAGTGAGAAGAATGTAAGGTGAAAAACAGTTCTTATCTCTGAGATTATAAAATGTAGAGGGAAAGGCAGACACATTAGTATAATTTTAGAATAATACATTAAGTGCTAAGGTAGCAATATTGAGAGGTTGGGGTGAGGATCAATTATCCCAAGCCAGTGATTTGGGGAAGGTTTCCTGGAAGAGGAACACATGATGTCCAAGTTAATTAACCAGACCAAAAAAGGTGCTCCACTTACAAAGAGAGTATGAGCTGAAGAGACACATTTCCTATAGATAGGTGCTAAGGTCTTTCAAGTCAGTATTACCAAAGCTTAAAATATGAAACGACTGGGAAATGAGATAAGGGACATAAACAAGAAATAGATCAAGAAAGATTTCAAGGCCATTTCAAGCTATTCAAACTATCCTGAGGTCAATTAAAAAATCACAGATGAATGTTGAAGAGTAGACTGGATTGAGTCAGATTTGCACTTTAAATAGCTCTCTGGCAGCTAGTGGGGAGCATCTTGGACATATTTTTTCCCCAGCTACTGTTCTGGAAGAGAATTACTTCTCTAGGAATGCCGAAGAGCTTCTGAATTCGTTAAACACCTTTTAACTACGATAGAGCCATTTTAAGGGAGTTACTGTCATTATAATTTCCAACATTTTTCTCTTTCAATTTAACTTTATAGTTTAGGTGTATACTGGCAAAGAGGGAGTAAAAAAGAGTGGTTTGTGGTTTGCCTTATTAGCCAAACATTTTGCTAACAGAAGCCTGAGATGTCCTTAGTTTTCTAAAGTTACTCAAGTCTTTGGATTCCAACATAACAGTGCATTCATCTGGCCCAGATATGACAGGGGATCCTTTCTGATGAATATTCCCAACCTTTTTGCATCTTTCCTCTGAAAACCATTGCTCTTCTGATTTGATTCCATAACTGGAAATTAAATGGAAAATCATACTTTCTTAAAAATGTTATGATTATAAGTATTGCATCTCTTCCATCTGAGGTTATCCATTGTCATGTTGCACTTCTTGAAGTCCACTGACCTCTGGAGAGGCACTGAAGCATAGCTTTGTTTTCAAAGCCACACACACCTATGGTGAGAACATGTATCTCAGGTGTATGTTTCAAGTGTCTGTATTAGGCCCTATTTAGCGATCCTGTCTGGAAATTTCTAATACATTAAAAAATATAGTCCAGGTTAAAGTTTGGCATATTGATATGCAGGTTTCACTGATACTATAAATCCATTTTAAATGATTGTCCTATGACTGGAACAATTCTCTATACTTCTGCTATTCTGTATTTACAAACAGGCATAAATAGCTAATGTAAACGTGAGCTAGCTTGTGAGTACATTTTTCTGGAGAGAAGATTCAAAGGTTTTTATTTTTTCAACGTGCAGAAATTGATTATTTTCACTCTAGGGATTAATGACCAAGCACTTCCCTAGTGTTAGCCAGACAGAGCTTAAGATAAATTGAGGGGTTAATCTTTAAATTGTCTTTGTTATCTCTATTCTCCTTTTTTTCAAGTGTTTGCTATTCTCCACTTTCTTTCAAATCAAACACATTAAATATCATTGATAGTATCAGCTTCTCCTCCAGTCTCCATCAAGACCAAGTATGCTTTTCCCTGGAAGAAAAAAATTAAGAAAACAAAAACACATTTACAACAATGTGTCCATATCCACTTGTATATTTGCTCCTTCATTAATTCATTCATTTACTGAACCGCCTTTCTACCTAATCAGAGTTTCAAAGGCCATCTGATACCATTACAAGCCCCTGGGTTAGGCACCAGAGACTTGGATGCAAGTCATAGCTTCGTAATTAATTGTGTGAGCCAGATAATTTAGCTCCTTAGACCCATTTTACCCATATAAAAATGGAGCAGATTAAATCAGTAGCCACTTATCTGAATTAGGTCATAGGCTTCTTACAATATTTGATAACTATGAATTCTCCAGAAAAGAAAAACTGCTTATATCCACATATAAAAATTTTGCATTTGATTTCTTGGGACTCAAACCTGTGCATGAATGCTTGGGAGATTGCTATTTTTCTGGTTATGAACCACTGATGTACACAGTCTCTACTGTCAGAGTTCCATAGAACCTTGCTATTCAAATTCTACTTCAGTTCCCTTGGGAATTTATTAGACATGCCCAGTCCTGCCCCACGTCTACTGCGTAATAATTTCCATTTTAACAGTAGCTTCAGGTAATCCGTGTGGACATTAAAGTTTGAAAAGCACAGCTTTCAAATTTGTTTTAAATAAATGTTATGCAAAGCAGAAAGGAAGATGATGACTGTTAGAATAGACCAGAGGTGCTTTCTTTTCTCTTGTATCTTCATCATGTCCCAAAATATAAACAAACCACAGCAAGGGTTTTTAATCATAGATTCAGCTCCATGGTTCAACTGAAAAGCCTTACAATGAAAGAAACTTAAGACTCTGGATTTTGTTTTATCCATGGATGAAGCATTTCTTTACACTATGTTATGATGTTTGTGTTAATGATAATCATGATTAAATAAATAGACATGGTATTTGAGGAAGCTCTGATCACTAATGATCCCACGGACAAAATGGAAGAGAAAAACCGAAAAGTTAGTTTGGTGATGTAAAAGTATTCTAACAGTTATTCATGTGAACCACTTAGTATTTATGCCTGATAAGCATGCAGTATATTAATGATAATGCAATCCATGGATAAACTCAATGTATCAAATTAACACTGCTCTAGGTTTTATTTAGTCATAGTAGAAAATTTCAGAGATACATTTGCTCATCATAAATTACTACTCCTTCAGCATGGAAATCTGTTCAGAACCCTTCAAAATCAGGACTAAAAGGATTTGTTGGAGATTAAAATTAGCGCTTTGTATTAAACTATTTAGTTTTATATAGAATCTCTACTCTGAAGTGCAAATGTTTTGGTTCAAAACATATAAAAAATTTAAAACCATAGGTATTAATTTACAGATATTAGACTTGAACTTTGATATGATATCTGCCTAAAACAAAGGTCACTTTTGAAGTTCTCCTCGACAGATGCCACATCAGTCTGCAAAACTGTGAACTCCTATATGTCCAAAATGACTTCTTAAAATGGAGAAACTAAATGTATTAGAAGCATGAGAGAGATAGGGACTAAGAATTACCAAATAAGGTAAAGAAGAAATAAGGATAATGGGTAGCAAAGGAGGTAAATATTAAATAAGCAGAGTAAGAATCTTCATGCATATTGCAGAATGTCACTTACTGGGCCAAGAAAAAAAATAGGGGAGGAAATAAGATGTTTTTAAAGTGTTCATGCATCATTTCTCATACCAACAATACTCACTCAATAATACTCCATAATTAAGTTCATCCCCTTCTCTCTCTCTCTCTCCCTCTCTCCTTCTCTCTCTCTCTCTCTCTCTCTCTCCCTCCCTCCCGCCCCCCTCTCTCTCCCTTCCTCCTCTTGCTTTCTCTTATGCGTTGCAGCACTAGTGCCTCTTGATATTCTAGAAAGGATATAAAATATTAGATAAGATGGCTGCATGATTTTATTTCCCATGAAGATTTCTTATCTTTAGTAACTCTATGGCTGCCTGTGAGTTAACTGAGTTGATAGTTGCTCAGCCCTCTCTAATCTGAGCTCTTAAAATAACTGCAGTTCATTTTGCCTAGGCCCTCTTATTTATTTGCTTATCTCCTCTTATCGAAGCCATTGGTACCTTCTAATTTCCAATCCATTTATGTTACACTTCTTCTTTGTAAATCATAGGCAGCTGCTACGGAAACGAATCTTTTTAAAAACTTAAAAGTTGAAAAAGCAAGAAAAACAAAGCAAATTTCTCTCTCTTCATCTCCATTGGAGCGTTTTAGTAACTTTCTTTGCATCTATTAAACAAACAGTCTGGGTTCAATGCACTGGCAAGGTTTGGGTCCAGGGAGAAAAGGGGGAAAGGAGGTAGGTGGTAGTTTTGTAATCACAGAACTGAATTGTTCCTATGAGTAGTAAGAGTCTGGTAAAGAACCAGTCGGTTCTGTTTCATCTCAAATTGCTTCAAGTCAGTTTATTCATTTGCTAATCTAGAGCATTTATCTTGCTGTGAAACTTTCACATACTAGTTTAATAGATGTTTGTTGAATAAAGACAATGATTCAAGTAAATGATCTAAGAACAAGCATTGTTCCTTCTCTATGTGAATTATACTTTACAGTCCATTTAAATATTGATTTATTATTTTTTCTTCCGTTTTTTCCTCTGTAGATTAGATTCCATATTGAATATCACTTCCTAGGTAAATCAGGGACTGTGTAAGTGGGTAATAGGGCTTGATAGTACCTAACCATAATGTCACATACAATTATCTCTTAACAACAATGATAATGATGATATATTCTTGTGCTACTTTGAATAGCTGTCATGATGATATATTTCTACCCTTTCCCATTCAGATGCAGAGACTGTCTGTGCCCTGGGTCTGCTTCATTCTGAGGGGAGAAGTACTTGAGGAAGTTATAGAAGGACAGTTAACATCCACAAGGATCAAGAACTAAGATGGAGATAAGAGAATACCAGAAAAATGCTACAGATTCAAGTTAGAATTTGCACATCTTGCTCCGTATAAGGTTTATCTTTACTGTCTTCTTGTTTATCTTTAGCAAATTTGGGAATTGACATTCTCTGAATTTAGAATATTTAAATAAGTTAAACAAGCATATGTGTGTGTGTCTATGTATATATATTTATGCAGGTGTGCATTTATGTGTAAATAGTTACAGGTGTATGTATGTTTATTTGCATGTGTGTATCTGCACATGATACATTTATACACATATCTAAACATTTGGCAATTTGTGTTTGTATATATAAATATGTATATATGTGTATATATATTTGAGTGTGTATGCGTGCATTCATATTTAGGTGCATCAAAAGACAAACTTGAGAAACTAGATAGCTCATCTGTGTAATTATTTGGTTTGAAAAATAAACTTTCTAATACATTCTGGGCTATTTATAACTGGTCTATGTCAATAAACTTTTTGTGTGCATCAGGAGAATAATTTTAGGAAGAAGAGAAATTGACATTGGGCAGTTTTCCAGGGATTTGGACAATTTCCAGGCTAGGTAATTAATTGTGACTTGTATGATTTCTGGACCCTGCTGTTTCAATTGAATGAAGAGTCTTTTCTTTTATAAGCAGTTTTTATTCTATCTATGGATTGCTACATTCGATTTTAGAGGTAGCTCAGCCTCAGCACCTAGGAAAATGCTTCTATTCAACAAAAGCTCACCAGCTTTTAGCAGCTTTAATTAATCAGGAAGTTCTCAGTGACTCTCAGAGTCTCAGAGGTGAGGTCACATAAGCTACAAAGTATTATAAATATTTTTTTCTCCTGTGAAATTCAACCTGATATATTCAAAATCTTAGAACAAAGCTTAGCAATGGTTATGAAATACTGATAGTAAATGGGCTTTCAATATTTTTCATACCTTTATCAGAAAAGTGGTTTGCTTTGAAATTCCTTTTTATCTGCATAAGGTATAATTAATTATACAGAATTTCAATTCCCAATGTAGACAGTTGAAAACCACATGTAATTGTTTTAATAGTTGGATTCTTTTCTTGGATAGCAGCATAGAAACCCCTTTCTAGGAATCATAAAATTGTTGTGCCGAGTTGAACAGGATGCAAATCTTGCCTGAAGTTTTCTTACAATTGCTATAATAATAGGTACTGTTCATCTGCTCCTCAGGTGGCTATTAGAAATAAAAGCATATTATCCCAGTAGGACACTCTTATCTCTCTGGTTACACAGTCTGCCTACAGACAGGGCCTGACTTAAAGTCGGGAACCTTAAACATTGTGAGACCTTATGAACGTGGAGATAGTGTTGAAGTGACTTCCACATTTCATTCCTGGTTAAGAATGGACAGTTCTGAATGAAAAAAACATAGGTAAACTTAACTGCCTATTTTTATGTATGGGCAATTATAGTACATTTATTTTTAACATTGAAATTTTCAACCTATGTTTCACAGAGTCATTTCAATTAGGTTATCAAGAAGAGTACAATGTAAATAAGAACTAATGTAATTTAGGTCTACTCAGATATTTAATATGCATATACAAGCGTATTTGAGTATATGTGGACCTGCCTCCCTTCTCCACCACCTATCATCTTTCTAGTCTATCTTTGCTACAAATATAAATGCATTATGAGAAAAAAAAATTACTGACTGAATAGAGTCAGAGACATTAAATTAAGCAAGATCGTTCATGAATTAAATCATATAACTTAAAAATATGTACCATAAACCTCTTTATAGTTTTTAGGGATAGAAATCTAATGCTGAGCTTCCTAGCAACCAAGAGAATTACTCATTCAATAAGATCATTAATAAAATCAGTATGACCCCTCTGAAAAACAATGTGTGAGAATCATTTCTCCTGCAGATTACCATAAAAGGACCCTGTATAATATAATGAACTGGATTTTTTAATAATGTCCTTATTTTAATTCAACAGTGTGTTCCATAGGGCTCAGTGTAAACTAAAAACATAATATTAAAGCCTAGTTCAGTGAAATTAGTTCTGGAAAAGGTTAGAACAATGCATTCCTAGTCCACAGGTGTTAAATTTAGATCTCTAAATGCAGGATTGGAAATTGGAAAGCCATTTAGGCCGAATTTGGCTACAGCTCTGTTGCATTTATCTTATCACTTTTATTTAGTTAGTTTGAATGAATGCCTAGGAACCAGTGTCTCTCAAACTAATTGTAGTGAAGCACCAGTTTTGTTTTTTTTAATGTCCTATCCTTCATGAATCAAGAATTTTATGAAATATAATTACAAATAAATTACTAGAGAAAAAGACAGACAAAAATACAAGTCTGCATTGTCTATTGGATTTAATAGACATAAATTACTTTCAACTTCTATAATATGTTCTGAGTGCTTCTTCTCAGTTTCTGCATTTATTATGGTCCAGTAAGAATCACTTTGTGAAATAGTCTTGGCATGTAAAACATGCTTTGAGTAACACCATTGTCTTGATGAAGGCTATCACTTCATTTCTCCACTTCCCACTGTGACTCAGTGTCTTATACTAGACCTATTTCATTCATTTACATTGTCGGCTTGGCAACTGGGAGTAGTAAAATTTTGGACCAATTGCCTGAGGCAATAGTCAATTCTTCAAAAAATGTTAATGCACGCAATTAAGATTTTAATGAATATTAGACGAAGGGAGTCAAAATGCCATTTCCTGAAGAGTTACTAGGGCACAAATATTCTGTAGTACCACCTAAGAATACACCCTCTGTTAAATAGCGTGCAGTTCATGGTAGGGAGCAGATAATCTTTTGGCAGGCCAAGTTGCTGCACGGAGTTCTGTTCTTAGGAAGCGGCTCCCCTAACTGCGTGGAGGTAAGCGGCCTCTGTCTATGATTTCTAGTCTTGGCTCCAACACATAGTAACCACTCCAGCAAGCCATGTAACTACTCTGAATTAACATTTTCTTATCTACTAATCAGTATGAAAAGCCTATCTCAGTAACAACATATTTTATTCTAAAGATCAAAATAAAATAATGTGTATCAACACTTTGGAATGATGCAAAGTGTGATCTGAATATATTAGGTTATTTGTTTTGTTTATGCACATGCATTCGAATGTTCAAATAGCAAGGAATTCAAAATAAAGTGAAACAGTCATGGCTGCAAGAGTGCAACTTTTGAGGTGTCATTGACACATACTTTTATATATTTCACAAACCCTCAGCGTACCTATTATTGTTGTTTTTGGCAATTATCTTTCAGAGCAATATAAAACCTTAAAAATGTTTTATATTTACCTTTATTTTTACCATTTCTGTGGTTCTTCATGTCTTTATATGTAGATCCATGTTTCTGTCTGGTATCTTATTACTACCACATGAAGACCCTTTTGAAACATATTTTGTTGTACAGATTTGCTGCTTTCTTTTCATCCTTGATTTTCTGTAGTTTGAATTTGATATGTAGTGTGTATGTGTGTATGTATATTTAGTTTAGTTATCTTCTTTGGAGCTTTCCAGACTTCTTGGAAATGTGATTTGATAACTTTCATTATTTTTAAAAATTCTGAGGAAAACATCTAGACTGTAGCCTGATTTTTAAATAAAATTACTTCTCTCTCTTCAACTATTTCTTCTGCTTTGTTTTCTTCTTCTTCCCGTATTTCTATTACGTGTATAATAACCACTTAGTATTGTCTCAAACTCTTGGATATTCTGTTCTGATTTTTTCTTAATTTTACTCCTTTCTTTTTATCAGCTTGGTTATTATCTAAAGACCGTCTTCAAGCTCACAGATTCTTTCCTCAGAGATACTGAGTCTAGTAATAAGCATATTCAAGGAATCGTGATATGTGGTAATATTTCCTTTTACTTTTTACCATTTTCATTGGAATCTTTACTATAGCTTCCATTTCTCTGTTGAAATTCTCCATCTGTTCATGCATATTGTTCACCTGTTCCATTAAATCCTTTAACATACTAATTATTATATTAACGTCTCTGTCTGATAATTCAAAGTCTCAATCACTCTAAGTCTGGTTTCCTTCATTGCTTTGACTCTTGACAATGGGTTGTTTTGTTTCCTTGCATTTTTGTATAGTTTGTCATTTTTTATTAAACGACAAACCTTAAGTGTAAACAATTGAGACTGATGAAAACAATTTATGCCTGGAACAGGGCATGCCTCTTCTATGCTAAGGCCATTAATATGGGTCATTGAGCTAATCCCATTAGCAGGTGAACCTTAGCACATGAGATTTCTAATGCCTCATGCTTAGGATGGGAGCTTGGGACTTGAAGGTCATGGAATTTTTTGCTTTCCTTACAGTGGTGGCTTTGCACCTATTTTACTGAAGGAGGGTTCCCCCTGTCTCACACCTTTCAGTATTTCTTGTAAGTACCTGATGGAGGTCCACATAAAAGCAATAGTGAGTGAGTACAAACTCTCCTTTGTCAGGGGTTACAAGAGGGTCTACACTGTCATTCTAGCCCGTGGTGACCAGGTTGTTTTATACTCTGCCATATATTACACCATTTGCATGACCTTTTTTTCCCTGGAGACATCTACCCATGGGTTAACAACTCTGGATATTGGTTTGCATATTTGAACTCAGCTTTCTGATGGATTCAAGAAAAGTTATAATTTTGTAATTCACCTGCCTTTCTCTACTGTTATGGTGGGATAAACACTCCTTCCAGTTTTGTTCAGCCTGGGTATAACAAGAATCCTTCAGTTCATGAGCTTTGATTCTTGGGGAAAAATTTCATACCACTGTAAAGTACAGAATTTATTTTCCAAGAGTCCACTTAATTTTGCCATGAAAGTATGATTCTAATTAGTTCCTCTGTGTTCACTATATGCTACTTGCTGCATTACTATATAATATTCTGAAATGTCCAAAATTATCCTAGTGGCCTGGAAGAGTGAATGTCACTTGCTAATTACCTAATTGGAAAATACACTCATTTCATTTGTTATAGACTGAAATGATTATTTCTTTCCAAATTATTAAGTATGGGGAAAACAGGATTTATTGAATGAGAATTCATAGTGTTTAAGGGATTTCTACATATTATCTAATTCCACATTCACAATAATCATGCAAAAATTTTACAAAAGGAGAAAAAGAGTCTTAGAGATATTAAGAAATTTAACTTTGGTCTCTTGGCTAATAAAAATTCAGACAGAAATATGAACCCAGTTTTCTTATTACGGATCTATTCATTACTTCTATATAATGCAGTGTTTCCATGGAGCCAGATGAAGTCATTAAGCGACCTTCCATGTTTCCCATAAAACTTAATCTGTCTTGTGTCTGATTCACTACATCCTTTTTCTTCTTCTAAATAACATGTAAATTTCATCAGTTCTAAAGTATTTATGTGTTAATGTTGCTATTAAAGTAACAAGGCCATGTAGGGACAAGACAGTTACCAAAATCCTTTTTACTATAAGGAAAACAATAAAAATTCAGCTAATCAAAATTTTAGAATTCTTAAACTTCAAAAATGACTCTGGAACAAAAATAAAGCCCTTGAATTGAAGTGAAGTGTAAAGACGGCCAGTCCATGAACAACCAGCAAACACACAAGAGACAGAGCCCATCACTTCATCTGCTCTTTCAAGTTCATGCACAGAAGGAAAAGGGGCTGTCTGTTAGGGAAAGGCTTTTGTTCATGTTTTTGTTGCTTTTAGAATAAGAGCAAGTAATAAGAGGCATAGAAGTTGAAGCATAGGAGCAACAGAAGTTAAAAACTTAGAGGAAAAAGGATGGGCAGAAGTGCATCAGACTTCAGGGTTGGTAGCACTGGTTCTAAGAGCAGTAATGATAGGGGTGGGGTGCAAGGCAGGCATGCATGAGCAGCAGACGTTTGAACATCACAGAAAAAAGTTCTATGACAAAGAAATGAAGAAAGAACATCTGTGTCTCAGGGCAAAAGGTGACAGGGAAGTAGGCTCATCTTTAGTCAACCTCTTGGATAAAGGGGAAGGAGTATCAGAGACTTGAAACTTCTGAGGGTTAGAAGAAAAATCCATCCTGGATAATATAAATCAGAGATTCCCAAACATTTGATGATTAAGCAAAGCCTTACATTTTATTTTGCGGTCCCCGCTCAATTTCTAAAAGTATGTAAGCTATACAGAATCTTAAAGTTTCACAATAAATATGAAGTAATTTTAAATGCTTCAGGTTATCACAAAACTAGACAGAAGCATCCGAATTTTGATATTTACATGGCTATGTGAACCAATTATCATAAGAACTCTTAAAGATTATTCTAGCTCATTCTACACATCTTCTATTCAGTTATTCCTTGGGGGACATAATTTTCTAAAATATATGATGGTAAGGTTAAAATGGGCATGTTACCCTCTGTTCACCTCCATAATTACCCACCATGGTTCAGTTGGGGAACTAGGCACTAAGATGTGATGTTGTAAAGTCATAATATGGTACAGACAAGCCTGGGCACTATCCTATTTAACACAGAGGAAGGGCATATGTTTCCAGCCTGGGGTATAGGAAATGTCTATTAGAGAAGATGACAGCTATGTTCAGTCTATGACACAGTCTACAATTAAGCAAAATAAACAGTGATGAGCTTTTTTTCTTTGATTATTTAGAAAAGTCTAGGCACCCTTCAAACTGGTATTAGAATAAAGTATTAAATAAAGTATTAGAGAAACATTAAGGCCATGGGAAATATGCATATACCCCCTTTTTGTTTAATGATTTTTATTTACAATCTACTATAATTACACAAAACTGATATTTTTTTTTATATCCTGTGTTTTAGGCTCAATTTTTTTTAACTACCTGACATAGAAATTCTCAATTCCTTAATATTCCCTACATTATTCCTTATATAGTCAGGAGCAACAAATTAAGAGTCTAATGTTGTATTTTAAATACAATATATTTACTTCAAACTTTTCTTTCTGGGTTTCTGTCTTAGTGAGAGATTCATCGATCTCAGGTCTCACATATTTAATTCTTAGGAAGTAGCAAAGATGAACATCTATCACACCGCAGATAAGGAACCTACAAAAACCAGCAGTTACTGAAATCTTCTGTCATGATGGGATACAATTCTACACATCTTATGAAAGAAGCTCTGGTTGCTTTTGTTCTGAACTATTTTTAAAATATGTTTGTAAAGTGAACAGCCTTCGAAGATAGCAATAGCATCTCCTTCTAGTGCAAAGGGAAGTACACACACCATCTGCTTTAAAAGCTTTGTATTCCTTACATTCAAGGTCCATTTCTTGTCATGTTTACATACAATTTGGTCTGCTCTGTGCTGTCTTATGGAAATTGGGGCTTAGGGAAACTGTGCAAAAATGCTGATACTTTTACTACTGCTATTGCTGTGAGTAGTAAATTGTTCTCTATCTCTGACCGAAGAGTCTCATGTTTTCTGCCAGCATCATCGATCTGTGGAAGGCTTTCGAGTCAGCTTAAAAGAAGACGAACATCTCAGACCCTTCAGAGTTATTGATAGGGTTGGTGATGAGGATGGGATGCTGACAGAGACATGGTGTTCTTTCTGGAAAAGGAGGGATGAGGGCTTCACAAGTCCATTAATGGGATTTGAAAGAAGTCTATAGGAATCAGTAGCAAATTATATAGTCAACTAGGCTCCACTTTTTTTGCCTGTTAATGAAGAAGCATTGAGGTCACTGTAGGCTAATTGGAAATAGGTAAAATACAGTTTCCAAAATACTGTTCTGATGCTAATTCACCTGTAGGTGGAAGGGCTTGCTTACCAATCTGGTGGCCAGCCTCTGATCTGAGGCACTGGTTACGGCTGGTTCTAAGATTTGTACTGGGTAAGTAGAAGAAGGTTGCTCCCAATTTCAGAAAATAGAGAGATGTTCAAATTTATTTAGTGTGAAAGGGTAAACTCCATAATGGAAACCATTGGAATCACTGTAACTTTTACTGGTTCACATGGGAAAGAAGGAGGCATGGCACATATTGCCTGTAAAGGAATAATGGCAAGTGGTATGTTGTCTAATGGCTAAAATACTCTTTCATTCTGTCACGCCAAACTTAAATCCATTTGAAAGTTACAGTATAATATGAGTTTTTTCCAGTGGGTGTGGCTTCTATAAAGGAGCTCTTTCTTGAGGAGATTTTCCTGAGATAGATAGAAAAAATCCAGGCAGTTCTTACTGCCCTGGATTGAATCTAGAATTCTGATGAAGTTGACCAATTGGATAATGAGAAAGAGACCTTAAATCAATCTAAATAAATTCTTGAAGTCATCACCATTGTGACTACCACTTCACCAGCCCTGATGTGGAAACTACTGAGAACTCAAGAGATGTTATATAGACAATGGGGCAGCTAATGCCCCAAATTAAGGTGGATTCATTCCTTTAAGAAGTTCACCCCTGTTCAGGCCAAGACTGAATCAACTATAAGCTGATTAGCAAAAAGCAATGTGGCTATAGTTTCTGAGTCCAGGGATTCCCAAGACTGAACTAGAAGGTATCCCCCATGAGGGACTTGCTCCCCCACATAGAGTATTGGGTGGACCAAAAATATTTGAAGTGCATTGGGTTATGCCATGAGCCATTGCCCTATAGTGTGAAACTGAAAGTACATATGAAGTTTTTCTTCTTTCCTGCTCCCTGATTCTCTCTGCCTCTCTACGTTGTCCTATGATTTAAAGAGAAGCATGATTAGAAGCCGAGGTACTACAGCCCCCAGCAGGGATCAAAGGACATATGCACCCCCCCTGAGCATGCTGAAGAATTCAGGGAAGAGAGGGAATCTAACTTTTATGATATGTTGCATATGGATGCCCAACTTGCTGTTTTGCCATATATATAGAATGCTCAGATTCAGCTAATGGGGTTTAGGCAGAATTCACAGTGGGAAACACAAGCTAACATGAGCTGAGGGTGGAAACTTTGGGGCCAATTTAAGGTACTATTTTTATTGTTTCTACTTCTGATTATGCAGTAGGAATTAATGTGTTATATGCTTATATTTCATCATCTATTAAGTGCCTGAAGAGATTATCACAATAGTAAAAGGCCATAAGAAGAAAGAAATGCTAATGGAACGTGTAAAACCCTTTCCAGTCTTCTCCCTCTTTCTTCACAGATGGTCCAACAGAAACAGTAGAAAATCCCAGGAGGAGAAAAGGAAATCACAGCCCTGATTATAGACTTGAAGATAACATGAAGAGTTAAGAGATGTAGTATCTTAATACAACAGCCCTGTATGGCCAGTAAAAAAGAACTGGAAGCTTAGATGGGATTGTCACCAACTGGTCATGTAACTGAGTCCACTGTACAGACTAAATGTTATACTATCCTGGACTGTGTCAGTGCTTCTTTCCCATCCCACTGCTTACTGAAGACAAAGACCAATTCCCTTTCATGTGTCACGGCCAACAATATACATTTATAGTCATGTCCTCACCCCCAAGTTCTACAGTTTACCTCCAGAGGTACCTAAATGCCGCTGCCATTTGTCATCAGTGGGTGGATAGTATGAGTGGCTCTACCTTTGGGTGTCAAAGCTTTAACTACATAATGAAATCTCGTTGATGATGTCAGAAGCTTCCATTAGCAATACCTTGGCTGTGGTGTTATCACACCTACACAAGCTGGGTGGCTGTTAAATCCTGACAAATTCAAGGCTCGGCTTGACAAAGTTTCCTAGACAGTATGGGCAGATTTGCGATGTTCAATCCCTCTGGCAGTTAAAAAAATACTGTCTATTCAACTGCAACCAACAAGATGCCCAGCATCGTACTGGACTCCAACTGGCGACAACATGTGCTTCACTTGGACATTCTACTTAGATCTTCATATCAGCTAATCCAAAAACTGGCATCCTTTGACTGTGGCCCAAATCAATACACTGTGTTGGAAACTGTCCATTAAGCTGTGGCATGCACTCTATATTCAGGGCCCCTAATAAACCTGTGAGATACATGTCTCTGTGGCTAGTAATTATGCTGACTAGAGCCTCTGGAAAAGGGAGACAGCTTCCATTTGCAGATGCCCATTTTTGTTTTGGACCGGTCGTCTCCCTAACATGCAGGGTACACTGTACTAGCTACGCCTCTTTTGCAAAACAGCTATTCGCTTGCTACTGAGCTCCTGTCAAACCCGAACGCCTGACCACGGAGTCTTGTGAACTGTCCGGCCCACTATTTTCATTTGGGATGGGTCAAAGTGAATGCCTAACCGTGTGAGAAAGCGTCCTACAGACCTCAGTCACCAAACGGAAATGGTGTGTTCAAGCACTCAGCTTGCCTGGCTTTCCTGGCATCTCAGTTTTACATGAAAAAAGAAAATGCCTCTCCCCAACTGTTGCAAGGGTCCTAAATTTAACTTTCTCCTGAATCTGCCATCGCCTGCCAGACAGCTCTGACCATGATTTGATCTACGTTCCCCTTAATCTTAGCAAGAAATGTATTAGAAACAGCAGAGGATGGTCCCAGCTTCTGCATTTCTCATGTGAAATACCTGTCAGCACCTCTGCATCTCCTTCCTACTGCCACTTCTGTAACTATTGTTTAGCCCTTCCCTGGGACAGACAAATGCCAGCAGGCTGTTGATATGGGCAAACAGGACAAGTTAGATTGACTGCCCTCATCAAGCCCCTCCTATACAAGCACTAGAATCAATTATTTATGCTTACCTTAGAGGATAAAATCTCAGACCCTTCATGGGGTCTCAAAAGTCTGCACGAATTGGCAATTAAATTAGCCCAGTTGTCTCCTGCAGAACAAGGCAGTAAAGCCATCATTACCATCCATTAACATATCACTATATTCCTTTGTATCACACAGTTTTACCTACTCAGTAAATAAATGGTCACTATCAAAGCAAATAGGGTAGACAGGTTTAAAGTTACCAGTAAATTTAAGTAGTTTTGGTTAAAGTAGTTTGTAGACATTTGATGTTGAATAGATAGTATATATATTGTTCACTGTCTCCCTTTCCTCTGTCTTCTGTACATTTCCCTTTGAATGTTCCTTGAAGATTGGATTTCTTAAAAAACAAACTTGATATTTCAGACATATTTTACATTTTCTTTAAAAATTACCCTATGAACTATGAAGACTGAATCAACCATTGGATTCATGAGTATGGAATTATCTATATCAGTTCAGAATAATAAGTTTCTGCATTATCAAAAAAACTTTGTTGGAGTTAAATATGGGAAGCAAGAAACACATGCTTTGTTAAAGATATATAAAATATTTTTGCACCAAGACTTAGTCAAGGCATACCTCCATCCATTTTGGCAAAGAATATTAGAAATATTAAAGCTCAGTTGTAGTCTTTTTTTCTATAGACATCCTTGTTCAATAACATGGTGTCTGACATAGGGTAAGGCCAGCTGTTGTCCCATTGCTTCTTCCTGGTTACTGTAAACTGCTTGAATCAGAACCTATGCTGTATTCATTCTCCTTTCTTTCACCACCCATTTCCTGCCATGTAGAAGGCCCTCAAGAAATAGAAGCTGAATTATACTCCCAAAAGTTAGGCTATGGGAGCCTCAGAAATATTTCTCCTTTCAGTTAAATCTGCATCTAATTGGTTTAAAGCAAGCCATTTCCTCAAACAAGGCTTCCTCCTTAGTGTTTGAACCAGCCACCCAGCAGTCCCAGATCACAGATTCCCCAAACTTCCATCAACGTAGACTCAGAGAGCTCAGGATTCTTGCACATCATGTAATCAAGCTATCAATCTATTACGGCGTTACTCTTCTTAGATGAGATGACACCGATGAGCCAGCATCACCAGGAATATATTGGAAAGCCTGTTTTTCACCCAGTAATGATGATGGTTCCCATTCATTTAGTTATTCACTGTCACTGATCTGCCTGGTCATCAGTGAAGAGAAAGCTGCAAGTGCCAGGATTCAACTGCAAACTTCAAACTTTGTGAAACAAATTTATCTTCCCCGATCACCTGAGCTAGTCACCCACAGACCTCAGGGACAAAATAACAAGAACACATGGATGCGCAAACTTTCTCTGTGGTGACAAAAAGATTAAGTAGTCATAGCAATTAAACCGTAAGTTTATTTCCCCCTTTTTCCTTACAGAAATCAAAATATGTTTTTAGGAATATTTTTCAATGAACTGTCTATTGAAGGTTAAAACAGCAGTATCCTTGGCATACGATTACCATGAAGGAAACTTATACCATAGGAATGAAGAATTTATAAATAAAATTTAGCAAAGATATTAAAAGACTTTTAGGTGGGCCTATGAGAGTTAAATTTTTTAAATATTTAAAGTATTTCCCAAGTTTTAACCTGGAGGTGGGAAAGAGTGAGCAGAGAAACATTTCTTTTAACAATGCTATTTTTACTTAATTTTGTTTTCAGTTTTCTTTAATACTGGAACTGATTTCTCCCTTATTTCCTTCTTAAAATAAGGGGGGAAACTAATTTTTACTTTATAGAAAGATACACAGCATGGAGTCCTGAGACCTGTATTCTAATTCTATTCCTATTAACTACTTAAGAACATTGGATAAGTTATTAGTAAAATGATGAGAATGGAATGGCTTCTATGTCCTCTAACAGATATCTAAATTCTGTGATGCCTTCTATAAAGAATGCCAACCATTCCATCCAACTAGCTAAATGAATAAAAGTGAATTTCACAATCACATGTAAAATTATAGAATCTAAATATTTCCCTTCTGAGGGATTTTTAATTGTATATTAGAGTTGATTTTATGAGAGTGTCACTTTGATAGCATTGTTGTAAATCTCTGATGGAATCATAAGGTTACTTTTGAAACAGCAGTTTTGCTTATTTGCTTTTAGAGAGTCCTTTTTGTTAAATACTCCTTCCACTATAGAATATAAATAGAAAATAAAGCCATTTGTAAACATTTATGTAATAATATGATACTTACATGTGTAATTTGGGGATTTTCTGAACTCAATATTTGAAGCATTTTGTAATACACAACTCTAATGAATTTGTAAATAACACAAAAATCCAAAAAAATTGAATAATATATTCACAAATGTAAATAAGAAAATATGAAAGTTATACATTAAGTTATGAAAATATATTTTGTAGTTATCCCTTAAGTGAATCTTCTTGCCTTCATAAGACACTAAATCACTTGGCTCTGTGTGAAGATATTGTAATTTCAGGTGTGTGTGAATATGTGCATTTGTTTTCTTTCAAGGTTTGTTTGTTAAATTTGTCTAGAACTTTATTCAGGTCAATTAGTTTACATAAAATAGTTTGCCTATAATTTCTGGGTTTTACTGAATAAATTCAATGAATCACTTCACACACAAAAATTGTATTTTTATTGCTGTAATTAAGGTGATATTTCTTAAAATCCAAGTTGGAAAACAGCTGTTATCCCAAATACCAAAATAGAACTTGTATTTACTTACCTTTACTTGAGTAAAGGATTTAAGCAAGTATCCACAGATTTCTACCTTTTTTTCTCTCTCTCTCTCTTCTCACCTGCTTTCTTTTCCTCAGCCTTCCCCACCTTCACCACAGACAAACCAAAAAATGGTTTCACATGAAATATTCAGCTAACAGCTGTCTATTGGTAAAATAATCATAACATTTCCACAATTTTTCATTGCTCTTTACCACTATACACCTTCAATTTAGATTCACCCCATCCTCTAGGTGGCACAGAATTATGAGCATTATAAGATGGACCTTAATGATATTCAAAGATCCCCCCTTCACATATTGGTATGGCTTATCTCCCTAAGTATAGTATTTAGCTGTTTTGCCTAGCCTTAATAATGATACTGACATTAAATTTAGGAGGATCTTGAGTTCCAGCTCACCAAGACTTCTTAAGAGAAATTCCTGCCATAGTTTACAGAAGATTATTTGCATTCTCATAGGCAATTCTGAGACCATTTTATTATTGCATGTATACAAGCATGCATCCTTACAAAAAGTACACTGCAACATTTCTGATATTACCTAGAATTTGATGTTAATTAGAATTATGTTACATTACATTGTCTTGCACTTGTCATTTACACAATTATGGGCAATAATTGATCAAAGTCACCATTGCTCCTTGTTTTCCCTTTTGTTCAACTGAGATGTATCTTTTCTAAAACAGATTAATTACTGTTGGACATGTTGTATACAGTAAGTGCTCCACAGTTATCCAAAGAGTAAAAGCATTTAGAGAAAAAAAATTTAGATCATCTTTTAACTCATAACTTCCCTACTTTTTAGCCATCTGGTATGACCACGTGTAAGTATTTGCAGTAATGGTAAATTTAAATAGTTTTGCATATTCTTCTTAGTCAAACACTTACTTTAACCAACTAAAATTTCCAAATTTAGAAATATAACAATGTGGTCATTCACAGCCCCTCCTGATTTTAGATGCAGCTCTCCACATTTACTTAAAACCATCTCCTGTCAGTGAGTTGCTCCTATTTAATTTCTGCCTGTGCCTACACAAGAAAAAAAGAAATAAAGGTTTGGATGCAGTCTGAGTTAAAACAAAATTTAAAAAATCCCTCACACTGGGGAAGGCAAGATTCGAAGGCAATCCTCACTAGACAAATCCTTTAAACAACTGTTCGACTTCCCCTTTTTATTTCTTGTGTAGGCAGACACTTGCTTAAGGTGAGGCAGCATCCATCTTTCTCCCTCAACTGTTGAGAGCAAGAACGCTAATTTAGTACTTGTTTCCTCAAAATTATTGAAAAAAAATATTATTAATACCAGAAAATTTGTATTCACACACCACATCCTCAAATGGGTACTTTTAAAGTTTCTAACCTTTATTTCTGAATACTCTTATCTGCATTAGTTAGAACACAAGAGCTACGACCGAGGATTTTAGAGATAAAATATGCAGAAATGAATACATGCACATCACTTCTTTAAAACACTAAATCATAAATTGTGTGAAGATGGTTTTTTTTAAGACTCCAATACAATTCAATATTTAAAATGTCTCTTCCTGTTCTCACTCATTCCTTCACCTCCTTTGCTTATATTCATTCAGTGAACACAACTCCTCTTCTCTCTCATACCAACTAGAAATATTAAAACATTAAACATGGTTTCAGAAGAAAGGGCTGCTGCTCTAAGAAAACTTCTATAGGAAGACGGTGTGGATGATAAGATACTACACAACACTCCAAGCTCCCACAGTGCAGGAGCTTTTCAGAACAACGTTTTGGGGTCCTACTCTACCTCTCTCCTAGCCACTTACCCCTAAAGAAAAATAAAGGTTTCAGCTTAGTGCAAACTTAAAAGATTTTTAAAGGGTGCTTCTATCTTCTCCTTCAAGGAAAAGCTGCTTAGCCTAGAGGAGCTGAGCTTTTCATGGTGTTGCTGAAGGAGATGCATCGCCCAGACAGGTGCACGTTTCTCAACCTGAAACTAAGGCTGATTCCGAGGCGCAGGTAAAACAGAAGCGTCCCCTCCACCAGCTAAGACGCCTCTCAAAGGATAGAACCAATGTGATCAACGTGAATAGTTGTACTCTTGAAGACAACAATAACAAAAAGTTTAAGTCTCAAAAGACTCGTGTTTTGCCTTTCTTGGCCCACGTCTGATCATACTGCAGGCAGCCCAGGTGCCGAGAAGCAGCAAAGTTTAACTGTGCCATCCAGGATCCCCGCGTGCCTGTGGCAGTTTCCTGCGGCGACTGTCGGGAGGGCCGGGCACCGTCGCGTCCAGGGAAGGAGGTCAGAACTCCCCGGGGGAGAAGGGGTACGGCGGGGCCGCGGCTTTGGGGAAGGAGGGCAGAGGGATCAAGGCCGGACTTGGGGAGCGGCTCTGTGAGCTCGGGCCGGGAATCGGGGCGCAGGTGCGGGCGGGCGCGGGCCGGCAGAGCGGGGAAGCGGCGGGGAGCGTGGGGCCCTGGGCGCGGGGGACCCTGCCTGGGGCGGCGGGGGCTGCAGGGGGTGGAAGCGCGGGAGCCGCCAGGCGCCGCCCCCGGGCGCGAGCGGGGGTCGGGCTGCCAGCAGGTGGAGTTGACGGCCAACTGGCCCTCGGGGACCACGGCGCGGCGCCCCCCGAGCGCCCCGGCCTGCGGGCGGCGGAGCCCCAGCGGGAGGGCGGCGGTCCCTCCCGAAGCCCGGGGGGCCCCTCCGCGCGCAGCCCGGGCGCCCGTCGCCCTGCGCTCCCGGGGCTACTCACCGTCCGGGGAGGCCGGCGCCAGCCGGGCGCGCGCGGGGCTGCGGGCGCAGGCGGCGGGCAGGGCCGGCAGCGGGGGCGGCGCGGTCCGGGGCGCGGGGCCAGGGCCGGGGGGCGCCGGGCGGCGGCCGCGGCGGCGGGGCTCAGGGCGCGGCGGGCCGGGAGCGCGGTGGGTCCGCAGCTGCCGGGCGGCGCGCGCGCTCTGCCCATCGCCGGCTCCGCGGCCGCCGCGCTGCCGCCGGGCGGGGGACGGGGGGCGGGGAGGGGAGGCGCGCGGCGGGGAGGGAGGGACGGAGCGCGGGCGGGGAGGGCGAGGAGCGGGGCGGGGACCGCCCGGGGGCGGCGCACGAGCCCCGCGCAGGGTCCGACCCCAAGAGCGCGGAAGGAGAACCCGGGAAGAAGGGACGCGTGCCCCGCGCCCCCCGCCCGACCCCTTCGCGCCTTTTCCTCCCTTGGCCCGGGCTGCGGGTGTCCCAGGCTCGGCCGCAGGCCCGGCATTCAGAGCGCAGGGGAGGGTGCTGACCCTGGGGGCGGCCGCGAGCGCGCCCGGCGCCACGGGCCTGAGGCACCTGTGCGCCCACCGAGCGCCGCCGGCCCATGGCGGCGGCTCCCCAGCCGAGATCCGCAGGCCCTTGCTCTTTCTCCCTTTCCGGTCAGATTATGATCATGCATGTGCATCCATGACATCGGTGGGGTCCCCACTATTGCTGTCTGCTTCCCTGGGCGCTCTTTGGCACACGGTGTCCAGCCAGAAGGCGCTGGCAGGGAGCTCAATGCAGGCAACCACCGCCAGCTCCTCGGAGCTGTTGTCCACACGGGGGTGGTGCCGTTTGTTTGTGGCCAGGTTAAACAACAAACAGGGTAAAAACGGGAAAAAAAGCTGAAAGAAGAAAAAGAAAGGAAAAAAAAAAACGTCCTAAGCCCAATTGCCTGGGACCACGTTCTCAGTGACTTAGGACGGTTTTATGTGTGAAGGGCACAGGGACAGCCCCTCACCTTCTGTCTTGGTTTTCCTTCTGTTTCCCAACATCCTAAAAAATTAGAACACAGTTTAACACGTTTAATTCAAATATTTCTCAATCATTTTATTACAGAGCGTTTCGTTTTTACCCAAATTCTCCTAGGATTGGACTTGCTTTCCTATTGTGGATTTTCTTTGCTCTGTTAGATTGTGAACTCATCCTGTTTATTTGCAAACTATAGAGTCACATAAAAATAGATATTGTATTGAGGGCCTGTACTCACAAGGTAGAGGGGGTGAATCCACACATTCAGTAAATATAAAAACAATTGGCACATTATTGACTGATTTGCATGAACCATAATTTTGTTTCATAATCTTCACGTGGCAGTTGAGGGTAGGCAGGGAGCAAGTAGACACATAACATGTATGAAAGATATAATAGAAAAATTACTCCCCTCAAATAACAATATATAGAGTGATTATTCCCTGTGAGCACCTTGGAAAGCAAGAATTTCTGATTTTGTTTGCATGTGTGTACGTGTGTGCGCGTGCATGTGTACGGGTGTGTGTGCGTGTGTGTGTGTGTAGGGTAATTTTAGTAGTCTTTCAGTTAGTTGAGTCACTTTTTAAAAGCCTGAAGGATTTTATCCTTTAGAGAAAAAAGGCACTTTATTTTACCTGTTTGTCTTGCATAATACATGTACATAATTAAAATAGGTGCATAAATGGTACTTGCATTATGGAGAAACATTTTAAATGCAAAGGCCTACCCAAATATTGATGAAAAGCTTTTAGCTCTTCCCATATGCATTCAGATGAGGAAAAAATAACATTGGTGATGAAGTATGACTTGATGGTCTGAATTTTTTCAACTTGCTATAATCTTTCCTGGGGAGTATATCTGCCAATGAAAGTATTTGTTTTCACGTCTACCTGATAAACTGAATGAGAGAGGCATCTCTTCATTAAGAGCAACAGATATCAAACTCCTCTAATACACCTCAGGTTTAAGAGGCATATGCTACTGTTCAGATGCTGGTCATTGCATATGCAAATGAACCATATGCTACTCGTAGGAGGAAAATGGTTGTTGAAGACCTATACCTCATTCGACAGTCTCAGTGGCGTCTATATTATGGGCTTGAGCATTTTTACATACAAGTGGTTACTTGGGCAGGGAGTCGTTGCCAAGAATTAAATCTCCATTTTCTAGTCCCTGTTTAAGATATTCCTCACGCTCTCTTTCCTAAGGTAATCCATCTTTGAGAATTTTTGCTATTTTCCTCCTCTACTTGATCATGAAACTGTAATAGCAATATCTGTATAGTCTTTTTATGATTGCAAAAAGGTAAAGAACAAAATGCAAACTTAACTGCCTTAAAGCAAAGCAAAGAGAAGGGATGGCATTTAGAGCACAGCAAGACAAGTTTCTAACGCCTTACTCCCCAGCTACTTGGTGGCCAGAGATAAAAATAGGATGATAAAAGATGAAATGGCATTCCCGTTCTCCAGCTGGAGAGACCTGGATTTCAGTTTAGGTTCTCAGGCTGGGTGAAAACTTTCTGTCACCTCTACCACAGTGTTCTCTCCCTGTTACATTTCCTTGCTCTTCCTTCTACATCTGCTTTAGTGTTACACTGTGTTATGCATTAAAACATGGGAAGCAAAATAAATAAATAAAATTAAAAACTTTCTTTTAAACACTGACCCTTAAAAATAATTCTCACACTGAAATTTTCTGAAATCAGAAAGATTGAAAACCCTGTCTTTGAACAAATCCTGCACAGGTGACAAAGAGACTGGTTAGTGAAGGAAATGTCATTTATCTAGTTACTGAACACACATATTGAATAAGCACCCCTGTGGGCACGTACTGTGTTAGGGTCTGGGGCTATCACATTGAGGAAAACTTGTAACTGTTCCCTCATGAAGCTTGAAGTCTAATGGTCCTACAGAAGTGTTTTTTAACTAAGATGTGATGATGGTGACTACGATAACAATAATAAACTAAGCCCAAAGAAGAAACATTTATTAATTAAATTATAGGCATTAAGAAGATTAGGGGTAAAGGAATATACATTATTAGGCTCTTCTTGGGCCACTTCTTATCTGAGTTGTTGGAAAAAAAGAGGAGAAAGAGAGGTTAGGGACAAAAGTAACATTTATTGCAGTGAAAGAAAACAATTGAATTTGTTTTAGGTCAGTTAAAATGTTGATGAACCTTAATTGATAAAAATAAACATCTGTTTTTATTGGTGGGAAAAAATAGAGAGTAACAAATATCTTGGAGGTTGTAGAGATTCCTGAGCAATCATGTATGTGCTGTGTAATACACACGATTGGTACTGCTGAACACACGGCGAACAGGACCTGGAGAGAAGATGATAACAAAAATCAGCCATTTTCCCTCTCTCCTTCTGAAAAATACACCAAAGCAACAAGGAGAAATTTTTTTAAAACTATGAATTCTTTTTTCAGCAAAATCAGGAGATAGATAATCTGCAGTTTCCAAAATGTATGTAAAAGATACAAAA
The DNA here is from genome assembly GCF_030020395.1 of Manis pentadactyla. Lineage (NCBI taxonomy): Eukaryota > Metazoa > Chordata > Mammalia > Pholidota > Manidae > Manis > Manis pentadactyla. The sequence continues at coordinate 98,975,370 of NC_080030.1, read as the reverse complement.
CTGCTGAGATCAACCAAAAGTCACAGAAAAGGAAGTAAGGAGAGAAAGATAGTGGGGCCAATGACGTCTAATCTTAGAAAGCATCAATACAAATATAATTCCTCCAAGGGAGAGTTTCACTCTGTATTGCAAAACTCTTTCCCTTCATTATAACAATAGATTCAGGAACTGAAACTGGGCTATAGTTACAAAGGTAAGAAAGGAAGAAGCATGGCAAGTTGTGGTTAATCTCACAAAACCCAAGATAGGTATACTTCTTGAAGGTGACTTCTCATCTGGATTTACCAAACTCTTTCCTCTTACTTACAGTAAAATGTCTGAGAATTGGAGTGAGTAGGGCTGGTGATAAAAGCCCTCTTGGATATGTCCTGTCCGAGGTAATGGAGGGCTACACAAAGGTTAAACAGAAGAGATGTTTGCAAAAAGCAGTTGATCTCTTCATCATCAAAGACCACGGAACCTTTGTAAATTGCAGATGGCTAGTTTCTTCTTCCCTTTTCCCAGGAACCTAGAGGAGAAAATTTTAACTTGGTTAATTATGAGTAATAAAAAAAGAATGGGCACAATATCAATACAAAAATAATATAGGACAAGACTTACAGAGGAGCATCAAGTTGTTGTACCAATTGTTGAGGAATGCATACCAAAACAGTGTTGCCCTGAAGAAGTTGAAAAATTTGTCCTAACATTCTGCCATGATATTTCATAAAGGGACTGGGAAGGAATTGCTTCTGTGAAGGAAAATCACGAGGCACAAATGCAAGAACTTGGGTTGAGGGAATTAAAGGACCTGACGACCCAAAGCTGGCGTAATGCAGGAAAGAAGTGGATCTAAAAACAAAACCACCACAAATTAAGAATGAATGTGGAATAATTACAAGGTAAAGTGCACTCTGAGTTAAACACAGTAAGGAAAAAGAAGGCAGAGATGAGAAAGCCTAGCGATTGAATTGCAAATAAAGAGAGAAACTGAACTAGAGAGAATATGAAAGATGGAGAAGATGGGCAAAGGTAATCCACTGCATATGTAATTAGAGACCCTGAGAAAGAAAAACAAATAATGGAAAAATAAACATTGAAATATATTGTTAAAGAAAGGAACATTGTTGAAATGAAAGAAGACTTGAAATTTCATTTTTAAAGGACTCAATGATTATCAGGGAAAATTGTCATCACATAAGATGTTTCCACGTTACAGTAACTAGAATTTAAATATAATACAGAATCTTCTGGGCATGCAGGCAGAAACAATCAATAATGTGTAGGAAAATATTGAGACTGGCCTCAGATTTCTTCACTGCATTTCTTCATGCATTCATAGCGGAGTAGTCTTTCAAAATCAGTAGAGGAAAGCTCGTAAGATATCAAAGAAAATAAAGTGAGAGCTAAGGGTTTTTATTTTATTTTATTTTATTTTTAGCCAGTCTTTCAAATGTAACAGTTGGACACAGTTTTGAATACACAAGAATAAAGGAAAATTATTCTCATGAACCTGTCTTCAAAATAGAGGATGGAATTTAACTTTATAGGAGATAAATAGAAGAGGCGTCCTGGATCGAGGTTTGATTGTAAGCATTGAATGTATTGAACTGTTGATCAGAAATGTGAGGATACGCAGATTAGAGCAAAATAATAAATGCAAATTTCATAGATCCTGACCATGTAAAAATGATATATCTAAACAAAATTTGGATGAGAAGAGTAAAAGAAGATGGGATATGAAAGCATTTCTAGTGGTCAAGAGTCAAAGAAAATCACTTGAGAAATAACTAGTGTAACATACTTAACAATATAAAACTAAACCATAGCTAAGTTAATATTAAATAAATCATGTAGTAAGGAGGAAGACAGGGAGGAACAAGAAACACTGATCTTTATCATTACTTATTTTAGCAAACTAGCAGATATAGTCTATAAAAATAGAGAAATGCAGTTAATTTTTAAAGGAATAATTATAAAAATAACAAAGAACAAAATAAAAATCATAAATATTGAGAAAATAGACCACAGAGTGTAGGAGTGTTATGAAGTTAGAAGACATAACCATAGCATGAAGCAATATGGCAGAACTAAGAGTAAACATATCCTTCATATCAATAAATGTAAACAAGGTTGTCTCATTTTCTAAGAAAAATACAGATTGTTAGATTGGATCACAAAGCAAAATAGAATTTTAGCCTTATATCCAGAACAAGAAAACTCAGAATGTTTGAAAAATGAAAGGATAGGGAAACATATACCAGGCAAATGCATACAAAGAAAAGCAGGAATTGCAATCTTAATCAAAGACAAGATGTCATACAAACCAAAAGCATGTTAAACAAGGTGAAGAAAGATAGTTTATGATTACAGTTATGGGAACCTTGCTATGTATACAAAAGAATTGTGACTATCTATGTGCCAAATAGTACAGTACCAACATAACTACATCAGAAATAATAATTCTATAAGAAGATAGCATGAAGTCCACTATTAATAGGAGTCAATACATTTGATTCATGAGAGTTCAAATGTACAGACAATAAGATATTAATGATTAACTATTATAATACTCTTGCCAGACCAATCTTATGAGCATCACTGGAAAATCCTAGTTAAAATTTTAAGAAATGCACCCTATAAACACCTTAAAAATAACACAATGCCATCAAGTGTGTGTTTTCTTTCCAAGAATATAAGAATGTTTCTATACTAGAAAAGATATTAACATACTTTATCATTTCCGTCATCTATAAAATCAAAATAAAATATCAGTACCCACCTTATGGAAAGTTTTACAATGATTTATAGAGTTACTGCATACAAATCTTTAGCAAGAGTTCCTGGAATATAGTTAGTCCTTTATAAATGTTATCTGTTGTGTTTATCTGCTTTCCTAAGATATTAAAAAATGAGTATGCTTACGATAGTAATATAATTCTTGTTTTCATTTTCTTGGATAATAAACTTCGTGTTGACTTATTAATGTGGTGTTCTCATCTTTTGCCCCTTCCTCTCTAGGTTTTCATTATTATTTTTCAGGACCTCCATTCTTTTTGCATTACTGTTAAAATCCTGCTAAGCATTAAAATGAATTTGCAAATTCTGAGTATACTGCAAACTACCCATTTAAAATAATTTCAAATTGTAATAGTAATATATTAGTGCACTCTCACTTTTTTTAAATAGACTATTTTTTAGAGCAGTTTTAGGTTCACAGCAAGATTGAGCAGAAGGTACCGAGAGTTCCCATACACCCCTGGCCTCCTCTCTGCACACAAGCTCCCCCGCTATCTACATTCTGCTCCAATTGATGAGCCTGTATTGACGTCATTATCACTTGGCCTGTAGTTTATATTAGGGCTCATTCTTGGTGTCGTACATTTTATGGGTTTTGACAAACATTTAATGACGTATGTCCCTCATTAGAGTATCATACAGAATAGTTTCACAGCACTGAAACTCCCCTGTGCCCCACCTATTCATCCCTCCCTCTCCCCGACGCCCTGACAACTACTGATTTTTTTCACTGTCACCATAGTTTGGTGTTTTCCAGAGCGTCACACCCGAATCACACAGTATGCAGACTTTTCAGGTTGACGTTTTTCTCTTAATAAGATGCATTTAGGATTCTTGTACGTTTCTTATATGGCCTTTTTTTTTTTTTTCACTGAATTCTCCTTTTTAAAATATTAAGACTGTCACCAGCTTTGTTTTTGCTAGTCTTGGGCCAGTATATTTTATTGAATCAATATATATAAAATTTTCTGAGCTTTCGCCTCCTACGTGTTTAATAAGTGGCATATATGTAGAATATCTTTGTAAGATACCATGAAATTTTGTTTTAGAAGATGAGTTTAACTTCACACTCATGAAGCATATTACCTTTGGACCATCACATTTTGCTATGGTTATTTACTATGGTTATTCCTTTTCCTTTTTTATTTTTTTCCTTGTTGAGTTACTTGACTTCCGTTCCATTTTGTATTGGTTTGGCGTTTATTTCCTTTTCGTTTTACATTTCTTATCATTCCCAGATTCATTTTCATTCCAGTAGTTATCTTCAAATTTTTGACATCAATATCTTAGACTGAATTGTTATATCAAAAATAAAAATTTATCATTGGCAATATCCTACCCTGAAAGAGAGAAAAAGGTGACCATCCTCTGAAGTACCTCAGCGTCCCATGTTAATCCACCTCACTTCTTGCCTCATCACACTTGCATTCATATTGTTCCCTTTTGGAGTTTAGTATTAAATCATTAGTAAATATTTTTAACCATGCTTTATCAAATTTCAGTAACATTTATTCATTTCTTTTTTCAATTATTATTCATCATACTATCTTTTTCAAAGCCTTTGCTGAATAATCTGTTTGAACTACTATCTAAATGTGTATATGTATGTGTGTGTGTGTGTGTGTGTGTGTGTGTGTGTGTGTGTGTGTGTGTGTATTCAATAACAAAGAAAATGAATATTCTTTCGGACATACAAGGCTCATTGAAACTATGTATACAATATATTTTATATACAGTTTACATATGTTGTATATTTATATTACATATAATTTATATATCAATATATAACAGTCCTTATATCTAACTATATGTGTAATAATTATGTAATTATTTATACAATATTTTATATATATTGTATATCATACATAACATAAACTGTAATATATATTATATGTATATTTCCAATGGGCCCTGTATTACTGAAAGGATATTCATTTTATCTTTGCCCTTGAATTATTTTATATTTGCCCTTGAATTATGGAAAAATGAAGTTATTATAGTTTATAATTCTAGGTCCACTGTTACACTTCCTCAGATAAATGACACTGACATATTTTTTCTTCTTTCCAACGTTGCTGGTAGGAAGTCTAATGTTACATGTTTCTTTATTTTTAAGCAACCTCTCTTTTCTTACTCTTCAGTTTTAGGAATTTATTTGTTTTTTTCTATTCATCCTTCTCTGAAGTGTCACTTTAACGTTTTATACTGTTTGACACTTGGTAGGCTTCTTCCAACTAAAAATTGGGTTTGGAAATTACAATTAATTTTTAAAAACTGTTTCCTGGTGTTTTTCCATTTTCTTCTTCTGAATTGTCTACTAGGTAAATGTGAGGAGAGAGTTAATATAGCACAGTTTAGCTGCTCAATACTTGCATGCTTCCAAGTGAGACTGGTTCCAGGACTGACTCACAATTTCTTTGCAATTCTTATTTATCTATTTACAGTCTACCTTACTTTATCTTATTTACAGTCTACCTCCAGTGGCTGCTCAGTGGCCCTCAGAAAGTCCTTTACGTTAATGACTAAAGATATTCATTCACACACCTAGAGGAATGGACTGTGGTATTCTAGATTGTCAGGGATTCCTTCGCACAAAAATCAAGATTGATGATGTGCACCTGGTTTCACTGTTGAGGGTCCTCAGTGTCAGTTACCATGATTGGTTGCTTAGCAGGATTTGCCTAGGTGGCGAGACCCATTAAAACCTCAGACCCTGAAGACTGGAGTGATTTTCCTTGGCCAGAGTTATTTCACACAGGTTCCCATGGTTCACTGCTAGAGAGGAAGCGCATTCTTCGTTGAGACATAGAAGGACTCAGAAGCAGCATATATTTTACTTACTATTTCTACTCTGTATCGTTTTGCTCTAATAATCCATAGCCATGAGTAAAACTTGCTTGGAATCCTATAAATAAAACGTGCATGGTATTGACATCCCCAAAACAACAAATGTTGAAACATTTGAATTTAGCCTCTATTTCTTTTCAGTTTTCATTCAAACATTTCATCTTTTTATCCTTGTTATCATTTGAAGTGATTTCTTAATTTGATTTTCTACTTTACCAAATTTTCATGTAAATAAACCTGATCTTTTGTTTATCCTATCTATTGAGGGGTTTTTGTTATTGTTTATGTCAATAATTATACTTCCCCTTTACAAACCTTGATTTGGTTCTGTGCAAAATTTCTGGTTCTTTTGCAAAATTGCCTCATCTTGATGCATAGCCACTTGTTATTTTACATAACCTACCTTTCTTGCTTCATAGATATCCTTGCATAAGTTTTCTCTGTGTAGAAAGTATATTTGAGTATTTAAACATTTTTCAGATTGTGATATTACCATTTCCACAAGATAAGTCCTTCTTTTGTTGAGAATATTGTCTTTTCATCTATTGGGCATGGTCTCATGGTTGTGCTGTCACGTGGTATAACATGTTATGGTGTAACAGTTATTTGGCAGGGAGAGAGGCGAAGGCCCTGTAACGGTACAATCCCTATCTACTTAATGTGGTGCTGTTTCACCTTTGGTTTTGAAAGGGAGAAGGGGGAGATGAAATAACAGGTGGGAATTATGATTCCAGCTCCCAGATTTGAGTGGTTTTAGGTACCAATTCTATGTATTCTGCAACATCTCAGCCACCAGAAGAGTTGGGTGAAATTGGACTTTGTTATCATATGCATTTTTTTATTTATATTTCTCATTCATAAAATTTCCTTTTCTGTTTTGCTTACATTATGTTTATGAGACTATGTAATATATATATGCATTTATGTTTATTTAGATTTTTCTTGATCTTCAGGAATTTATTGAAGCTGTTCAAATACCCCTATAGACATCCGTATCATTCACCAGATCTCCATTTTAATATTTTGGTCCAGCTTCTTGCTTGCCCCAAATTTCATCATTGCCCAGGCTGATATGATGTTGATCAGTTACCACTGATTGTTTTCAACAAATACCCCAGGGAAAAGGGTCTTCTCACTGTGCTAGTGTGAGTGTTGAGTCATGTCAAATAAAGAAAATCCCTGTGACTGGAACTTTTTGAGGTAAGCCAGACAGATCAAATCATTAAATTATCTGGGGATGGGATTCTTTGTGGAGCTCATATACAGTCTACCCCCTCCAGTGGCTGCTATGCTGCTGGTTTTCACAGCTGGTGTGTTTACAGAGCTATTGGTTTCAAGACCACTTCAAAGCTTGAGACAAGGGAACTGGAATAGAAGTTAAAATGTGACTTAAGGAATTTTTGTTATCCGATAACTGCTCTTAAGGAATTTTTGTTCTTCGATAACTGCTCCTCAAATTGTTGCAAGCACTTGGTTAATTTCCAAAGTTCTGAAAAAGTTGATTTTCATAATTTTTGACTGCACTTTCATTGCTTTTTTTGGAGATATTCAGTGGTTCTGTGTTACTGTAACAGCACCCACCCCGCCATAGGTTCTTCTTGTATTGTTTGACTAATGCAAATCCCATGGTTATATCTAATACCAAGTGCACAAAGAAGTTCCATACTACCATTTTCCAGAATGATAGCTGAATTTATTTAGTGAATGGCTCTACTAGATGGCAACCACTACACTGAGTGTATTAGATATTACTTGGCAAATCAGTTGAATCAATATGTTTCATATTGCTTTGTCATGATGACCCCATCAGTATAATGATCTTATGGTTTAATTTGTTTAGAAATGTCATGGTTCTAATCAGAAAAAAATTCTAGTTTCTAACCAATAGCCAACAAACATCTCTACTTTTAAGGGCATTTTTATATACATTTTGCTACAATATTAAAATTAGACCAGAGGACCAGAGCATTAAAATGATCTATTATGCCATATTTTACCAAATTTCTTTTATTTACTTTTTGTGTGCAATTCTTATAACATCACAACAACATTTAAATCTGAGTCTTGTGTGATATTATAGAGAGAATGGGGTGTATGTATTCTAGTAGTGCACTACTTATTCACTCTTGAAAGCAGTCCTTAATTAAAACATAAGCAGTGATGTAATTTTTTAACCAATAGAAACAAATACATGTAGTCAACTGTATACACAGAAATAGCAAAAGAGCCTCTATCCCAATATTTGAAAAAAATGTAATATAACCTGCCTGAAAAGTTAATGTGTTTATTCTACATAGAAATTTGGATAGGTTGCTTTATATTAGAGTTTCTTAATAAATATACACAGATGTACACATCTGTTTGAATCAAATATTTGTAGAGTTCTTGAAATAGCTTTATAAAATCTCAGGTTTCCAAGAAACACAACTGGGAGTCTTGAGACATTTTTTCCTGTGAAGTCCTCAAAGTGAACACATAGCCGAAGGTGTAAATATGGGAACACAGAGAAAATGAGGAAAGAAAAGTTCAAATATGCTGAAATCAAAGATAGACAGTGAAGGAGCAGCAACTGAAGTGACCTGTTCTGTTGGCCCTCTAGACATTACCCAGTCCCTCAAGGTAGACCTACCAGCTATCTTCCCTGTGTTCCCATATTACTTTGTTCACTACTCTTACTACTAACCATTGCCTTCCTTACAGTATAAATAAGTTTCTATCTCCCTTATGAGTTTGCGAAGACTCCACAGGAAAAAGCAATTGTTAGGCATATTTTTAATGTCCCATCACTAACAAATAGCAGAAGAAATACTTTTGAAATATTTGTAGAGGAAACAATGAATGAATATGCAGTTGATGAAATTAATCCAATAATTCTTTGCAAAAAATTTGGGTAGTTTATAGTTTAAGGCCATTTTATAGTTGTGAAACTGGAGCTGAAAATTATAAATAACTTTTCCTTTGAAAAACCTACTTCTACACCATGATCGTAATACTATAGAAAAACACTGTCATTTATAAGAGTGGTAAGTGGGGGTGAGGGTGGGTGTGCCCAGGTGAAGGTGATGATGACCTCATATTAATTATAATTTCAAATTAATAGTCAAAAAAGTAGTTTGAGTTTTTGGCAGGATAAAATGAGAACTTCTCAGAGAAAAGTTTTCACTAAATACATATCTCTGGAGTCAGAGAAATCATGTCATTATAAAAAGAAAAGCATTAACAAATTGAAGAATATACAATAGAATTAAATTGGATTACCTCCAACCCCTTCTAAATTATGAATATTTGTTTATGTCTCCTATATTAAATGAAGACTTAGTCTAACTTAAATCTGCATTTAGTAGAATCTTTGAGCAGCTAAAATCTACGTGGGCAAGCAGGACACTCGGAGAGTGAATTATAACCCCTTCTAGAAGACCAGAAATTAACTTATTTAGCAGTGAACTTTAAAGCTACATGAAGCTGTTAGAGAGAATGGGGTAGAGGGAATATACAGTATGGTTCAGATCGATTGACAAGTTTGGATTTCCTACATTAAGGAAACAACAGACCCATCGTACATTATGACAAAGTCTTGACCAACTTTCATTTCAAACTTGTCAGCTTTATTATAACAATAATAAAGCACCACAATTACAGACAACAACTTACTGAGCTTCTTTCATATTACCAGTGCTCTGCTAAGCATTTACTATTACCTTCTTTAGTCCTTACCAGTATCCAATGCTACTGGTATTAGAGACTAATTCTTGTCTTTCACTTGGCGGTTTTCTTTACAGCTGAGTAGCTACTTTCCAGGAAAGAACAGTATTGAAGGGAAAGTTGCTGGGCTCACTTCCATCCTGTCCATTCATACACTTCTCATGGAAAGAGAAACAGTATTGCTGAGCTGTGAAACTAGAACTCAGCACATGCAGGACACAGTTTCTTCTAGGGGCTGCCTGTTTGCATATGACACACACTCTTTCTGATTTGTCCTTTATGGAAAGTGCTGAAACTGCCCAACTGCTTTGCCTGGATTGAGGAAAGTGGTAGATAGCTAATTTGGACTTTAGAATTTAATCAGTGCTTTCTGATCTAGATTACCGAGATGAAAAATGGATATTCTGAAGTCTAACTTACTCCTGGGTATATCTTTTACTTGGATTTAAACTTTCATAATATAAGTAGCTATATTATAGAGGTGGAAAAACTGAGGCTCAGAGAGACTAAACCACACTAAAGGACATATAAATTATAAATAGTGAGTTGGGGTTTAAATCTCTCTGAACTTCTTACTTTCATATATGTACTATTTGGAGCCCCTTCACTTTTGCATGTCTACCCCCCAAGACATCCCTCTGGAGAGAGAATTGGGGAAGTTGGACTGTGCAATTTGTGGCCAAGTAGAATTATACTGTAAAATTGCCATTTTCAGAGTATATAGGCATAAAAGTGTTGCAAAAACAGTAAAAAAAAAAAGTGACCAGATTAGAAAAGAATTATGTAAACACAGAACCTTTTGCCCAGATGAACATGTAAGCACTTTAGTCAGTTTGGCTAGACTTTCATTATATTATATAATCTTATATATATTATGTTACATAATGAAGGAATAAACACATATACCATATGTAGATAGAATGCTGGTTTTTAAGAAATAAATTGAATCTCATGGCATTGAGTCATATTTGCTTTATGGTAATTTAGCTGCAGCTCTTTCTATTTTAACAGTATAAGATCGTTCATATTCCACCCCTGCAAGTAAATCCTTAATTTCTTTAATCAATAATTTTTCCACCAATTTCAAAAATCCAACCCTGATATTTGGAGAAGAACTTTTAAAATTATATTGTAGATTCCAAAGACTAGTTATTTATTTCCACAAAGTCTAGAAGTTTTTTATTTTTATTATTATATTTCTTGCTGTTTTTGGTCATGCCATCATCACTCATTAGTTTCAATTTTTTTTTCTTTTAATTTTGCATTTTAACCAGTTTTAAGTGTACAATTCAGTGGGAGGAATCACATTCACAATATCGTATCACTATTTTCAAAACTTTTCCATCAACTCAAACAGAAACTGTGTCACCATTAAGGAGTAACTAACTCCCCATTCCCTCCTTCCCACCCAGTCCCTGGTCACCTCTAACCTGCTTTCTGCTTCTATTAAGTTGCCTCTTCGAGATATTTCATGTAAATGGAAGAACATAATATTGGCCCTTTTGGACTTGGACTACTATTTCATTCATCATAGTGCTTTCAAGGTTCATCCAAACTTGAATATCAGAACTCCATTCCTTTCTATGACTGAATAATATATCATTGTATTATATCAATATATTTAATTGCAACTTTTGAAAACAAAATCCTTTTAGACTCAGCAGTGCAGAAACTACTGCTATTGGGGTGAAGGTTAGTGATAAATAATAAAAATATGTTGTAAATGGCTTTCTCTCCTTTTTTTTTTAAGCCTATGTTGGAAACTGTAGCTTAACAAAATCAAGATTATGAAATACCATTTCTGGATTTTCACTGTTACTTTAATGTGCTGCCTTTTCAATTATAGTTGCTTTTGAAACATGAAACAAAACATGGTAACTCAGGGAGATTAAACATATCAAGGAAAGTAATAAACCTCTTTCCTAAGTTGAAGCTTTCTATGATAAGACAAATATTGTGGAGTATACATAACTCTTCTACCTGACAACTCAACAACAACGACTACTCAAGATGGATCATAAAATTTCAAAAGATCTATCGCTGTAAGTAGCTCAGTGTATCAAGTAAACTGAAAGAACTGTGGAGATTACTTCCAGGATTGATCATGGATAGTGCTATTGACAGTGCAGCTGTTTTTTACTATAATGAGTTTGTTACTATGAATGTATATTTTTCCAGAAACATAGTTTCAGTCAGGTGTTTGAAGCCTGGAATATATTTCTCAATGACAAACTATTTGAAAAACTAGTTAGGCATCCTATCAATCCTATTACTTGTCATGTAGCTAAATCTAAAAACTCCAGATTTTGTGACACTAAAACTTCTGTTCAAGGTTTTATTTGTTTTTTTTTGTTTTCCTGAAGGTATTCCTGTTAATAATTTCAGAAACAACTGCCTTTTCATGTATTCCATCCAGAACCTGAGTACTTCTTACCACCAGCATCCATATCTTACCCCAGGAAGGAAGCACTCCTATCACCTGGAAATGTCCTGAAACAAGGTTTCAGTGGCAGGTTATAAGCAGAAATATTGACTAAAGTTAGATATTTGTTCAATTTAATTCAACTAAGTTAATTCATTCAATTCAGTCAACATCATTTATATGTATTCTATGGAGCTGAGAGGTATAGAAAACAAAGACAAATGTAACACAGTCTATGACCTCAAGGAACTTGCAGTCTAAGGGGCACAGAGGAGATTAGCATTCCTCTGATGAAAGACCTGGTCTGGAAAGCATGTTATAAAAGTGTTAAATAAGATTGTATGAATGCAGATATCGAGTACATTTGTTTGAGGAATCGTGGAACATTCACTGTGCAGACAACAGTAGAGACGGACCTTGAATGATCTAGGGACTTTGGCCCCATGAGCAGGAACATTGTGTCCGTAATTATACATAGAAGATTTGCAGTAGGGTACAGCTTTCCAGTTCCTAAATCTGGACTATGTTAGATAATTGAAGATGAACATTAGAGAGAGCTTCCCCTGCATGCAGGCTGTCTGTCAATGTTTGTGACTATGCCACATGGTGTGGTGACCTGTGCAGATGATTTTAATGAGAAATTAAAGCCAGATTGGAAATGATTGAAATTTTTCTTTATACCTGAACTTGAGTTTAATTATATTCAATACTACAAGTGAACAGTGGGATAAATACTGGCTTTATGAAATGTTTCTCTCCTTTTCTCATTAGAAACTGTGTATTTCATATTTGTTATAGAAAAATTAAATATTCATAGGAAAAAAAGAAGAAATAATTCCAAATCAAAGTTTTAGTAAAGTACATCAATGTAAGAACGGACACCCTGTCTTCTTTCATTAAACAATAGGAATGTCCTTATAAAAGTAAGAATGTAAAAAATAATTTATCAGTTTTGAAGCTGGAGGAACTGACAGCATTACTCTATAAACTCTGAACAATTTCTGTCAGCTATCGTACAGTTGAGACCATTTAAAATAACCATTCAGGGACTGAAGGCAGACAGATTTTTTTGGAAAAGTAAATAAAAGGCATAGAAGTAACACCATAAAAAAATTCTCATTCGAAAAGATGAAGGCTAGTGGAAAAAGAGACGGACACTGTGTTAGTGTTGAGTAGGCAGACTGAACAGACATCAAAATTTCAGTGCCTTATGAAAAAGAGTTTATTGCTTTCACATCTAATAGTCCTGGAGATTTATTCATACTGATAGCAGGGCAGACTGATGGCTACTCTACTATCTTTAACATGTGAATTTCAAGGTTACCAGGAACATTGGGATTACCAGAAATGGAGGGTGGGGAGGGAAGAATGCTCATGTTTTCTCAGGTTTCTATGGGTCAATCTGGGAAGCAATACATACCACTTCTTGCAGTCTGTTCATTAAAACAATCACCTACCCACACCCAGTTCCAGCAAAGGCTAAGAAGGGCAACAGATACGTGTTTATTAAGTGTTTGTTTGTTTGGTAGATGGCTTGCTGTCTGCTATAGGAATTATTCTACTTTTGATACTACTTACTATTTATTGTTTATGGCCATTCTAAATAAAATCTCTGGGTGAACTAATGTTTTCTACTCTGTATTGAAAACCTTTTCAGGTAATGCACATTACTAGTATAATAAATATTTAAAATCAGTGAGGTAAAAATCACCCCAAATGTCAAGATCCAGAGTATACCCACTCTTAATATTTGCATATTTGCATATGTTATTTATACAAATAAATGTCCTTTTAGGTATATTATGTATCTATATACCTGTCTATCATCTGTCATCAATATTGTTCCCTTAACATGCTTTTTCAGGGCCTCTCTAAATAAAACAGAAAAGTACTTGATGACACTTGTAGGTGTGAAACTTATTTTAAGTAGATTTCTGATAATAGGAAATTATGATTAGTCATAAATATTTTGCTGTCCCTTCCTTGTTTGTTCAGGGAATAATTTTAATGGTTCATATAAGAGAGAATCAGTGGTTTTAGAGCTCCAGCATGCAACTGCCATGTCATTGGACTGATAGTTTGTAGAAAAATAACTTAGAATAAATTACTTCAAATGCAGATTAATAGTAAAGAGAAAATAAAATCACCAATAATTCCACTGTTAAAATGATATAATTATATATCTGTTCATACAGTCACACATATATGTTCTTAAAAAGTAGATCATATGATCATTTTTCATATTCTACTTAATGATAAATCAAAATTATAATCTTGTGTCACTGAATCATAATATTCCATTGAAATAATGCTGTCATTTATTTATTTATTCCAGAAAGACTGTAAATCTAAATATGAGCTTATACCTCAGTTCTCTACATCTAAACCATCATTCTATTTTACATTTTTAAAGCCTGAGTTTTTTAAAATTTAATAATCTTTTGGTTCAAAGTCCTTTAAAAACTGAATTTTATTTTATTTAGAGTATTATCAACTATTTTATATGAGTCAAAAATATTATTTTAAGTCAGCATGTCTATATTTTGTCTTGCAGACTGATTAGTAAGTACACTTTCCCTTTGAATTTCATTGACTTACAAGTAAAATAGATTGAATAATAAACTTCAAATTCATTCAGTCTATAAGAGTAATGATACACAAAGTAAAGATTAATCAGATTAAGAACAGACATCAACAAAAAATTGTACTGGGCTCCCATAACATAAAAGTTTTATAGAACTTTGAAAATTTTCTGTTGTTATATTACACTTCAATAATGTAACATCAACTGATGTTTGTTAGAAATTGTCTATTAATAATGGAAGTCTGCCTTTGTTTCAAAAGTTTTACACAGTACTGAAGCAATTCTATTTGTCACCCAAAGTTCTGAACAAAACTGTATAGTCTATGGTTGTATGTAGCCAATTGAATGGACTTTCAGCAGCAGGAGTAGAAATTTCATATGTACATGCATGTTGTGTTTTTAAACATATCAGAAATTGTAATGTATTTTGAACCAAAAGTTTCCACTGTCTCTCTTCAGAACCAAGGAGAGTTCCTATGTGCATTAACTTTGACCTGAATATTCAAGATAAACCAAATCAAGCAGATCTTAAAATTTTGGTTCTGTGTATACTTTATATTAATATAAGGCTTCAAAAACCAACCTTTCAAAAAAAATAAAACTAATAGATATTAGAAAATTTAGAACTATAGATAAGAAAAATAAAAATTTTCCCCAATCTTATCAAATAAAAATGTTAACATTTCAAAATTTTGTTTTCCAGATACATACACAATGAGATCATACTGAATTTACTGTTTTATAATGTATTATTTAATTTAATTTAAAAATAACTTCCCATGTTATTGAATTTCTTTTAATCATGATTTTTAACAAATACAGATTGATCCATTTTGTATCTTTTTTCACTAGTGATGTAATAATATTTTTCCTCGAAATTTTTGTTTATGAAGAACAATGTGTAGAAAGTACTTGTAGGCAAATCTTCGTGTATGTTCTCAGTTATTTTCTTACAATATAATCCTAGAATTGGAGTTTTATGGAAAATTAGTTAATGAAATTTTCCATATAAAAGCCTATTAAAAATAATACTACATAGAATATATTTCTTGGACACTATGTAATTAAATTAGAACTTAATAACCAACAAATTAAATCCCTATATATTTGAAAACTAGAGAATTTAACACAAAAGTACCTATATGCAAACTAAAATATAAAACTTACAGAGATTTTATATCTCTCCTTTCTAGAAATAAGGTTGGAAACTTTAAAAAGTCAATAAATAGAAGCTAATAAAAAAAAGCATGATATGATTTTAATTTCATGTAATCATTTAAAAAAAGCAATGACACATATAAAAATAAGTTTGAAAACCTCTGAATAGTCAGAGGCTAAATGAAGAAATGCATACTGCAACACTAAATCTAATGTGTGGAGAAGTCCTGATGTGGCTGGTCTCATTGACCTTAGAGAAATACACTCAACAAATCTAAACAGGAATCAAATCATGTATTTCAGCTGAATGGGGCCACTCTGTAATACTTCTATGAGATGACTTAGAAATTGTACTCAAGCTATACTCTACTGACTAAACAAAATGTGTACATTTTTTATGAGTACATTCTTGACTTTGGACTATTAAAACAATTTCACTGACGCTGATTTTCCTTTACAGTGGCCATATCTAGTAACCTTGGAAAAAAAGGTCAGACGTTTAGGATTCAAATCGTCTAATTTGGTAAGAGGTTATCCTAAAAGTGTGCATAAGCACTAAGGCTAGTGCCTTCAGGACTTCAAAAACGAGTAAATCAAGACATGTAGTTCTTTTTTTGACATCATTACTTGAAGTTTTACAGATCTGAATAAACATGAATTCAACTGTAGCAGAAACTTCAATTTCTACTTTATTTTCCTTATGCTCTCCTCCAATAGTATTGAAACTATTACATTGATGGTAGTGATGGTTTCACAGGCATATGCTTATGTTCAAATGCAAAAAATTGTATACATTAAATATATGCATTTTTATATAACTGATATACCTCAATATAGTTGTTAATAAAATAGTAATATTTATATAATGTATATTCACAGGGTCAGAAAGGTAATGCATTGAAAACTAGCTATTAATTTCCCCTTTTCTTATTCATAAAGTCATTCATTTGTTCTTTTATTAATTATAGTGCATTCTGTGTTCCACAAAATGAATAAGACACTGGAGATGCCATAATAAGAAAGCATTGTATTTTCGAAGAGAGAGCTGTATATTTTTATGATAATACAATATGCAGCGTTGGGGTGCTAAACTGGGAGGCAGTATTCTTAATAGCTTGAATTCAAAGTGTGCTCCATATTTCACCAGCCAAGTGGCCTTTATATTTAACTCTTCTGCACCAGTTTCCTCATCTGTTAAATGAGGAGCAGTACCTATATTATGGATTTTTTTAAGGAGTTAATGAGGTAACACCTGTTTCTGTAATTGTGAGTGACACATAATTATATATTAATGTTAGTGATTGTTATTGCTGCTCTTGTCATTAAAGAACAGCTGTGCTGAAAAGTCAGAGAGGAAGGAAGGATTTGTGAAAGGTGGGAAGGGAAGGGGATCCTGATTAAGTAGAGAAGGGAGAGAAAGAAACTCCAAGTGGGGAATGGAGGGAAAATAGTGCAGAGCAGTGAGGTGTGAGAAAGCAGGGCCGGTTCGGAGAACAGTGACCTTGCATATTGCAACTGATGTGAAAGGGTGAGAAATTTGTACTTAATCTTGGAAGCTTCTAAGTCTTTTAAGAAAATAAGTAACCCGATTAGGTTTAGATGTGGGGGAATCTGCAGTGGGGAAAAGGGGAGGAAAGTATGATAAGAGATGTGAAAAGCAGAGATGAGAGTGGACAGATGGGTTTAGAGAGTTAGGAGACCCAGTCTGATTATCCAGGTGATAGACTGAAGACTTAACCTAAAGCCAGAACATTAAAGATGTAGACTAAGGCAGATGTTCACAGATTATTTAAGACATATGTGATGAAAAGGTGGGACTTAAAGCTGACTCAGATTTCTAGTGCAACTGAGCAAATGATGATGCTATTAGCCAAGGCAAGGTATGTGGTCATGTTTATCACAATTTTTAATATTTATTTAGTGTTTAATTTATACCAGGCTCTACTCTTAATACTTCTTATGTATTAACTCATTTAATTCTCACAACAATGCTAAAGGATAATGATATTATTTCCATTTTTCAGATAAGGAAATGGTAGTGCATGGAAAAAAAGAAACTTGCCTAAGGTCGTATAACTAGTGACCAGTAGAAGGGGATTTCAAATGCGGTTGGGTAGTTGAAGAGTTCCACTCTATACAACCTCACTATTCAGAAGAGAAAGCTTTGGGAAGGGATTTGGGGAGCATGGAGACCAGTAAGTTCTAGCCTTAGGAAAAAACTCAAAATGAATTAGTAATTTTTTCCACAGTGTTCTATAAATGTATAGTGTCTACACAACATCATTTTAGTTCACCATTTTAATTATTAATCAAACTTGATTGTGTCCTTATTATGAGTGTCTATTATTTTCAACCAAGGGACTAGTAGCTCTATGGAAAATAATGTGGGCTTCGTCTAGAATAATTTGTTGTTTATCAATATATGCTTGCTCCTAATGGTTTGTTATCCCTTTTATTTTAAATATTTATATTTTCCATTATGTTGAGCTTTGTTTTTGTCTCCTTATGGAGACGTTTTAATATTTCCCAGACATACAACTAATTAGATATTTATTTATTGATGTGGATTGGGATGATGGATATTTATATAATCCTAAACCTGTGTCTCAAGAAACCAGTAACAATCCTCTCAAAATTCTGTATTGGCTTATTTATCATTATATATTTGTGTTAACTGGATGCTTTCATATATATTAACAAACCCATAAGTATGCTAATGAACAACTCTGTCTCTACAATATTATTTGATCCATGTATCAAGAGACCTGTTCATTACATACATCAAACCATAAAACTTAGTAAGTCATTTGACTTAATAAATGGCCACATATGTTAAAACAAACTCAAGGGCTCAGCAAATGTATAGATCTGATGGGAATTCCACCTTTTCTGGCTATGTAGATTTTACATGCTTTAATTCAGTGATTACATATTTCTTACTGATGGTACACAAATCTAGAGCATCAACAACATGAATACAATCCTTAAAATTAATGAATGTTTTCTCAGATGACATAAGAAGGCAACCAGACATATGAATATCCATTATTGGTTTGAAGTTTAATAATTAAAATGTTTTTTACCAAATTGTTCTTTAAAGTAGGATAAATAAAGAAAACAAAAATATGAGTTTGGATTTCCTCAACACCAAACCAAATGACAAATGCATTCATTTATGAATGCTCTAGTTGAATCTGGAGACTGGCCTTCTTCTACAGCCTGTTAGCTTTCTCTCTCATTTGCCGCAGACATTATTCTAAATCTTCTCCCTTCTCTCAAATTTCCTGCAAAATCAGAGCTCCGCGCCTTATCAGGAGATGGAGTCACCTCATAAAGAATCATAATTAGGACTTAGCTCACCTTCCTTCTTTCCTCTCACTACGATTTAAGAAATGTCCTTCCTCCTGAGGCCATTCTCTGCATTAGAATTTCCTACCTTCTCCTCCAGGAACCTGCTCCATCAAAAGCTCCGTTCTCCCCTATCTCACTGTCTCCCTTCCTGGAGACCTTTCCCCACATTTTAACGTGTGTGTCTTCCCATCTATATTAGTTTCCTATTATAATAATATTAACACACAACATTCATACAATGTCTAATATTCTATATTAGAGCCACTGTGGGAAGTACCACAGAAGGAGTGGCTTAAACAAGACACTTACTGTGTCACAGTTCTGGAGGCTAGAGGACCTAGAATAAAATGTCCCCATGATCCCTCTGCTATGCACAGGAAATCCTTCCTTACCTCTTCTCTAGCTTCTAGTCACTTGCTGGCAATTTTGGCATTTCTTGGCTTGCAGCTGCCAACTCTAAGACCTGCCTTCTTTGTCACATGGCATTTTACCTGTGTGTATTTGTTTTCACATGGTCAACTTCTAAGGACAACAGTCATACTGGATTAGGGACCCCACCCTACTCCATTACAACCTCATCTTACCTTAACTAACTACATTTGCAATTACCCCATTTCTAAATGAGGTCATATTCTGCAGCACTGGAGGTTAGGATTTCCACCACCTTTTTTTTTTGCGAGGGACACAGTTCAACTCACAACATCATCTCAATAAAACACCACAACCAAACTGAACTTTGGAAGATTCTTTAACCAGACCTCTTGTTTCAGTTATCATTTTTTTCTTTTCATTCCTTTATAATTCCTTATTTGTCCTGATTATGTAAATATATTCATTCAACTTGACCATTCTGTTTCTCAGTGGCAAGCAATAAATCAATCACTTTAATTAATTAATTAATTAAATTAACTTGGCTTATGTGTAACAGTGAAGCTATTATGTACTGAGTAATCCAGATATACTGATGAATATATCATCTCATTTTATTCTTATCATTTTCAAGATAAAAGATACAAGTAACTTTGAAGTTCTTAGCTATCTTCGTTCATGTGAGACTCCCCACTGGGAAACATTTTTCCTTGATTTGCTGATAAAATCAGGTTTCAAAAAACATTAGCTTTCAAAACCTATATGAGACCCAGAGAAGAGAAAAGTATGGTAAATTCACTTAAATAATGTCACCCTGTGAGGCTTCATGTTGCACAGCCAACAGGCCTTCTCTTGGACTTAATGTGCTTTATTTTGAAGTCCAAAATCTATACAAACATACTACTATTCGTTTTATTCAGACCACCGTTGCATTCATTTATTACCATTGTAAGTGTTCTAAATGGCCTTGCCTCTGGTCTCAGCCATTTCCATCCATATAATAATAATAATGTAAATTTATATTACTAATTTGAGACCACAGTATTAATAATCTTCTAGGTTTAATATTACACAGAAACAATAAAAAAATTGAAAACCTTGTTTTTTAAAGAGGTGCAAAACATTGTATGAATGTTGTATGCTAATATTATTTTAAATTAGTATATAAAGCTAATATCCATGTTTAAAAGGGATTCTTAAATTGGGGTCCCTTGTGAGATATAAAATTGTGCATATAACATTATGTGCAAAATTTTACGTATGTATATACTCCCCTTCCTATGTCCATAGAGTCTGTCAGAAACTTTCAATCCTTGGATTTCAGTAGATAAACAAAGATTCTATGATCATAAAGAGTTTTGGAAATACAATTAGTTTGGCTTTCAATTTTGTTTTTTTTTTCTAGGAAATAATTTAAATATATTTCTTCATTATCATGAATTAAAAACATATCAATAGAATAAAGAGTGTGAAAGGACAAAAGAAATTAAGATTATGTAGATTAAAAATGCACTACTATCCATACAACATAGCACTTTTTACAAAATAAGAGAAGAAAACCCCATAGATGCTATGAGAAAACAATTCCCAAAGGGCAAATATTGGCCTCTGAACTCAAGAAGACATCCTCAATATGACTATCAATAAAAGGAATGTAGAATAAGAGTGTTTTAAAAAAAACAGTGATCACACTGGCATTGAAAATATCGACAATATAAAACCTTGGCACAATTTCACATCCCGTTAGTTTGAATGTTGAAGACTTGGGTGATCATTAGGCAAATTACAAAAAAAAATGCTGTTCCCTTTTCCATTTGGCAGGAAATAGTAACAATCCTATCGATGAATGTCCTGTCAGACAAAAGTCTCAGAACCTCTTATTTCCGAAAACTCCTCAACAATCCTCCCTCCCCTCTCAGGAAATTACTGTTCTGAAAACGAAGAAACCAACAGTAACTCTGATTTTTTTCACCTAAACCACACTGGTATAAGGTCCTATATCTTTTGTCTCTTCAATTTTTGCTGTGAAAGAATCATCTTTATTTATATTAAAGGTCAAATTTCCTTTTAACACTGACTTCCTTATTTCAGTTTATAGGGCTTCTTTCTGCAGTTGCTATTTCTTTGTTCTTCATCATAATTCCCTCTGCAGAGGATTTTCCTCAACAACTTATAAATATGATCTACAGCTCCTGTCTTTGTTTTAAACTCAATTTGCATCTTTACCCTCTTCCACTTTAATTCCCATTTTCAAGCTCTTCTTTACGACAAAACTTGAAAAAATTATCCTCATCCACAGTCTGAACTTTTTCACCTCCCATTAGCTTTTCAAGTTAAAAATATTATATAAAATTATTTAAAGAATACTTGCATTCACTATTTTGTTGTAAAATGCATCATATATATGACTATGTTAAAGAAAAACAATAAGGGAGAAATACTTATGTACCCACAAACAAGTTTAATAATAAAACCTTAATAATTTTCAAATAACTTGGGTGCTTTTCCCTAATCCCCTACTTTCGTTTTCCTGAAATTGTTAACCAATTTCTTACTCTCTTTTCTATTTCTATAGTTGCTTTCCTTTTAAATATTATGCAACATACCAAATACAGAAAAGTTTATTATATAAATGTACAAATTTTGTAATTATACAGCCAGCACCCATGAACCAACCCCTAGGCCCAGAATAACAACATAGTCAGACCTTAAGAACCCACAAAAACTTAGCTAGTACAGCTTTTCTAAAAAAACTAGTAAGATTTAAATTTTAGGTAATTTTAAGGTCTTAAACAGAAAAGTTTGAGGAGAACAGACACAAGAGTTTCTGCGTGCCCACTGCCTGTCTGCACACACAATCCCTCCCACAACCTGCTCTGCGTTGCACATTTGTTACCATTGATAAACCTACGTTGACACGTCATTACCACCCAAAGTCCAGAGTTTACATCAGGATTGTCCCCTGGTATTTCACACTTTATGGGTTTTGGCCAATGTTAAATGAATTTTGATGATGAGCAGCTTACCAATTACTTCTTTCTTTGATATTCTCTCTAAAAAGTTATCCAGGTTTTTTCTTGTTGTCTTCTAGAAGTTTAATAGTATTGCAATTTGGATTTAGGTCTATGATTCATTTAGAGTTAATTTTTTTGTGAAGTGTGAGAGGGTCTGCATCTAGATTCTTTTTTTTTTTCATGTAGATATCCAGTTGTTCTAGCACATTTATTGAGGAGACTGTGTTTGGGCCATTGTAGTATTTTTTTGGTGCTCAACTTTAGTCAGTGAGGGATCCTTCAACTTGTTTGTGTGTTGTTTTTATGTTAGCCCATTAATTTTGAAGGCGCCTTGATTTCTGCACAACAAGATGCCTCAGTCTCACATAAAACCTTCTCTGCCTCAGGCCAGGAACTAAACCTTGCTCCAAGGACCTCATTTATTTTAGTTTTTCCCAGATTTTTTTTTTCGTTGTCAATTATTCATATTTTACTTATTTGCCTTTCTTTTGCCCATCCTTTCCAAAATACACGTTCATTTTAAACATAATAAGCTTATGTGTATAGTACATACATAGATCGATTTGGGTAGGGAGAATTCTGGTATATCACTTGGCATTAAGAAACATAGTTATAAATGAGGATATTTGACCAAAATTTTAATCCACTAAATTAGTGTGACTTTAAGTAAAATGTGAACTTTATATTGCTGAACTTCCAGATATTAAATATAAGAAGTCAAAGAGTTAATCTAGTAGTGAGATTAATTTTGTATCAATAGACATCATGGCAGAAAAAGATAGGTATATATATATATATATAAACAGACTGTTTTTATTTTTAATTGTCTGACTCTCCTTATGTCTAATGTCCTGTCTTATGTTTTGAGGAAATAAAAGGAACAAAAAAAATTACTTGACTAATTTTTTATAATCATTATCCTGCCTTTTTATTAATATGGCATCCAACCTTCTAATATTTTTAAATGAACACCAGCTATTTCATATAAATGTTTTTTAACATTTCTCAAATAGACACATTTGTTCCATTTTTAGATTAGCAAAAATGAGTATCTGCTTTGAATTTTAGATTCAAAGTTGGGAAATTTCAAAACAGAAATATTAAAATGTTCACCTTTGAATTATTTATGCATTGAAAAATATTCCCCTTGAGCATATGAAATAATTTATTCCTTTCCAAAGTTCTCCCCTGATGTATATAAATAGCCTCAAATCTAATCATTTTGAAGCACTTTGGTGTTACGCACATTTTCTTTATACCTGAGTTACTACCTTAAGTTTTCATAAATATATTATGTTTGCCTGTATTATACTTTCATAAAAATAAATGATAATACCTTAGCACCTTGATTTTCTTTACAAAATTAAGATGTGTTAAAGGAATTAGTCATTATTTGCATTCAGCTAGTGTAAAATAATAGGCTTATAATGAAGCTATTAGTCTTCCTTGGTCATAACAAAAACATATTTTTTCTTTGCAAAATAATCATTTCAATGGCATTACTTATTCTCCGTAAGTCGGTGAGCTCATATTTAAACAAAAAGTTATAATTAGGAGAGGCTTAAGTCTGGAATCTTGTCTTCATTTAACATTTTTCTAATTCAGTCTCTTAATGTCTGAACATTTATGCATTACAGAGTGTCAGAGGACCAAATCAGAAAGAAAAAAATATATATAGCAAATATTTAGGAATTGTCATATGAAGGGTCCAAATGAAGAAAAAGATTTTTAAAGGTGATACAAAACATGAACAATTATGCAGTTAGCATCTGATATGCATGCAAATCCCAGTACAAAGCTGACATTACTCCTTGTCTTCCCTCCCTACTCATCCCGAACTGTTCCTATTATTTTCCTCATTTTGGTATATAGCACAATTTTCTACCTAACAGTTCATACCAAAAATTTGAAAAAGTCCTTTGATTCTTCTGTGCCCTTCACACTGTGTCAAGCGGATCTCTAAATATGGTTGATTCTAAAACTTTTCTCTTTCTTCCCTATATAAACTCCATATAAAGTTAAAATTCTTATTTTTCTAGAGGATAACTACAATATCAATAGTTATAACTGTAGCTTTGCCCTACTCATATCTACCCTACTCACTTTTCTTCGATTTATGTTTGTAAAATAAAAAATTTATTCTTATATTTCCTCTGTTTAAAATATTGCAATCGTGCTCAAGCTTTTGTAATGGGGCAATAATTCATGCATTTGCTCAGCTTTCCTCTTGAATGCTATTTCTCTGGTTCATTTTTATCCTCATTACCATGGCAATCACTCTAGTTCTATTAAATAATTTGTAGTTTCTCACATACCTCTCTGTTTGAAGAAAACTATCCACCCCATCCCCCAAATACCCGTTACCAATGGCTGACTTCTACAAATCCTTCAAGACTTAGCTCATATGCTGCTAAGAAGTTTGGACAGGAAATGGTGCTGAATTTCCTGATATGCTATATATCAAAGACTGCTCCCCTCATTGTGGATAAAATGGGAAGCAAAGGAGATAGGGTCCATGTCCAGTGGTAGGACACAGAAAGGGAAAAGGAGCAAATAAAAATAAAGTCACACATTTTAATTAATACTTTAAAGGAAAAGAAGGAACACTAAGAAATAATGATAGTGAAGGGGCAGATGGGGGAATCTCCTTTGGACGAAGTGATTAGGAAGAGGTAACATTTTAGCTGATACCTAAAAGACAAGAAAGGAGCCAGTCAAAAAGAGAGTAAGAAAAAGAATGTTCTAGGGAGAGAGAGGAGCATCATGGGCACACGTTGAGCCCTGTTATCATTTGACAGTCCACTTCCTCCATTTCACTGTGAGCTTCTGAGAGGCATGGACAATATCTTTCCCCTTTAGGTCCCCAATCTCTATCACATTGAATATTCTTAGAAAGTGCTGTCAATTTAATTAATAATTTATGATGGGAGAACCTTGTCTCTATCACTGGTTATTATTTCACAACTTTCTCCCCCACTCATCATGTACTCTGCAGAATGCTAGAGCATATTTTGTGCCAGCATTGTGCACACTACCCAGCATTTCACACACTATTTTGCCCCAGTATTTGATGGTGTGCAGAAAGAATCCCTATTTCAGCTGTGTAATTTTCTCTGACTCACATTTAAGATTCCTAAAACTATGCCCATACTTCAAAATCACTTAATTTCATTTGAATAAGTGTGCTTCATTCAAACAACCATTGTCAAGATATCTTTTGGATGCATAGAATCTCATACAGGGCATTCTGTTTTAAAATATTTAAGAAAAACAGCTAATGAAAAAATAAAGGATTTATCAGGAATTTTTTGGCTTGCTTACATTTTCAGCAAAAATCTACTATTTCTCTTTAGATTTGACCTCTGCCTTTAACAATGCTTATGTTGGTGACCACAAAGATCAGAAACACAGAATAAAAGCAAGAGCAACATAACTTTGGAAGCTGGAAAGCTGATGGACAAGTGGTAACTAGCTTATCAGCCACATGAGAGCCATATTCCAAGCCTGACATGAGGAAAGTTTAAGAGTACACAATGTCTTCTGGATTATTCTCAAAATTTACCAAAACGTCAAGGAACATGCAATCAGACATGAAAAAGAGTGGGTAAAAGCCAGTTAGTTCTATTAATATTCCTGGATCTGGAAAAACTTTTCCTATTTGGAAAATTGCTTCTTCAACCAAACAGAAGTCTAAAAGTTTATGATGTGAATTAAGTCAATTACAGGTGATTGATGGAAATAAGCACAGAGAGATAATTCCAAAACAAAAGAGATTCCTGCACTAATTGAAGTCAGAGACCCTAATCTTTCTCTGCTACTGTGCTTCCAGATCACTACCTTCCAAGCAGATACTTGGAGGTCCCTATAGTGGACCTGACCAGTGCCTGATGACAAGGCTGAATTCTAATATCAAGGGTTCTCTCTGTATTAATGAACCAAATTAGTGTATCTTTATGAAGCTCAAAATAAACAAAGACTAAAGTGGGATGTATCAAAGAGGAGATTTAACACAGGGAACAGTGAAGTAAAATGATAAAGAACCCAGGAGAACATCTACCCAGATTAAATTAGAGAAGAGTAACTAAAAAGAAAGACACATTAAAGTCCACTTTAAACAATTTCTCCGCTGCCATTATACTTTTATTAACCTTTGGGTAGAATGCCCACATAGAACCTGGCCCAGAGTCTTACCTTACTTGGCTGCATTAAATCGTGTGCTGACAAAATTCATGCTTTATTTGCTTGATCAATTGAAGAAACTCAGTGGAACCCTCAAGTGTTCTTCTTTGATCAATTTGTGGAGCTAAAGTTGGGCTCTAGGGAGCTAAGAAGCAGTCAATGCAGAATTGTCCATTCCTTTTGTTGGATATCCCCCATTATCTGCTTCTTATTTTAGCCCTGGTAGATGGTCTAATGACATGAACCTATGTTTTTCATGACCTTGTTCACTAACTTCCCCAGCAAGGTCTCTTGTACAGTCTCAGACTTCAAAACCCCATCAGCAGAGCATCTCCTGAAAATCTTCCTCTAATAGTGACAATGTCTTTTTTTTTTTTTAACACATCTAGGTTTGTTGTTACTACTCAGGTTTTCAAAACTAGATATTCATACTCAAATAGCAAAGCCTTTATGGAAAAAGATAATGATGGACACAAAAGTTACTCTAGGGGGGACAGTCATGCAATTTGAGAGAGACATGCAACTTCTAAGGGACCAATAGTGTAGTATCTTTTAACCTTGGTGACAAGTACTGGAGTATGTGCTTTTGTACTTTAAAAATTTACATACATATATTTTATAGATTTTTATATTTATGAGTGTGTTAGTCCATTCAGGCTGCTATAACAAAAGTACCATAGAGGTGGTGGCTTAAACAACAAAAATTTATTTCTCACAGTTTTGAAGGGCAGAAAATCCAAGATCAAAGTGCCAGCAGGTTTGCTGCCTTGTGAGGACTTGCTTCCTCATTCATAGTTGGCTGTTTTCTTACTGCATTCTCACATAACAAAGAGCAAAGAGAGCTCTCTGGCAGCTCTACCCCATTCACAGTGGTTCTACCTTCATAACCTACCCACCTCCAAAAGGCCCTATCTCCTAATAGCTATCACACTGAGGATAATATGAGTTTTGTAGGGACATAGTAAGTCCATAACAATAATAGAGTAAATAAAAAATTTTTTTCAAAAGAATTTAGCACTGGCAAATATGCAGAAATAGGCCTATTTGCACACTGCTGATGAATACTATGTTGTTATAATATTGGACAAAGGAACATTGTACCAAGAGGTTATATTTATAATAACTAATGGACAGTGTGTGCAATCTACATTGGAGAAACTTCACATATGTGCACAAAGAGATATACAGAAGTCTGTTTGCTTCAGATTTATTTGAAATAATAAAGCTAAATGTCTAAATAGTCATCAGTAAAGGAATGTATAAATAAAACTTAGATATATTATTATATTATATAATTGTTAAAAAGAATCAACTGAATTAAGTTGCAAAATGAAAGTTGTATAATCATTTTCCTGGCATGATACCGTTTATGTAGATCAACACATAATTAACTAATATTGATGGCTGAAAGATTTTCTTCTAAGATCAAGAACAAGACATGGATATCCACTCTCACCACCTTTACTCAACATAATACTGGAGGTCCTAGCTACGGCAATCAGACAAGAAAAAGAAATAAAAATCATCCAAATTGCTAAGAAAGAAGTAAAACTCACTATTTGCAGATGACATATTGTCTATAGAAAACCCTAAAAACTCCAACAAAAAGCTGTAAGTTTTTGCTAATAACTGGATTCAGCAATGTTGCCGATACAAAATTAATCCACAGAAATTTGTTGCATTCCTAACAACAAACTACCAGAAAGAGAAATCAGGAAAACAACTCCATTTACAACTCCATCAAAGAGAATAAAATACCTAAGAATAAACCTAACCAAGGAGGTGAAAGACCTATGAAAACTATAAGACACTCATGAGAGAAATTAAAGAAGACACAAATAAATGGAAATCTATCCTGTGCTCATGGATAGGAAGAATTAGTATTGTCAAAATAGCCATCCTGCCCTAAGCAATTTACAGGTTCAATTCAATCCCTACCAAAATACCAACAGAATTTTTCAATGAAATAGAGCAAATAATTCTAAAATTCATATGGGCCCACAGAAGATCCTGATAACCAAAGCAATCCTGAGAAAGAAGAGCAAAGCTGGGGGTATTACCTTTCTGACTGCAAACTATACCACATAGCTACAGTAATCAAAACAGTATGGTACTGGCACAAGAACAGTGCCATAGATCAATGGAACAGAACAGAGCCCAGATATAAACCCATATATACATAGTCAATTTATATATATATATATATATAATAAAGAAGCCATGAATATACAATAGGGAAA
Organism: Manis pentadactyla; assembly: GCF_030020395.1. Classification (NCBI taxonomy): domain Eukaryota; kingdom Metazoa; phylum Chordata; class Mammalia; order Pholidota; family Manidae; genus Manis; species Manis pentadactyla. The sequence goes on along the minus strand of NC_080030.1, from coordinate 98,946,726 downwards.
AGACAGCCTCTTCAATAACTGTTGTTGGGAAAACTGGACAGATACATGCAAGAGAAAGAAACTTGATTACTATCTAACTCCATACACAAAAGTAAACTCAAAATGGATGACTTAAATGTAAGACATGAAACCATAAAGCTTGTAGAAGAAAACCTAGCCAAAATCTCTTGAGCATAAGCATGAGCAATTTTTTCCTGAGCACATCCTTGGGCAAAGCAAAAAAAAAAAGAATAAGTGGAACTACATCAAACTAAATCTTCTATACAGCAAAGGATACCATCAGCAGAACAAAAAAGCAACCTACAATATAGATAATATATTCATAAATGATTTATCTGTTAAGGGATTAACATTAAAAATATATAAAAACTCTTATGCCTCAACACCAAAAACACAAATAACCCAATTAAAAATGGACAGAGGACCTGAACAGACATTTCTTCAAAGAAGAAATACAGATGGCCAAAAGGCACATGAAAAGATGCTCCACATCACTAATCATCAGGGCAATGCAAATAAAAATCACAATGAGATATCACTTCAAACCAGTCATAAACTCCATTATCCAAAAGACAAGAAATAACAAGTATTGACAAGGACGTGGAGAGATGGGAACCCTCCTACACCACTGGTGGAAATGTAAATTAGTACAGCCACTGTGGAAACCTGTACAGAGGTTCCTCACAAAACTAAAAGTAGAAATACTATATGTCCCAGTAATTCCACTTCTGGGAACTAACCCAAAGAAACAAAATCCCAGATTTGAAAAGATATGCACCCCTATGCTTATTGCTTCACAACTTAACAATAGCCAAGATATGGAAGCAAACTAAGTGTCCATCAGTAGATGAATGCATAAAGAAGGTGTGGTACATACAGACAATGGAATATTATTCAGCCATTAAAAAAAGAAGTCCTGCCATTTGTGACAAATGAATAAACCTAGAGGATATTATATTAAGTGAAATAAGCCAGGCAGAGAAACACAAATACTGTAGTATTTCAGTTATTTGTGGAATCTAAAAAACAAAACAAAATAGAATGAGCAAAATAGCAGTAGACTCATAGACACTGAGAAGTACCTGGTGGTTACCATGGGGAGGAGTCTGGGTGGGTGGAGAGGTGGGGAGGGGGATGAAAGGGCACAAAATTTCTCAATCATAATATAAGTTGGTCACAGGGATGGTAGTACAGCATGGAGAATACAGTCAATGATTCTGTAACATATTCCTATATTGACAGATAGTAACTGCACTAGTGGGGATGAGGATTTAATAATATGGGTAACTGTTGAATCATTTGTTTTATGCTTGAAACCAATATAAGATTGTATATCAACTATACTCCAATAAAAAATAAATTTAAAAAGGGTTAAGTGTATTTTGATAGATTTTCAAAATAGTAAACATGTTAAATTGTATTGGATTGGAGGAACAATTGAACTTACTATGTTACAAGTGTGATTTCAAGTTAGGCTAGAGGCTTCAAAATCAGACAGACTGACTTGAATTTTGTTCCAACATTGTTACTGTGATCTTGGCCAAATTTCTTCACTTTTAATACTCATTTTTAAAGTGTATGTCACATGGGGATATAATTTTTTGCAGGTGTGTTAGAGCAGAGAAAATATTCAGAGTTCAGTAGTTCAGTAAATTCTAAGGACTCTAGATTTCAAGTTTTGTAGTTACTATTTATTGTTCAACTGAAACCAGTAATTTTAATCTCTGCATAGTAAAATGCATGTTATGTGAATCACATATACAATGATCCATCCAATAACTGCAAAACATAGCAGAATATCCTTGGTGAAAAATTCAAATTTATTATACTTATCTTCACAAATAGCTCAAAATACCTAACATTGCCCAACATAATAGCCCTTTGTTGAAAGTCATCCATTTTTTTTCCCCATGACATTGTGTTTTGTGACACGAGTTAGGATACCCACTATTGGTATCACCCCAAAACAATAGTCACATCTGTGGTTGCTTTTATTATCACACAGGCAAAGTAGTGTGCAACACTGAATAACTGGCTAACCAGCCAGAGTTTCTGCAATGTGCTCATTCAGAGCTATTAAGACTCACAGATGGATACATTGCTGTGATCAGTGTTGGACTGTGCATCTCTCAGATGAACTGGAAGTTTGCCTTACTCATTGGAACCCAGAGAGCCATTCCCTATTATCCCATGTTTGCACTATTAGCTCACATTCCAGAACCAGCCTATGTTTGGGCCTGCAGTGTACAATCACTTGTGTTTTAGATGCAAGTTCATACTGTCACTTGGTTGAACAAAGTATAACAATAGAACAAATACAGCCTATTATAATTCCTTGTACTCAATGGACTATATTTATGAAAATAATTAGTGAATTTCATTTCTAGCTCAACAGAATGATGACATAAATATAAAAATACAAAAGGCGGATTAGTTTGCTTACAGTGTAGGGAGCTGTTTATATTAAATTAGGAAGTCAACCAGTAACAGCACTACTGGACCACAAAAATCTAGAAGTGTATTTTATACAGAAGATGAATGTGGTTAGCATATCTACCACAGCAATGTAGATATAATTATAATATCAGCTCACCTAACTATATGTTATTTTGGGAATCTATAAACAGGCTTTACTGAATTTGGTTAAAGAAAAAATTCTTTCACATGTGCACGTTCATCTTCCAAGCCTCTTTAGTAAATGCAGCCTTGGAACAGGTAGGAATGATGGTCACTTATTATCTTCTTTCCTGAAATTGCAAATTCTGGAATATCATCCAGGGATTTTTCATATGAGGTGCAGCAAATGACAACCTCCTTTCATATAATAAAGCACAGTAGCTCTGTCACAGTTCACTGAAACAAACATACATGTGTTAAGAGGCTGTGCAATAAGACAATTGTTTTGGAGCAGAGATTTTCACTATTCTGCTCAGATTCCTTGTTGCTCTTTGTTGCTGGTTATAATGGGCAGGTTTAATCATAGCAAGTCCAGATCAAAAGGAGTGATATATTGGACTGTATTTAAATTTTCACGTGAAGACAGGACTCCATTGCTCAACAATACCAAGCTACACAACAGTATTTTAATTATAATTAATTTAGCACACTTTGCCTTGTCTAACAAAGTACAAATAAATGGTAATATTTGTGGAAATGTGAAAACTGATGCAGAAGTTCATATAAATCAAAAATTGCATAAGAATTATATTTTTAAAAATAAAATAAAATGGTATGATAGTAACAGGCAGCACACACTGATTATTTATTACATGATAAACACTGATCGAATAAATTTGCATCTATTAACTCATTTGTAACATTTGATAATAATCCTATAGTCTTAGTAATCCTATAATTATAATAATAGCCCTAAACTCTTGCAAATTTTATAGATAAGGAATGTGAGATACAGAAAGTTCAACTGACATGTAAGTGGGCAGAAAGTACTAGTACTATGACCAGGACTGGCTCTAGAATCTGTGTTCTTAACTATTATACCACATGTACAAAGCAGGGCATGGAGAGAGTGCATTATTCTGTCATATACTTTACTATAGAGCTAAAATAGCATAGTATCACTTGAGAAATGTATTGACGGCATTGAAGAGTGAGAATAGAAACAGCCAATATCTATGTGTGAATTTAATATATGAGAAAGATTGCATTTCAATTTAGTAGAGATAGAAAAATCAACTGTTAAATAGAATAGGGAATGATAATTATTTGGAAACAAAACTTTATTTCAATAGCTACTTCATGCCATATAATTACTAGAATAATAAGATCTAAATGTTTTAAAAAGTAATAGAAGAAAATTAAGTTTTTTTAAAGAATTTATGGTTAGGGAAACCATCCTAAACAAGATGTAAAAACCAGAATACATAAAGAAAAGATGGAAAGAATTCACTACATAAAACTTAAAATTCTTAATAAACATCAAAAAGATAAATGATGACCTCACAGTGGAAATAAACATTTTATTTCCACTTTATATTCAAGAAAAGAGTAATGATCATAACACAGAGAATGCTTTTATAATTCAATAAGAAATGCAAAAAGAAAAAAATGACCAGAGGTAAGTGTAGGCATTTTATAGAAAGTAAGTACAAATGGCCAATACATACATTTTAAAAAAGTTCAACCTCACTGGTAATTTGTAAAACCCAAATTAAAACAATAATGATATATAAAAATTGGATAAAATTTAAAAGATTAATAGTCAGTGGTGAAGGGTTTAGGGGCAGATAGGACACTCATGCGCTGTTGAACAGGATGATAAATTAGATTTTTAAAAGGTGATTTGGTGACATCTGCCAGTGTCTAATTATTTATATCTTTTGATCTAACAATTCTAAGAACTGTTCCTATGGAAGTACTAGGGCAGGCTTATAAAGATACGGGTATAAGATTAATAGCATATTGCTTATAATACTGAAGAAACAAAACTGCTTTAATACCCATCAATGCCTATAAAATACTATGACAGTATTAAAAGGAATAATTATAATATATATCCTTACATGGAAAGATCTCCAAGTTATATTAAATGAAAAATCCCAGTTGCAGAACAGTATATTTGATCCCATTTTTATAAAAAATAAAATTATGTATATTTATGTAAAATGAAAATATAAGCATATTTTTGGAACTATTCCAGAGTAAGTTGAAGGCGCTAGATTTCTTTGCCATTAAGTACTTTAGTAGAAGTGGTTGGCTTCTACAGAACAAAGGTATCCTTACATTATCATATATCTTACATGATTTTGTAAGTAATCCACAGTCCCTCTTAAAATTACATCAATTTCTCCCCAAATGTCCTTTATAGTTATTTTTTATCTTGGTCCGGGACTCAACCCAGGATTACCTATTGCATTCACTAACCATATTTCTTTAGATACTTTAATCAGGAAAAACTCTTCAGCTTTTCTTTGTACTTACTGACATTGACATTTTTGAAGGTTACAGGCCAGTTATTTTGTAGAATTTCCCTCATTGGGGTTAGTCTAATATTTCCCTCTCATTTGATTTGGGTTATGAATTTTTTACAAGGATGCCACTGACCTTATGTTCGATCCACAGTGGGTCACACCAAGAAACACATTTTTTTTGTACCAGTTTTGGTGATGTTAACTTTGATCACTGATATTTCATCTATCATCAGGTTCTAGGGCTTTCTCAGAGATAATCAGCTCAGACTTTTGGAAGTTCCTTTAAGGAGGGAATATGACCTCTTTATATATTCATGAGCTCTGGTTCTAGCTGTTATACCACACCTGTACTTAGTGTTAACCGTACTTGTGAACACTGCACTAGTCCTAGTGTTAAGTAATCACTTTTTTCTGGTATGATTTTATAGCTATGGTCTGTTTGAATTTGACAGTCACTGTAAGAAGCTAAGGGCTATTCTTGAAAATTTTAGAGATGTTAAATATGTCAGGCAGCCCATTTACTAACTGATACTGAAAGTGATTTATTCTGGTTACATTTCTAATGGTACATAAAAGCATTATATTTAATGTGATCAATCTACTTGTAGGTAATGGCCTTTCACCTGCTGAATTTATCCCATTGCAGATGGTTATAAATGAGCAAAAAGAACTTGTTAATTCTGAAATATGCCTTAGAGGCTCCAAGTATAATTTATTGATTAATACTTGTTTACTTCATGCCAAAATAAAAGGCCAATTTTGTCAAACAGGTAGGACTGAACAGATAATTAAACAAAAGCAATAAATAAGTCTTTTGGTATTTTTCTGGAAAAAAAATCAGGCTGACTCATTTTTAAATTTTGCCACATTTTAATGCATCATAAATAGCATCCAGAGGTAAAGCCTTTCTGTGACTAGGGATCTTTTAGTTCTTTAGCCCTTACTGATAAAAGAACAATATTATCAAGGGCAAAAATAGGTTCCGTTAGATTTTATTTGAGAAACTGACATCATCTTAAATTGTGGCTAATTTTGAATCAATTTCCATCAATACTTTGTATGTGTCAAAGCTACTGTGGGACATGAGCAATTTTTTCCCCCATTTCTCTATCACTTTACTTTCCTCTGAAAGAATATGAAGAGTGGTTAAGCTTTTTCATTTTGGAGACAGTCACAGTTTGAATTTTGGCCCTGCAATGTGCCAACTGTATGTCTTGGGTGAAGATGCCTGGTGTTTCTAAGCTTTATTCTCCAAATGAGGAAATGTACCTAACTCGGGATTATTGTGAGGACAAAGTAAGATAATGCATTCAAAGCACCTGAAATAATGCCTGTTATATAGTAGTCACTCAGTTAAATGATGCTTGCTCATTGTTTGTATCTTCTGCTCTGTAAATCTATCACATATGATTGTCAGAAGTTTATCATATTAGCAAGAAAATCAGAGAAAGGAAATTCTTTAATAAGTAAAATGTCTTACAGACTTCTGAAAATCTTTTTGTACATTTGGCCAAGAGGATGTTTGTACTTGCCATAATTTTGGAAATAGAATAACTGGATCAAACTGTTGGGTCATTGAGAAGACATAATCACTGGTTAACCCACAAGCTGGACTCAGGTAATTGGAGGCTTTTTGTCCCATAACCTGTCATTGGAATGTACCTTCTGCCCCCTGTTCTCACAGCCAGAGCCATTTTCAAAGACAAAACTTGAGAGAGTAAGGTGTTGGGACCATCTGGACTGTGTATGAGACTGAACCCAGTTAATGCTTCTGTATAAACTTTATGATTCTGATGGACGGATTCAGAGATCTACTCATCGTGTGAACAATGAAGACAAACCTAGTATGTAAGTTTCCTTGCTTATTAGAACTACCACCTACCGATCTGGAGTGGTCTGCCTATTTTGTTAGTCTCTCCTTGACATCTGTGTATGGGGACCAGTTTCAGATTTCACCTGGTTATCTCCTGAGTTTGTGAACCAACACAACTCAAGATATATGAATACAATAACCAATGGGTTGATGAAAAATACTTTGAGACAAATGAAAATGGAAATGTAACATACCAGAATTTATAAGCTGCAGCAGCAAAGGAGTTCAAAGAAGAAGGTTGATAGCAGAGGAAGTTGATAGCGATAAATGCCTGCCTCAAGGCATTTAAAACGAGAGAAATTCCAAATGAATACCTAAATTTACACCTCAAAGAACTAGAAAAAGTAGAACAAAGCCCAAAATTAGTAGAAGGAAGAAAATAATAAAGATTAAAGCAGAAATAAATGAAATAGAGACTAAAAAGGCATTAGAAAAGATCAGTAAAACTAAGAGCTTGTTGTTTGCAGAGATAAGCAAAATTGACAAACCTTTAGCTAGAATTACCAAGAAAAGAAGAGGGCTAAGGTAAATCAATTCAGAAATGAAAGAAGAGATTTTACAACTGATACCACAGAAATACAAAGGATCAAAAGAAACTACTATGGATAATTACATGATTCCAAATGGGAAATGCTCACCTAGAAGAAAGGAAAAAAAAATTTTGGAGACATAAAACCTGTCAAGACTGAATCATGATGAGATAGAAAATCTGAACAAACAGATTCCTAGTGAAGAGATTGAAACACTAATCAAAGACCTCCCAACAAACAAAAGTCCAGGACCGAATGGTTTCACTGGTAAATTTTGCCAAAGGACTAGTATCAGTTCTTCCTTAATTCTTCCAAAATATACAAGAAGAGAGAACTGTTCTAAAATCATTTTGTGGGGCCAGCATTGACCTGATACTAAAGCCAGACAAGGATAACACCAGGAAAGAAAATTAGAGGTCAATATCCCTGATGAACATAGAAGCAAAAATCCACAACAGAATATTAGCAAACCTAATTCAACCATATATTAAAAGGATCATACACCATGATCTAGTAGGAATTATTCCAAGGATGCAAAGATGTTTCAAATCTGCAAATCAATCAACATGATACACCACATTAAAAAATATTTTAGCATTCTTATGAGGAAGAGAAGGAGATTGTTTTTTGTGTATTCTCCTTGAAATTTGAAATAGAGGAATGTTATTATGTATTATATTTATTTTATGTTGTGCTGTTTTTATCGGGTTTCCTCTCTGCAGAAGGATGTTCAAAATTACTACATTTGCTTATGATTACTTGAGGCAGTTGATCTTGATTATTGGATTCTGTTCAATAGTTTTACCTGGATTATTTTACTCATTTGACCACTTATTTAGCTAAACTTTCTATCCTTGGAGATTACATTAATCTTAGAATGGACTCTCATGTCCTCTTCTCTCATTCAGTTCCCTCAATGTTAAGTAAATGGTATCATTATTCACCCATTTGCTCAGGAAAAAATACCCAGTCATCCTGTACTCTTTCCTTTCCTTTACACGCCATATCCACTCCATCAAAATTTCCTATATGTCCGAACCCTACACCTGAATCCATCTCATCACTTCCAATAACTTCGAGTTGGTCTTCCTGCTTAAACTTTCATCTTCTTTTGTCCAATTTATGCATAGAATTTAATTTCTTTTGGGATGATATCATATCACTCCCCTTCTCTGCTTTGAAATGTTCAGTAGAGGGTATTCATGTTGCACTTTGCTTGAGAGAGTAATGTTTTTGCTCTCAAATGTTATTAATAGAGCCTCCTTTCACTCTCAAAAGTGTCCTGGCTTGCATGACAAATTGTAGTTACCCTACTTCCATAGCTTTCCATTTTAATCCAAGTCAGGTAAAATCCACTCCATCCCCTAAGCCTAGAAGACCTGACCTGGTTGAGCTCTGCCTACTTCACTGACTATTTCCAACCTCCCTGACCCTTGTTTGATAAATTCCAGGAACACTGGTCTTTCCATATTTCAAACAAGATTAAGCTAGTCCTTACTTGAGGTCTTTGCACTTGATTTTCCCTCTGCCTAGAATGCTTTTCCATCAGATCTTGACATTCCTGGATCCTCCTCAGAAAAGATCTTTCCAATCATTATCTTTCTAAATCACCAATCTTTGTTTTCAGAGCCTTTGCTTGTTTGTTTTTATTGACTATATCCTATTTATTTACATAATTTTTATTTTTAATTGAACACACTTTATTTACTTATTTTTAGTCTGTATTTCCCTATTTGAGTGTAGTTTATTAAAATATGGCTGTCAAGGGCAGTTTAAGCTTTATCTCCATGACTTCACCTTTAAACAATGCTTGACATACATTAGGTACTCCATAAATATTTGTTGATTATGTAATTTAGTTGTACATTTCAGGAGTATAAATATGATGCCCTTTGTTTAGAAAATTACTGCAGACTACATTGATACTTTAACTCAAACAAATATTCTATGAGTCAGTCTATAAATTTTTGTCCATAAAACATATATTTGGAACTAAGAAAGAACCTTATAAAGCACTGGGAAATAAAAATATATTCAGTAACTCATTTCCACATGTTTTTTTATTAAACTTCAATCTCTAGGCTTGTCATGTCTTATGTTCATACAGTATATAAAATGTTACTGGGATTGAATAGAAATGTACTCATTTTTCACTGTCTATTCTTTCATTCTTTAAAAAAATATTATCAATTAACACTTAAAGAAGACAAAGTCAAGTTCTTAGAAATTAGGAATTCTACAACTTTAAAAATAATCCTTAACAAAATACACAGAATATATTCATTTCCATTAATCGAAATTTAAAAATTTTTCTACCCTCTAATGAAATCGAAAGTATTTAAGGAAAACATAGAATTACAGGTAAATTGTGAGGTAAGCTGAACATAGGACCAAAAAATATCTTAAATCTGAAGGTTTATGAAGCCATAAAACTGGTTTATGAAGCCATTTATACAAAATGAATATAATACACTATAATCAAATCCATGAAATAGTGGTTATTGTTGCCTAAGTAGATGTAGCCTTGGTGTATTTATTAAAAATATCTACATAAAGTTTGTAACCATTATGGAATAACTTGTGAAGTACTCACAAAGTGTCCGGCCCAATTAATTTGAAGTTCTTTATTCTTTTCTTTATTCCCTCTCATTAAATTCAGTTCAATGCATTTATAGAGCATCTGTCATGTTTTTGTCTGGTGTTAGATGCTACAGACTTCAAAATAAAGATATTTCCCATTTTCTTTTCTTTCTTTTTTTTTCCTTTCTTTCCTTCCTCCCTCTATTTTCTTCTTTCCATCTACTTTTTTAATGTATTATTATTAGTTGTTATATATGTAACAAAATTTACTATATTAATAATTTTTAATTTTTAAGTTCTTAACTGTACACTTGAACATTAAATACATTCACATTGTATCCCAACCATCACCCCCATTCAGTTCCAGAACTTTTTCACATTCCCCAACTGGAACTCTGTCCTCACTAAACACCTTCACTCAGCTCCTGAAAACCATCATTCTACTTGATTCACATTTTCAATAATATTTATTATCAGACTTCTTAATTATGTTTTTGCCTAACTTACTCATTGCTATTGCATTCCATGTTTTTATGCGACTGAGCAACATTTCACAAGTTCTTTAGAAATTTGCTTTCATTTTTGCGAAATAACTAATTTAAAAAATATGCATCAGCTTTATTGAGATATAATATGTACAGTATAATTCACCTATTTAGTGTACAATTCAGTGGTATGACTATATTCAGAGTTGTGCAACCACCATTATAATCCATTTTAAAACCCTATGGCCACCCTAAAATAAACTATACTCATGAGCAATGTCTCCACAGGTCCTCCCAGTCCCCAGGCCAGAAACAACCACTAATCTATCTGTATGTTCTATTTCTGTGGGGAGTTTGCTATTCTGGACATTTTGTATAAACACAGTCATAGAATTTGTGTTTTTCTGTGACTGGCTTCTCCACTTAGCATAATGTTTTTAAGGTCCATCCATGTAATTGTATATATCAGTACATTATATGGATAAACCACATTTGTTTATCCATTGTGAAAACTTGTTATTATCTGTCTTTTAAATTATATCCATTAGTATCTCACTGTGGTTTTTTGAGTTGTCCTAATTACTGTTGCTGTTGAATTTTGAGCAGAAGTATTTTATTTGGTAGATGATTATCGGTAGCAAAATAAAGGGAGCAGAAAAGTAAGGAAGAAACAGGAAAAAAAATCTAAAGCAGGATACACTATTAGGCAGATGGGCACTGTGCCCAACTGGACATATATTATTTTGTAATTAAGACTTTTTTTGAGCTTTGACCCCACAAATTAGGCACTACCATCATCATCATCATCAATATATAGATTTTTTATAGAGACTTACCTACATGATTAATGATTTTTTTTTTTCATGATTAACCATCTGGGTCTCCTGGAATCATTTTCTTCCTGAATGACAATCTTCAGAATTTCCTTTATTGACATATCCTTGGCAATAAACACTCAATGTTTATGCATCTAAAAATTATTTATTTCATCTTTGCCCTTGAAAGATACTTCTACTGACTACATAATTTTTAAAAAAAATTTTGACATAAAAAGCTTTATTTTGGGAAAATTCAGATACATACAAAAGTAAACAAAATAATATAACAAAGTCCAAGTATCCATCACACAACTTCAACAATTATCGATGAGTATAAAATTTTATGTAGACAAGTTATCTACAGTAGTTCAAAAATATTTTACTGTTACCTGCCTTCCATTATTGCTTTTGACAAGTCTGTTATCAATATAATTGACTTATGGGTGATCTATCTTATCTTCATTGCTATTTTTATGATCATTTTTTCCTTTGCCTCTCCTCCACTTTCTTTGTCATTAAAAAAATATCATAATAACATTACTGACTACTATTAATGAGCACCTACTACATACCAGGCACTGTACTAGCACATGCACTTCACAACATCCCTATGAGTTACTATTAATAAGGCCATTCTACAAATGAGGAAATGAGGCACAAAGTGTTAACTTCTCAAAGCCATGTAGCAAGAAAGTTGAAGAGCAGGCGTGGGACCTGAGTCTGATTCCAGAAGCTGCACTCTTAGCACATTTGCTCTCTGGAGGTGAATTTTCACCCTTGCTCTCCCATGCATTCCCTTTGAAAATAGAATGGATATTTCTGGTGGTAATTTATGTGTGATTCAACTGGTATTCCTCTAAACTAAGAGTCACTTAAAAAACCACACTCTTAGAAATAGGCTCCAATGGAGACTGTCATGAGATTATGTTGTGGAAAATTTACCTTTATGCTTACAACTGTTATAGAAATTTCATTCTTTAGCAAATGGAAATTTTATTTCTAAAAGCTATTGTGACATATTTACAAAGTTCTGTACATTTATGAGACCATATTTTTGCACTTTGGAATGAGACTCAAATAGAAAGATTCTTTTTGTTTTAAAATTTCTATTTTAACATGTAGACTAACATAGTCAATTCATTGTCACAGTATTTTGTGGCATTAGTTAATAATTATTCATGTGACTTTAGTATCAAATTTGTTCATTTTATTTTTAAGTAATTAAAAATAATAAGCATACGAAGGCTCTTAACCTTTATGAGATCAACAGAATTAGTTAAATAAGACAGGGATAATCCCCAATTCTGTATTTAAGTTATTATTTCTGACTTTGGCTGCACAGTACATTTTTTTCCCTAAAAATTGGAACTTGTATGGTTTACTAGAAAAAATAGAGCATAAAAGAAATGCAATAAGTTTCATATTTTACATACATAAGTAGTGTGACATTTATATCATAAAAAATATATCATATAAAAAACAAAGAATGCATTCATCTTAGTACAATGAGCTATTTAAATTGAGTTGGTATACTAGTCACAGCCAAGTTTGTTTAATCTGATTACTTTATTAAATACTTGCTTCTTCTAGAACTCCTACATTTAGACTATATCTAGATTTCAAACATACCATAGATTTCCACTGTCTAAACTCATCTATCTTTTATCCTTCGTGTCTTAAAATTCAACCAAATCATGTATTTTATGAGCTTTAAACTGGTGCAGTTTACTCTCTGGAGGAATCTATTATCAGTATCACTAAATATTCAATGGTTACATTTAACTAAATTACTCAGCAATGCCGTACCTGCATATCTATTCTACCTACCTATGTATATAGGGCATCAATCATTATGAGTTCTCTTCATTCCAAACACTGAAGTGCTGAAAATTCTTCTAGAAATGTCCCCTAAATTTTGCCCCTATTACCTACACTCATTGACTTCCTTAGTGAAGCTCCCCACTGTCTACTGACTGAAGTATTGCCATTGCTTCCTAATTATTCTCCCTGCAGGAGTCTTTCTAATACAACCCACCTACAATGAAGAATTGTAAAATATTTCCATAATAACCTTACATGTAAAGACTTTTAAAGGTTCCCTATTACCTCCTTATTAAGGTTATAAACACACTGCCTTTGTCAGTGCACCTCAACACAGCTCACACCCCCAAAACTTACTTAAATATTCCTTTGCAACAAGCAGCAGCAAAAACAGATGAAACATTTCCCACCTCCAGGATGTCACATGACTCTAACAACAGCTTGTCTTCTCACATTCTGTCTCTTTTCATTTCAACATCTTCTTTTCTTGACCAATTTTTACATATCTTTTGAGAGCCAGCTTTCTATTATCGTCCAATCATCTCTGTATCTGACTCTCCTGTCTCCATCTTTTTAGGATCCTTGTGATGACATCCAGAAAAATTTCCCCATTTCAAGATGCTAAACTTAATCACATCTGAAAAAATTCATGTTACCATACAAAGTAATTATTCTAAGGTTTTGGGTGTTAGGACATGAAATTCTTTGGAGAGAGCCATTGTTCTGTCAACCATAATGTTTATGATTTGAGAAGACAGAAAAAGGCCACTAATGTGTAAATCATGTCTCTTTAAGAGGTATTTGGAACATACCTCCCAAAGAAACTAGAAGTTCACCCTTATGGCATTCCTTATCTTGATGCACTCCTTGCTAGTCCCTTCTAAATTCAGCCTCAGTTTCTTTCTGGCTTCCAGCCCTGTGTCTCTGCAATAGGTAAATACTGAACTGAGCAGGAACACAGGAACACAAGCCAAGCCCTATCTCATGAGTACTGCTCACCAGAAGCTCAGCCTGCTTTGGTTTCTGCTTCAGCTAGTTATAAAGGCACATTTCTGCATGATTTTTGCATTTGTACATCAGCAAGCTCCTGATCCCGAGCTGCAACTGTTACACCTGAAGTTTGTGCTCACAGGTGTCTAGTGAGGACCAGTATCTCTGCTGTGTACTCTCCGTTAGATTTTTTTCATTCATTCACTCATTATCTTTAACCCTTACCAGATCTTCAATAATTTCTGTTACTTCAAGGGTAGAGTGCTCTGCCCATTTATTTCTACTGTTTTTTCTGCAGAACTGGACCATGAGTCTGGTGAACATTTCTGATTTAGGTCTCCAATTCATTCCTTTTAAAAAAGGTTCAACCAAAATTTTTGAACAGTTAAGTCAACTGCTCTACTTTCCTATAGGGCTAGAAATTTTTATTTGGATTTAAAAATCTTTTTCCTTTTTCTTTATCTTTGTTTTGGACACAGACTTTTTTTTTCCCCTCAAAAGTATGCCATTAGATTTCATGTTATGAAGTCTCCAGTAGTAATAGATATAAAGTAATGAATTCTAGTTCTCTCTAAAACCTAAGTCCATTGAAATAAATCTTGTTTACTTATCTCCTTAAGATAGATATTACTACCTAGGAGGGCTTTCTCATGATATCAATATTGCAAGAAATCTATTAAAGTTAAGCAGATTGTATTGAAATATTTGTAAAGCAAATGTAAACCCATTTCCTCCAGGATTTTCAGACATTTGTTTTAGTTGTTACCTTGTATAACTGCACCATTTTAAGAAACCATTAAGGTATCCATTTGCTTCAATTTATTAATCATGCTTCTCTGTGACAAAGTGATTAATGCATAGCTGTTTAATCAAAATCATTGGTTTAACCTCTAATATGCTGTATATCATCATCAGAGCTAGCTGTTGTGCAAATATTTATTATTGACTCTAAAAGATCTTTGGAAAGTGAATGTAAAAGGATAGGTGCAGTTACATTGCTGGTATAGGAAAACAATAATTGAAAATGTATTTCACACTCTTTGAGTCTTCAGTCCATTAATTGATCTAAAAAATATGTCAAAATAATCTATTTTATCAGCATTCCCCATTTATGATTCTTTATAAATGATGCAAAGATTTATAAATAAGAAAAAAGATAAAAAAATTAATTTTCCAGGTAAATCCAAATAAATCTGATGAGAGATTTTTGGTTGATTGCATATTTCCCTCATACACATTTTCAGTCAATGTGAACATAATTATATTAATTTCAATAGCTAAAGTTAAAAACTTCAAAGACATTCCAGTCAAGATGATCATGGGAGTTCAAACATTAATCAATTACCTATAACTCCAAACAAACAGCAATGATAGAAATGTTTGTTTAAAGACCTTTAAAAGACTTGTATAAGAACATTCACAGATTTATTTCTAATAGTCAGTCTCCCAAACTGAAAACAACCCATATAAAAGAATGCATTAAGCACACTGTGGTTAACTCATTGCTATAAAATACTACTGTTCAGTAAAAAAGAACTACTGATACATACAGCAATGTGGATGGATGTCAAAATAGTTTGTTGAGCAAAAGAAACCAGAAACAAAGACTACATATTGTATGATTACGATTATTTTTCAAGAGTAATAGACAAGAGTCATCTATGATGGTATAAATCAAAGTAGTGGTTGCCTCCTTTTGGGATGTTGGGTGAAGAGGATTACCAGGCAAGGGACACATGGAAATTTCCTGGTGTTATGGTATTGTTGCCTTGATTGGATTAATGGTGATACACATGTACATTTGTCAAAATTCATTGAGCTATGCACTTGTTTTGTTTGTTCTACTTATGTAAATTACATTTCAATGAATTTCTGTGAGCATGAAAAGGTTAGATAAAAAAGGAGAAAATGAAATTAATAGCATCTGTTAAGCAATAAAAAGAAATTATGAAATACGTTAAGAAATAAGACTCAAGAAAAGCATAGATATATAAAAGAACAAATTAGAAATCATAGAACCAAACAGAAAAGCTAACTGTCAAAAAAAACTTGAAAAATTTGATGCAATAGATTATAGATTAGACCAATCAAAAATATATAATGAATTGAGATATTATAATGAAAGATTTAATGGGAAGGTAAACCCCCAAAATAGAGATCAAATGTATGCAAATCATGTTGAGATATGGAGAACAGTATGGAAAGATAATCAAGATTTGGGGAAGTAGAAAATGAGGCACTGGAGACAACCATTATTCAAAAACATAGTGTATACATTTTTCCAGATCTGAAGAAGGCTATGAATCTCCAAAGAGGAAGTGAGGCATGAGGCTAAGCAGGATAAACAAAAATCCACACCTAGACACATTGTGTGAAATTGGAGATTTTCATATAAGTAAAATATTGCAAACTAATATTAAAGACAGAAGACTGTAAAAAGGGTCAAATGTACCTTGAGAGCAACATTTCATTAGCAATAATAACATATAATATTAGATAGTATCTTAAAAACTATCAACTAAGAATTCAATATTCTCTTGCTCTCATTGAATAGTGAGGATAAAATAGAGATATTTTCAAACGCACAAAGACTAAGTATTTATCTTCCACAGGTTTTTCTTGATCCAGAGGGAAAAAATGAAAAAGTAGCAAAGTTTAACATGACCACCACCACCAAGAGAATCATGTTCATTGGTAAATCTAATTTAGCAACACTACATTATTTATAACATTAAAATGTGAATCTAATTGTCCATCAATAGACTAATGGATAAATTATTACATACATTTACAAAATAGCATTTTATACAGCGTTGAAAATAAATGATCTGGAATTATACACACACACACACACACACACACATATATATATATTTATTTATATAAATATAAACATGTGTATATATATATATACACACATACATTTAAATGAACTAACAAAGAAAATAATGATAAAGTTGCAGAACTTATACATTAAAATACCATCTATATAAAATTTAAAAGCTTATAGAAGAAAACTGTACATTACTTAGAGATAAAAACATGTTACAAACATGTTTAAAAAGTCATTAATTCCAAAAATGTTTTTTTGTGCCAGACACAATTCTAGTTGTTCAGCAGTGCCCTAGTAAGACAAAATCCATGCACACATAGAGCTAATAATATTCTCCTGGGACTGACAAACACAGGATGATTATCTTTACATTTGGGGCTGTGAAAATTGGGGTGTTAAACTGGAAGGGTAATAAAAGAGAATCAATTTTATTGTTAACTTTTATTTATTAAGCTAGACAGTAGGTATGAAAATGTTCATTTTGTTTCCTATGTTTTCTGTTCATCTTAAATATTTCTTACTAATTTAAAAATAACTAAATGTGTGTGAATAAAATTGAAGCTTAATTCTAAACAATAAAAAGGGACATCTTATTATTCTAAATTTTTCTGGAAAGGAGATAAACATGCTGAATAATTTGAGATTTTTATTAGAAAAATACAAAATTATGAATGTGTATTAACAATTTAATAGTAGCCTTAAAATAACAGAAATACATTTATCCCTCAAGCAGAAGAGGGAAAATAAAAGGGAATTTAAAAAATCTTCTTATTAATGCAACAAGGTAAACAAAAACATGAAAACTAAAAATAAAAATGACATGGTACATAGAACCCACAAAATAAAATGAGAAAAATAAAAGTAATTAAAATATGCTTAAAAAAATTGAGTTCAGTAGACCCTGTTTGACAGACTGCAACAACAAGAAGATCCTGCTACTGTTTATAAGATTGAAAATAAAAGGATGGATAATGACAAACCAGGTACATACAAAAGGAAAATGGATATAACAATATGAACATTACCAAAAATTAGATTTAAGGCACGAAACATTAATAGAAGGTAGATTCTATATTGTCTGATCTTAATTAAGTAAATCAATAGGACTAACTTCTAAGGCAATTGATATATGTGTGTATATTATAGCATGGATAGATGTAAATATAAAAACATCATCTACATATCAAGTATAGGCTTCATTACATACATGAGTAATTTTTACCCTGTGTACATGTGCTATACCTAACGTAACTCAGAGGAATATTCTTAGCCACCTCAGTTCTGTTAAGGTCAACCTAAAGAGGAATTGTCCGTTTGGTTACAGCTTATAGAACATTTTATTATTGCCTATCTAATCTCTTTCTTTGACAATATGATACATAAAAGGGAAATGTTTCATTTTCACTTGAAAACTAGAATGTTTCTGGAAATCCATAAATCGCAAGGTTGGTCATCTTAGGTGTGCAAGTATGGAATCTATGCCACTTTGCTGGCAGTCTCCTTTTTATAAGGAGAACTTTTATTTTTCAATCTAGCTTCTTACCTGAACAGTAAATTATTTAAAGTCTCCTTACACATAAGAAGAATTTATCAGGGTGTATGTTAGACTACTATATTAAAATTACCAGTAATCTTTTAGAGTTTTACATGGAAAAGCAGATGAGAAAACATGGAAAATATTATTAGGAAAATCCATTCTGAATCTTTGAAAGATCCCAAAAGAAAACTTGAGAAAGTGAATATTGTAACTTTCTTTTCTTCTTGATTGTTTGTATCTATTTTACTGGAATGACTCTACTTAAAAATTGAAAACACATTTTAACAACAACACATACATTATGTTTTGTATTTACATAATGCCATTATGCAGGGAATATAAATTATAAATATTGATGCCGTTACCCATATTATAATAAGAATGAGGAATATAGTTCAGATGTCAGAAGTGGAATAAAAGATTAGGAGAATGAGGCTCACAGGGGTTTTGGTATCTACAATTTTTTTGCCATGACTGTTTTCCTATACAGTGTCAATAAATATGTATCATTTGAAAGATAAATAACTTCATATACTAAAATACCTTATTTGAATTTTTCATTTGCTAAAATCCTATGGTATATCATATGTGGTACCACCAGGAAGTAGGACAATTTTTCTCATAACAACTCAAATTTATTTCAATGACAACTATTTTGTAATAAAGGCAACTATAGCTTGAGCACCTTGCCTAGTTTAGTCTATGTATGATGTAATCAAAGCATCCTTTAAGCTTACCAAGAATGAGTTTTGGAAAAAACATATTTTAAATTAATTTAAAAATTCATTTTTGCTGAGATGGAAGTATAGTGGAATAAAAAACAATAGTCAAAATCATCAATAAGGAACAAATATTTGATGAAGAAGGATGAGAATTTATGTAATGGTAGCAGCATAATATTGACTGAACACACTGAAATAATGGGTGAAATTGCCATTTAAAGCCAGAGATTATCTAGAGCTAGTTATTATTGAAAACTTTAACTTTGAACTGGCTGAGTAAAGGACTGCAACATCCAAATTTGAATGCACAAAGAATTTGTTATTATATAACAAATTCCCTTTAACTTTATAATAATATCTAGGGAGTATAGAAAATGGGTTAGGAGAGAAAATCATGCAGGTAGAAGGGATTTTTAATGCTGTTTTTCAGAGAAAACTTTGGCACAGTAAGTCTTCTGCTCTATTGCCTATAGGGACATTGTAGACTATGTCACATCATTTCTGGGATCTCTTTTATAGTATTGATCCACTGAAAGGCCAAACTTCTTTGACCACTCCATCCTTGAAACATTTTTTTAGGAGCATCCTTTTAAGTTTCCTAAAGCTTAGTGGTTGGCTGTCTATGCTTTGCTCATTTCCCTGAATGTATTTTTTGACTCTCAAGGTTAACACTTATTCTTAATTTTCATCCCTAACTTCAATCTTTTATAATGAATGTACTTTCATATTACCAGTTACCTGCATTTTATTTTGAGGATCAGCCAACTTCTGATAATTTACATTTATGTAACTAAGAGAAGACTTCAGTTCTGGTTAGTGTAGCAGAATAGATAATCCAGAAATAATCTTGCTATATATTAATCCATGAATTCAACATAATTTAATCAAAATCCCAATAAGATTTGGGTATTATATATTACATTAGCAAGCGACCATCTTACCAATACTTATTATGATTTTATAAGAATCAAAATATTGTTATGTTTGCACAAGGAAGACAAGTTCATTATTGAGAAGAAAAAAATTCACCCCCTGATACAAGAAAACTTTCTGTATAATAAAGGTGGGATTAAAAGTAAGTGGAGAAAATATTGACTATTTAATAAATGGATAACTGCTTATCCATATTGAAAAGCAGAAGATTTTACTCCTAACTCACACGACATGCTATAAAATATATTTCTGTTTATCTCCCAAATTTTAGGATTACATTTAAAACAACAAAACAAAATACACAAACACAAAACAGAAACAGTGCAACACAAGGAAGAATCTTTTAGAGGAAACACACAAAGTACAAACACTACAGGGACAGATTGGTAAAATGGACATTAAAATGGAAAGCTTCTGTATGACCCAAGAGACCGTAAACCAAACCGAGGCAATAAATCAATCACGGGGAATAAATTAGTATGGACGAACAAAATTACAAACATTTACATGGGTAACCAAAAATGCTGAGTTTAAACAAGCAAGCTGCAAATTGAAACATTTAGATGAATTTTAAACACCATAACCAATACTTTATGGAATCACACAGATTTAATAATGGACGAAAACATAGACCGTAAACATGAACCAATTTTAGTGCCTGCCTTCGATCGTGGGGAGAGAGGAATGGAGTGACGGAGACTCAGAAGCATCTGTATTGTTTTGTTTCTTAAAAAGAGAAGCATAAAAACACATATGGCAAAATTACAGCATTTGTTAAATCCACATGCTTGAAACAAGTTGTAATTTTAAAAATTCAGTGTGCTGTCTTGTCCCAGCTCTCTCCCCAGCCTATAACGTATCTTTCCTTATTTCTTCCAATTACGATATTGTTTGACTGCTTGGGATTTCTAGTCTAGTACTCCTTATTTTCATTATTTTTCTCAATTTTCACATGTAAATCAGTTCTCACAGATTTGGTCATTACCTTACTGTCCAATAACCTACACTCATCCTTTTACAGTTGTTGCTGGAAAATTTACAAAAGTCTCAAGTAGTTTTTCTGCCATCTGTCATTCCTATTCACTCCTATTATAGGCTACATGGGGCTCCGAGAATGTTTTTCATTATATCTCATTAGTCACTTAAAGAAAATTATGCTACCTGCCTTTGCTTAAGGTCTGGAATTTTAAGTCAGTGGTATAGTCTCTATTTGTCAGACATTGCAAATTGACAAGCTATGCATACTTTGTGTTGTATTTTCCAACAATTTCTCCCCCATGGATTTCTCACCCATCCTTTTCTGCCAAATCATGGCTAATTCTCCTTGCAGTACTGGCCAAAAAAGGATTTTACTATAATTCAGCCTGTTTTGTGTTTCACCTTATTCAATGAATATTTATTAGTCATCAAATAAGGATTAGCACTGGAGCCATAATATCCATAAGAGAGACATGATCCTTGCCCTTAATATGAAATTTTATTTTTCTGTTTGTACAGAAGTACTTGCTTCCTACTAATAGGAAACGACTGTCTTCTGTATGTCTTAGCTCCCATATCGGAGTGTTAGTTACTTTTGACATTGTAAACAGGTTTTTTATCTTTTCCTCTAATCCCCTGTACTGTCATCCACTTTTCAAAAGTATGTGTAATTAGCAAATGATTGCTGGTTGACTTAACAAATCTAATTCATCTTATGTGTGCCATGCTTCATGTGTCCTGGGAAGTATGTGCAGGAAAGTAAATCCCCTGAATCATGGCTTGTGTTCAGCCTCAAACTTCCCCTGGGCCTTTATCTACCCAGCATCTGTTAAATTTGCATGCTTGAAACAAGTTGTAATACTAAAAATTCAATATACTGCCTTGTCCCAGGTATGTCCCTGGATAATACCATATCTTTCCTTGATTTCTCCAATGATGATTTTGGTTGACTGCCTGGGATCTCTGGTCTAGTACTATTTAATTTACTCCTCCTGTTGTTCACCAGTAACACATGTAAATCATTTGGCCCCAAACACCCACTTCATGTAGTGGAACAGATCTTAAGTAGACTAGATGTCTCTAAAATCTAAAATTTCTCAAGAAGATCTATCTTTTAGGTTTATATCTCAGAACACCAGCATCATGAAAGTCTGTTCAATCTCTTAAAATCTGCTTCAACTTGCATCCCACAGATGTAGTCTTCTTGAGAAACCCAATTTCTCAAGAAGATCCATCTTTTAGGTTTGTATCTCAGAACAGCATCATCGTTAAAGTCTGTTCAATCTCTTAGAATCTGCTTCAACTTGTGTCCCACAGAATCACCAAGCTCTCCTGTCTGTACTTATATGAAATGCTAACATTGCCTCAGAGGAAAAAGCAAGTTGTTCTTTGCTTCCCGGTTAAATTTGATTCATTATTTTCAGAGCGCTTTTCATTTCACTATTGACTAATCATAAAAAAAAATAGCATAAACACATGCTCAGTAGGGCCTGTTTCCAAACTCACTGCACAAAATAGAGGGGTCAGAGGGAAGGTACATCTCGGGGTGCAGCTGGACAGCCAACAGACAGTCGGGTTCCCTGATAATCACATCGTGTGAGTCACACCAGAGAAAGAACAAAACTACTGAAAGCAGTGAATCTCAGACACCTCCATTTATTTTCCAGATGGCACTGTGTTTATCAGGGTTGCAATTTGTGACATCTGGCAGTTTTCCTTATACTTGGTGTATCTTTGAGAAGAAGAAAAAGAAAAAGAGAGACAACAGAGTATTCCATTCCAGGTCAGCTTTCAGAAGGTATTAGTGATTTAACTGCTAGATATTTAAGGTCTTCAAATCATGTCCGTGTGACTGAAGGGCAAGAACTTGAAGGTGAAATGTTTATAAATAAATGGATTTGTTCATTACTCTTACGGCATATAAATGTGCCAAGTTGCCATTACAATCATTTTTTAAGACTCTCAAAGATACCAGTTTTTAAACACTTGCATCTATAAGCATGCTTATATATCTCGCTGCTTTAACAAGTAAGTTAAAGTCAGTCTAAATGAAATTCTTGTGAAGATATCTCTGAAAATGTCTCCATAATCTACTATATAGTTAGATAAAACTAGAGAAGTTTATGTTAATTTAAATCCTCATTCAGGAAGAACTTATTTTTATCATCTTTAGACCAAGCTTCAATTGATCTCACAGCGTGTTAGTATTAAAGAATTAAAAGAAGCCTTAACTACCAAATTTGGCTCAAAAAAGTCAATTCTTTCAAAGTTTAAGTATAATAAACAAAAAGTAGAACCAGAAGGTGCCACCAAAAATATTTCAGAATTTTAAGATGATAAGGCACAACCAATTTGGACTGAATATTTGGTTAAAATACTATCACTTTTTCATAACAACATCATGGCTTAGAATTTGGGTCCACGCAGACTGAGGCTCTGCTAGCTTCCATGTGTGCCTTTTGAAGTCTCTTCCTCGTGTTGAATTTCACACTGAATTTGCATGGGCATGCAAGAAGGAAATCACTTTGCTTGGGAAAATCGCCACAGCTGTTTCCATACCGCCACAGTGAAAATGATGTTGATAGCGTACGAGCTCCAGTTCAGACAGAGTGACCAAGAGAAGGTCAAGAATGAGGAAGACTCTGACATTGACAAATACTGAAACAGAGATCTTCCTCTCTCTCTCAATAGCAAGGTGCCAGTAGTTGAGATGTTTTTAAACTGTTAGGAAACACTTTCATATGAGATGCCCTGAATTACTGGATGGTGCTTGATTAAAGAATATTGCCAAATTTAGAATCCCTTAAATTTTATGTTTTGCTCATTGTTATTACTTCTTTTTTTTTTTTTTTAGGCCTGTTATAAACACTTTTTTAAAAGGTATCATTGATATACACTCTTATGAAGGTTTCACATGAAACACATTGTGGTTACTACATTCACCCATATTATCAAGTCCCCCCATACCCACTGCAGTCACTGTCCATCAGCATAGTAATATGCCACAGAGTCACTACTTGTCTTCTCTGTGCTACACTGTCTTCCCCGTGACCCCACACACACTGTGTATACCAATCATAATACCCTTCTCCCTCCCTCCCCACCCACTCTACCCCAACCCTCCCCTTTGGTAACCACTAGTCCCTTCTTGGAGTCTATGAGTCTGCTACTGTTTTGTTCCTTCAGTTTTGCTTCATTGTTACACTCCAAAAATGAATGAAATCACTTGGTACTTGTCTTTCTCTGCCTGGCTTATTTCACTGAGCATAACACCCCCCAGTTCCATCCATATTGTTGCAAATGGTAGGACTTGTTTTCTTCCTATGGCTGAATAGTATTCCATTGTGTATATGTACCACATCTTCTTTATCCATTCATCTACTGATGGACACTTAGGTTGCTTCAATGCCTTGGCTATTGCAAATAATGCTGCAATAAATATAGGAGTGCATATGTCTTTTTGAATGTGAGAACTTGTTTTCTTTGGGTCAATTCTGAAGAGTGGAATTCCTGGGTCAAATGGTATTTCTATTTTTAGTTTTTTGAGGAACCTCCATACTGCTTTCCGCAATGGTTGAACTAGTTTACATTGCTGCCAGCAATGTAGAAGGGTTTCCCTTTCTCCACATCCTCACCAGCATTTGTTGTTCCTAGTCTTTTGGATGTTGGCCATCTTAACTGGTGTGAGGTGGTATCTCATTGTGGTTTTAATTTGCATTTCCCTGATAATTAGCGATGCAGAGCATCTTTTCATGTGCCTGTTGGCCATTTGAATTTCTTCTTTGGCGAAGTGTCTGTTCTTATCCTCTTCCCACTTTTAAAATAGGGTTATTTGCTTTTTTGGTGTTGAGGCACATGAGTTCTTTATATATTTTGGATGTTAATCCCTTGTCAGATATGTCATTTACAAATATATTCTCCCATACTGTAGAATGCCTCTTTGTTCTGCTGATCGTGTCCTTTGCTGTACAGAAGCTTTTTAGCATGATGTAGTCCCATTTGTTCATTTTGCTTTCCACTCCTCGATGTTAAGTATGATGTTTGTTGTTACTTCTTTATTGATCATCTTAACAATTGTTCTCTTCATCCTAGTTGAGTTTGACTTTCAAAGTTACTATTCTGCTTTTTCTTTTCTTCTGCCCTTGTGATACATAGCATGTTTGTTATTTTGTTTATAATAAGGGGTGCCAAATAGAGTAGGAGAATATGACCTCAACTGTCTGTCACTTTACTTGAGGTTTTATGGGAGGCACTGGACTGCCTTAAGACATCTAAAGATCTCTAAAGATGTTCTCCAGAGAATTGTTGATTGTCCCAGAATCACCGCTAAGAGATACACTCTTTCAGGTTCCTAAGTTCTGCTTTTCCAGCCAACACATCAGGGCACGTCAATCACCACGGTGTGTTCTCACATTGTGTTCTTTGCTACTCTGATGCCACCCTCCTGAGGGCTCCTATCTGGAATCTATTACCATTTCTATTACTGTTATGAAGGTTTCACATGAAAAACGTTGTGGTTGCTACATTCGCCCATATTATCAAGTCACCCCCACCCCCCATTGCAGTCACTGTCCATCAATACATTAAGATGCCACAGAGTCACTACTTGTTTTCTTGTATTCTGTTATGCCAACTTATTCCATTCCTTACTTTACTAGAGGTTCTCATCTGGGACTGTCCAACAGATCTTCCTGTGATGACAGAAATGTTCTATTTCTGTGTGGTACAATATTGTAGCCAGGAGCCACATGTGGCTCTGGAACACTTGAAATGTCACTAGAGCAACTGAAGAACAAAGCAGTTAATTTTATTTAAGTTTACCTAACTTAAATTTAAATAGCCGTCCATGGCTGGTGGCTACATGGGACAGTACAACTTTAACCAATGCAATAAATAAATAAAAATAAGTCAAAGTCTTAATATGGCCCTAATGATAGCTTGGTTTTGGATTTTTAGCCTCCATAATTGTGAAAGTGTGAAAGAATAAATTTTTCTTATTTTAAGCCACCAAGTTTGTGATGGTAATTAATGGTATGCTAATTAATATGCAATCCAATCATTATTTCTTCAAATACTATTAAAGCTACAGTCATGCATTTCAATGACATGGAAGAGCAAGAAGCTAAGTTTCCAGCCAGAGAAGAAGAAAGGGAAGCCCCAGGGAAGAAGAAAGTGTTGCATGAGGTCACAGAAAGGGGGAAGATTGACAGCAATGGACAAATTGTTTATTACCTGGGGGGTTCACCTCCACGCTGCACATACACAGATCTCACCTTCAACAGGATACTGAAGGTCTGGAGAACTGAGCTCCAGGGCAGGCCTTCTCTCATTCTGGGGCTGGCCGGTGGGTGACACAGATGTGGAATTGACCCAAATAACACTGCAAATGCTTTGAAAACTGAACTGAGATTGGACCAAGATCCCACAGAAAGCCGGTTGGAACTTGTGGCCTGAACTTAAACTGGTCTACTGCCCAGCAAGACAATAAAAAATATCAGTATCCTTCATACGATATAAATAAGACCCAGAGTGTCATAACATAATATTAAAAATGTCCACAGTTCAATCCCAAACTGTTGAGCTTACGAAGAACCAGGAAAATCCAAGTGTTACTGGAAAATAGAATGACAAGATGGCCCAGATATTGGGATAATCAGACAAGGCCCTTAAATTAGTTATGAGAGACACACCCCACCCAGCTAATAAGTAAGAGAAAGAAGACCTCAACTCAATTCATACCCTTACATGACATATCAATTATCTTGGTTAGCCCCAGCTCAAGAAAACCATCTCAGAAGTACAGATTCAGTGTGAAAAGTTGAACATAAAGCTCATGATTCAACTATATGGCAATAAGAGTAAGGCTGAACAGCTAAGTGAAATGTATTTTTCAAAGACACACACAGGCTCCATTCTAAGTATTGTTTGATATAGAGGTCCCTTATTATTCTCTCAGTTACTGGGTCTTTGCAAACTAAAAGAGAATTTACTTGTAGATTTATAGGTTAATCAAACTAGAGTATATGATGGTACTTGAAATAATGACATTTTCTTTCATTTGAGTAGTTTTATATGAATTGCCTGTTGTATTTCCTTAAAGCAGGGGTTGGCAAACTTCAGCACATGGGCCAGACTTGGCTGATGGTCCATTTTTATGCAGACTGATAGCTAAGAATTTTTTCATATTTAAGCAACTGTTGGAAGAAAAAAATGAAAAAGAAAAGAAAAAGGTAAAGAAAGGAGAAATAAGAGGCCCCTTCAGACACTGTATGTGGCCCACCAACTCTAAAGTAGTTGATATCTGGCCATTTATAGAAAATGTTTATGAAAACCTGGCCTAAAAAAATGCAAACACCTTGATAGAGATCATTTTGTGAATTTCAATATTTCTTCCTCATGTTTTCAATTCATATCACAAGGGAAGAATAAGGACCCAATTCATAGTGGGCATTCAGACAGTGTATGTGTCAATTAATAGGGGATGGATAGTTGCCTATCTACTCCAAGCATAGTAAAATAAGTCAATTTCTTGGTTAACTCCTGTGGTAAATATTATTGGGCACCAAATATTCACCACCTACTTACTTATACCTGTACCTACTCATGGAAGAAGTATAATTCCATGGTCCAGTGACAGTGGAATGTGAACAGATAACAATATGTGCAACATCTTATGAAAAACTGTTAGAAGTAACACAGGTTTCCAACAATCACTTCAAACTTCTGCTTACTGCCATTTGTAATAGTGGGTTGTCGTAGGCGTTGATACTTTAGACTGGGTCCTGGAATAAGAAAACACATGGAGCAAAGTCGAGCCCAGTAACACCCAGTGGCAGCCAAGTAAATCCAGCAAACCCCAGCCATTCGGGAGCCCACCCTCAGCATTCGTGTAGAAAGAGCGAAACTAAAAGGTGTTTAAACATTTGCCATCTCAGGATTGTTTCATGCTGAAGAAAAATTTGCCTGATGTGCTTCTATAAAACAAGTTTCAGAAGGAGCCAATGGATTGGCACTTAGTGTGTGCATATATATATATATAGTTGCAAACCATGATAAATTCTTAAGTATGTACATTTTTTTAACCCTGATAGGGAAATGATAAAATTCATATTTACAAGATAATTTCTATATTTTCTGCTCATTTTATGTTGTGCGAATATGCGATGGTTTATAATGTGGTGCTCTTTCATGCTCACCAAGAACTGTTTTATCTCACTAATGAAGGGCAGAAGTGATGGATGGAATGTTGGTACTGGAGTAAAAGGCACCGTATGCTCCAGGAAATGAGTGTATTCCTATGACAACTTTGCTCTCTATTAAAGATGAATCATCCTCGAACCAGAAGTTCTTTGCTTTGGTGGCTAATATCTGACCCTTAATTTAACATTGTAGAAATATGACTAGAAATGGAATAACACAAAAACTAATGAGAAACAAATTAATATAGAAAAGATGTATAATTTATAATGAACTATACCCAGTATCAAATGGGTTCAGCTCAATAAAGATGAATGTGAAATTAAGAAAATTGCAATCAAAGATAGTTCATTTTACAACAATAAAAATATAGGGGAAAATACTGATTGGAAGAGAAAATTCAAATCTCCCGAGATTGTTCATGTAGCTTATTTGAAGTGGCAAAGTGTGAAGAAAATTAAAATGTGTAACCCATATTGTGTCCCACCGATGTTTTACCATCACATGTTCCTGCCAGCATTTACAAAAGTGTCTGATTTCCAAAGCTCATCAATAGGCTACATTCCAAGGGTTCTGATTTTCTGCCAGGCTGATAGGCAGGGAATGGCATATTGGTGTAGTTTTAATTGGCATTCCTAGGGAATGAGAGAGTGTCTTTTCATATATTTGAAGACCATTTTTATATATTTTCTACGACTTGTTTGTTGATATCTTTTGAGCATTTTTCCATGCAATTTTGCCTTTATTTTTAAGAACGCTTTAAATTCAAAAGATTGCCACTTTTTTCTATGAGTAAGTTATCAATATTTTGAGCCAGTTTGTCTTTTAATTTTTAAAAATTTTGCTATGCATTTTAAAAATTTTTAATGAAGTTAAATTTATTAATTTTTTATATAGATGTTGGATATTGAGACATAAGTAGAAATGCTGTATCTATACTTGTTATAAGAAATTCAAGCATATGTTTCTCATTTAGATTGTTGATCCATGTGTCATGCCTTCAGGTGTATAAGAAAGGAATCCAATTATTTTTATTTTCTAAATGGCTATCTGGTTTTTCCAACACTATGTTTTAAAAAGGCTGTATTTTTCCCAATGGTCTAAAATACCATATTTAACATATGCTAAATTTCCATTTGTAGTTGGGTGTTTTCTGGGCTTTCTATACTGTTTTATTGGTCTATCAGTGTGTTCATGGATCTATCCCTTGCTGTTTTGATTGCAAGGACTTTGTAATGTAAAAGGATATACATGTATGTGTGTGTGTGTGTGTGTGTGTGTATGTGTGTACAAACATAAATGACTTTATGTTTTAGAGAAGTTTTAGATTCATAACAAAACTGAGAGTAAGGTAGAGAGATTTCCTATAGGTCCCTTGTCACCACAGTTACATAGCCTCCCTCACTATCAACATCACTCACCGAAGTTGGACATTTGTTACAATTGCTGAACCTATACTGATACATCATTATAGCCCAAAGTTCAAAGTTTACTTAGTAAACTATGCACTTTATCTCACTCTTGATGTGGGAAATTCTGTGGGTTTGGACAAATACATAATGACATATATTTATTATAATTATTTCATACAGATCATTTTCTCTAGCCTAAACGTACTGCCTATTCATCCCTAGCTCCCCCACCACCCCTCAACAACTGATCTTTGTATTATCTCCATAGCTTTGCATTTTCCAGAGCACCATAGTGCATACAGAGAGCTCTGTGAATAGAAAGGATTGCAGTTTGAGAACAGATGATAGTATTAATGTGTCTGGCTATTTCCATTACGTACACATATTACATGCCTCATTAGCCAAGGTGAGTTTTTCAGATTGGTCCATTCACAGCTTTGGAACAGAGGAGATGAAATATACGGCACACAGTTTTCAAATGTGATCACTGTGACGTATGCTGGACGCCTAGGGAGAGAGTGGGCTGTGGCTGTAGTTAGAGGACAGGGAACAGTAAAAACAAACTGATTTCTTTGGAATTTATTTTAGCACAAATCTTCAAGACATGTAAGTCACTTTGATCTCTAAGAAACTATATCAAAACTTTTTAGTGCATATGGGTTCTGAGAAAAAAGCACAAATCAAGAAATGTGTGTTCTGACCTGGCACACTATCATAGCAGGATTCTGAAATGAAAGAACCTCTCATTAGGGTCTCTATCTTAAGGCCTGGATACCTCTTGGGAAAGGAAACATTCTTTTTCGTTGTTGCTGTTGAAGTATCGTTGATAGACAATCTTATGTTGGTTTCAAATATACAACACAGTGGTTCAAGAGTTACCCATATCATTAAATCCTCATCCCCAGTAGTGTGGTTACTATCTGTCAATATAGGAATATGTTACAGAATCATTGACTATATTTGCCATCCCCAAGACTACCATCCCCAAGACCAACTTATATTATGATTGAGATTTTTTATACTCCTTTATGCTCCTCAACCTTCCCCACCCATCCACCCCAAACCCTCTCCCATGTTAACCACCAGTCACTTCTCAGTGTCAATAAGTCTACTGCTATTTCGTTCATTCTGTTTTGCTTTGTTTATATATTCCACAAATAAGTGAAATCATATGATATTTGTCTTCTCTGCCTGGTTTATTTCACTAAGCATAATACCCTCTAGCTCCATCGATGTTGTTGCAAATGTCAGGGTTTCTTTTTTATGGCCGAATAATATTCCATTGTGTCTATGTACCAATCTTCTCTAACCATTTATCTATTGATGGACACTTAGGTTGCTTCCATCTCTTGGCTGTTGTAAATAATGTGGCAATAAACATAGGGGTGCACATATCTTTTTGAATCAAGGATTTTGTTTTCTTCCAGTAAATTCCTGGAAGTATAATTACTATTTTTACTTTTTTGAGGACCTCCATACTGCTTTCCACAGTGGCTACAAAAATTTGCAATCCCACCAATACTGTAGGAGCATTGGGTACATTCTTCTAGGAATACCATAAAAGTAAAAACTGAGTCTGTGTGTGCAATACTTACTACCAGAGCTAAGGACAATGCTTGGAAAATACTAGGTGTTTAATTTATATGCATTGGAGAAATGAATGAATGAGACTGGACAAAAAGCAGAGGGTCAGAAAATGTGTAACACTGTCCTCATTTTATTAATTTTGAAACAGAATTGACTCTAGCTTTATTAAGCAAAATACTGGAATTTCCTGTAATAGTAATGGGTACTGCAGATTCTGGAGGTAAGGTCCAAAGATGCTTTGGACCCCTGTTTCATTCTGGCCTTTGTCTACATTGTAGGAGAATGTACCCATTTCTCCACATCCTTGTCAACATTTATTATTTCTTGTCTTTAGGATAGTAGCCATTCTAACTGGTGTGAGGTGATATCTTATTGTGCTTTTGTTTGCATTTCCTTAATGATTAATGATGTGGAGCATCTTTTCCCGTGCCTGTTGGCCATCTGTATTTCTTTTTTGGAGAATTGCCTGTTCGGGTCCTCTGACCATTTTTCAATCAGGTTATTTGTTTTTTTGGTGTTGAGGTGTATGAATTCTTCATATATTTTAGATGTTAACCCCTTATTGGATAAATCATTTGAGAATATATTCTCCCATACTGTAGGATGCCTTTTTGTTCCACTGATGGTGCCCTTTGCTGTAAAGAAGCTTTTTAGTTTGATGTAGTTCTACTTATTTTTTTATTTTGTTTCTCTTGCCTGAGGGGATGCGTCCAGGAAAAATTGCTCGTGCTTATGGTCAAGAGAACTTTGCCTACGTTTTCTTCTAAGAGTTTTATGGTCTCATGTCTTACATTCAAGTCTTTAATCCATTTTGAGTTTTCTTTTGTGTATGGAGTTAGACTAATCCAGTTGCATTCTCTTGCATGTAGCTGTCCGGTTTCCCCAACACCAGTTGAAGAGACTGTCATTTCCCCATTGTGTATTCATGACTCCTTTTTTGTCTATTAATTAACCATATATGCATTGGTTTATATCTGTGTTGTTCCATTGATTTATAGGTCTGTTCTTGTGCCACTATCAAATGGTTTTGACTACCATAGCTTTGTGGTATAGCTTGAAGTCTGGTAGTGTAATACCCCTAGCTTTGTTCTTTGGAAAGGAACCATTCTTAAATGGAGCACAGCAAGCCAAATAAATTATTTCCAAGAATCTGACTCATAACAAAGTGGCAGGCAGACTAAGGTGAGTGACTGGATGCTGGACCACTTGCCCTTTTTCTGTAAATGCTCTCTGACATCAGAAGCAGGTATCAGTTGCCATGTCAAAGGTCACACATGATGACAATGACTAGATTCAGTAATATATGAACCAAAAAAATGTTGAAAGATGGTCTGGAGGGAGGGTCAGGGAGAAAACAGAGGAAAAATATGAGAGGCAGTGATGTAGACAAAGGCCAGAATGAAACAGGGGTCCAAAGGGTCCTGGGACCTTACCTCTAGTATCTGCAGTACCCATTACTCTTATAGGAAATTCCAGTATTTTGCTTAATAAACCTAGAGTCAATTCCATTCCAAAATTAATAAAATGAGAGCAGTGTTGCACATTTTCTGACCCTCTGCTTTTTGTCCAGTCTCATTCATTCATTTCTCCAATGTGTACAAGTTAAACACCTAGTATTTTCCAAGTATTGTCCTTAGCTCTGGTAGTAAGTATTGTACACACAGACTGATTTTACTTTTATGGTATTCCTAATCTAGTGAGGTCGGCTAGCACTTCAGAAATAATTACACCAATGAATAAATAATTATAAATAATATAAGATGTATTTGATAAAATAACAGGTATCAGGATTATTTACTATATGACTACCAATTAATGTTTCATGAAGGTGTGATGTGATATTAAATTGACACTTGAGTGATGAGTGGAAAATAGCCAGGAAAAGAGTAGGGATAAGAGTATATAAGCAACGAGAACAGCTTGAATGTTCTAAAGTGGGCATTAGTGATATACTACACTTTGGAAGGTCACTGTGCCTGGAACATTATGATCAAATGGGACAGTAATCCAAGATCCAATTGGATATAGTCAATAATGCTGTGTTGTGTAGTTGAAAGTTGCTAAGAGAGCAGATCTTAAAAAGTCTTCATCACAAGAAAAAAAATAGTAACTCTGTGAGGTGATGGATGTTAGTTAGAATTATTGTGGTGATCATTTTGCAACAAATACAAATATCGAATCATTATGCTGTACGCCTGAAACTAATACAATGTTATATGTCAATTACATCTCAAGAAGAAATCCAAAGAGATGCAGTTAGTTGTCATGTTACACGGACTAAAACAAGCAAACGAAAATTCTATTCTCATTTCAATATTAAATCATGAGTAGGTTTTAATAAAACTGAAAAATCTATTTCTCTGTAACGCATGAGAAACACAAAGGAGTCCTGAAGTGTAATCCTGGGAGTAGAGACAGAAGCATAGACCATCCCAAACAGAAGACACTTAGCCATGGAGAATAAACAGCAAGGGATAACCCAGATAGACGGATTTTCATGTCCAGGGGATGGCTGACCCAGGAGCCTCTGGGCACGTATTTATCATCATGATCAGCAGCAGGGGGCCTTTGGTGCAGTGGTCATGGCCCAGCAGGAAATCCTGAGTGACAGAATTTGTAATGCTGCTTCATGAGCACTGTGACATAGCCCCATCTGGAACCTCCCAGAACTACTGGGAGAACTCTGAGTATTGATATTCTGCAAAATGGATGCAGAAGAGTACTATCTTATAATTTTTGAGTCACTCTTACAAGAAAAGAGACAGCAAAGGTATATAGGAGCATGCTTCAATTAACACCAATGTATTGAACATTCTTGCACAAATACAAATTTAAACTATTCCTAATTATAGGTTATTTTCAACATGCATCCTTATCACAAAATAGCTGGGCACTTGGGACAGTGTCATTACAAATCATTGCTCTAGAGAACTGAGTCTCCATCATTCATACTTGGCCCTCCGCTCTTCAGAAAGGACCTGCCATGTCAAATCTGGCTACTCAAATAATGTCATCAGTGCTTCGCACTCTCTGTATCTCTGCCTTTTCTTATCTCCGTGTGGTGCATGATAGGCAAAGCTCATATTTTTCAACATATTCATTACTTATTAATTCTAAGCCTGAGAAACGGACAACTGTCAGACCTTGTTTATAGCACCAATCCAGGGCAGGGAGAGGGCTGATCACCAGGACTACACAGAATGCCCATGGAACGTGGGAGTGTAGTTTCCATAATGTTACACAGACCAAAGATATTGTCCTGCCATTAAAATGAACAATAAAATCCATTTGTGTTTGACCCTGAATTCGTAAAGTTCATTATCCTGAGATCATACAGTAAGTGAAGAGACTTTAAAAAGAAATTGTCTTTATTAATAACAATTCTTCATAAGGAACCTAAAACCCTACAGAAGAAAGAATTAGAAGGCACTGAGCTATGCCTTAGGGAAATATCAAAAGTATAAATATTAAATACACTGTAGATTTTTGTATTTTAAATAGCCAGAATTATGACATTGGGAGTTTGGGAGAAAATTATTAAAGAACTCTTTAATTGCTCTTAAGAATTTATAATCTATGATTTAAATTTCAAGAAGGTCATAAGATTTTTAATATTTGAAATTTAGTCAAGAGTGACTCAAGTCATTTCTTAAACAATTAAGAGTAGTGTTCAGAGAATGAGATTACTTTATATTACCTCCTTTATTAATGCATTTGATTTTCCTTATTCTTCATAAGGCATTTTAAAAATGAAAGGAAAAGAAAGATTTGTAGTCATATAGTAAATTCTATATAGTAATGTAATTGCAGATCAATTTTGCTCTTAATAGTGACATGCAGCCTTCTCTAATAGCATGATCTCAAGGCATTTTATTAGCATTCATTTCAAATATAAATGACTAGCAAGAATTTGGTCTCAGTTGAGGGAATCCAATCTGCATGATTATATTTACAAGATCCATCTTTACAACATTTACAGTATAACTTTTTACATAAAACTATTAACCTAAGTTTGGTGTGTGTTTTACTGTTTTTTCTCTAAGGCAAGTTTGTATTCTAAATAGCATGTATACATATGTCATTTCTTCAACAGCCATTAGTATACTTGAAATAACTGTTAGAGTAATTGGGGTCAAAGAAAAATCCATTACTTTCATTAGTAGTTATTACTAAATCTATTTTGAATGATAAAAGCCAAACTTGTTTTTTTACACTATCAATATTTTTTTAATCATTATGATCTCACACATGAAAAGAACTTATCTAAAATCCTTTCTACTATTGATTAATAATTACTTGCCAGTGCCAGTTTCATTAAGAATTTTAATGGGGAGAAATATTATATTCTATGTCAATCATTACAGCTGTAGGCATGGCCTATAGGTTTCTAGAATTCCTAAGTGACCCCAGTCTTTAAAATGTGCTAGCTTTATCCTTAACTGCTTACATACTGGCACATGCTGGGTTCTGCATTCCGGAACTTGGGTACCCTTGCTTATCTGTTCAAGCCATAGACAATTCTAATCTTCTTGGAATTGCACTGCATGCATGAATTTCTATGCCTTCAAAGAAACAGCCTGGCTTCTCTGCACTACATGAGCAGTGCCCTCCTGTCTCTCATGTGAATGCTGAAGCACACATCAACCCATGGGGATAGATGAGAACATTCTTTTCAGCTTCATCTCACCTGACATGCCATCTCCCCTCCTCTGCCCCTAGTCCTATGTCACTACTTATACTTTACTTCCCAATTTTTATAACTCCTCATGTCAAAGAGCAACCACTGCTTGTGGGACCTGGTCTCAAGTTTTATCTTCACATTCTTAGATAGTTTTCCAGTTAGCAAAAGGGGAAAGACCTTAATACCTTTCCTAGCGGTCATCATATTGTTGCTTTTCTCCTTTAATACTTTGTTTAGCAGAAATCATTTTTCCTTCTCTTTTCAGCCAGTCTTCCACAGCTCTATTTTCAGTCATCTGAGTCCTTCATATACTCTATGGACATTTTAAGTTCTACCTTATGATAAACTGGTGAGTGAAATAGCAGAATAATAGTGGGTGTTAACTGCATATTAAGAACTCATGGAGTGAATAGGATTCTAACAGAGCCACGTAGGGATCCACAAATGGAGTCCTTCTTAGCATTTTCCTCAGCTGGGATTATAACCAAGTTTGTTAAGAGCATTAACTGCAGGCTATTTTAAACAGAAATAGGCTAATCAGCATGCTCCCTAAGATCCTTATTTTTTTAGTCTAATCTCCTATAACTTATTTAAATTTGAATTTTGAGGACTGAAATATCTTCTGCCATCAAGTCACGGTGAATACTTCTCTTACTAATGCAAAACTGTGGATTGATACACTGTAAAAGTGTCTTTAATATGATTTGACAAAAAGTCTCATACACGAACTTTGTGAGGATATCTTCACATTACATTTCTACTTGTTCAATGTTCATTTTCAAGAAATAAGAATAACTTTAGTATATTGCAAATTTGCAGAATATATCACCTGTGCCCCCAACCAGGTGTTGACATCAGAGAGCAGTGAGAGAGTCCATATTTAATAAACAGATCATTGAAGAGAAAGAAAACTGAAGAAAAACTAACTGGAAACACTGTTAGTATTAGGCAAGATAAAACTTAATCTCAAGCTGTAAGTGTTTTAGTTTCGAATGTAATGAGTTTGCAAAACCAAACCAAAATAAACACAATCAAACAGAAAATTCAGGTGACAGCTGTTGCTGATTTTAGCTTATTTTGGTCATATGGTATCATAATTTGCACCAGGTTAGTATACTGTACATAGGCCTTCTGGCGTAACATGTGCTTGCTGGGTTTCATGATACATATTTTTTATTTTTTATTTGAACCCTACAATAATCCTGTCAGTAAGGAAATAAAAGGACCTGGAAAATATCCAGACTGGTAGACTGTCTCACATCTGTAGGAATAATAAATGTTAACATAGAAATGATAATATTGCCAGAGCACTTATTGTACACTAAGAAATTAATATCAATTCTCTCATTTTATCTTCTTCAGTTCTGTAATTTAGGTACATTCATCTCACATGAGAAAACCTGGTGTTTTGACTGTATGTGATCTTACATGGCTCCTCCTAGGTCATGTATCTGACATGTCTGCCTTGAAAGATTTTGTGCTTAACCACCACGCCCCCCACCCATCCCCACCCCCGGCACACACACCACTTACACTCCATTGTCGTAAGATGTTTTTTAAATAGTCAGAATCTGATGCCAGTCACAACTCTTATTGCCTCAATTTTTTTTTCTGAATTTCTTTCTGTTGATATGTAGAGGGAAGAACTGAGCTTGTAAAGGTGAGGGAAAGCCTTTAAATAGGCAGAGTTGTGTTTTGTTTTGTTTATTTTCAGTATCTCAGCATTGTAACTAGCCCAGTGATACTTAAAATGACTTTAGCTCCAGAGAGCCCTGTGTCCTAACGGTAGAATTCCCTTCACACTGGCTTCCTTAATGTGTGAAATATGGCTACATCTCTCTGAATTTATTTACATTTACTCCTCAGAAACATACTAAGGCACGCTGACTAGATCTCCAGTCAGATTAATTCTTAGTTTGACACTGTTTTTGTTGACTAAAAAACAGTTGAGGATTTAGTGTCACATGCTCAGTTATTTCTGGATTTCTCTCAAAATCCACAACAAAAGAAAGAGTATTGATTGCCCTTCACTTCATCTCTTTTCAGATTACAGCTTTATCTTTTCACATATGTGAAGCTTTACCAGATAAGACCTTTATCAGAATTTAGCAACAATATCTGTTCCTCAACCAGTTTGAATTTTCAATCCATCCAACTCCTTTGCAGAGTAATGAGTCTTAGTATTTTGATAAATTAACAAGTTCTATGATTTTCTCAATGCATCTATCACATAATTTAATTTTAGTTCATCTTTTTGGTTCTGAATTACTCTTTTTAAAAGGTGTTTTTGGAAGCAAAGAAATAGAGAAACTAGAACTATTTACTATCATTGCATTGCCTATTCATCTGTAAGGTTATCTCTATGTAATGTTACATGCCTGGATAAAAACATAAAGGATAATGAATTTGTTATCATTTTAAATATTTAAGTGCTTTTACTTTGAATCTAAATGCATGGTGGCATGTCATTACAAACTTAGTATTTGGTGTTTGTTAGTTCTTTGTAAAAGGAAAAGGTGACATTTATGTTGAATCTCAAAGTGATGTGATTCCATGAAAATATTGTTGGAGTGAATTATGTTTATTTCCTAATGAGCAATAAAGTGGCTTCCATGTTATGAGATATTTACAGTGTCTTTAGGCTATCCTCTCACTTCAATTGTAAAAGTATGGGTTAACTTAATTTTATAATGTACTTAAAATGTATGGATTATAATGAAAAACTATATTGAAAAAGACAGCATCTTTGTCAAACATTGTAATCTAAAATTGCAGAGAAAGTATAGTACTAAATATTTGCAGATTCGTACAAAATGTTGAAAATACCAATGTACCTCTCAGAATGGGTTTAAAAAAAGTACTGGCAATATATCTGATGAGAATATTGAGCACTTGGAACTCTCATACATTACTAGTGGGAATGCAAAATGCTACTTTCAGTTGGAAAAGGGTTTCAGAGTTTTTATAAACTTAGATATACATTTACTTGATGAACCAGCAATTCACCTTTGAGTATTTACAGTAATGAAAATTTACACTCACTCAGAAACCAATACATGAATGTTTATAGCAGCTTGATTTGTTATTGCTGAAAAATGGGAAATGAGTCAATTGTTCTTCAACAGGTGAATGGAAGAGAGAATATTAGAAAAGGCCATCAGGGCTGGGACGACACATGGCATCACATGGCTTTTCAGCCTTTTGGTGTTGAAGACATCTCTGACTAGTCAGCTGCATTTTTGTGTAGTTCTTAACCTCAGAAGCAGTAATACCATTAGCACTCTCCGAAAGCTAGCAGTGTACCTGAGAATTAGCCATTCCAATAGCTTTGTGAGCACGTGATTTACTAAATTTAAACCCATCCTGTTTGAGATATCTAGAGTGTTTACTGATTTACTGACTAAATGCTGTTCAGTTACAAGAATCTATTATCTTCATTTCACAAATGTAGATTTGAAAACATTGGGCATTTCAAAGTAGAACAAAGACATGGTAAGACTGTGAAGTCAGTAGTCAGAGTCATTTTATATGTCCAGAGTTTGTGCCATTTTCTGTGGAGAAACCGTGCTTCCTGAGAAATAGAACAGTGCCTGGCTCCTAACCATTGCCCTCTGAGCAGCTCAGTGTGAACCTAAGTGGGCTGTGCATGTAAGAAATACACCCATTTACCTCTAGACAAATGGTTCCAGACAGTATTATTGGAATAAATGATAGAGATGGGCTGTTTTTAAGACCTATTGAGCACAGTAGCTCATGGAATATTGAATAGGGTCACAAATTATTTCCTGCCCAAAACAAAGACATCCATAAGGGTGATTCAGAAAAGATGACACATGCCAGGAACTATAGTTACCTTTGATAAACATCAAAAGGGCTTGGGAGCAAATGGTGCTTTAGGTGGTTATCTAGAATTTAAGAAGTGAACAGATTACATGCTAAGCGACCAGGAATATATATGGATTTGGGAACCACAATGGGCAAATATGATAGAAAAGAGTCCAGCTGAGGCTGTGATGGAAGGTACGATAGGGACATTCGTAAAACCAATACATGCAATGCTAGGGAAACCAGGGTGTGTAGAAGTAAGCATCTGGGTATCACGTCCCTACTGCCCTCGGCTTAAGCATTTTATTGTACTTCTTCACTAAATAAACAGTATTTGCCTCCAGAAACTTTTATAAGACAATAATATGAAAATTTGAAAATTTGAATAAATACACTCATGTAGCTAGTGAGTATATCTTGCCTAATTCTGACTTTCAAGGGGAGAGGTTTTTATAAACACCACTGGGTTTTCCTCTTCTCCTGCCTTCACTTTTTCTAGGCAAGTCGGGATGATTTGATTGATAAATTTGGGCAGAATAAATGGTACGTATTAATTCGGCTCGGGAGCTGGTCTGCCAGGAGAGCATGTGCCCGTTCAGCTTGGCCGTGTCGGCCTTGCCCTCTGCCCACTCTGCTCAGCAGGATCAGCCTAAGCAGACTCCTGGCCTCATTGCGGATTTCAGTATTTAAAAACTCACTGTTGATTCATTTCTCAGCCTAATCAAAATCAGTTTCACCATAAAGGCAATAATCTGCTTTCCATATGCCTTAATCTCTTGCTTTATCTTTTGTTTTCTTAAGAACATGAGAGAATGGGGGTAGGACAGAAAAGTTATGTATTGTCCTCAAATATCAGTATCTGGCGCTTGGGGAGACAGCAGAAAGGACAGTTTTGCAGAGGAAAGACAACATGGAGAGATGAGGTTTCTGGCAGTCTGAACGTGAGGCTTCGAGCGTCGGGAACACTGTTCTAGGGGGGCCTTTTGACTCGGCACTTTGCTGCAGCCTATGCTGTAGAGTGTAACTGCTTTACCACGTGTGGGGGGCGATTTAACATCAAACTTTAGGTTTTATGGGATTTTCACCCTGGGTCACTACAGCTTATGTGGATGGTAAGTTTTGATAAGAAACTAGATATGCCCTCTTTTCTAATCCTTTCTTTTTCTAATAAGCCAACAAAAAAACACAGCTCTCAGTGTGTTACACTGCTTCTTGGTGTGATGTAAAAGCCCCCTGAAAGCCAGGGCTGTTTCCCATTGCCTCCTGTGACCGACAGATAAGTATTTAACATTGACAAGCAAGATTAGGAAGTCTTATAGCTGTGGTTATAAGCTGCGTCTTTTAACCTAAATTTTATCAATCAAATAAAAGTGATATTTTGATCTCTCATTTCTCCATTTATTCTTTTGATGTATCGGTTGGTTCAGAACTCAGATATGGAAGAAAAATGCTATGTATTGGTCACTCTGAACTCCAAAATCTAGTGTATTAGCTGAACTTCTGAGATATGGAGAAGGAATGAAATTTGGAGTTGATAAAAATATATGGAAACTGAATCTTCTGGCTCAGCCAGGGCAGAAAACTTTAGGCTTTGGTGATTCCTTTCTAAAGGGAGGACTTGTGGAATTTCAATCCTGGTGAGACAAGGGCAGTTTTTTCTCCACCTGAATTTATATAGCTGTAGCTCTCAACAAAGACAACAATCTCATCAAAGTGCTGGCTATCAGCTGTGCCCAGGCATCCGTCTTGACATGGGGCACAACTTTTTCCCAAGCAGAAAGAGCTGTAGTAAGCATCTCAGTGGAAAGGAAAAATTGCCGTTTGGTCTTAGTAAAAGCTTGTTTTGAGACAAAATGAGTCTCAGATGAAAATTATTTTCTGTTTTACTATGTGATTTAGTCAAGTCTGCAGGAAATTTATTAGTGTCAGATGTCAGCAGGCACTATAGATTAGCTGTCCCAAATCGTTTCTCTGTTCTATTTTTTTCTAAACTGTCTTCAGGGTCTGAAGCATTTTGTCTACAGTCTCAATATCACCTGCCACCACAAGATAGCAGGTTTATTTGGGGTTTGTTAAATTATAAAAGCTCTGAGTATTTCAGAAATATATAGCTTGACTTACAAAAGAAGGTTAAATCTTTTTAATAAACAAAAATGAGAAGAAATGGGGATCCTTATAGTGAAGGAGGTATAGAACTTACAGACAATTAAATTATCACCAACCCTAAGGTAAAATGAATAATTAACAAGACTTGTAAATGAAATGGTCTGTCTCTTAGAATTAAGTTTACCTAGGAAATCAAGGAGAGATTGGAGTAGCTTTGAAAAACATGCTAACCACCAAAACAACAGCAAGGAAAAATGAAAACAAAATAAAGGTAGACTGATTAAACAGGGAAAAGGTAGATTTCTTCAGAGGAAAGTCTGATAAGATAAAGTAGGGAAAATAAAATATTGAAAGATGATATAGACTGACATAAGCAGAAAACGATATCTACCGAGTTTTAGTTTTGCTATGAATTTTCAGTAGAATGGTGATGGGTTTAGTTGTTATTAGTTCAGAAGTCCTGCTTGGTGTCCAGTGAAATCTAAAGAGAAAACAGGTGTAGTCTCCGAGAGCTCATTGCGATGACTCCTTTAGGGACTCTGACGGACCCTCATGGGAGTGCGAGAGGAAGACTCACTTGAAGATTAGAACAGGGAAATGATACAATTACTTACAATTTGAACAGATTTGAGGAAAGTCAGAATAAAGTACTCATAGAATGACTGGGTGTATTTCAAAGTGTCACAGATATTTTAGGAATAATACTATTATTTGAACTTTTGCTTAAGAGACTTATAATCTTTCATCTTTGGACTCTGAAAGAAGATATAGCTTTTTATGATAATAGAGTCCCATTATCTTAATGGAGTCCCATGACCTATCTGCAAAATAGGCAAAGCAAAAATTGACAAAACTGAAAGAAATAGACATATTTATAATTATATTTGTAGGCACTAACTTACCCTTCTCATTAACCAATAGAAGCAGACAAAAAAATAATCAGTAAAAATATAAAAGATCTGGAAAACACAATGAATAAACTTGACCGGTATTTATAGAATAATGCATTTAACTGCCAAATGTTACCAAATACAAATTCTTTTCATGTACATGTGGACTATTAACCTATATTACCATATATTATCATATGTTTAGCAATAAAGAGAACCCTCAATATATACGGAAGAATTTGAATTGCTCAGAGAATGCTTTCTCATCACAGTAGGATAAAGCTAGATTTAAATGACTTGGAAAGTTCTCAACTACTTGGATATT
The DNA here is from genome assembly GCF_030020395.1 of Manis pentadactyla. Taxonomy (NCBI): domain Eukaryota; kingdom Metazoa; phylum Chordata; class Mammalia; order Pholidota; family Manidae; genus Manis; species Manis pentadactyla. Next base: position 98,903,675 of record NC_080030.1, on the reverse strand, counting down.
AAACAAAGCATTTTTTATTAATACATGACTCAATAGAATCAAAATTAATACAGAATGTATTTTAATCTGTATGAAATTGAAAACATGAAATTTCTGAACTAGTAGGCTGCAGCTACCAAAGAAATATCTATTAAAGAAATCAGATACTTTTCACAAAGTAAAGCCCTACCCCAAAGGACTTTATCAATTATTTCTTCCAAATTCACTAAGAAATAACACCAATCTTTCACAAGTGACTGTAGATACTAGAGGAAAAGGGAACACTTCCCAACTCTTTTCATGATTCTAAAACAACACAAATATAAGAAAAAATGATTAGATATACACACAACACATGTACATACATATTTTCACAAATGCATTTTCTAGAGCAATTAAGTAGATATATAGACATAGAAGTATCTTTGTCTCTCATTCTATGTACTAGAAAAATTCTAATATATGTGCAAAACAAATTTGAAGGATATTCTAAGAAGTCTTATGTAATTGCAAAAAATAGGAAATAACTTTCATCAACAATGAAATATATAAATTTTAAGATGTACAATTAATGCTATGTAATGGAAAGCATTAAATAAGTCCTGCATGTCAAAGTGGGTAAAGCCCACAACCATTATGTTGATTGTGAAAAGCATGTAACTGTTAAGAAAGAAAATTCAACTGAATAAATTTTAAAGATTTTATTGGCTTTATTCAACGGCTCATCAATCAGGCAACATCCCAATCTAGTAGATAGAAAGAAGCTCTGAAGAGCTAACAAAACAAAAGACTTTTATAAGCAGAAGAGAGCAGAGACAAGGACATTCCAGTAGCATTTAACTGGTGGATTGGTCGTAGCAAGGTCACTTTCTTTTAGGGAATGGTAGGGGGTCTATTAGGCAGATTACCTTGCTAATGTTAACCACATAATTCCTGATTGACTGGTTTAAATTCCATTTCTGGGGGAGCCAAATCTGTAATTAAGTGATGAATCCTGTTTGTTGATGTGGGGCTAAACACAGGTGACTCCATTTGGGGCCTATTGTCTTGTTTTTAGCAAAAGTATGGTATTACTTGATTGATTCTAAAAAAACATGCAAAGAAAATGTCATATTTCTTGTCAACCTTACTTATGTAATAATTATAAATTAGTATTTTAAAGAACAGACTCATAAAAATTTAGTAAAGAACATTGAGAAAGATAGGATAATAACCACGACATGGATAAATTTTTAATATACATTGTTAAGTTAAAAAAAGTCAGTTTGAAAATGCTACATACTGCATGATTCCAATTATATTGACATTCTAGAAAAGATAAAATTAGAAAGACAATATGATGATCTGTGATTGCTAGGGAATTGGGGAGAGGAGGGAGGGTTGAATGGGTAAAAAGTATTGAATTTTTAGGGCAATGAGGCTATTCTCCATGATACTGGAATGGTGGATACACACCATTATCCATTTGTCAAAACCCATTGCAATTTACAGCATAGAAAATTAATCTTACTGATTTCAAGTTAAAAAATAAATCATTTAGGAGGTTGGGGAATCCCAGGAAGGAATGAAATTGTGATAAGAAAGACTATTATGAATATATATATATATTAAATAACCTCAAGGAAAGGGGAAGGAACAAATGTGCTGACCTAAGTAACTTTGAAAATAAGTGCTCTGTCACAATGAAGGCAAAACCAACTACATATAAGAACTGTAACCTTGTTGATTAAGTTGTTTCACATAGCAGTATGGATTAATGATTTTGATAGTACTTTATAAGTATATTGGAATTGAACAATTAAGTGAATGGAAGGTAGCTACTAGGAGCCAGATTTCTCACTGTTAGAGTGGGAAGCTATAGATAAGTAAAGGGATCCATTTGGTAGTGGGTTAGATTGGAGACATAAGTATGAGCTCATGTTTAGTTTAATATAAATACAGATGATTACACTAATATAAATGCAGTGTATGTTTATATACACTATATGCATACTGTATATGTGTATGTACACTGTTAGTATTCACATATATATTTTCCACTCTGTCATCTGACAGTCTAAGGAGACATGATAATTAAGTGTAATGTGGCATCCTAGATTGGATCATGGAACAAAAGAGGGACATTACATAAAAACTAAGGACATCTGAATCAACCGTGGACTTAATAATAATAATATGTCGATATTAATTCATTAATTATAACAAAAGTAACATACTAAAGTAATATATTAGTAATAGAGGAAATGGTACAGGATATGTGGTAACTCTATATATGTTAGCTATTTTATGTAAATGTAAAACTGTTCTAAAAAAGTTAAATCTATTTTTTTTTAATTATGGGAATAAGTTGGAAGGACACAAAAAATCAACTTGAAAGGGTTCCAGTGGCCAAGTCTGGGACAATTTGAATGACAATAGTGGTAGTAATGTATTATAACTTATAAAATAGAGTGACTAACCATGAGTATAGACCGATGTAAATGAACAATTAAATAAATGAATTCATGGACAAGGGATGGCTCTTCCTTATAATAAAATTATAGCTTAGAAAGACTGATCAAAATAGAAAATCACCGTTGGGCAATCACTATAGTAATAACTGTTGCAGGGAAGAGGCATTGATGGATACTGAAATTAATGGATGAGAATATAATGAGAAATAAGACATTGTGCAGAGTTTCAGTATATCTCCCCACAATGTGATGCTGTAGAAACCGGACATACATTATCTTAATCAAATGATCAAAGTCAGCCCCACCAGTACTGAAACATATTGATATCATCTACCTCCTGGGATCTTGCACTCAATAAGGCACAATATTAATTTCATGATATTCATACCAAAAATTCATAATCCCAGTTTAATCATGAAAAAATATCAGAGAAAACCCAAATGTAGTCATATTCTATAAAATAACACGTTAAGACTCTGCAAAAGTGTCAAGGTCATGAAAGGCAAGGAGTCACTGAGGAATTTCTCCATACGTAAATATACTTGGCAACCTAATGAAATTTGCCATCAGGGATTGAGCTTTTGGTTAAATTTGACTAAGTTCCATAGATTAATGGTGTTACTAACTGAACTGAATGTATGTGCCCCTCTGAATTACAGATGCCGTAACCTGCAGAGAGGCTGTACATGGAGTCAGGACTATTAAAATTAAATGGGGTCATAAGAGTGGGGCCCTGACCGAATAGGATTAGTGTCTTTCTAATAGAGAAGCTAGAACTCTCCCTCTCTGATCCCTCTTCTCCTGCCCTCAAGCACGCATGCATAGGGAAGGAATGGAAAGGACATATGAACACACGGTGAGAAGGCAGTCGTCTGAAACCCAGGGGGAGAGCCTTCCCAGGAACCAACCCTGCTCGGCCTTCCCAAACTCCAGAGATATGAGAAAAGAAATGTGTGTGTTTAAAGAATCCAGTTGTGGTACTTTGTTATGATGTCCAAGCAGACCAGTACAAATGGTAAATGGTATTGACTCTATGCTATTTCTCGGTCATTTCAGTCATTGTAGGATGATTGTGTAAAATGGTAACATTCAGTGAGGCTGCGAGGAAACTATATAAGAGCTCCATGCATTGTGTTTGCAACTTTTCTTATAACCTTTAAATTATTTAAAAACACAAACTTTTTAAAAGAGCTAAAATTATAACCAAGCAGTAACAGTTGTTAAATCTGAGTACTATTCTAGTAAATTTTTGGATTTTTTTTTTGGTATATTTTAAATATTTGATCCAAGAAAATCTATATATGGAACAATGATTCCCTTCCATGAGACTCTCCCTGACGTACGTACCTCAGGTGATGAGGCAAGGGCCTGAAAACCAACACATTAGTCTGTATAGAGAGGGATTAGATCCTCACACTCCCCTGTCCAGAAATAAGAGCACTGTAGGCATGGCTGCTGCACAGGCAGGGCATGGGAGTAAACTCTCTGAAGGAACTGAATTCTCCAGAACAAAAATCCGCAATGTAAAGAACATGCTTCCCACCTCCCTCACTTACACCCCAATGACCTTACATTGACGATCACGACTCCAGTTAAGGAGATGAGCAGTTTTCTCCAGTTGTGTGGCTCTTGACCTTGTGCACAAAGCTATATCAAGGAAGTGGTGCTTAGAATAGCAATGAAAAGCAGAAAGAGAGTAAGGGCAACTTAGAGTCTCTGATCAATATAGGTAGTACATCCTACCAAAGGGAATGAATATTTTCTTTTTCTTTCTTTTTATGACAAATCACATGTTACACATTTTTCATGTTGAGAGCATTATGAATGATCTCGAGTTCTGGATTATTATTATTGTTTTTAGAAGCATGATTGATTGAAAAATGTAGCTATATTCCCTTTGACCCAGTCATTCACAGTCATGGTAAGCTATTAAAACAATGAACAATTTTTAAACCTCTTAAATATCTCTGTGTCTCACTTTCTTCATCTATAATATGGTGATAATATTAGAACATCCAGATTATGAAAATTCAATGAAATGGCCCATAGGAAGTGCAAAACACAATGTTGATACATCCTAAGCATTCAGTGAATTTCAGGCATTAATAACATTGTTTATCTTTGGCATTTTATATATTATTAATCATTCAACTAATCACCCAATTACTTCCTAAACTATTACTTTTGTCAATGTAATTTAAATGTTGGAAATACTGCAATGTGAAGTGAGAAATGATAATTTTTCAAGTTTAAAAACATCCGTTTTTGAGGAGTAGTGTTTTATGTTTTGAATAATACCTCGTAAAATAAGTGTTTACTACTAATATTAACAATATAGTAGTAATGAGTAATGCTGATATAAATGTACTGTGGGATAATAGAGTTCATTGTTACAGTTAAATAAAAATATCAGCAAACAAGCTCAATCATTTTATAGACTCCCTTGTTTTATTATATTATCTTTTTTATATCTAAGTCCATCCTTTCTTTTTTAGAAACTTTCATCCTTTATTGTTTATGATAAATGAAATAAATTATTTTGACAGACTTGAATGTTGTCATTTGATACTTCTACTATTATGCAAATTCAGCTCTTTCTCTTAAAAGATTTCTCAAAAAATTTTCTGTTGACAACATATACAAGTGCAGTTTGAACTGCAATCTTTTCACTGCTCTCTTAGTAAATGAATAATATCTTAGTTGCAAAAAGGTGCATAAAACCCGGCAGTGAATAATATATTTGTAGTTTATAGGAATTGTTAGGTACTTGGGAAATCTTGGGTTGTCTACATAGTAACTTAAAAATCCATCTATCTGAAAGCGCAAGGAAAAAAATTAGATCGAAATATTAATTTTTTCCCCAAGGGTCATTCTCAAACGTGTGTTTCAACCAATATGTGAGTTTTGCTCTGTTTCCATTCTGGAAGATTTATCCCTCTGGTGAATTGCAGTACTGATACAGAATGACAAGGTTATTAGTGTGTATGTGTGTGTGTGTGTGTGTGTGTATTTATTTCCATAATACCAAAATATCAATATTAATACTAATAGTTGATTTTAAAAGTACCCAGAATACACAAATAAAATATAAAACTCAGCTGGAACTAAATAAATAAAATTCAAAGACACACACAAACATACATATATATATATACACATATTTATAAAATGTTATAAATCAAATACAAAATAAAAATACATTTGATTACATAGTATATGATGCACAAGTAAAATATAGTATAAATCAAATACAGAAAGTTATAAATATCAAACATCAATTACAATATAAATTAACAAATAGATACAATTCAAATATAATGTCCTATTATAAATTACTAACATACAAGTTCTGAGATGAAATATTAGTTTTAAACAAGTAGGTTTTTAAAAAATAGTGCATTAAGGTTGTCATGGATGAGTTGAAGCATCTTTTCTAGCACTTTTTCCCCAGCTGGATGAGAAGTCTCCTTATGACTCTGTGGCATAATGTTGCTAAATTTAGTGTGAGCATATTGCAGGCCAAAACCCTTGAGCTCAGCAATCTGAACAGTTTCCACCTCTCAAGTAGCTACTAACACAGGCATGAGCCATCATACCCACTCATTCATGGTACGTGTGTAACAAGGGGAAAATTTCATTTACAACCGACATTGAATTTTAAGAGATGATTCCTGGTAGTGTAAGGCCCTTGTTTCCTGAGTACTGTCTAGAGCTTTGGCAAGTAAATTTGAAGGTGGAAGACGGGACAACAGTGAGTGGTTTTGCATAATATTTGGGTTGAGGGAAATTCAAAATTAAGGCAATAAGAAGCCAGGGAACAGGAAACTGTCTAACCTCTCTAGACAGAAGGCAGAGCAGAGCGATTCTCAGTAGTGATGCTGGTGGGGAAAAAAGGAGACTTGGGGGAGCGGATGGGTTAATGTTTTAAAGCAGTTTGCTTTGGTGTGGATTCAGGGTGAACTAGAAACCTGCCCTCACAGACGTTCAGTAGGAGAATCTCTAGAAGTGAGTCTATTGTTTGAAAAAATGTTTTCAACTATACTTTGCCAGCATTTTCTGGGAGCTTCTCAGAAATGCAGAAAGTTGGGCTTTGCCTCGTAGGCTGAATCGGAATTCCATTTGAACAAGAACTTGGTTGTCGATAGTCGACATGCACGCCAAGTCTCAGCAGCACTGCTGTACAGAAGACTTTGCCACAGGGGGAGAGCCACTCAGCACCTTAGGGTTAACTAGCCTCCAGGTCTGTCGAAGCAGCTCATCCACAGATATGGCTCCTAAGGAGTTGAGCTTTGCTTCCTAGATAAGACAAAGCTGTGGAGAAAAATGTTAGCATGGGATTTTGGAACTATAACACACCAAAAAGAAATACCAAGAAAAAAAATGATGGGATATTCACATTAATATCTGTTGCTTACCTTAAACATTCAAGAATCTTAAATAAGGCTTTATTTGGAAAGGGGGGCTGAATGGAGCAATCCACCCACTCCAGATCAGATTCACTGCAGACTCACTGACTGATGAGCTGTGGCCTGAAGCATCTTCCTCTTGCAAGCTCCCCTCTTTCCACACTCTGATAACAAGAGTCATTAGTGCCTCTCTTAAAAGCTACTTACAAACAAATTAGGAAACCTTAAAGTGACTTCTGCTACTCTGGGGCAAAAATCTTTATTAAATTAGTCATAGGTAGAAGTTACATTTAGAAGCTCACGCATTTTCCTCAAGACAAATGACAGTGCTTCATGCTCAGTCCCTCATGCTTCTGTGGGTGTGTGTATCTGTGGATAGGTATAAACATGTCTGAAAATTAGTAATCTTAGAATGAAGACTAAAAAGGAAGATAAAATTTTCCTCAACAATGATTATTACAATAGTCATGCTTTATTACCTTTTTGTGCTCTATTTTTAAGCATCCCAACTGAAATGTTATTTGTGTGGGTAGAATTGCAATATTTTAAGAGTCTCTTGCCTGGCTTTAGTGCATCTCCATACAGGAGGTGTTTCTGAGACAGGGACCATGGGTGTAGTCAGAGGAGGGTGAGGCCTCTGGAAAAAGCAAAGCAAGATAATCTATTGTGGGATTTGCTCTGGCCTGCTGGGGGGCCCAGACTATTTTTCTGACTTTACCCAGGTGCTGCTTTTCTTCCTCCAGCCCTAGTCAAGTGATTTGCCACTGGGCAATTTAATAAGCAAACCCAAAACAAACAGGAAGAATTCCATCTTGAAAATAAGAATGCATTTAAAAAACCCAGTTTGTTAAAAAGTAACTTTCTTAACATACTGTTTAACAAACAGACAATAACTCGGCCCACCTTGGGAGCAAAGCAGGCAGTCTTGAGTGATATGCTCCCAGACCAAGAAGCTGCTATCCTGGGAGGAAATCAGAGCAGTAAATTTCTTGTAAATAACCAGGAAGACTAATAAGAAACTTAATGTCTCTTCAAAGATTAACGTTTTGGGACCACTTAGCAGGTGTACATCCCTAGCCCTTTGTCTCTCAATTGCCTATAATACCCCTAGACAATGCACCACCCTGGGGCTGTCTTGTCCCCTCCTGGCCTGAGCCAGGAGCTCTGTCCTCTCGATTTATCTCTAAATAAAAGCTTCTGCCTTGCCCTTCTTCCTTGAGTGTTTGCAAAGTTATTTCTTCGACTCCATGAACAGGAACCCTGGCACCATTTTGAGGGGTGGAGAGGAGGAGCACATCTCCATATCAATAGGTAATTACTAGGGCAAGACAGGGCTTATCTGGACCAGAGAGGTTGGGTGGGGGGCTCTTCTTCTGCAGCGTGGTGGCAAGAGACAGGGGGGAGCAGAAGTGGATGACTGTTGTAAGAAATAAACTTTATTTCACCCTTTGACTGATTTTGGTTTCAAAGGTATTTGCCCGGGATTTTCCCCCCTGAATTACACTGTATTTTTATAGCAAGTCAATAGAAGCAATTTTCAAAGAAAGTAACAAAAATTTTAAAAATTCAAAGGATGAAGTTTTCCTCCTAGTTTCCATTCAAAGATGTAAGGGCTGCAAAGAGTACGTTCCCAGTCTTACAGTAAAATTAAGAAAAGCCAAACAAATACCCAATTTGATCATCTTTTTTGAATCCACTGGAAGGCTGACATTGTACAGCAACCAACTGGTATAAAATCTAGGAAGAAACCGGCTGGAAGATTGGAGCCCTCACTGACTTTCTTGGGTAAGGCACAGCCAGTAAACTGGCAAGCAGGAGTTCAGCCAGGGAGCTTGGCACCCTGCAGGGCATGCTAGGAAGCAAGGTGAACACTGGGTACAGTTAGAAGGGGTGACTTCACCCTCTTGTAAGGGTTTATTCCACAAACTCCCCAAGTGTTCCCTCCAAAATTGGAGAATTCTGAGAAAATCTCCCACATGGTGCAGAACAGGAGGAAGGGTCAACAGCAGCTGCCAGTGATGATGGGGGATGGGAACACTGCAGAGATACTCACCCCACCTTCCTTACTGAACAAGAGTGATATGCTGGGAGAAGGACAGTAGACACTGCTACCATTAGAGCACTGGTGGAAATCCCTTGCAGGTGAGGGAAAAAGGAGGAAATCTCTATTCTTGTAGAAATATCAGCCTAAGACTGAAGCTTTGTTAGAACACAGAATACTCCCACCCACACCAGGCCAACAGGCACATACTAAAAGAATCTTTCAGGAGTAGAGGGTGGTGTGATTTGGTGGAGTAGAGAAAATTTGCAGGGCAGTGAAAATAGTCTGTATATTGTTATTATATGTTATTATATGCTTTCCAAACCCATAGAATGTACATCAAGCATGAACCCTAAGGTAAACTCTGGGCTCTCAGGAATTACGTTATGTCAGTGTAAGTTCATCCTTGCTAACAGATGTGCCACTCTAGTAAGCGATGTTGATAATGGGGGAGGCTATGCATTTGTAGGAGCAGGGTATATATAGGAAATCTGTGTACATTCCTCTCAATTTTGCTGTGAACTTAAACTCTCTCTAAAAAAAAGGTTTAAAAATAAAAAAGGAATCATGTTAGAGATAGACCATCTCTTAAATGCAGTGCAAAGACTGAAAGCTAATAGTGGAATAGACACAGAGAAGAAAATATATAAACAATACAAAAGAAGCAAAATAAAGACCTCAGTAAAACTAGCCTCTACTCCAAACCCGAGGAATTATTTAGAGGAATTCCTTTAGAGGCATACCTGTTGTGCACTACAGGTAACAAAAAAAAAAACCCTCAAACCTTGCCCAACTCTTAAAGTAAATCAAATCTGTGCACTAAGAGCCTCTGTGAAAGAAAGGTACACTATTTCCAGGTATATAGTCATTTACCTCACTCATTACTATACTACACAAGAGTCCAGCTTTCAACAACAAAATTTATGAAGCCTATGAGAAAGACAAACTAAAGCACCACAAGTCCAAGAGACAAAGCAATAAAGACACTAATGTTGGAACTGTATGATGGGAAATTCAAAATAACTATGGTTAATAAGTAAAAGGTTCTCATGGAAAGAATAAGATAGCATGCATGATGAAATGGATAATTTCAGCAGACGTGAAACTCTAAGAATCCAATGGAAATGGTAGAATTAAACAACACTGTAAAAGAGATGAAGAATGACTTTGATGGGCTCATCAGTAAGCTCAGTGTGGTAGAAGGAAGAATTGTGGACATCAAGATAAGTCAACAGAATTACGCAAGCTGAAACACAAAATATGAGTTTGCACTGGTTACAGATTTTTGTTCGATCTTTGTTACAAAGGCCAAAGTAGGTTGACGTCAGCCTTAGAAGCAAGTTGTTTGGAATGAATCCATCAATGACAGTTGGATTTCGGGGCATGCTTACCAGAGTGAGTAATCAGATTGATTAGGAAGATTTAAAACTAGTTCTAATGTTTACTTATTAGCATACTATAGAAAATTATAGGGACTTTATAAACTCTCAGTTATGTGTATGATTCTAATTGTTGACGTGGCCTAAGATTAAATAAAAATTCAACACATTTAAAACTGTTAGATTTTTTCCCAGGTTCAGCATGGCCAGTCTTCATGTTAAGCTACCCTTCTAATTCCCAGAAATTGAAATGTATCTGAGGCACTAAGATAACCAAAGCAGACTTCCATTGTAATACCAGATTTTTCTTTTTTATAACTATAGGGCAAATGTTCTGTAATTATTCAGACTCAGCCTCTGAAGAGCAAAGCCTTCCATATTTTAATCAAACATTGTTTAGAATTTCTTTCCCCACTACTGTGTATCACAGATGTAGGCAAAAATATTAATTTCTGTAGTATTATTCCAAATTTACACAGTGATTTCTATTGTAGACATTAAAAATTAAATGTGAGAAGAAACAGCGAATGATGTTGTATGTATTACTGTGATAGAGCTGAGTGTGTGGGATTTTAATTTTGAAAATTTTGTAGAAGTTAGTTGGGGGAGAATAAAAATCATCTATTGCAGAGAGGAACTTGTCTCAAGATAGTGTCTATTTATGTGATTACTTTTGTCAGAACTGTGTAATTGACAATAATTTGCCTGCTAATCTAATTAAAGTTTGAACAAATGGTGCAAGAAATTGTGGAGAATTCTGGGTAATTCCTTGGGCTCTTCTTGATGGATATTATTGATGGTACTAAACACATTTTTCTGAGTCATTATTTTATGCATTGGATGGTGGAGAATTGAAAAAATCAGTTTTGCAGTAGTTATATGTTGAAACTCTTAAACAGCATGCCAGTGGTTGAAAATAAGAAAATGTTTGCAATGTGATCATAGAGAAAAATAAAAATAGGAGGAGTTAGTTAGCCATCAAACTGTCAATGAATCTCAGTGTCCTCACTGAATATACTCCCCTGCCCTCTGACCCTCACAACCCCCAGGTGTTTCTGCTGTCTCTACCTGCAGGCTCACACCAGTCTTCTTTCTGACCCAAATGGGCCCTGGCTTGAAGGGAAATTAGAGTTCTGCCTCAGACCTCCCTTGGCTTGATTATCTTTTACATGCTTAAGATGATCATATTTTTTTAAAGCAAATCATCAGTACGTGTCTAGTAAATGGAAGTGCATTTGGGGGAACTACAGGAAAAACTATTTTATATCAGGTTGTTTCAGAAAATCTTTTATTCTTGATCATTGTATTCATGATTTTTAGTCAGATATGTAGAGGGACCCCCTCCTTTTTTAGCCTTATCATCCTCACCCTGTGTATATATTATTTCTGCCATTCATTCATAATCTATTCATGTCACAATCATTCAGTAAATATATATGGCAGTCACACTATTTACCCACCAGAGTTTTCGGTGCACAGATGGTTTACCCTAGTCATGACAAACGCCTCCACTTTATTTTTTCAAGACTCTGCTAAATGCTTCCGCTTCTAGGAACAGTTCACATATGTTTTTTTCTTTAGTTGTACTTTTTAGAGTAGGTCGATGGCCTGACATGAGAGAGGAGAGGAAGGAGGGTTTCAGCTGGTGTTTACATCTGGCCAAATTCTTACTTACATTCTATGCACCCTGGGGAAGCTGTTCTTGCAGAATTAGGGGGGTGAGAATATAGGTAACAGATAGATAAACTGGCCAGTTCCAACATAGAGGAGAAGCGGACCCAAAGCTCACCCCAAAATACATTATGCACAAAAATCACACCCCTCCATCATTAACATGTAAAAAATCACACCTCCCTGCACCATGACAGTTCCGGTGAGAACCAAATATAGTCAAAATCCCTCTGATGTGAGAGTAGAGCAGACCCAAACTCTGAACAAACTCCACCTGCTCCCTTTGAAACCAAACCCCGCTCTGTGAATGCTCATCTCCCCTTACATAAAAAAGGCTCCTATTATTTCCTCCTCATTGACTTCCTCTGGATCTGCCCTTGCCCACTCTCTAGTATGCACTTTTGTCTTTGAACTCTTAGTCTCCAAATAAACTGTTAGTGCTTAATGGCTTTTTTTGCATCTGTTCTTGAAGTCTTTCTCACAACAAGACCAAGGACCCATCTCTGGTAACAGTACCATACCATCATTCTTATTTTTATTTATTTATGTTTTACTGCAGTAAAATTGACATAATAATACATCCATTTCATTACAACATAATGATTCAAAATCTGCATATATACCTTATGAAATGACCAACACAAGTCCAGTTAACATCTGTCACCAGTGCATAGTTACAATTTTTTTCTTGTGCTGAGGACTTTGAAGATCCACTCTCTGGCATATGCTTGTATCAACACTTATTTAAATTTAGCTATTGGTTTGCAGCAATCTAGATGCAAAATCCATGAGAATGAATTTCATGTCTATCATTTATTCTAGCTTCTGGCCACCACAGCCCCTGGATTGAAAACCTTATTAAAGGTTTCCAATAAACATTTACAGAATAAATTCTTTAGTAGCAAGAACTGTTCCATATTCATTGTTGTTTCCCTGAGTTCTGGTATATAGGAGTTTCCATAAATGTTTAATGAATAAAGAATTAATCAATGTATCCCCCTCTTAACTTTTTAACCACAATTCTGTGGACTGTTTTTTTAAATCTTTATTCTGACCTTCTATTAAGTTCCTGCCACTTTACTCCATAGCCTCACACTTGTTTCTGATACACTTGCTTACCAAACCAGCCTGCATCCCCTATCGGAACTCAGGGTCTCTGATTATTAGTCCCTCTTTTAGGGCACTTCCTTTCTTAATCTTTAAAAATTCCATATCTAACCTTTCTGTTCTTCCTTTGTCTTGCTGCTGGCCAAAACCTGGCAAAGCATCTCTGTTATCTTGTGCTCAAACTTCTTGACTCCGGAGGAATATCCTGTCCTAAATCTTGTTACTGGGCCTGAGGTTAAATGAACAAGAAAGCATTTCTCAACCTGAGATTTTGAATTTGGTCAGTTCTGTATTCTGATTGTACTCAACGTTTTGCCTCAAATCCCTTGCCTCATTTGTTTCCTTTTCTTCCACCACAGGCCCTGAATGCTCCAGGCCAGAGTGTGGGAACTGGATAAGAGGGTGATGAAGGGCATGGATACAGGCAGGAGCAGGGGAAGAGCAGGTTAAGCAAGGCTAATAGCACCTTAGCTTAGATGTAAATCAGGGTCACAGGACTTCAGTTTCCCCTCAAGAGCTATAGATAAAGTCTTGACCCATGTCCTTGAGCTGTTTCACAGGAGCTGAGACCCCATCAGATGCACCCCATGCTCACCACAAGCCCATAGACCCCAGACTAGTTGGAGTCTGAATATTGATGATAAGATACTGAAATACCAGTGCTCAACCAATCAGAAGACGTCCACAAACTGATCATACCTCTTGAGACCCCTATAATTTTTCCTTTAAAAGCCCTTGCCTGTAAGCCAACAGGGAGTTTGAGACTTTAGAATATCAGTTCCCTGATCTCCTTACTTGGTATCTTGCGGTAAACATCTAGTTTCTTCCACTATGTCCTGGTGTCAGTGTTTGGCTTCTGCATGTTGGGTGAATGGACCAAGGTTTGGTTGTTTTTTTTAACATTCCCGTGAAAATAGGAAGTCTGTGGAGGCCAGAAACTATGCTATATCTTCATTTTAGTAACTTCTCTTCCCTCTCTGTTATCTTTTCAGCCAGCTCAGCTGTATAATAGCTGCACAATATATAGGTAAAACCAAAAATAATAAAATATACTAAAAAATAGGAAAAATTTGGGTAATGATTAGTATTTGTTATGTAACTTATTCTCAAATACATGCATTATTTACAAATTCATATTATTAACATATAGTATATTGTCAAACTAGAGATAGGAAATCAGGCCCACGTGAGTCTTCTAAAATCTATGGACCTTTTAAATTGACTAGAATATTCATTTTAGATTTTGTATTATATATTTTAAAACACAATTTCAGTCAAGATGAAATTATCTGGAGACCTCAGCTATTATCGCTATATAATGATGTATAAAACTGATATGTAATGTACCTAAAGCATGATATTATATTTGTAAAGCTCATTATACTTTAATAATCATCATCATGCACCTTTCTTATTTCATCCCAGAAATTTCACTATAAAATCAATTATCTTCATTTTTAGGTATGAAGCCCAGAGATGTAAAAGCTCAGCTCTTCTGAGTTATATTTTGTATTTTTTATTAAATATTCTGTCACCTGTTTTGAAACTTAGAAGTATATGCTTTACTATTTCTTTGGGTTGTTTTTTAATTTAGAAGAACTCTTTATCTCCCTTTGATAGGTGAGAGCCTGATACTAATTTAGATTTAATTTGAATCCATTTGGTTTCTGGTCTCTTTTAATAACTTAAAAATTACTTTTTATGTAAGCTTCTGAATAACTTTAAACTCACAGTGAAGATTGTATGAAGATAACTTATCAAAACCAGAGTGAATTTTAGAGCTGGAAAGAAAGATCAAAGAATACTTCTAGACCCAGTGTGGTTAAATGACTTACAACCGATATTCTGTTTACCAAGGGTCAATATTTGAAAATACAATTTATTTAACATCTGAAATATTTTTCTACATGATATTAGAAGTCATGTAGACATAAATCTTAAAGACTTACTACTTCAGGTGCTCCAAGCCTACCTCCATAGGGTAAATTGTACCTGTCACACCCTGTTTCCCATGATCTCTGCCAGCAAATGTCAGCACCACATGCATTTACTGACATTTTTATTAGCCTAAGAAATGCCTCATAAATAAAGTAGCAAGATAGGTAAAGCTCATAGGTAATTTGTTTCATTTAAAATGTATGCAGTTAAATTTCATGTGAACTTTCTAACTATGAATTTTGATGATTTGTGTGTAACCGGTGTTCTGAGACCAGTTTCCAATGTGTAGGTATGGGAGTTAGCCCCCCATACTATCAAGCAATGCTCAGGGCATCAGCAACATGTCCTACAATTCAATTCTTACACTATTCACCCAGATATAGCATCAGATTCCACAGAGTAAGGGATCAGTCCCACAAGACTGTCCTCCCGCTCAGGACGCCAATCACAAATTGGCATCATTTAATTGGGATCAATTAATGTGCTAGAGCAACTCAAAGAACTCATGAAACCTCATTAGATTAGTGGTTTATTAAAAAGGGTATTAAAGAATATGAATCGACAGTCAGATGAAGAGATA
Source organism: Manis pentadactyla (assembly GCF_030020395.1). Lineage (NCBI taxonomy): Eukaryota > Metazoa > Chordata > Mammalia > Pholidota > Manidae > Manis > Manis pentadactyla. Next base: position 98,888,121 of record NC_080030.1, on the reverse strand, counting down.
CATAGGGCAAGGTCTCAAGGGATCTTATGTCCTCATGGAGTTTGGAGCTTGTCACAGTGAATGTGAAATTAGTTCTGTTTCCTCAATCTGGAAGCTCTCTGAACCTCATTCTTTTGGGATTTTATGGAGGCTTCATTAACCAGGTATGATTGACTAACTCATCGCCCACTGGTGATTGGTTCAACATCTAGCCTCTCTCTCCCCCTAGGAAATCAGGGAGTGAAATGGAAAGCTCCAACACCCTCAAGCCCCATCCTTAAATGCTTTAGGTCACTGCATTAACATTAACCCAGTTGTGGTGGAAAGGGGCTTGTGAATAAAAAGATACCCATTTCACCTTAAGGGCACTGATTGATTTCAGGAACTGGAGACAAATGACCAAATATTATAACAAAAGACACTCCCATTTCTCTTATGCTCAAGAAATTCAGAGGTTTTGGGAAGCTGTGATCCAGGAACTATGGACAAAGACCAAATATATATGAAAAATATTTTGGTCAATCTAATGGTCAGATATATATTTCTTACACATCACAAAATCACAGTGTTTGAAATGTTATGTGCTTTTATGACTTGCCTATTATGTATGTCTGCATCTGTACCTTTCACTATCAGTAAATTTATAAAGAGGAAAGTGGAAAAAAAGAAGGAAAATGATAGATATTTGGATTGCTCAGCAGTTTCTTAGGGTATTGATATATATCTCCAATTAAAAAATAAAACATCACAAATAAATCAGTCAATATCTGCCAACTTCATATTATAGTTTGATTCATAAAATACTGTTTAATCTACAAATATTTTTCTCGGTGATAAAAAAGAATTACAAATCACAATCTCACTGATTCATATATATGAAGTGTTTGGCTAAATGAAGGAATATTGTAGGGGAGGAAACATAATTTTCCCTTTACCCTTCTAGGTTCTTGACTGAGACCCCCTACTATAGTAAAAAATTAACAAGAGAAAAACAAATGGAAATTTAATAACAGTATTATTTTATTTCCTGTATACATGGGAGATACACAGGAAATCCGAGTAACTCAAAATGGTGCATTATTATAAATGCCATACCCAGCTAAAAACAAAAGAATATTTTGCTGGGGAAGAGCAACCAGTTATGACAAATTAGCAGGATAAGTGCAGTAAACATCCCTAAGGTTGTTATGCAGATTTAAGTTGTTGCCTTCTCACTGAGAAGAGCATTTTAAAGTCATCTTTTCCTTCTAGGTACAGAGAAGGAGACACCCTTGCAATGGAAACTTCCTTATAAATAACTCTTACAAAAGGTAACTTCTACTCGGTTTTCAGAGCTTTTCCTATGCAATTTTCTATGCTTTAAAAATAATCAGCCCCAAATAATCCTTATTCCAAAATACATATTTTTGGGTGGCACTATACTTTATGTACATATAGTGATTTTATTGTCTGCTTTTAGCAATCTCAAGATTTCACGTGAAAGTTACGACATAAAGAGGCTTTATGAAAGAAGGTCAAATTAAGGAAAGAAGCTCAGATATAGTTCTCCAGCGTCCCCAGCTCACGTATACATGAAAGCAAATTGACAGTTTGTTAGAGGCTCTAACAAAGCCTAACTCACTCCATTTTGAAACAAGTTAAGAAGTGGCCTCCATGTCACCCTCTAACCAGACTTTTTTCTCTGTGGCAGGAATTTTGCCTGGAGCACCCTGGAAACAGATAAGGACATTCCATTCTCAGGCAGTTTCAAGGGCTCAGTCTGCCTGAGAGCCGTTGACCCACTGCTAGCCCCTTCCTATCTCCACGAAGTTCCTCTTTAAAAGGCTCTCACTCTGAAGGAGCTTCAGAGACGGTCCTGGGACACTTTTCACCATCTTCCCTGGTTGCTGGCTTTCTGAATACAGCAAACTTTCCTTTCCACCAACATTTGTCTCTCGACTTTTGGCCTTTTGAGAGACAAGAGCTGAACTTGGCTTCGGAACTGGGCTACAGCTTGATAACAAGTTTCTTACACTATATATATTTGATATCAAACTGAAGAACTGAAAAGGTTAAAGGACTTTATATGAATTTCCCAAATTCCCAGATCATGTTAATTGCAGAAGGTAGAAATTAGAATCTATGTCTCCTAAATCCTTATCCTGAATTTCTCCTGGTGCACTGAAAAGACTCAATAAGAATATATTAGATGTTAAATTAATTCCTGTATGTCGTATTAAAATTATTGTACAATCACTGCTTTTACAGCAAAATCTACTCTTAAAATCGAGCCTATCATATCTTTAATGCAAGTTGTAGTGTCTTATTTTAATATTTGTATTAATGCTCTCCATTACTTCTAAACAAATAAAATGGTATAAAAATAAGTAGAGAGGACTGTTCCATTAGGAATGTTAAGTAGAACAGTAGACATGAGCAGCCAGAAAAGAGAAAGATAAGGTTCAATGAAAAAGACGCCCAAATTCTGCCCAGCTAGGGGGTCCCATGTGAAAACAACAGAGAGAGGTAACTTCCTTCCCAACAGATCCCAATGTGGACACAGTCGAACAGAACCAAGAACTGCCTGTGTCACACACCGTCAAGGGAAAAGACTTGCCTATTGAGAAGGATAGTTATATAGATGCACCTGTCATTTAAATTACCCACCTTGTCAGTCAAAGAGGGGCCTTCTAGCCAGAATGCCATATAAAGGCCTCCTGTCTGTCTTGCCTGAGTATGTCAGACCTTGGCAAGTTCACTCTGGATTTGGTGAGATCAAATAACAAGAGAATATTGCGAGTAAAAAGGGGCTCATTCCAAGCTTTATTCTCATGGCAGGGGGTTGAGTGCAGAAGCCCATTGGCCCCATGTCTGCACCCGGCTAATCCTCCGCCCCAGGCTCTGCCTCTCTCTCTCCTGCTCTCTTGCTCTTTTTTCTAGGCTCTGCCCTTAGCACCAGGAAAACTCTTTTTATAACAGTACTGGGAGTAATGGCTAATTGCCAGTAGGTATACAAGCATGCACCTGCCCAGTAGGCTAAGTATTGCATCACTGATGCCAGGGTTCTTGTTCACGGAGTAGAAGGATGAACTTCACAAACACTCAAGTTAGGGTGCCGTATTTTAGTTTTAAAAGGTCTTATTCATATAAATTATCTTTATTGTTATTATCAGTGTTGTAAGTGAAAATATGCCATCCTATTGATGAATATTTGCCACATAACTTGTTCACTAAGTATTTTGGTGTTCCATTCCATCCTTCTGCACTGATTTCTTTTACTCCTTAATTACAGCTCTTAGAAGTTCCTATAACATTTATCATGATTATATATACTCTGCAGTAATTCTGTCTGCTAATAATTATTTAATGCCTATTGTCCTTATGAGACTTTAAATTCCATAAGGGCAGGCCCATATATGTTTTTTCCTAGTATCTGTCATACATGGTTAAGATGTTAGTAGTGTATTGCTTTTTATTTGAAATCTGGTGAATAAACACATTAGAAAAGACATTCTCCTGCTTCAAGAGGAGTGATTTGCAAAGGGTGATTTCCCTTCACATTATAATGATTCTACTCAGCCAGTCTGAAAAGTCCTCAAATCTATCTTCAGCCAAGAAAGAGAAAGGATGAGGTCAGTAGGGCAGAGGAGGGGAGAGAAGAAAGAGGAGAAGACCATACATTCATGTAGGTCTGGTAACAAATCTTGTGTTTTTACTGTTGAAATTGCTGGTTTCTAAGAGTGTGTCTTGCCAATAGATTGTATTTAATTCATATTTCTTGAATGAATAAAAGAATGAAAGAATATAAATTCCAGTACATAAGAGCTTTTAATTACTTTGGAAATGGCACAGTGACCCAAATCTTGAGTGCCAGGAAAAGATTGTGCCACAGTCTCCTTTGGAGTGGTTCTTTAGGATTGTGAAATACACAGATCAGCCAAAGACTGTGCAGAGAAATACTTACTGGAAGGCATGTATGTATTAGTACAATCCGGCAGCTGGAGAATATATAATATTTATTGATTTCTTTCACCTGTGCTTCTTAATTAGAAGAGAAAAATAATCTTTGAGTTTTTCTCTTTTTTCTTTCTTTTTCTCAACCTATAGAGAGCTACTCTCCTAGTTCTGGCTCTGCTCACCTCATTTCTCTTTCAGTATGTTGGAAACACCTATGTTTTGGACATAATTCTGCATAATTTGTGATCCATTTGGGTACATCCTCAGCTACATAATAAATTCCTAGAAACCAGGTCTTATTGAATTCTTCATCTTCAAACACTATCCCACTCTCCTCAGCCTTGACAGCATCTGGCACATGGCACATGTTTAACCAATTCAATAACTCTTAAATTCCTGCCCTTAAAACTGCCTCACTTGAATTCACTACCATCTCCCTGTTTTCAAATTGGAAATTTTGTGCCAAACTTTTGTGCAGTTCATTAGAGAGATTTTCCCAGGTTCTGGGGGAAGAATTAGGACCAAGGAAAATAAAAAGTATTCTGCTTCCTTGATGTTTAAATTAGTTCAAAGTACATGTAGAACATATTTGTTTTAAAGAGATTTGGTTAAAATAGACATAATAAGGTGAAAGCTGAAATAATAGAATTTGATCTCCTTTACAGTCTCCTACTTGAAAATTAAGTTGCCAACTCATGAAATGTTGTTACTCTCTGTTTTAATGGCTTTGGCATTGTTTCACTTTGAGGAATAATGATTTATTTAAACCATTCAATAACCTACTGTTTCTTAAACCACACTTTAATATAATCCTGAGTCAGAGGCCTAATACCATTTTACATTTTCATATTGATCCCGATAAGTGATCTACTCTAATTAGTGTTTTCATTGAACTTCTCTTTAAGGTGCTTGGAATTTCATACAACTCTAATGTTATTCATTCTAATTTCATCTTTTGAACTTCTTTGAATGTAGTTTTGACCAACAGAAACCATATGTAGTTTTGACCACATTAATATGGATTCATATTTAAAGAAATTTGTTGAACTATGCTGTCTTACAAACATTTCCACTGTTAGCTCATTTCATTTTACAACAATTAGAACAGGCTTTCATTAAGAGGGCCTGGTAAGTCTCTTCTTCCTATTCCATATGCAATCTGAAAACATTCCAGAACTTCATTTTAAAAAGTCATCAGTATTATAAAACACACTATTTTACATAAAAATCAAATATTAGAATCAAAGAATAGAAGAATGAAGTATACTTTTTATAATATTTTTCTCATTATAGAATGAACTTCACGATATTTTGATCAGATCTTCTTTTTGATCAATGTACAACTCAGTCAAATGCCCCATCTCCTGGGAAGGATATAAGATAATCACACCTTTACAAGAAAAATATTGGAAGAAGTGGAGAAGAAGTGGTAGTTCTTGATTTTTTAATTAAGGTATATATTGGTTTTGTATTTTAAAATGCATCTGATTTTCACAAGATGTAAATTCAACACATAAAACCATAATTCAGCTTCTTTTTCCATCACTCGAATGTAATTATCATCTCAAATCTCTAATACATCAGGTATTCAAAATTTAATCTAGGTAAATTCAGAGTAACCTAAGACAGACCAAGTTTTTCTTGATTTGACTCAGGATTGTCTCAGTCAACCTTAGCCAATTTGCGGGTTTCTCCAGTACGTGTCTAGAGTTGCCTCTGAGCTCTGAGATGCACTCGGCAGGCTGAGAACTGGCTCGTCCCTGATGACAGCCCCTGCCAGCACCTGCAGAGGTGTCTCCTGCCTTCCGCATCTCTGAGCTCTGGCATCTCCCCTCAGCCTCTCCTTGGCTGCCCATGTTGCCCTCAGGCGTCCAATCACTCAGGATCCTTCCTGCCTAGAACAGGAGGCTTCCTCAGGTTTCCTAGCCTTTTCCGGGCTCCTCTGGAGGGAACAGAATGCCTACCAATGTGTCATGCTGACTCTGGGGGAATGTGGAGAAGCCATTCCAGGCCTTGTCTGCCACCATGCTTTCTCTGAGGTTTTTCAGCATGCTGTGGTGTGAAGGGATGCTAGGAAGCTCAGGATCCCCAGAAGAGAAGCCAAACACCTCTCTGCTCTTTCACATCAATACATGCTTGATGGTTCCATCAGCCCGAGGTGCCGAGGCCTAGGACGCTCCTAAGAGACTACAACCACATCCCCTCTATTGCCCTGCCCTCTGACTAGCCTTTAATCCCATCTTCTCTATTATGTGGGATCTTAAAAAAACAAACAAAACTGAATAAAAGCCTCTATGTTCTTGCAATCTAAACATCTTTTTTCCCTTAAGCTTAGGGTTCACAATTCTACCTGTAAGCTTAATTATTACCTCAATTCTTTTCCTCCATATCTCTGATGGCTTCCTTTCTCTGAGGCCATGAGGGAAAATGAACAAAGCTTCCTGGGTCACAGAAAGAGCCTAAGGCACAGGGAAGTCTGGAGGCAGTACAGCATTTAATGACTCCAGGAAGATCCCCACCAGTACGTAACGTTGATATTAATTATAATCATCAGTGTAGAACTAGAATGTGATTAGGCTTGGGAGTTTTTTTGTAGGTAATATTATTCTGTTTAAATTATTTGAAAAAACACAATTTTGTTCTAAAGATGGTTTATATATTTTGAAGCTCCATTAACGTTTCATTGATATTATTAACATTTTAATTACTTGTTAGGTTTTGGAAAATGAAACATCAATCCTGTAACAAATTAAAGTTAGAGAACTGAAACAAATATTAATGCACACTAAAGAAACATGGTGACTAAATGTAGCATAGTATCCTGGATGTGATTCTGGAACAGAAAAAGGATATTAGGAAAAACCAATGAATCTAAATAAAATATGAAGTTTATTTAAAATATATATATATATATTAATGCACAACAAGTAAGAAAGCACTTTTGTAAAACTCTGTTTTTTTCCATTTTTAAAACAAATGAACTGGGTACGTTTATACCCATTTTATAGATGAGGAAATTAGAAGTCACAGAGGTTACGTGACTTTCTTAAGGTCACAAAACATCCTTGGGCTTGAACCACTAAGATTCATTCATAGTAACATTAACTGCCTTTCAGTGGCTTTATAGCAAATTCCAGAGTCTGGGGCGGAGTGTGAAGTAAAAAATACTTTATCCATGACAGTATTATCATTCCACTGTTTGAAACACAAGTTTGTGTATTTTAGTTTTAATTTGACAGGTTCAGCCCAGGGCAGCGGCTTAGAAATTATTAACCCAGACTCTCAAAGAGAGTCTTGTATCAAATATTTAATAGTTTGTACTGAATCTTTTTGCTATTGTCCAACTTGGGCAATTAAATGGGATTGTCTTTTAGGCCAAGAGAAACTATTTGCAATAATAAAGTAGCACATTATAAAATGGTTGCTCTGTGGCTATAAAGAACTGTTATTATTTCCAAAATATGTAAGACATATTTTAGTCAGAAGGGTATAAAAATGCCAGTAAACAGTGGCAGGACTTGTAAGAGAAGATTTAAATTTTTTTGTAAATGTATGATCATCTCTTCCATAAAAAAAAGGTGCTTGACATCTGACATATTCATGAGCATACAACTGTCCTAGAATTTACTGCTTTAATGTAAAATTATCCAAGTAGTAGAGGTTTTGTGACAATTTAATCTGTTCTCCAAATCAGAGGTTCTCAACTGGAAATGTTTTTGTTCCCAGGGGACATTTATCCAGGGACATTGCCAAACGTCCCTGAGGGAGCAAAACCACCCCCAGTTGAGAACCACTGCACTAAAGGGACATCCCTAAAGGCATGTGGTCAATGTTAATATTTCTAGTACTTTCTACAACATGGGAAGGAAGAATATTAATAGTATCAATTGTTGAATACAAATGGCTGCAACTTGTTAAATACACAAATACGTTTATATTTTGTCACAGAAAATTAGAAGAAATATCCCCAAGCATGATTACAAGGGGGAAATGAAGTAGATTACCATTCTATGAGTTTGTATATAGACTGCACTACAAAAGAAATCTAAGACTTTTTGAAGATATTAACTCCCTTACCGCCTCTACTGAGTATCCATAAGGGTGCCTGGGTACCTTGTCTAGGCTTTCATAAAAATAAAAAAAGGGAGAAAATAGAATTGGGATGCCTAATTCTCCAGCGTGAGGAATGTTTCTCAACAACTATAAATGATGTTTTTCCTCCAGTTTGGAAAGTGCTGATTTTTCACGATTGACCACATGCCCACAAGGTTATGATTTTAGAAACCTTTATAGTCTCCTTTGTGAAAGAGTCATTTGATTTGTGTGAGGCTGTATTCTTTTTATTACTGCCTGAATATAAATATACCAAATCAAATTGTTTTGAAACTCCATCCCCTTTCTGTCTTTTGAGTTAAAAATCATGTGAATTATTAAATATAAGCAAATAAATCCCAACCCACCTTTTAAAATAAGCTGCCTCTTTGCTTTTGCCCTTAAACATAAAGACCAGATATTTACAACCTTATTTTTTATAAATATTTTATTTCAAATGATTGGGGAAAATGCTTCTAACTTCTGGACTCTCTTATAAATACTTATAATCTTTACAACCTCTCACATCAAAGACCCTACAGATATGCAAATCTCATTTATTTTTCAGTTCCCTGTGCACTTGGTGCAAGTACCTTCAGGCATGAGTACAATCAACTAGCAGTAGCTCAAAATGGATAGTTTGTTTAGAAGAAGCACTGGCAGCAAAAATCAAATCCTAACAAACCAAATAATAGAGCATAAAATAACAATTATACCTTTGGCAGCCCAGGAAGACATGCTGTCAAGATTACAACGACAGAATTTGCTTAGTTTGACAAATAGCACTTCGAAAGACCATGTGACATCAGAACAGCAAGGAATGAAATAATTTTATGAACATACTCGCATATTATCTTCCATACTTCCTCCTGAGAGTTATCTCAGACTCTGTGGCTATATCCTAAATAATCTTATATGACATTTAATTTCAAATGTTCTGAATACCCTAAGAAATTCACATATGTCTGTGCCTGGAAGAATATAAATCTGTAGGCATTAGGCACTATGTATATTTGGAACCCTGGTTTATCCTTAGCCACCATCTAGTCCCTTTTTACTGCGGGATATAGTCAAGAGCAATAGCTTGTATAAACCAGTATAACACTCCCTACTTGCACACTATCAGCAGATTTTATTGTTTATAATCAAGACTACAGATATAATTAAAAGACCAATTGGTAGGGCCCAGTCACCATAATAAATATTCAGACCCACAATGTAGCAGAGACACTACAAAGAATCTCGCTTTCTCTTTGTTGCTACATAACATGAGAACAATTTGTAAAGGCTTAGCACACTTCACAGTTTCATGTCTGCAGTTTTAAAACAACTCACTGGCACCTTCAATGTCTTTCTTTTTGCCAGCCTGTATCAAAAGTGGAGAGAAGTGGTGCTGGTCTGGGAAAGCGGAAGATCCACAGACTAGAGCAGAAAATGGACTGACTGGAGGAAAGCGGCATTGGGGTGGTGCTGAGGGGAGATCCGCTGGGCTGAGAGGTGACCATGGCAACAAGGGACAGGGGCTGATGAGAGAACAAACATGCTCCCAGAACATGAGCTCCTTCATCCTTTATCAGAGCACCTGATTGCTTGCAGGGTTGAGGCAGCTAAGTTCTTTATTGTGTTTTCTTCCTCTAGGAAGCAAATGTAGGTTTTGGCAGGATCACAGCCGAAGACTCCTCAGAAAGCAGGTAACAAAGTGCAGTGCTCTGTCTCACAGCCTTGCTAGATTTCTCTTCTTGGATATTTTATTTCACCTATTTAAAATTAGCATCACTATGAACACTGGCAGGGAAGAGGTGCCCCAGGGCATCTGAAGCAATGCCACTGGGAAGAGCAGGTGTCTCTATCTGTATTCGTTGGTTTGCTGGCATGATTTGAAGCAATCCTGCACAGCTGTTTCAGGGAATGGCAGATCCATTCCTTATTAATTACGTAGTCATTCTAACTGCCTTGCTGGTTATCTCCATTCTCTGAAGTACTCTGGGGAGGCAAATGAAAAGTCTGGCCTACTTTCCACTGAAAGAAAATGCAGCTTGGGAAACACAGATTTGGTTTGGCCAATCTCTTTTCATAATAAGGAGAGTGCTTAGTATAGAAATAATTCTTTGATAGGGTTTAGTGTTGACAATTGTCTAGAAGTGAATGATACACACACACACACACACACACACACACACTAACTCACTCACTATTGGCTCTGTTTCTCTGGGGAACACTGGCTAATACAAAGCTCAAACTGCTGTACACACAAACACACATACTCTCAAAAATACTACAGACACTACAGGGTTAAATTACATAATTACACATTCTTTTGACATCATTTGTTTTCCTACAGGTGAGGATGAGATAGTAGGTTCTAAACTTACTATCCCCACTCTAATGTCACATTTTTGGTTAGAGGGGATAATAATTTTCCCCCACGGTAGCAAATGTTACAATATTTTCACCATGGCGCTGTTGCGAATATGTAATTCTAGGCTGGCAAATGTTAGCATGGGTATATTAAAATTACAAAAGCACATATAGAAAAATGTTGGAATGACAGCTAAATCATTGTAATTTATTACTTTGTTAGTTTATTGGGTGAACTTGCTCATTACATTATGTTTTCCAAGAGTTGATAGCTGTTAACCTGTTACTATCCATCCACTCTGCATTGTTTGTGAAGGGGTACGTATACCTGACTTTGAGATTTCAGAACTGACACTAAACATTATTGACTTAGATTCCTATTTGCTATTTTCTCCTCTATCCACATCATAGCTTCTATTTTCTTTTTGTAACATGTACTTTCCATGGCCCATGATTTTTGTAGAGATAAAGTTGGCAACAGAAACAATGAGATGTTGGGAAAAAATGAACTCTAGGAAATTTTGCATTCTTTAGAAGTTTCGGCCTCTGAGAATGGATACCTGATGTCAGCCATATAGTCCTTAATCCCATTTTAGAGAAGAGTTTTCATTCCTCCTAAAATATAAGAGCTGTGATCTATGAGTGCTAGCCAAGATTTCCATCCCGACTTGTGTTCTGTTCTGGTTGTAAACATGATTATATAGTACTAAGTGTTTATTTTACATCTTTCTTCTAAGTAACTCAAATGATTTTCCTATCCTTCACCTCTGCTTTTGCCTATGAAGTAATAACAGATACACACACACATTATATGTCACATATAGAGAAATGGAGACAAAATGATAAAGTGATTTATCTGTCATTATAGTGATGGTTTAGGTTTCAGCCTTACTGTGAATCCCATACTCTTCTTTGTATTAAGCAACTCTTTTGTTAAGAAAGCAAATAAAGGGGGGGCAGGAGTGGGAGGGAAGTAGAGCCAGGAGAGTGGATGCGACATGACAGACCGGATGACATTCTGACAGGCCTTCTGGAATTCTTGCATCGAAATCCACCCTGATTCAGGGAATGCTCCCGGGCTGAAACGAAATAAATCTATGCTTATTATGAGGTCCATACACAACTACTACTGTGGACCCACATGCTAGGGCCTCAGAAACCGAACTTTGGCTGCTACCTTTAAAAAATCAGTTTGGAAACTGATAATACTGACTTCCTCCAGAGAAAGAAAGAATTTCCATTTCTTACTGTATTGTACCTTTTGACTTTTGAACCCTGCAAACATGCTATCTATTTAAGGAAGTAACTAAGAGTTAATTTTTTTTAAAAAAATCATGTTTTGGCAATGGACTTTTTCAACTTTCCATAAATCAAGAGCTGTTCTGAATCACTGAGAGGATCACAAAATCTGGAATCTTAGCTCCCTAAGTTTATTTGACTTTTAGTTCTTATTGTCTAAACTTTAATTTCACTGAAGGGTAAACATAGAGAAGTTTAAGGGAATGGTGACTCAAGACTTCTGGGGCAACAAGGAGTTGTCTACAAAACTCCATCCTCACGTTTCTTGCGAATGCTTCACTCTGAAGAATGGGAAGAGTCAGGCGAAAGTGGACCTTCTAACATGAATAAAAGAGAGAGGCCATGCCGGAGCAGGATACAAAATGAAAGAGGGGAAAGGAAGAGAGCAAGGAAAGTTCTGGATGCTCATTTGAGACAAACTGAGCAGTGCCTGCAAAGAGACCTGTGGGCAACAGTAAAGATGTGCTCTGTCCTCTGTATTCAGAGAACTTCCTCCTCACTCATGTCAGGCTTGTGGGTAAAATGGCAGTTATTTCCAGAATCTCTCGCTTGGCCTTAGTGCATCTCCATGTAAATAGGTGTTTCCAAGGGGTGGAGAGAAATAGTCTGTCTCCATATCAACAGGTGCTTACAAGGGGGAGTAGGGCATATCTAGACTAAAGAGGTTGGGTGGGGTCCCTTTTTGCAGCCAAGTCATGAGAGACATGGGTGAGCAGAAGCGGACAACTGTTTGTAAGCAATAAACAGTTTCTCCCACTCTATTTCTCCCTTTGACTGATTTAGGCTTTAAAGGTAATTTGCCCCAGGCTGGGAACTTACTTTCCCCTTGGAGTTACAGGCCCCCTTGCTGTTGTGGACTGAAACAGTGGGAGTATAGTGGTGTTTTATTAATACATGTTTTTTTTTAAAATTAAAGGTTGCCAAAAGGAAATTTATACCATTAGCCTAAGAGGTGAAATATCAGTCAGAAGTCAAAAGAGATTTCTGTTTATATGGGTTAATTTTTTAACCTCAGATTGGATTTCCATGTACATTTAATTTCAAATTCTGATTCTAATCAGAACATCTCTTCATATTTATTGGCAAGAACCACAACTCCATTAGGAGAAAGCATAAAATTCTGCTCTTGATATATTTTTGTTCTGCTTTGTTTTGTTTTGCAAACTCCTTTATAAATGTGTTTTCCCATGTTTATTGCCTGAGGAACCATCTGCCAAGGTATAAACAAACTTACATTGAACAATGACAAAAGCTCGGTGTGTCAGCAAAAAATTAATAGTTTTTCCATTTTTACTGCTAATACAATTGATGGTATGAATATTTAATTGTTTTTGTTGATCTCCAAGTTTTTCCACATTATTAACACCTTGGTTTTCTTTCTAATTACAAAAATGAATGAAATCTATAATAACCACTTCTGTATGTGCTTCATATATATAGCAAGGATGTATCAAAACGTTATTATCTGTCTCTCCCCCATGTCCACACCAAGAAAATACCTTTCAGTACATTTTTATTTTTTGATCACAAAATTCTACACTGAAAAACACAATGCACACGAGACACATTACAATTCAGGAACAGATGACATCAGTGACACTCCAGCACATACTAAATATTGTCCGTATTGTCATTTAGAACTCACTGGACATTGCCCTTTGAGAAAAGAAAACAATTATGTCTAGAGTATAACTTACGCAGTGAACAAAGCAGATTAATAGTTGAAGAAATTTTCACGTTTTTATGAATAGATGTTCTTAGCACAAAGACAATTTTAGTTCTCATTTTCTACCACTTATCCTCTTATTTTAAGATTATTTCTTGGCTCTACCATCCTAGAAAAAGTTGACAAGGGCAGGACAATGTGGTAGTTGAAATCAGCTCCTCACAAGCTTTAGAGAACAATTGGCAGGGTGGTCATTTTTCCACTTATCAATGATATCATTTGATAGAGCCTTTTCTAGAGATACTGATTTTTAGGTCTGTCTATGTGACCTCAAAACTTACTCAAGTTTCCTTCTAAAACTTGATCAAAGACTGTTATGTAAGAATACTTTTAGTCCTCTCTTTCCATCAAGCCTACTGCCATAAAAAAGGAAACATACTTTCTTTTCAATGAAATGAGAAAGTAGCATTGGCTGTAAGACAAACTATGAAAGCCCAGTGCAAAATATGGTAATGCTTGAAGTGAGGTAGGAAGGACACAGAGTTAAGAGACCTCAAGTGGCATGTAAATCTCTCCAAGAGCCGCTGGGGCACAGAGATGCAGGCTACGACCTGGTGGGTGGATAGAGGGGGAAAGCGTAGTGGAAGTACAGCCGAAGGAGGCTGTTGGCGGCAATGAGGGGGTCAAGCAGAGTGAAGCTCAGTTGCTGCCGGAGCTGTGATTTAAAAGCCACATGCACATTTTTGAATGAAGAAAACCTAAAGAGGTATTTTCCCAGGCAAAAGGAAACCACAGATTTTAATAAAACAGTAATCCTAATATAGTCTAGCCGGAACCAAAGCCCCAGATTTCCTCTAGTTCATTCTCAAACTCCCCAACTGGTCTTACGTAAATAATTGTCTCAATACAATGACAGGCCTGAAGACCACATATCACAAGAGGATTTACACAAGGCAGTAGGTAAGGAATTTTAAAAACATGGTTTTATTTTTCAAAGAATTTGTAGTTGCCATAATCTCTCTTTTAAAAAAAGGACAGATAGGTTATAAAAAGGTTTAACAAGGTTATGAGGAGGAGTTGATATTTCCAAAGGAGTAAAAATGCTCCATAATTTTTGCTTATAAACAAAAAATAAAAATAAATATAGTAAGGAAATAAAGGTCAGATGAACAAAAAAGCAATCTGATTGGAATAAGTAGTTTCAGTGGATTGGTGGCATATAGGGAAAAATACGTTTTCACAAAATGACAAAATTCATGAAATTAAATTTAAGAGCTAAGACATGTAAAGATATGCAAAAAGATGTGACTTTTCAACAGTCAAAAGACATTTAAAAATTTAGTATGTTTTCCACATGTAACCAAAACTCAAAATTAATCTGTTCAGATTAATTGCATGATTAAACTCATGGTACAAATTTTCACAAAATAATTCCAGTTATTATACATAATCTGTGCATTTGTAAAAATAGAGTCAATAAGTGCCTTCTCATTATATTTTCAAATGGAATGGGAGGAAAATTGCTGTGTATTTATTTCTTTCACCGAAACAGCATCAGTTAACTATAAACCTAAAACCATCAAAATGGAATTCATATATTATACAACTAAACTTTAGCAAAGACTGCGTACTGAATAACAAAGTATATCAAGATTTTCTCAAGATGGTCTCTTTTAAATATGAAGTAAAATAAATAAGAGAACTTCTTTAAATTTTTGTAGGTAAAAATGCAACAAATGGCAATGTTTTTATTTAATTAATTAATGAGCCATCTAATTTTAACACAAAAAATTACATTCAAGTTTATTTAGAGACTTGATCTTTTTTAATTACAAGGAAAGGAGGTGTGTAAAAGTATTTTTTTCTCTTAACAACCTATTACATACTTGTTAAAAAGTTTTTAGTTTAAATAAAACAGTTACAGAAGAAATATTTACACAGATACATGGTGATATTTGGATTAAAGGAAATAAAATGAGGGAAGTTTCACCAAGGCTGAATAGATGAAGCAGGCCAGCAAACTCCACTAGGTTTTACCTTAGCCAAACCATCAGTTAACCCTGCTCAGGCACTGTGGGAACATCTGTGAATCCAGAACCCCATGATCCAGTAGTTTTGTTCAATGAAGCAAAGAAAAGCTGACCACCGTATTAGGGAGCACCAAAAAGATTTCTAAGGCCTAGATATTGAAAGTTTCATTATGTCTGAAAGTCTCAAAATGGCCCTTTTAAAACACAAACTTTCCAACTCTACAATACCATCTGTTAATTAAAACCAAGCTAAAAACTAAACAAAATATGCTTCGCCACATCTGTTCTCCTCTGCCATCTGGATTCCCGCTCAAAGACAAAAGATAAGCAAGAATGTTTGCCCTTTGGTGTAAGACATATATTGACTCCAACTTTCCTCTTTTTTTTTAGCATCACGCATCTTATGTAAATGAAGTGTACCTCTTTGAAATTCTGTCTTTTTGCCTGTTTCCCCCAGGATATAAAAACCTTTGTATGACTTGGGCTTCTTGAAATATTTCTCCTACCCCATGGAAGTTAATGTTTCTGGGCTTAAGCCCTCAGTTGGGCTCAGTAAAACTCTGTATTTCAAGGTGATGTGACTGAATTTTTCATTGACAGTTTAAAGTGCTGGAGTGGAGGATAAAATTTCTCCTGAACTCACAGCTGCCATGTTGTCATGTAAAGTCAAGATGCCACCGGAGCCCAGGCCTCCTGCATACTTGAATGTAACATTTCCTTTTGACAAGCAGGACTTGCTCCGTTCCCACAATGTCAGTCATTGTTTGAGGTGACAAATCCCAATCAGAGTGTCACAAGATCTTCAGGGGTCAGGTGTTCAGTTTCAACAAGCACTTAGTAGCAAGATACAAGCTGCCTTTTATAAAGGGAGTACCTAGTAGTCATGTCAGAGCTATAGAGTTCAAAACCCCGAGGCTTGCTTTTGAGTAAAGGTTCTCTCGTTCTTTTTGCCACTTTGCCAGAGGTTCACTTTGCCAGAGGCTCCAAGTGACAAAATCATCAATCACAGAGTTCCAGTTCAAAGGGATCATTAGAGTTGAGGATTCCCAAAGGGATTAGTGTTTTTCTATAGGTAGCTCTTTCCAGGTGAAATAATAGGTCTCTAGAACTTATGGATTGAGAAATATAAGCATACAAAACATCACTCCTACTGTATATTTGGATGTATAAACAAGAAAAGTACATTGAATTGGTACAACAGCCTACACCCCACAAGATCTCATTAGCTTCCCTTCCCCACTGTGCACTTTGGCCAAATGCCATGAACAAATCTGTCTCTCCTCCCATCCTTATGACTGGAGACTTGGGGGACTATTTCCCACAGAGCTAAAAGAGTCTGAGACCTTCCCCTCCTTGAAGTTCCCCAACATTTTTAATGGGTGTTTATGGCCTTTGGTCTGCCTTGGGGACATGGGGACCTTAACCATATTTCAAATCTTTTCCTTCAAAGCACCTAAAGGGGATGTAAAGAGAGAGGGAGGGATATCAGGGGTCCCAGACATGGAGAGAGCAGCTCTGCACCTTTATTTTGTGGTTTGAGCAGCTTGGTGACTGCTTATGACTTAACACAAAGGACTAAGACTCCAGCCCATTCAAATCCTTGCATTGGGTGGCAAGTTCTTACTGATAATCCCTATGTTAGCTTTTCTGACCCTTTGATTTAGCAGCCTCTTTGCTTACAGGCTGGGGATGCAAGGTCTGCACACTCTGGCTGACTCAGGCTTGCCTCGTGCAGTGGGAACCTTCTTTGAGGAGCTCTTAGTCCTGATCCTCTGCCAGGTGTCTTCCACTGTAGTAGACCTGACCACAAGCATGTGTGTACATCGGCTTGGGTCAGTTTTAAATTCCCCTTTATGTCACCATCTAAGCAGAGGAAGATTGGAGAAAGGGAGAAGGAGGAAGAAGAAAAATTGTTAAGCAAATTAAGGCTATTTTCATAAATTGGTAGGTTAAGAAAATAAATGGAAAGAAACATGACCATTGAAAGTTATGTTAATAACAGAAAAGTACAGTAAATATAACATGTGTAAACACAAACAATGATTGCAGCAGATCCTATAGACACCACACCCATAACCTCTCAAACTGCCTGGGGGCTGCAGGCAGATTCACCCAAGCCAAGAGCTTCACGTGTGTCTCTGCCTCGTTTTTCCATCATTCACTGGCTGCAGGAGAGTCTTGATCCTTGATGAGGGACAGGCCAAAGTTACAGAGAGAAAACACCCCAGGAGTGAATTACAGCCGTACGTGATGGAAATTAGTGATTAATACACTGATTTCATTATTTTTCAGCAAGACTGCTGAGACATGCTCTCTTTAGCCTTTCATAGGACTCCTGGCTGTATTGAACCCAAGGGCATTAACGCATTATTCACTATCCCGTTTCCATGCCTCACATGCCCACTGCCTCATAGCGCTCTCTGGAATCATATCCCAAGTAAAACAGTGGCTTCAAATCATCATCTCAGAATCGACTTTTGGAAGAATTCACACAAAGACAAGGGCATTCTTAATGTCCTTACAGAAATCACATAAAACAAAAAGTATGCAAAATATATTATATAACGGATTATATATATCATAAAGTACATATCAAAGATATAATGCTCTATCTTTGCTCTATTTGTCCTAAAACAAATATATAAAGGGAAATGAAGCTCAAAGAACTGTAGGAGTCATAGTGACAAAGTAGGAAAATATTATAAATATCAATGACATGAAAAATAATACTACTATTAGCAAAAATTTGAGGTATTAGGGAAGGGACACTACAGTAAAGCTACTAATTTCATTATCTTTCAAAGAAGTGCATCAACATATATTACATAAGGTTGAAATGTTAAAAAATGCTAATGACATAAGGACCCTCATAATGTGTTTTTTTTAATTAGATATTTTTATTTTAGAACTAATGTCACTTGGGGTTAAGAACAACAGTTTATCCAAAGTTAGAGCATTCCTTAATTTTGTTACATTTACTTTGTTTATACATTTTTGAGTAAAATTTAAACCTTCTTAATAGTCAGAGCATAACATGATTCTGAAATAATTTCTGCTGCATGTCTTTTGCTTGCCCCTCAACATCCGCTCTCCACACACCTCCACCCTCTTCTCTGGCTTTGAACAATCTTATCAACAGGTGTCCATGCCCCTAAGACTTCTTGGAGGGTTTAGCCAATGGGAAGTCACCACAGGAGGCTAATGGGAGAGAAGAGGGTGAGTACTAGTTTCTCACACCTGGCACTCGCCATGTGGGGTCAAGCGGACTTGGATGTGTCACTCAACAGGAATTCACTAAGGTGCCTAACTTCATTTCTACTCTCTCCGTTAGGCATCTGGCAACTGCCCCTTTTGCTTTTCTCTTGAGTGCAGGCACGGTGACAGCTCAGCGGCTTCTAAGCCTCGGGACCTTGCACAGTCCTTTTGATTCTCCTACACTCCCTCGTTTGGAACTAAAGCCTTTGTAAATAAACCCTGTCAAATTTAATTCAAATCCTGCTTCTGATGTGCTGTTTTCTTGTTGGGGCACTGTCAGAACAAAGCACCAGCGTAGCTTACAATGACACAGATTCTTTCACAGTTCGGGAGACCAAAAATCCAAAATCAAGGGGTTGGCCAGGCTGTGCTCTCTCCAGAAAGACTAGAGAACAATCCTTCCCTGCTTCTTCTAATTTTTGATGGCTCCAGGTGCTCTTGGACTGCGACTGCATAACTCGAATCCCTGCCTGTCTTCACGCGGCCTCTCCTTTACCTGTCTCTCACAAGGCTTCTCCTTCTCTCTCTCTCTGTTCCCCTCTGTGTGTCTCTTATAAGGGCACTTAGCACTGGATGTAGGGCCACATGGATTGTCGATGATGAGCTTATTTGGAGATCCTTGATTTAGTTACATCTACAAAGGCCCTTTTTCCAAATAAGGCTGCACTCACAAATTATAGGGTTTAGGACATGGGCGTTATCTTTTCAGTGCCACCACTCAACTCACTACTAACTGATAAAAATTGTTATTCCTCTTTCCTCTCACTTCCATCCTTCTATACATGGCAAGATTTCTGGGATTTTTTTTTCAAGTTTTGATAGTTACTTGTGGTTAGTCATTATTTGTTGATGTTAGTAATTTTGACTTCCTAACTTTTAACGTTGTATCATTTTAATTATTTAAAATGTGCATATACATTTTCTCGAAAATGTTTTAGTTAAAATGTATAAGTAAAGTCTATACTTAACTTTTCACAATTGCTAAATATTGTGTCTATAGATTTATTTAAATTTAATTTTTGTGCTGGTTGTCACTTGAGTTCCTTTTAATGGCCATTTTCAAAAAAGATTTATATAAAAAAGAGAATGAGGGAACTAATCTCCAGTAAGTATATGTTACCACTTAGATGTTTCTACACATTTTTTAATTGTTATTAAAACTACTGTATGGGGGTGTACTAGTTAGCTTAGACTGCCCTAACAAAAGCCATAAGCTGGGTGGCTTAAAAACAGAAATGTACATTCTCGTATTTCTGGAGGTTGAAAGTCTAGAATCAGGGTGTTACTGTGGTTGGGTTCTGCTAAGAGCTATGCCCCTGGCTTCTGCCTGTGTCCTCCTGTGGGCTTTCCTTGGTGCATGCTATCAGTATGATCTCTTTCCTCATCTTCTAATTAGGCCACCAATTCTATCCAATTAGCACCTTACCTTTATGACCTCATTTAACCTTAGTTACTTACTAAAAGTCCTATTTCCAAATACAGCCACATTGGGCATTAAGGATTTAACATACGAATCTGGGGTAAGAGGCAGGACATAATTCAGGCCATACCAGAGTGTAGATTTGTATTAGTCAGAAGACTGTTAGCTCTGCTGTGTTAACAAATACATACTGAAATCTCAGTGAAGGAGCACAGTGAAGCTTTATTTCTCCATCAGAGAACACAGGCATCCAGGCTATTTCCATCCTGATTTGTCCATTTTAACATGACTTTCAGTGTCAACTGAGCAAGAAGAGAGAGTGTGGAGTTGACACACCAAATATTAGCTACTTTCTTTATAACCATAAGGTGTAAGACTGAAGAGAAATGTATAGATATTCAAGTCCACTTCTCTTATTTTAATTTTATAGTTGAATAAAATGAGCAGAGAGAGGTTCGGTAAGTCCCCTAGGTCACAGAACAAGATAGTGACAGCGAGAGGTTGTATCCTGTTGTAGTATGAATTAACCAGTAACATGGTTTCCCAGTGAATTTTACAAATACAGCTTATATCAAAGGCTTTAAGTCAATTTCATATGGTTGAGATAGTAAATTCTGGGAATCAGAAAAACTAACTAAATACACTCCAGGTTAATTCTAAGCTAAAAATATTAAGGAAACATTTACACTACAGAAATGGAATTGATTTAAAAATGTATTTGTCCTCAAATTTCCATAAGTTCAACAATTTAGTTGGATCATACAGACAAAAACTTGTTTTACTGCTGTATTATTCTCTCTGGATAGAAATATTTTTTCAATAGTCTTTGTTCTCTGATTCCCAGTGCCAGAATATATTTGATTGCAGTTTGCTCTCTATCCTCCTTGTCTTCAGTATGCTTTGTGAGCAGAAACCTGACCCTGATAGAGTTTTCTAAAGGCTTATAATCTACCATAATGGTAAAAATTCATTTCTAAGAAAAATCCTTCTAATAAATGGAACTCAAGGTCATTCAATTATTTACAATAAATGCTTATCATTCTAGTATGTATGGCATATTGAATTTTTTTTTAGAGACAGAAATGAAAATCAAACCCACCATATATTCTCTTCTCATTTGATATTCAACCATTCTTAATTTTTTATTAAGTAGTCTCATGTTGCCATTTTAATCATTAAAGAAATAATTATAAGACTCAGGCATTAATTAGACTTATAATATAAAATGCTATTGCAAAGATTTTTTAAATTTAATTTGAAATTATTTAGATTTTTATTCTATTGTTATATTTGGGGTAGCAGGAGAGGAAACTCTTGCTTATTCGAATATTTCATAAACTGAGCCTAAATAATCACTAGGCAGAGAACCAAGCCATTTTTCCAGCATGACCTTGAAACAGGAAGGTCCTGAGTTCAATCTAACGTCCATCTTCCAGTGTTTATTAGTTGGGTGTCTACATTACTCTGCTAGGGCTGACAAAACAAAATATCATAGACTGGGTGGCTTGAACTACAGAAAACTATTTCCTCACAGTTCTGGAGGCTAGAAGTCCAAGAACAAAGTTTTCAACAGGGTTAGTTTCTCCTGAGGTCTTTCTTCTTGACTTGTTGATGGCCATCTTCTTGCTGTGTCATCACGACATTTTCTCTTTAAATGCACATCTCTGGTGTCTTCTTCTTGTAAGGACACTAGTCTTATTGGATTCATTCTACACCCTATGATCTCATTTAATGTTATTGCCTCCTTAAAGGCCCTATCTCCAAGAATAGTTACACTAGGGATTAGCACATATTAATTTTCAACTTATGAATTTTTAGGGGACACAACTCAGTCCATAACAATGACTCTAAGCAAATAAATGACTTCCTATCCTTTTTTTCTCTATATATAAAATGAAGATGTTAATACTTACCTTGCAAAGTTATTATGATTATTAAAGGAGATGCTATGCATCAAGTCCCCAACACAATTGTGGGTAAAATTGCAATATTTCCAGAATCACTTCCTGGCCTTAGTACATCTCCATATCAATAGATGTTTCCAAGGGGTGGAGAGAAGTAGTCGTCTCCATGTCAATAGGTGATGACAAGGGCAGTGGAAAGCGAATGGGGCACCTGGGCCCCAGAGGTATTTTCGGGCTTTCTTCACAGCTTGGTCATGAGAGACACGGGAGAGCAGGAGTGGATGACTGTGTGTAAGCAATAAACCAGTTTCTCCCACTTTATTTCTCCCTTTGACCAATTTCAGCTTCAAAGGTTTATTTGCCTTTGACTGGATTTACATATTTTTCCCCTGGAGTTACAGCAATATTAATGCTTAATAAATACTATACATATGATGACAATTATTTTAACTATACATTTACCATGCCACCCCTGACTTTCTGTCATCTTTTGGTTGTTGCATAGATGTTGCTAGATACATACCTTGAATAGGTATCAAGGAAGCAAGAATATGAGAGGCACTAATACAGAATTTATCGTGGAATTAACCTTAAAACTAATGATACTCTTGGTTAGGAATTAACCAGGATCATTTTGGTTGTGGGTTATATCCCACTGCATGACTGCCCGTAAGGATCTTACAGTCATCGCACCTCTAATTTAGTTTTCTGTTCTTGAGAGATGGAGATGTTATTCAGGGTATGCTTGGCAAGTAGATGTGATGGGAATAGAGCAAAATGAAAGCAGAGTAGTAGTTTGGTGCAGTTGGCTCAAAACATCATGTAATGATTTGAGAGCCTCATCATGTAGATCAACCAATCAAAGTACATTTAGGTTAACTGAACTGCATAAAATCACACAGCCAATTTATGACAATGATGAAACTAATACTTAGATAACTCTTATCCAATTATTTTAGTTCATTTGAATTGTTTGTCATATTCACTAAGTGACTTTGAGTTTCTAAGCCTCCCCATTTGTTTTTCTTTTGTAAAATAGTGATAATAGTAGTACTTAACCCATAGATTTTTTTAATGGGTATTAAATTGTATTTTTCTTGTAAAGTGCTGAGCATTGATACTATAATTATCAATAACATTAAATGTTTATTTTAATTTGTAACCATATAATTAAGCTACCATTATCTCCTGGGCATTCGCTTTCTCTAGAGATTCAATTGTTCACATGTAATTCTTGTTCGATAATTAACTGCTTTGTGCCTGCTTTCTAAACCTTACTTTCAAGGCCTTCTAAAACATGACCTATTTTATCCCTGTGGTATGAGATCAGACTACATTAACTGGAGCCCTTGACTTCATTCATTTATTTCCTCAATCATCCATGTTAAACTGTTCCTGTGTAATTCTCATTCTCAAAAACACCTTTCTCTGGCAATGTCCAATTCTTATCATTTTTTTATTGAGGAAAAATTTTTATATAACATTGTATAGGTTTTGGTGTACAACATAATTCAACATTGTATGCACTACAGTGATCACCACTACAAGTCTAGGAACCATCCATCACCACACAGTTATTCCCCTTGATCCATTTTGCTCACTCTCCCCCCTCCCACTTTCCCTACATTCATTGGGTTTATGGATATAAGAGGTTGGTAGCTATTAAAACAGTAAATGAAAAAAAAGAAGTAACTTATTTGAGGTGACTCCTAGAACTGAGTTAGCTAACTCAGTTAGGTAGCTTTCATGTATTATTTTTCAGTTTAAATGATATGGACCAACAAAATAAATTAAATAAATTTAGAATAATTTGAACTGATTAACATATCCATTATAGTTACAATTTCTTTTCATTCATTTACTTATTCAGTGTACATTTTTTGAGCACCTATTTTATGTAGCACACTGTGCTAGGGATATTAAAATGAAAGAAAATTCTTCCAAATCTGATCTACAGACAAAACAAAACAAAACAAAACCCAACAACTATAACACTGGGATAAAAGGACTATGAAAGGTGTATATGCGGAATGCTTTGGGAGAAGCAGTCACCTCACCAAGTTGGGAGGACACAGAAGGTTTCATGAAGGAGATCAGTGGAGTCTTGAAGGATGAAATACAACAATGTACAGATATGTTTTTTGTCTTAAAATATGTATAACCAATGGCATATGACTTAAGATACAGTGGTATTTGTGATAAAAGGGTTGAAATTTGAGTGTATAAAGGAAATTTTCATTGATGGGAGAATTTTTAGCTCATGAGGCAATAGCATTTAAGCTAAAAATTAAAGGACGGGTAGTTTTTTGATATATAGAGATATGGGGAAAGTACACACATTAGCAGAATGCAAGAGTATTCTAGAAATAGCTTTAGCAAAGGAACAAATTAAAAGCAGAATGTATTACGAAAGGACAGATCCAGGCATAGTAGACATGAAACATGTAATTTATGGCCATCTTTAAGAAGACATATACACCTCTGGGAATTAAAATTAGATACAAAAATGAATATTGATTTAGAATAAAAGACAAAAATCCCACCAAGTTACTGGAAGTTCGCAGGTTTATGACTTTTTCTTGTGAGATCTCCTTAGACAATTTATCAGAAATGCTTGCATAGAATCCTGATTGCAACCTGACTTCTCAGGCCCTCAGTCAGAACACTCTACACCTCCCAGCAACTGCTGGCATTCAAGGGGTCTCTGCAAGTCAGGGCTCCAGGCACATTAAACTCATTTGGCTCAAGGTAAATCTAAGTGTGATTAGGAATGGTTCAGGTTATATGTGTAGAGGAGAAGGGAGAAAGGGCAGGAGGTGGGCAGAGACGGAACTTATGTAAGATAAAATTGAAATGGAGAAGACCAGAGCAATCAGGATACCTTAAAAGCCTTCCAAGCTCTTTTTTGGCTTTATTCTTTGAAAGAGTCTACAAGGAGTTTGTAGAAGTAATGCTTGTACTTCAGGACTTATTTTCTTATAATACAAAGCACACGGAAAATGATTTGCAGAGATACATCATTTTTCCTGGAGTTAGAGTGGAATATGCATTCATATAGGAATTGATTTGACCTCCACTCCGATTTAATGTGTGCTATTTATAGATAGCTGATTTATGATAAGGTTTTAAAGTCTACCTTCAGTGCTCATAAAAATACATTTTTCAGTTTCATGCCCTGAAAAATCCAAAGGTACTCGGCAAAAAAACTTTGTTAGAATTTTTATTATTTCCTTATTTTCTTTAAACGTGATTTTATTTGAATGACAGATTTAGGAAAATAATGGGATAGGCAAGGCAATTTCACGATATGCTACTTTGATGGAGACAATTGCTTTCATTATTCAGCTCTCACACGTAAGCACAGATAAACCGAGTAATTGAAGAAAGGTGACAAATTGATAGGAATTATTTTCTTCATTAAGAGTAAGTAAGAATACAGTTGCATACTTAGGAGAAATCAAACATTAAAGCTAAAGCTAAGCAAGC
The DNA here is from genome assembly GCF_030020395.1 of Manis pentadactyla. Classification (NCBI taxonomy): domain Eukaryota; kingdom Metazoa; phylum Chordata; class Mammalia; order Pholidota; family Manidae; genus Manis; species Manis pentadactyla. Next base: position 98,862,696 of record NC_080030.1, on the reverse strand, counting down.
ACCATTTTGTCTCTTTCCTCGCCTGTTGGATTTCCCATTTGCTCTTTGAAGGCAACCGTTTAACAGCCCTTGTGGGATGACACTCAAAATGTTTATGTAGCTTAGAAATTATTGTTTCAAACGCCCCCTAGAGGGGAAGTGTATCATAGTAGGGTTGGTTTCTGCCAAGTGAGGACATGGGTGTTCTGTGTCCACATTCTCTAATGCTTCTATGTAAGATTGGTGGGGTGTTTGGATTAAGAGTGGTGAGATGGTTTCTTGGGTGCCCTGTCAGCATTTGTTTTGCACCATCCTGTTGGATAGCAAATGTGCATCCTCTTTTCCCACTGCACCTCAGCTCCCCTTGGGCACCACAGCTTGTCCTTGTGTTCACGTAGGTCCCCACTCCTCTCAGTCGGGGTTTCCCTAGCACCTGATGCTGTTTGCCTTGATTCTTAGAGCATTGTTCTCATACCCTCCTATGTATGAGAGTGACCAGCAGATTTTGTGAAAATATGGATAGTCCAGGAGTCTTTAATTTTCACAAGTTCCTCAGCAAGTTCTGATGAGCCTCAAATTTGAAAGACTGATTATGACTAAAATACAGACCTGAAAGTTGGAACGTTCTCATCCTACCTCACTAGTATTCAGCAATGGTGTACATCACTCTGAGCTTCTGTGCTTCACTTTTCATGTTGGAGATAGGCTTATAAAATGATCACTGTGAATTTTCTAACATGAACATTATATATGCTAAATCAGTCTCTGGAACACTCTCCTTTAACCCTTCCCCAAACATTTCCCTTCCTATGTCACTTCCCAGTTCAGTGGTTCTCAAAGTGTACTCCTAGGGCCAGCGACATCAGCCTCACCTGGGTACTACCAGAAATGCAAATTCTTAGACCTCACCACATTCTTATTGAAACAGGAACTCTGAGAGTGTGGTATAACCCTGCAGATTATTCAGATGCAGACTTAAGTTTTGGAACCATTCAACCAATTCCTTCCTCTACATCTCAGGGCCTACTGATAAGAAATAATGAAGTCTGTTACATTAATTCACACTGAGATTTAGGGATACTTATATTTCAATAGAAAATCCTGGTAAAGAAGTAAGTGCTAAACCCACAGAAATAAAATGTTAATAGAAGAATATATGTTATTATAGCTCCTGAAAGGCAAGTATTTTGATGAGAAGGTTGGTTAAGGGTGCCATCAAACCATTAGACACTTTATTCTTAGTCTATACCTGCAGATATCCTGTTTCTAATACCTATTCCTGTGTAGATCTATCAGAACATACCTATCCTGCATTACCCTTTCTAGTTTTCTTCTCTATATAAACTAATCCATGCTGATACACAATTATTTTACTGACCATAAATAGCTTTAATTTCACTGGGGCCTTCTGGAAATAATCCCTTAATCTTACATGTTGGAAAAGTCCAGGTGACATGGTAAAGTGGTGAGATAGGAAGAGAGAGATTCCATGAAGTTTATTCTATCGCCTCATGACTCTAGGATATTTTATTCCTCCAAGACAAAGTTTAGATTTGTATCTGGAATATTTACCTAAAAAAAAAGAGGACTAAAAGAAGGTCTGATTGCTCTATTATCTTCATTAAAAGGCAGATAGGAAGTATTAAATTTATGCTGAAATTTAGAGGAATGCATACTTCTGCTAAATATGAGGAAAATTTCTAAGAACTAATGCCACCCAATCACAAAACTCGACAGCATAATGTACGCAGTAAGAGCATGTGCTTTGGGAGCAAAAGGGCCAGATTTCACATCTGGCAGTGCCTTGTTTAACTTGTTTGACCTTGAACATGTTAGTAAATGCTTTAAACCTCAGTTGTCTAAAAAAATCAAACAAAAACCAAAAACCAAATGTCTTCTTAATAGGGCTATTATGAAGATTAAGTGGGGTAATTATGAAGTACTCAGCACAGTAGCAGCCCATATGGACCCTTAGTAACTGGTGGCTATTATTTTCATAGTTTTAAGCAGAAGCTGAATCATCACCTTGCAGAGACATTTAGAAGTGTGATGAAAGAACTGCTGATGTCCATTCAAACCTGTAAACCTCAGACCCTAGAAAACTATGTATTCTGTAACTCCTCCATTTAGATGAAAACCACTTATGGGGTGTAACTAAATAGGGAAAAAGAAGGCCTTCCTCAAACACATTGTTAGGTGCATTTTGGCTGGCTTATTTTTTCAGGGATCCATTAAACAAATCTTAAATTCTCTTTGATGGTGATTTTTTCTCCCCACTATGAAATATTTCCAAAATTATAGCATGCCTTCTTTGATGATATTTCCATCTCTCACAGCAAACTCAGATATGGGCATGCATCCAACACTCACACACATCTCTATCTCGGTCGCTTACGTGGAATGTCACAAAGCTCACAGAACATGGGCTAAGGTGTCCTCAAGTGCTGCTGGGTCTCTGGAAGAGAGTGGCCCTTTTCTTTTTCTTGTCTGTTTCAATACAGTTTTCAGGAATATAGCTTTCTACTTTCCCTGGGTTAGGTAACAGATAAAAGTTTTTATGAATATGACAAGCTGTTTTCTGCCATTATTCGAGGTATTTGACATTGGAAGGTGAGTTTGAAAAACACCCAGGAGCAATCAGCAATGCTCTAAAGCCTTTAAAGAAGAGATTTTTTTTCTGGTGTCCTCAGAAAATGTGACTATAGATGAACAATGAATGGCTAAAGCTATTTTCAAAAGTGGGAAAAACACTTTCCTTTTACCTTATAAACAAACATTTTTCCAAACGAAAACAAACCTGAGACTTGAATTAAATTTCACATTATTTCATTGCCTTTGTTTAAAAACTCCATATGTTACTTTTTGGCAAAACTGGTATTAGAATGTAAGCAGAAATGCAAAAAAGTGAACCCTTTATATTTATCACTTGTAACAATCCTTCTTGACTTTATTTTCCACCAAGGAGATGCACTCTTAATAATGTATTTATTTTACTATTGACTGCATTTGCCTTCACACTGGATAAGGGTCCTTTGGGGATGCTAGAATGCCAATAGAGTGGATTCCTGCACATTTATGCACTCAGTGATCCTGGGTCCACAGCAGCAACGTAACAAATGACTGATGCAGAGGTTTCTGGACATTCAGTCAATGTCAGTGACTTTGGAGGCAACCAATTTATGTGAATTATCTCAGTCTGGGGTCTCTGGTTTGCAATCTGCTCAGCCTTCCTCTTCACCAACCCATTCTGGTAAGGAAAATAGAGTTACTGCATGTTCTGTTTAGGTAATTATGTCTCAGTATTATAAAGTCCTTAGTACACTTTTATTTACATAAAATTCCAAGGCTAGTAAGTGGTCAGAGGAAGAAAAAAAACTCCTGGGCAGAAGCCCTTTTTTCACCACTTACTAGCTGTATGATTATAGACAATTTTTTAAGATTGGTCGTTGTAACTTACAGTGGGCTTACACTGGGCTAGTAACCATTCTCAAAGTTTTGTATACAATATTTTTTATGATATAGGTACTTTCAATTGTCCCAGTTTTACACTACTAAAACACAGAGAATTTAGGCAACTTTTCCAAAGTCACACAGCTTGTGTGTGTGAATGTGTTGGGGGTGGGTGGCCTCAAACCATGGCGATCTGTGTCTATGGTGCAAATTCTTAGCAATTACATGTATTACCTCAGTTTCTAGTTTATAGATTGTACAAAGAAAATAACATGCTTGATACCAATAGCCAAAGATTGTTTGTTGGTCCTATACATAATGATGTGACGTGTGTTAATATTATTAAATATCAAATACAAAATAACTTAATATATAGAATTATGTAAAGACAGAATAAACTATTATTTCTCATTACTATTTCAATACCAGATGCTCCAAATATAATTGTCCTGTCATCTTCATAAGTCAAGATTTAAAATATCAATCCCATTTTATAGATGAGAGGAATAAAATCCAGAGATAAAAAGCAATTTGCCAAATTCACCATAGTTAGGGAGTGGTAGGGCCAATATTCAACTCCAAAATGCAATTTATTTTGATTTTATCATATTGAGTTTAATAATCATAACATTTGTACATTTTAGAAGTTAACACTTTTATTCATTGAAAGTACATATGCTTCTGAAAAAAATAGTAAATTTCTAAAGAATATTTACATAATCAGGGGAAATGGAAACATCATGTTTTTCCTTATTATGCCTGAAATTTCATCAGGAATAGTAGTGTGCCGATTTCAGAACATTGTAAAATATATACCTTAATTCAACTGAAAACTCAAATTGATTTTTTGGCAATCACTGAAAACCATATGATATATACACGAAATGTCTTCTCCATAAAGCAAGCAATTGATTTCTACAACTGCAAATATTGGTTGGACAAGAAAACCTCTATTGGCAGCATGACATCATCTTGAAAGAGTCTACATTGTTAATGTCACATGCACAAAAGAGTACTTTCTGGGGAATTGCAAATCTGTGTGTAGGTAAAGGCAGGGAAGAGAAAATCCAGACTTGCTACAGAATCCAAATCCAATTTAGAGACTTAAAACAATTGAAGTTTGGTTCTTCATGGGGTCATAGTTTCAAACCATGTTAAAAGGATCAGGGTAATGGATATTTGATATGCATTCATACTGTAGCAATTATATTTTTATAAGGTCAGTTGGAATCATATGGGTAGTTTAACACAGCAAGCCTCCTTCAACATCATCAAATAACCCAGTTGATCAAAAGTCTTCAAATCAAGTCTTAAATTACAGGACCATTTTAGAAGCACATGTACCAAGGGGCAAAGGCACTGAGCATCCGCTCCAGCTCTTCTATTTTACCAGATTAATAAACAAACTGAGACTTGGACTGAATTAGAGATAATAAAGACCAGTCTTGGTAGACAGAACCAATATTTCAGCTGTGTAACTTATAAAGACACAGCAGTAGCTAGCAATTAAGTCCGAGAAAATCAGGGTGGGATATATTAAAGTGGATTTAAAATGACATAAGAACAAAGATGTAAAAATAACCCAGGACTTGTCATTCCTCTCCATAGGGTTCTGATAGAAAAGAACAAAAGAACGCCCAGAAAAAGCAAAACTATCACTTTACTCTGAGTGGACTTGTGCCTTGAATTCTCTCTAACATTCTAATATTCAAGCCAGAGACAATGAAGAAGATCCCTAAATTCGGGAAGTCCAAAGTCAACCAAAATCAAAGCAGGCTGAAAGGTCTATTCAGTTTATACTCTCCCCAAATCCCAAACCCAACTTCAAACTCCCATTTGAAATAAGGCCAACTCATATGTACCTGCTTAAAACACATGAAGTAAAAATAATGCCAACAGTGGTGCTGGCCTAGATCCCCTGCCTCAGACCTTTCATAAGTGTTTTCTGAAAAGTCTCCCTTAGTTTTGTGGGAGAAGAGCGTGTTGAAGGAAAAACACCACCCTCACCTATAATGCTTTTGAAATATATTCCCTTTGAGCTGCAGCCTATTACAATATCTTGAACCTGAAAAGCTTAGATTAAAACCCCCCTTCCTTTAGATGAAGTTGAGACTGGGTGATAGAAACAGGGAGTATGGAAGAACCTTGAATTTCTCATGCATGGCACCATACTCTGATTTTTCCATGTACCTTTTTCACTGACCCTAGAACATCAATACCAAATCTCACAATCACCCAAGAGGGTGAGAAGCCCCTTTGGCGTTGGTAAACACAAATTATCAGAGAAGCCCTGCCCACAAAACTTCTCCGACACTTGCCATTTACAATTCTTTCTTAGACCACTTAATTAGAAACTTTATTTTACTTCTAGTTTAAGACCACTTAATTAGAAACTTTGATTTTACTTCTAGTTTTCGAAATAGTTCAGGAAAGTACACTAAATTTATTTGAAGTGCACTTTAAGCATAAGACAAAAAACGCCATTCTGAATCTCACTTCGAATTTTTCTGTTATCATACTAGGTTTCAAAACAAGATTTTCCAGGGTATACGAGGCACTGTCAGCTTGAAACGGCATGACGTCATTCATGCAAATACAGCAGCTGTGCACCAATGTCCTTTAAAAGGTAACAACAGATAACCTTCTACAGATAATTTCTTGTTCCCACAGTAAATATACAATCGTCAGTTTGAATTCTTCCTTAATTTCTCCTCAGAAAAGTCAAAGTTGTAAAAGCGCCCCTCCTCCCTTCTTATTCTCCCTAGAACCAGCCAGATGGGTTTCATCTGCAGCAGTTGACTGGGTCCTCTGTCACTTTAAGAGGTGGAAGTCCTTCTGCACTTGCAAAGCTGGTCTCCATCACCAAACTGTTAATGCATCCAGCAGTTCCAAAGATCCACGTGATCAATAAAGCCAATGGGATACCCGAATGCCCATCTTGCAAAATAAAATTTAGGAATCCCAAGCACTGCCAAGCCGCTATAGGAGTTTAAACTCAAGACGCCAATTTCACCCTGCAATGTTATTTCTCGGTCAAAAGTAATATTCTCAGAACCCTAAACTGTAGATCTATATTGATGTGTTAGCCATAGCCCATCACAAAGAAGTAATATTATGGGTAAAAGGAAGTGTAACGGAAAACAAAATTATAGAGAAGAAAACCACGTTTCTTGATTTTGTTCACTAGTCTATATTAATTGATGCCAGTGATCAGTAACTCACAATTTGCAAACCTACATTTTAATTATTTATGACAATATGCTTACCATTTCCTGGAGGGAACAACCTCCATTTATAAGAAGACTTTGACTTTGAAAGACTAGAAAATAAAACACTCCTGCTTTTTTTGCATTTTCAGACATTTGCAAAGCAGGCCCTTAGACTTTTCTTTTTATGCCCCTCATGCCCGCCACTGTAGTATGTTAGAGCATCAGTTAGCCTCTCAGTTTCCATTTCCTTCCTCCTCCCCACTCAGCATGTGAGTGGGGTTCTCTCTGTGGAGACACTGAGCATAGTCCTGGCATCAGACCATCTCAGATATTCACTTCGTGACTGGAAGGAAATGTTGAAGATTATTCCTCAACTTCAATTCCCTCATCTATTAAAAGGGCATAATAATAGCACCCTACCTCATATGGTGATGGTAAGGATTAAATGAGGAAATGTAAGTAACAAACTTAGTACAGTGCCTGGCACAACATACCGACATGTTTTCTACAGGCCACTCTCCAAATAAATGCCCTGACCTTGAGGGTTTCCTTATGCCTTCTTGTGCTTCTTCATCTTCAGCAAGGGGACCTGGGACAGGACAAATAGCACAGATGACAAAACCTGGACAAGGGATGGAGTGACTTCAGGAATTACAAATACACTGAATACGTAGCGCCATAAAGCAACATCCATGAGAGCTGTGCCATATGTTTACAAGTCATGCGAAGATTTCTTCTTATTGAACATTCACACAATTTCACATGGCTCCCCAGGGTCTGTCTTTTGATTACACACTGTCCTGGTAATTTCCACATGCTTTGCTTATCCTAATAAGATTGGAAGCTATTTGAAATCAGGATCCTAGGATCTTCTTTTATAATTTGTACCTTCTATATTTAATATAGCACAGGACACAGTGTTCACTACCTTGCTGGTGAAGATACCAGAACGAACGAAGAAACCAGATATGATTGCATTACGTTTCTTGCAACTAAGACGATATATGTGAAATCTTGTGGGGAGAAGGCAGACAAAGAAATATATGATAGAAGAAATGATTTCAATGGAAAACAGTATAGTTATGGACTTAGAAGAATTGTAACATTATAATCCTCTTTTTTCACACTTGCAACCTATTTTGTGGTTGTTCTTTAAATATTGTTGTAATGTCATAATTTCATCTAAATTAAAACGTAAACAATTGAATGTAGAATGTTTATAAACATACTTAATCAAAAAGATAAACAAAGACATGTTCAAATTGACTATAGGCAAGACAAACAGAAATCCATGGTTGTTTAAAACAATGTATAAGAAGCTTCTGCCTATTAGATTCGATTGTACTTACAGGGCCAACTGCTTTGAAGTGATGCCAATATGGTGTAATGTTTAACAATTCAGTGTTCTTTTGCTGGTGACTCTGTGACTTAGAGTATTTACAAATGATACTTATTTCTTAGTGTAATGACTTTCTTCTATTTTGTTATTGCCTTTCTGTCACTAACCACAAAGAAGGGAAAAATTGGTGCTGGTACACTATAGCTGGGACCCAGAACTTCAGTTTGGTTTCAGTTAAGAAGTTCCTTTTATAAAGATTTTTTAAAATTCACCTTTAGTAACTTCTGTTTTGCAGAGGGCTGGGAACACACTATTCCCACATCTCCTCAGGCTAAGGCACCCAGCTCAGCTGCCATGCCAGAGGGCCACTGCTTTGGGTGAGAAGCCAACATGTGTTGTGTGAACTCTGAACACCCACCGACCGGCTCTGGGGAAACAAATGACCCACGGTTTGCTCCCTTTTCAAAAAGCAGTGGAGGAAATGGAAAGAGAATCCCACTTACAAAAGTCCAACTGATCTAGTACTTGTTCTTGCTTGTTTTGATAACCATGCATAAATATTTATTAAAGGGAACAAGAAGATAATTATTAAAAAAGGTTTTAAGAATAAGACACATTCTACTTAAAATCTTATTGACTGTAAAAGAAATTTAGTATGAGGTCTTAGTGTTTAAATGCATTTTTCCTGCCACTGTTATTTAATCTCTATTTTCTTAAAATGTTGCTTTTACTTCATAGTTAATAAGCTATATGGTATTTCTATAACTAATATAAAATATTTCAACTAAACATTATCATAAAATATTAATTAGAACAATTATAATGACGAAGCACTTTTCATCTGCCAACCACTGAGCTAAGTACTTTATAGGATTTTTTCATGTATTAATGAACAAAATACACAATATAAATGAATACAATGATAAAGAGAGATGGGGAAATGTTGTGCACAGAGGGAGCAGAGAGATCTTTGGAGAACTAGAGATGGGGGAAGATATAATAAGATAAGAAGTGATTTTTTTTTGTCATCCCAGAAGAAGAAAGCCAACGGTAGCATTTACTCAAGTGAAATGCATGCCCTTACCTGCCCAGGGCCTGGAGAAGCGTGACAGTGTGTCCTTCCCCCGAGAGTGGCTCCTAGCTTCCAGGAAGATGGGTGTGGGGTGGGCTGCTTTAGTTACAGTTGAACTAATGAAAAGAAAGGTAAGGTCCACTGAAAAGGAGAAGCAGTTGTTGAACCAGAGGTAGGGCTGTAATGGTTTTGCCAGCTGTATCTGAGACCATGAGCACATAGATTCTGGGTAAAAGAGAGAAACTAAAAGCAAAGCGATGTAATACCTCCCAAGTCAATCCTGCCAGCCCAGGACGAGGAATACCTGTTCAGTGATTGCTGGTGGGTGTGCTTTGCAGACTAATGTCGCCCAGGAATCCTCAATATTTATATGTACCCTACACATTGAATGTTTGCCATGTAAATGTAATATGTATTTTGATAATTCAATTTCTTAATATTGTATTATCATAAGAGTGCTTGCACTATATTCCAGATGTTCCCAAGAGGGCTGAGAAAAGATAGTATACCTCTCAGCAAGATTCCATAAACCTAACTATCAAGGGGGATTCATGAAAAATTGCCCAGGTCAGGGTGCCATATAAGCAATATAAACACATTTTTAGTAGGTACTTGAATATAATCTACTCCTAGATATCTCAATTGACTGTTCTTTTTTAAAAACACTTGAAGATAAAGACAAAATAAATCTTTCTGTTATTTGCAGCTTTTAGTTAACATTTTCCTTAGAATTATCAATTTGATTTCTTCTACAGATATATTTCTTGTTCTTTATATGGTGGCAGCCCTGGACTCGGAAAAACGTAAATTTGTTATTTAATTAATCTCAATTGGACTCTCGCTAATAAACATATAGATCAGAATTATAGTTGAAATGAAAAATTCTAAGTACCTAGTAATGGTTTTCTAACATTACCTGAAATGAAATAGTTGAAAATGACAATAAAATGTGCTCCTTTTATGAGAGCAACTATAAAATCACATCTTTTGCAATAAAAATAAGACCAGTAATTTTGATGGGATGTTATCTATGTCACAGTGTTAAAAGCAGTTTAGAAAGCTAATATAGAGATTTCCACTTTTGGAAAGTTAGAATAGATATTCTTCCCTTATTCTTCCCACTAAATATAGCTAAAACTTCTTGAGATTATATATAATAAAAAGTTAAGAGGATGTCATTTCTCCCTAAATTGAAATATAGTTTAATACAGTTCTTATCAAAATCTAAGTAAGTTTATGTGTAAGTATAGAGAAATTATTCTGAAATTTATATAGAAAGGCAAAGGAACTAGAATAGCTAAAACAATTTTGAAATATAAGACCAAAGTGGAAGGAATCATTCTACACAATTTCAAATCTTATTATACAGCTCCAGTAATTAAGACTGTGCTGTATTGGTAGAAAGATAAACATATAGACTAATGAACAGAATAAATATCCCAGAAATAGGCCACATAAGCACAGCCAAATGATTTTGACAAATATCCAAAACCAATTCAGTGAAGAAAGGACCATCTCTTCAACAAACAATGTTAGAGCAATTGGATATCCCTAGAGAAAAAAATAAACTTCAAATCAAACCACATACGTTACACAAAAGTTAATATAAGATACTTCGTAGACTTAATTTTAAAGTATAAAACTGTAAAATAGTTTTTAGAAAAAAATAGAAAATCTTTGAGACGAAAGGCTTAGTGAAGACTTCTTAGACATAACATCAAAAGCGTAATCAACCAAAAAAAAATGGATAAAATGGATTTTATGAAAATTAAAAACTTTCATTTTATAAAAAGACCTGTTAAGTGGATGAAAAGATGAGCTACAGACTGGGAAAAAATATTTGCAAACCACATCATATCTTGCAAAGGACTTATATCTAGAATATATAAAGAACTCTCAAAATTCAACAATTAAAAAAATCCAATTATAAAATGGGCAAAATACATAAAAATGTTTCACTAAGAATATACAGATGGCGAAGAAGTACATGAAAAGACATTCACCATCACTAGTCATTAAGAGAATAAAAATCAAGACGACAGTGAAACATCACTACAACCTTTTAGAACAGCTAAAATTAAAAAGAGTCATAATACCAAATGCTGTTGAAGATGTGGAGAAACTAGATCTCTCTTACACTATTGTGGAAATGTAAAATGGAAAATAGTTTAGCACTTTCTTATAAAAATAAACATATACTTACCATACCAACAATAGCACTCCTTGGCATTTCCTTTAGAGACGTAACTAATAATCTCCATATAAAAATCTATACAAATGTTCATTGCAAATTTATTTGTAATAACCCAAGACTAAAAATAGCCAAAATGTCCTTCAGTAGGTGAATGTTTAAAGAAACCCTGCTACAGCCATACTAATGGATTACTAAATAGCAATAAAAAGGACCTATTGGTACATGCAACAGTGGATGAGTTTCCAGGAAATTGTGCTAAGTCCAAAAAGCCTAGCCCAGAATGTGGTATGGTTCCATTTACATAACCTTGCTTAAATGACAAAATTACAGTAATGGATGACTGGATAAATGCTTGGGATTGGAGATGGTGGGAGCAAGGGTATGTGTGTGACTATGAAGAGAAATCTTTGTGGACATGTGTAATAAATGGTGTAGAACTTCACACACATTATATACCAATGGCAATTGTTTGTTTTTAATGATGTAAAACATAGTCATTTGGAGAAATTTGGTGATGGGTACATTTATTTCCTGTGAATCTCTAAAAACTGTGACTTAAAATAAAAATGTAAAGAAAAATCTAATAAAATTTAAAAGTCTTTAGCAATCAAGATCATTATGAAGGTTTTGGCTTAAACTGAGAGCAAGCTATTAGAAATGGAGAGAACACTGTAATTATTAGCGTAAACCTCACATTCCTCAAATTACTTTTAAGGCTAAAGCCAATAGACCAAGGCAGTTTCTTTTCTTTTAATACAGAGTTACCATTGGTTAAATTAAAATACTAATTACAGGAGTCATTGTAAGTTTAAATTGAAATCGCCACATATTTCCTTCTTTTTTATGGCTGAATAATTACCCATTGGATATATATATATATATATATATATATATATATATATATATATATATATATACCACATTTTATTTTTCTGTTAATCTGTCAGTAAACATTTAGGTTGTCACACAACATGCATGAACTTTGAGGACATTATGCTAAGTGAAATAAGTCAACCACAGAAGGATAAATACTGTTTAATTCTACTTGTATGAAGTATCTAGGTAATCAAACTCACAGAAACCCAAAGTAGAATTGTGGTTGCCAGTTGCCTAAGGTAGGAAGAAATGGAACCTTGTGGTTCAGTGGGTATATAGTTCAAATCATGGAAGATGAAAAAAGTTCAGGATATCTGCTGTAAAAGATTGTGCATATAGTTACTGATAGCACATTTTATGCTTAAAAAATCTGTGAAGGTAGATGTCACATTATATGTTTAACACAAAAAAATTAAACTGCCACATAAAATATCCTTTCAGATCATCGCTGTTCAAATTGTGGTTCACAAACATCACTAACAATAAACATTTTGTTACAGACATGCTCCAAAGTAAAGACCTTGGCCACAATCCTCGATGGCGCTAAGCATTCTGTTTCAGACATCTGACAGTTCCTTAGCAAGACCTCGTTAATGAAGAAAGTAGTAACTAAATCACATTTTGAACCAAGTTTCTAACGTCTTAGTGTGTGGGTGAAAAACAGTTTGGGCTCTGGCTACTTTGAGCAGTGTTGTTACTTTTATTCTTGTGTTTTATTTCAAGAATAAATGATCAAATACAAAAATCACAACTGGAGAGGCAGGATGATGGGTCCCCCATCCCCACCCACGCCCCCCACACCCCCCAACACAAGGAAGCTCTGACACTTGGCTGAGTTACGACATCTTCAGAAAACCTCAAAGAAGAATTTAAAAATCAAGAGAAGGTGAGTGTTTTTTGTTTTGTTTTGTGTTGTTTGATATTGAGGAACAAGATTATCAAATTTGGTTGCCGATTTCAAAAAAACAGCTAATTACCATCCATTTTAAATATTCTGCTCAGCAAAAGCTGTTTAAGCCTGGCTTTAATCGTTGATGGCCAAGTAATGCACTAACGAATAATCCTGTGATTCAGAACTGAGTATACTATTTTGAAACATTTTTTGGTTGACAGATAATACAAATGGTATTTTTCAACTTGTGGGAAGTGGAGTCTCTAGCAATACTGAAGTCTTCTCAAATTTGTGAAATAGTTTCTTGTGACACCTTCAGATACTTCAAATCAAAAGCATAATGGTGTAAATGAGGCTATTTTTATAACACAGGTCTTCTCTTTATATTACCAAGGAGCCTGTAGGAGTGCCTTGCCCATAATATGTTTTCAATAAGTGCCTGCTTAATTGAGATAGCATGGTGTCATGGAAACAGCATGGACCTGGGAACAGGGAAATTGTGTTCTAGGCCTAGGTCTGTTAGAAATAGTTGTATGACCTGAGTACATCATTAGTTGATTTTATACTTTAATCTCCTCTTACATAAAATCAGGGATAGTAAAAGGACACCCTAAATTATCTCTAAAAGGCTTCTCCTTATATAGCTTTGTGACCAATAAATACCACTAACCCATTGCCAGGCTTTTATAATATTTCCTAACTGATCTCTAGTCTCAAAATTTCACCTTGTTAAAACCAAAATTCATCTGAGTAAATTTTAAAGATTTTGTTGGCTTTATTCAACAATTCGTAAATCAGGCAGCATGTAGTCTTACAGATAGGATGGAACTCCAAGGAGCTGTATAAAATGAAAGACTTTTATAGACAGAAGGGAGCTGGACATTATCCTAGGCAAAAAAGCACTTTGGATTTTGTGAAGTGACTTTCCTTTAGGGGGCGGAAGTGGTCTATCAGATCTATTACCTAACTAGGGCTGATTAGGTGATTCCTGATTGAGTGGTTTAAGATTCCATTTCCGGGAGAGCAGAAGCTGTAATTAAGTTAGATCTTGGTTTAGTGATGCCGGGCTTAACATAAGAAACTCTATTTTTGACTTGCTATCTTATTTGACCTGGCATCTATCTATTCATAGCTCCAGGTAAATCTTCCTAAAATATTTCTTTGATCATTTCAATTGCTATTATTAAAATTAAAACAAGGAAAACAAACAAAGCTCTCTACCATGTACTAAATAAAACTTGAAATCCAGACTTTCAGTTTGGCCTTACAAAATCCCCATGAACCAGCATTGGTCATTATTCCCTGTGACTTCAATGTTCCTGATCAACAGCTCCCTGTCATTCACCAGGCATGTGGCTAAATTGCTTCTGTTTTTTGACTTACAACATTCTTCCCACCTAGAATGCCCTACCTTTACTCTGATTTTCTTTTCCATTTTTACTGCCAACAATAGCTCACATTTATTGAGTGTTTAGCCAGCAAATACACCAAAACTTTTAGGGCATATTCTCATTTTTAGTTCTCCCAACATCTCTATGTATATTGGCTTGATATAGTTTCAGATCAACTTGTTTATGACAAAGACCCCCAAAAAGTTGCCTTTAGAAGTAAAGCTGTTTTGATAGGAGAATGAAGTAGATTGTAGGGGGATGTCATCATCTTATCTGTTCCCACTGACAAAATCTCAGTAGCTCCCGAGGGGTTCCAATAGGAGCTTGTGATCAAAACATTTGAAGAACCAACTATGGCATGGGGATGTTGAGACCATAAATACCGAGAGTCTGTGAGGACAAACATCCCATAGTGTTAGGTCTGGGCAAGGCAACATTGTTGATCTAAAATAGATCTCTGAAGACCTGGAGGGGAATTAACTCTTGCTTTGGTAAAGGTGCCCCTTTCCCTGGCAGTGGCAACGCCTTGAAAGTGGACCCTTGAAGAAGATAAGTTTGCCCGCCAACCCCCGGACCACCATTTCCTAGCCACGGGGAACTTTGACTTTTGTGCTGGCAGCGGGCCTGTCAGCTCTAGTTGGCTAAGTCATCTTTCCCAAGTAACAACTCTTGTAAAGGATCACCACAATGAAATTTGGACTTTATTTCTTTCACCTCCCCTTGCCTGGAACAGTAGTGTGATTAATCTATCACTAATTTGGAGTGTCTTATTTATTTAGGGCTTAGTAGGAGACATTATGCTATGTACTATTGGCTTGTAAAATTCCCCACAGTGAACCTGTGTTAAATAAATTGCTGGCGTAGACAAGCTCAGTCTCAGCACCATTTGCCTCCCCAAACGAAACAAACCCTCTCAAATTAGGTGCATTGTACTAATAAGAAAACTGAGACACAGATGGTAAATGCTTTCCAAGGTCAAGCAGACAATACTGTAGCAAAATGAGGAAATGAGGAAAAAACATGCTATTATAAACGGAATAAATATATAACCTTCAACAGGCTACCAAAGTAAAGTCATCAGGGTGGATTCTAAGATTATAGTCTTAAATTTTACAAAGAACTTTCATATTCTTTGTCCTGTTTCACTTTATATTCTTTAATTCAATATCAGCAGAACCTTAATTATGGGAAGAAAAAAGGGTGTAGCGGAATTATGAGAACACCGTTGGTAAAGTTAATAATTACTTTCCAATATGAACACAAAGCTTGAAATAACATGACTACTTAATATTACTGTTTGCTTGTAACAAAAAAGCATATTTTTAAAAGACCATGAAGCGTTTCAATGGAACATTAATTTCCTTAAAGAAAGTATAGAAATCTTGATGTTTAAACATTTTAAACATAAAATCGTTAAGTTTAGTTAAATATAATAAATCTCCCCACCCAAGGTCTGCCTAACTGGAGGATAAATTTATTATTTAAGCTTATCCATATGTATTTTCTTTTCCTTAGTTTGAGCCTTCTACCAGTTGACTAGGGTAGGCTTTCAAAAGATTTGAGGCCTTTGTTTGTTGAACAAATGCTTTGTATTCAACCATTAGGAAACAGGTTAAACCTGCTGTGTCAATTAGTTTAATTGATGAGAACTTCAATTGGTCCTGGGGTGTGTTAATTTCCTGAGGGGAGTCTAATGAAAGGACTACTTAGAGAAACTTTCACAGTTGAGAAAGCTTTCAAATGCCCTTGACTTAATCGGAGATCAGGTTACCATACTTTCACGCACAGTAAATGACCAAAATCCTCCTGACTTCAGCCCCTTTGACGCCTAGACAATCTCTGGCTCCCTCTTCTGGCAGTTATCTTCATCTGCCTCCCATTTAGCCAAGAAAGACAAGATTTGTCCTGATCACTCCAAGGGGTAAAAGTAAGACCAGTAGCTTGAAAACTGCTATTGTGAGAAACAACATTCTCAAGGTTATCTGGATGATAGCATATGTAGTTGGGAGGCGAGTTATGAATATGCACGCCTATGTGAATTTGTGTATGGGTGCATCCATACAGCCATGCAGATTCTTTACATGTATCACAACATGCTAACTTAGCAGACCGATACATTACTGATTTCTGTCTTACAAATGCAACAAACCAGGCTCAGAAATCCAAGGTTGCATAGCAAAGCCAGGATTTAAATCCATCTTAAAACCTGTGCTCCTTTCTCTACACTACACTACCTCATTAAAGGTATTCTGGGCAGCTGCTTGGAGAGAATATGCTAAAAGGAATTCAGGCATTTCTGGGAGTGTGGTGGAGTACTTGGCCTACGATCTTGAACATATTTCAGAGTGACTTGACAGCCCAGTCTCTTTCTGAAGTGTCTGAAAATTAATGAGATCCCTAAATGTTCTTAGGGCTTCTCTCTGTCTTTCTCTGTCTGTTTGTCATGATGGCTGGTGCATACAGAGTGAGGGAGATGATAAGAAGCTGAACTGAGGTGTTGGAGCCAAATCGTTTTTGGCCCTGTTGATTGGCGGGCCTCCTCAAAGTGATACGTACCCTCCCTGCACACGGCTAGTGGGTCTAACACTTGAGCCTCTTTGCTCATCAGCATTCACTCCTATTAATTTCAATTCAACAAGCCACCTTCATTATTACACTTTGGAACTTTTTATCTCTCCAAGTACCTGAACTTCTGTGATTCTCAAATCTCCATCTTTAGTGTGGACCACTTTCCTTTTGCATATACCATTTCCCTAATGGTCCCCATTACCTGGGTATGTAGTTCCTCCAATCCAAAATGCACACAGTACACACCCTAATCTTTATTTCTGCCTCTGTCTCCTCTTGGATTCTCCAAATCCACAGCCCCCAAAGAGTCTTTGAATTTACCTTTGACTCCTACTGTTTAGTAAACTACAGATCTAGTTGGCCACAGTTAGGCTAATGTAATGAGACTTTACCTCCTAAACATCTTTTGCCTCATCAGCCTTTGTTCTGAAGCCAGATTCTCTTTCCTTCTAGTGTCATCTAGAATAGTCACCTTCTTCAAAAGTTACTATTAAAGAATAGACCTGATAATGTCCCTACCAAGCTAAATAAATATATAATAAGTAATATTCGGATTTATTCATTTGTACTCATTTAAGACATAGAAGTTAAAACTGAAAATATACAAGTGCCTTGCCCATCCATGGTCACACAGAGAGTTAATTACAGAACTGAATATCCATCTTCTCTTACTCTAACCTCTTTCTGTTATCTCAGCCTAGGTCCATCAAAGACTCTTCTTTACATACAGGCTGAAATTCAAATTCCTTTAAAATGTGGTTCCAGCTTGAACATTTTAACTTTTTTTACTTTCACACACTATTTGTGCTTGTTTTCAAAACCACTTGCCATTTCCTTTGGTGAACAGATCTTCCCAAATTTACACACGCTCCCATAGATTGTCATTAGAGACTTCTGGAGGGTTCAGTCACCAGTAATAAGACTTCTCCTCCGTAGGACTTGAGGTCTCCATGAAAAGGATTCAGGGGCAAGCCCTGGAACTCTGCAACCCCTGCACGTTCACCACTATTTTTTCTTAGGAACATCAGGAAAGATTAAAATAGGCTCTTCATTCTTTTTTGTGTCATTACTATTGAAATCCTAGTCTCCCACATCATGTCTTAGGACTTTGGTTCTTTTACATTCTGTGCATCACCTTCTCTGACCTTAATTCCCACCCCTCCACATCTCCTGAAACCTTTTCAGTAGGTTTCTGAAAATCAGTGCCAGTTATTGACATATACCTTTGTATCCCCACTGTTTTCAGTGAACAGCCTCTCCACCTTCTTGCTATAACCACAGCCAGATTTCTCCGGTGACTCTGTTTCCTGAGTGGCCCTATCAGTTGGTAGTAGAGTTTTTGAAACCTGCTTCCTACCACATATTTTGGATGTGGACTAGTTTCCTCTCTGCCTCTTGTTCATTTATTTATTTTTTGGGTATCATTAATGTACAATTACGTGAACAATATTATGGTTACTAGACTCCCCCTCCCATTACCAAGTCCCCACCCCATACCCCATTACAGTCACTGTCCATCAGCGTGGGAAGACACTATAGAATCCCTACTTGTCTCCTCTGTGTTATACTGCCTTCCCCGTGTCCCCCCTACATTATGTGTGCTAATCATAATCTCTTTGCCTCTTATTGTTGCTTGCAGACATGTTTCGCTCCCTTCTCCCTAAGTCTTTGAATCTCTTGTCACTAATCTATTACTGTCTCTCCTTATTGCAGACAACTATCACCCCCGAGGATCACTATTCCTCCTTCTTGGATGTTAGGGGGCCGAGTCCACTGTTCTTTCCGACAACAGCACCACCATCACAGCTCTTTGACATTTCAGTACCCATGCAGATCCTTCCAATATTCAGGTCTCAGAAGCTTGACCTCCTCCCCTCCTTCATGGCCACACATGCTCATGATCATATCCTACTGCTTTTGACCAATGGCCACCACCCCTCCATAATCTCAACATCACGCCTTCTGCTTCTCTTTTCAGCCTACTCTCTCTCGTATACGAATCCAACAATCCCCTAAAAATAAGGATGTATCTGATTTTATGACTTCCCAATGTTTGTTAGCCTTTTAAATTCTCATTTCCCCCTTATTCAGATTACATTTCCTAGCCAATTATTATAATCACTCTGCTCCTTTTCATTGGCACTCAACTAACTACCTTGCCCGCCATGCAGATGAATGTCTGGAGAAAACACACAATCATGCTGACTGGGCACTTCATAATCGTGGTCATTAACCTCAAGTGGTTTCTTAATGCTGCCCTGTAATCATATTTCATTTTGCTGTCCCTGTTCACTTCCGCTCAACCAGAGCACAGTTTCATAGCTTCTCCGTTCTCAAACTTCCAAATTTTCCTCTCATCCTCATTCTCAGATGATGATGTGATTTTTTTCAAAGCCAGCCACATAATTTGCAGGATGGGGTACAATGAAAATGCAGGGGAAAAGTGACATTAAAGGTACTAAAATATAAAGCTTTTTCTTTCATCGTCTCTCACAGTGTCAGAGCGCTTTTTACTTAGGATTTAATCTTGTTCTAAGTGAAGAAATATTAGAAGTTTGTTATTGGCATTAATTTTACCGTTCATCTTTATATTGTGCAATGTCAGTTCTAAATGCAGATATACAATCATTTAACTTTTATGCAGAAGAATTACATAAATGCACTAACATTAGAAAACACACATTTTGCGGCTTATATAGATGTATGCGTTTTGTTCTTACCAGAAGAAAGGAAATGTTTCCCAAACTCACTGAGCATTTACTTTCTCATTTCCCTATTTGTACACCTTCTATCTACACCCTCTATGCCAGCAAAGGAAGGGTCGAAAGGAAAAGGAACCCTTCAATGTTATCATTTTCCGTGCAAGCAGTCAGCTAAGACAGGGAAGTAATGTGAACACAAAAAGACAGAGCAAAGGTCCCCGGGTCGTCTCTGTTCCTTGGAACAGTTTTCGCTTTTTCTCTGAGTTGACAACTAGTTCTTGTGCAAACGAAAAGTGTGGCTTCTGGGGCTGTCAGTGCCCCCAGGCTCACCCGTCAGAGCCTTGCTCACCTTATACTGGCTTTGAGCCCTGCAGAACCCCACCCACTGTGGGTCCCCTGGAGTTCTGTGCTCCCAGGGCATTACGAATGTTACCTATGAAGACGGTGGCAGAGAAGAGTAGATACACAGGTAGTCTGTATCTCCTCTGCTCACACTCATGTTCCTTTGTCCCAGTGCACTTTACAGAAGCTCAAAGATAAAGTTTTAAGGATTTTGTAATATGGACAGCAGAGATTTAAAATGTATGGGGCCCTCTGAGCACAGGGCCCAGTGCAGTGGCATGGCCTGCACTCCCATAAAGCTGGCCCCATCCTATTTCACAAGAAATAGAAATAATCAGAATCAGAAGATAACTTTCATAATCTCCTACGATAACTCTGTCACACCAGCTTACCTCTCTGCCTGTAACCTCAAATTCCTACCTATTTTGGTAAACAGTCCATGGTCCTGTTTAAATCAGCCACTCCATATCCTTAGATAATTCTTATCAGCAAATGTAATATTATTTATCCCATATGAATAACATAAAAACTTCTCTTGACCCTGTCACAGAATCAGATGATCAGGCCATTTCTCTCCCCATCAAACTCCTTCAAAGAATTGTTTATTCTTTCTGCATCCAGCACCTCTCCTCCCAGTCTCCTCTGAGCTCGCCCCAATCAGGCACCACCATCCAAGCGACCTGCAGTCACTTGCAGCATTGTTTTGCTAATTCCAATGGTCAATTTATGATGAAATCCTCATCTTATTTTATCTATGGCAGCATTGACACAATTGGTCTCTGTCTGTCTTATCTTTGAAACTCTCTTTTTCCTTGACTTCTGGGATGGTTAATTTTATGTATCAATTTGACGAGGCTACGGTACTTAGATATTTGGTCAAATACCAGTTTGGATGTGCTGTGAAGATATGTTTTTTTTGATGAGATTAACCTATAAACTTGTAGACTTGGATTGAAGCCGATTACCCTCCACAGTGCAGGTGGGCCTCATCTAATCAGTTACAGGTCTCAGAGAAAAAAGACTAACATCTGCCACAGAAGAGGGAATTCTGACTCTAGACTGGCGTTGGACTCTAGCTGCTGGTCCTGGGTCTACAGCCTGCTGGCCTACCCTGCAGATTTTGCGCTTTCCAGGTTGTTTACCTGTACAAACATATGAGCCAGCATATGTATGTGTGTGTATATATATATATATGTATATGCATATATGTACACACACATATGAATGAACCCACAAATAGAGGAACTTACATTTCTGTTTCTCCAGAAATTCTAATACAGCTTCCAAGACTCCAAAGCCATCCAGCCAGCTTTGCTCTTACTTCACAAGCTACTCCACCTGAGTCTTTTTTGCTGTTTTTTCCTCATTTTCCCAAACCTTTAAACTTTGGAGCACTAAAGGGTTTGTCCTTCTCATTATTTGCTTTGTTATTTACATCCACTCTCTTGGGAATCTCATCCAAATTTACAGCATTAAATACTGTCTACATATTTGCCTTTCAATTTTTTTTCCCCAGCACAAAAGCCTCCTCTGAACTTCAGACCCATGTAGTCAACTGTTTATATTGCATCCCCACTCAGACGCTGAATGGGTACCTCAAATTTCACACATCTAAGAATGAGCTCCTGCCATGTGACTTCCCCTCAAAAAACAATGCATTCTTCTCTTGGATTTCTCCAACTCAGTAAACAAGTGCTGCTCAAGCCAAACCTTTGGAGTTGCTCCCTGACTCCTCTCTATCTCTAGTACTTGACATTAAAAATGCAACCAGATCCCAGCCATTTCTTAACATTTTCACATCAACCCTTCTGGACCATACCACTGCACTCTCCCTCCTGGATTACTGGAAGACATTGCTAACCGGTGTTCCAGTTCCTGTCATTATCTTTCACCCACCAATGTCCCTCCCTTGCATACCCTTTCCTGTCTAATTTCAATACAATAGCAAAAGCTACCCTGTTTTTCTCATCAGATCGTATCGTTTTTCTGCTCTAAATTATCCAGTCTTATCCAGACTAAACTTCTAGTCTTTCCAAGGCTCTGTGTCATATGGGAGCCTGTTACCTCTATGACTTCATTCTCCTTAGTCTGCTTCTCTCTTTCTTTAAACACGAGTCATACTTTCTCTTCAAGGTTTTTATACTTGCTCCTCTTTCTGGCTGAAATGTTCTTTCCTTTAATACCGGCCTTACTCATTCTCTCATCTCCTTCAAGTCTTTATTCAAATGTTACCCCTTAGTAAGTCTCATCCAAAACTGCAACTCTTCCCAAACTCAGACGCTTGGAGAAAAACGTATCTTATCCCCATTTCTCCTTGACACTGATTACTAGCTAACACACTTTCATTCATGAATCTTTCTTACTGTCTTTTTCCTAGAAGGGTAGCTCTATGAGAGCAGAAGTTTCCATGTGCTTTGTTCACTGCTGTATCCTTAGGATCTAGAGCTGTGCCTGCACATAGGACTCATTCAGTAAGTATTTCCTGATGAAATAATATAAATACATGTTCTTTCTTTAATACTTCACATTCTTCTCTCTTTGCATTCTCATCTGCTGAAACATCATGCAGATTCAGAGACTGACTGACATGTTACTGTAGGGCCAGTTGTCTTACCTGACAAGATGACTTAAACTCTCTACCTTTCAATTCCCACAAGGGAATATGCATCTTTTTCTTTTACACTGAAGAACTTGTTCCATTGCATTTTATTTATTTACTTTTTACATTTATATCTCTTTTGAAAAATAACAGAGAACAGGTCTACTCATCTTTGTACTCAAAACACTGGCTGAAGCATAGCAGAGACCGTGACATATATCTGGCCAGGAAGGACTGCAGAGATGCAGAGACCATCTAAAAATAGTTAGGATATTTTTTGTACCTGATCTCATCTGAGGGGAGTGGTATCAATAGGAACTACATGGATTTGGGAAATTCTGGAGATAAAAAAAGTATTATAGTTCCTTATAGTAACCTGACTGTATAGTTTCCCATTCAAATTAGTAAGGTTTGAAAGTGAAACGGGGCACAGTTTATAATGAAGCTGAGACAAAAAGTGTAAATGGGAACTTTTCCTGGCCAACTTGGACTTATGTACAGTGGGCTTGTTGAACAGTAGCGGAATATGCACCCCATAATATGTCTCTTTGGCATAAGGATTATTTTGAGCTGATTATTTTTGAGAAGCTATAGACTCAAGATAAGCTCTGGAAACGTTATAGAAGTTACTCTTTCTTAGGCAAATATACATTTATTAAGGAAATCTTCATTTGCAAGGGTGTCTTCTTCTCTGCACCAGACAAAAAAAGATAATTAAGTCAACAGACACTCTTATCAGTGGAGAAGACACAACTTAAATTTGAGTTACAAATCTTAGCCTTGCTTGCCCCACTTGTCCCAGGAACCCCCCATAACTGGCCTCCCTCCCCACCCCCACCTGTATCTTTCTTTGGTTTTTACCTGAACACGGTATCTAAGTGGTGGCTTGGGCCATCTTGGGGAGTGACAGTGACCCAAGTCTCTCCATTTATATGGGAGGTACACATATTAATACACTTCTGTTTATTTTCATCTTGTTAATCTATCTTGTATTACTGGTGGTTTCAGCCAAGAACTTGGAAGGGCAAAGAGGACTTATTTTTTCTTCCTTTATACTAACCGTTGAGGTAAGAGGGTGGTATTAGGGATGTTTGAAATAGACACTTTGAAAGCAATCAGAAAATCATGCTATACTTACTTGAAATTAACTTTAAATGTTTTACTAAATGTGATTAGTGTTAACACGAGAATATATTTAAAAGGTTTTGCCCATTTCTGGGTCAAAGGCCCAGACCATTAAAGAGAGAATAGCTTGTGAAATAAAAGTCACAAAAAGGGACTCTCAGTACATTAAGCTTTCTAAAACACTCCTGGGAAATAGATACAAATTTAAAAAGCACTAATAGGAAAGAAAGACAGATTGAAAAAAGCCTCATTTTCAGAGTGAGGATGACAGGGTGGCAGTCCTAGCTCAGGGTTGTCAAGTGATGTGAAGGGTGGTTTGGAAAGTAGGGATTAGCTGAGTCAATAAATTAAATTGTCACTCATTCTGTTACATGGGGATAGACAACAGCAAGCAGCCTGCTGTTACCTTTATGAAGAATAAACAACAAACAGACATTCAAACAGTCAAAGGACATGCTCTTGCCTAAAGAATTTATTCTACTCATATGGGCAGGGCTAAGGCTTTTGGTATCTGTACTGGCGCCCAGAGTAAACCTCTTGCCATTTAAGCATTTGGAAGACTGTACCTTGATGGCCAGGTACCTGACCACTCACTCTAAAGCAAAGTCTGTCTCTCAACATGACCCATTCATGTTCACAAAACTCATAATACAGCCTCCAAATAATTTCAGAACATCAAACAGGACCACATCGGATGTCTAAAAGGGCAAACCCAGGAATTTATTATATGAACAGCCAACTAAAATTAACAGGCCTTTGTGGAGGAAAAGTAGCATGAACTTTAAGTCCAAGTAAACCCACAAATAAATTGACCTTAGATGAACTGTAATTAAAGGAACAGAAGAAAATGTTTTCAAGGATCTCATGTATGTAAAGGGATAACACATTTTAAACTATGCTCTGATGTGCAGAGAAATTATGACTTCTTTATTTTGTATAACTGAGATAATATTTTTCAAATAGTTCCCTCTCGTTGGAAGGGGAAATCTTTGCTGGGTCATGAGAACTTAGATTTTGTCGTTTGCTAGGGGGTTTGTTTGAGATTAAAACCATCACTTGCAGGTTCATGTTAAGTCTGTTCCAGTTGGACCTTTTCTCCTTTCTAGTCTCTAAGTTGGTAGCTGGGGATTTTACAGGCCATGAAGAGAAGATGTGCGCCTACTGACCTGCGCGCTCTCCCTGACCTCTCCCTGGACTGTGGTGGCTGGTAAACCTGTGGCCTGTTCTTCTTCGGCTCTGTCCAGCCCTAGGTCCCCGCAGTGACGTGGTTCTTGCAGTCATTTTGGATCTTCCTGCCACAAGTCATTGAATCTATTCCCTTTTGAGTGCTTGTTTTGAAATAATTTCAGACTTACAGAAAAGTTGAAAATTATAGAAAAATTTTCATATCTTTACACTTATATTTCCCAAATGTCATTATTTTACCATATTTGCTTTGTTATTTCTTCTGAGTGTATATGGAGGGGGGAAAGAGGTATAATTACCTTTCTGTATTATTTTACAGTAAGTCACATAGATTATTCCCATTTACCCAAAATACTTCAGTGTGTATTTCCAAAAATCAAAGATGTTCTCTTATGTGACCACAATAAAAATTATCACAAAAGCTATTTAAGATGGATAATAATACTGTTGTTTAATGTAACAACTTTATTAAAATTTCATCAGATGTCCCACAAATGTCCCTTCTAACAACAGCCAAATTCTGGTTGAGGATGACATATTGCATTTACTT
This sequence comes from Manis pentadactyla, assembly GCF_030020395.1. Taxonomy (NCBI): domain Eukaryota; kingdom Metazoa; phylum Chordata; class Mammalia; order Pholidota; family Manidae; genus Manis; species Manis pentadactyla. The sequence continues at coordinate 98,837,223 of NC_080030.1, read as the reverse complement.
GCCAAGTCTTTTTAGTCTCTTTTAATATGGAATAATTCTTCAGTCCTTTGTCTTTTGTGACATAGATCCAAAGCACTTATTTCATAAAAAGTCTCTCAATTTGGGTTTATCTAATGTTTTCACATGATTATATTCAGATTATGTATTTTTGGCAGGAATACCAAGAGTATTTTGATTTCTAGCCTAAGCAGTTTGCCCTACAGCGAGTAACTACAAAGTCACTTTGTTCCTAGAAAGGAAACTATTTGGCTTTCTAGCCAACATCATCAGCAACCTTTTCTGTTTTCCCACCAGGCCCAGGGGAATTCGGGAAAACCTCCATGCTACCTCACTGCCTCAACAGGGAAAACACCCGATTTTATCCTGAAATAGCCTTCTTCATATTTGGAAAATGAAAATAGAAACTCTTCTATTCTTAGCCTCTCTTCACCCTAACACTCTGTTTCAGAGAGGAACATGAGAAAGTTGCATGAACAAAGGAAGAAAAAAACGTCAATGATTAAAGAAAAAGAGAATATGAAAGAATTCTTAAAAACTGTAATGATTGAATATTTAAAAAAAACAGAGTAAAAGAGGAGTTCAAAGATAAAGTTCCAAAAATAGTCCAGTAGATGGGATAAGATGGAACATATAAAGATAAGAAATACAATCCGAAGAACAAATCCAATCAGTCAATGAAGACCCAAAAGAAAGAACAGAAAATTCTACTAATACCCAGAGTATAATGTATGAGGGCAACATGAAGATGTTCTCGGGCATGACAGAAACCAATTAATTTCTCTTACGCCTTATCTATAACGTTACTTGAATATCTAATTTTTTTTTTAAACAAGTCCCACTCCTGGTAAAAGGCCAGGCTTATAATCAGAGACCCTACAACAATCAAATGGGGCTGAGAGGGGCTGCCAGCTTCTCGTGCCTGGCGGGTTTTGGATGAGAGGTTTCAATAACAGTTGTATGGTTTTGTAGGGCAATTTCAGAGCTGTAAAATCCCCCTGCCTGCATCTTGGTATAGATGTTAAAAAAACGTTATATCACTTACCTGTACCTGTTGGCATCCTTCCATCCATCTCTTCACCATCCTGTGGTAAAGCCATGAAAGGGCACATGAATCTTCTTTCAACAAGAAAACACCAAAGGCAAACAGAAGCTTTTGGAAAAGAAACATTTTAAAAAACTGTATGAAAAAGTAATTTTCTGCAAATATTCAGCAAAATAAGACATCATATGATTATGAAAAATTGGTAGAATGCAATAGAAGGTTCTGATTTCCCTTGATGCTGTGAACCATCGTCATTACATAGAACAGTAGTTCTAATAATGGTCTATAAAGGGGGATATATAACATAAGCAAAATAACTTGCTCTACATTGGGAAATATTTGCATGATCATAACGGTTGGGGACAATTTTCCATGGGTGTCCTATTTCTTCAAAGGCTAATAGCTAATTTAATCTAAATGTCATTTCAAATATATTTGTAAAGCAGGCAGCTTTAGACAATAAAACTCTCCCTCCCTGGAGCAGATTTCCTTACATTCAAAGGTGATAAAATTAGCACCTACCCCCCGAATGGAAGATGGATGGGTAAGAACTGGGGCTCAGGGAACAAATGCAATGATATTACTCTGGCCACTGCGATTGCTACAAGGAACAGTATTTGTCTCTGATTCAGGAACCTTTTATCTTCTGCCAGTGTCTATGAAAATGTAGCAGACTAACTTTATAGCTTACAAGCAAAGTACAATCTCAGACCCTTTGTAATTTCTATTAATAACAATGTAAATGCTTTTACTGGATTTTAGCTTTTGGAAAACGAATCTCAAAAATAAAATAGCATCAAAACTATAAAATAATTAGGGGCATATTTGCAAAATATGTGTAAGACCTAAACACTGGAAACTATAAAACACTGCTGAGCAAAATTAAAGACCTAAATAAATTAAGACTAACTTTAATTCCACTTTCAGTTGCTAGAAGACTCAATAGTTCTAAGATGCTAATTCCTCCAAAAACGACCTACAGATTTAAGTAATTCTCAGTCAAAATCCAACAGTCTCTTTTTGTAGAAACTGATAGCTGATTCTAAACTTACATGTAAAATCAAAGGATCAAAAATAAACAAAGCAGTTTTGAAAAAAGGACATGCTTAGAAGACATACCTTTTGATTTCATGACTTGCTTTTAAGTTACAATAATCAACATGGTGTGGTTGAGGTATGAATATGAATATGTATTAATGGAAATGAATAGAAAATCCAGAAACAGAACATTAGATGGTAAAATGATTGTCAACAAAAGTTTCAAAATAACTAAATAAGGAAAGCGCTTTCTCTTCAAAGCGGATGCTGAAACAACTAGGAATCAAATACAGGAAAAATAAATACTGACCTTAACCTAATATCATATACAAACTTTATCTTTAAATGGTTCATACACCTCAATGCAGAAAATTTAAGCTATAAACACTCTAGAAGGAAAGGTGGGGTAAAATTTATGAACTTGCAATAGATGATTCTTGGATAAAACACAAACAAGCATTTACTATAAAAGGAAATTTTGATAATTTGGATTTCTTCAAAATCTAAGAAAAACACTTTTGTTCTTTCAAATACACAGTTAAGAAAATGAAAAGTCAAGCAAGACTGGGAGAAAATATTCTTCTTCTCTCTTTATCTCTCTCTCTCTCCATTCATCATTTAAACGACATTTATCCAGGAAGTAAAACTGAAGACCAAAAATGAAACCAAAACAAAAAACTCTTACAATTAAGTAACAAAGGCAACCAAATTTTAAATAGGTAAAAGAAGATATAAAAAGTCCCCAAAGCACACAAAAAGATACTGAAATACACTACTTATCAAAGAAATGCAAATTAAAACAATGAAATATGGCTACATATTGATTAGAATTACTAAAACCAAAGTCTGACAATATCAAGTGTTGACACATTTTTCAAACAGCAGGAATTCTCACATACTACTGGTTTGGAAAAGAGTTTGTCAATTTCTTATAAAGTTATACTTATCATACTACCTGTTATAGGTGAATGGTGCTCGGCCAAAATTCGTATGTTAAAATCTTAACCCCTAGGGCCCCAGAATGTGACCATATTTGGAAATACAGACATTGCAGGTGTAATGATTTAAGTGAGGATGAGATTATACTTTGTGAGGTGGGCCTTAAGCCACTATAACTGGTGTCCTTATAAAAAGCAAACCTTTGTACATATAAACACACACATAGAGAGAATGCCATGTGAAGGTGAAGACAAAAGTCAGGGTGATGCTTCTACAAGCCAAAAATTGCCAGCAACTCACCAGAAGCTAGGAGAGAAACAACTGATTCTCACTCACAACCCTCAGATAGAACCAACCTTGCTGATGCTTTGATCTTGGACCTTTAGGCTCCAGAACTGTGAGACAATACGTTTTGTTGTTTAAGCCGTGCATTTGTGATACTTGGTTGCAGCAGACCTAGCAAACTAATAAACTACCCATCCATTCCACTATTAGTTATTTACCCAAGAGAAATGAAAATGTATGTCCGATAAAGACTTCTACAAGGATGCTCATCTTAGGTTTATTTATAATAACCCCAAACTAGAAACAACTTGAAAGTCCATCATCAGGTTAATGGAGAAATGAATGGATTTTGGTATGTCCCTATAATGAAACATCATGGGGTGATGAAAATAACAAATTACTGATACATACAACATGGATGAATACATTAAAAAAACAAAACTATGCTGGGTGGAAGAAGTCAGGAACAAAACAAAAAGAGATCCTACTATGATTCTATTTATATGAAATTCTAGAAAATGCAAAACTAATTTATATAGTCTGAAATCTGATCAGTGCTCAGGAGGACAGAGGTTGTGGAGTTAACTGGGAAATGGCACCAGTGGACCTTTTTGTAGTGATGAAATTATACTTTGATTGTGATGGTGCTTATATTTGTCAAAACTCATTGAACTCTGCACTTAAAATGGTAACTTTTATTGCTGGAAATTATACCTCAATAAATTTGATTTTTAAAAATATGTTGTTAGTAAAGAAAATACTTAAAAAGTACCTAAGATGGAGAGAATACAGACAGAAACAGTAGCAATTTCTTATTTTGTGTTAATTCTTCATGTTATATAGTTCATTTTCTTAGCGTAATAAAATCTCTAGGTCTATAAAGTCTATGTTTTAAGGGACATACACAGCATTTCTGGCATTGTCTCAAAGCTGTCCCAGAGGAAATGGTTGAGTATTTTGGTACTAAGCTAGAAAACTGGGAAATAAGTTCTAGATAAAGTCCAATATAACTTAAAAAATACATATTGTTTGCTCTGGGGATTTGTATTATTGATAGAATAATATGGTAGTTTTCACTTTTCACTTAGAATTTGTTAGCAATGTGTAGTGTTTGTTATTTTTATGCAATATTTGCCTATCTAAATTTGTACTTGAAATGATAATTTTAGGTAGGTCCTCTTATTTTCAAATTTCCATGCACTTGGCTATAATAGTTTATCTTTAGAAGAGGTGGTTGTGGTAGATTATCTCAGATCAACCTTCTGACCAACAGATGAACAGCTTAAAAAACAAACAAACTGAATTAGGCTTACACCCATGTGCTCTCTGCTAGAGCCTTAAGTTAGTACTCTCGAAGTTGCTTTCACCTGAATGCCATACCAATTTAACTCTTTTTAATTACCAAGGAAATGAAATTTTAAAAGTAGTCTCAGTTAATTAACATGTAAAGACAATGTCTGTAAATACCTTGGGGGTTTTTCTGTGTTGCTATTTCTATTTGACCAGTGAAGGCATGGGGAACCCAGCCCTGAAGACACCTTCTTCTAGGACTTCCAAACATAAGAACCACGAGAAAACTAAGTTCTGTTGAAGACACCCGGTCTGTCATACTTTGTTTTGGCAGCCCTAGCAAAACAGTGTTTTTCAAGCTCCAACTTTGGCTGCTTAACAGAATCACCTGTAGTGACAAGAAAAATAAAACGATGCCCATACCGATTACATCACGTGGCTTAAATCATGGGCCGGGGAGAATAAGGGTGAGTGACTACTGATCGCTTTTCAGTAAGGTTTCTATGTGATTTTTAGATCGTGCAGGACAGGCTGATATTTAACTGAATTCTTTCTTTAACAGTCTGCTGCAAAGTTGACTAGTGAGCATAACTTGAAGGCTGAAAAAGGCATTATAAGTTCTTTACAATCCATTCCAGTTCTATTTGTTATTTTGGCAGGCATGTTCCTTAAATTATTTAGTATCTATTCCTCGTGTGATAGAAAACAAAAGTGAATGGGTTTAAATTTCTGTTATCTGCTATTGAAATAAATTCCTTCTTGTGCAGCTTATGCAGAGACATTATTTATTCTATTGTAATATTTCTCATAAGAGACAGATCTTGACATAGTCCTATTTTCTCAATGCGATTCCACAGCCCCATGGAAAACAAAAATGCCAAGATTTTAAACAACTTCATGGGTATTTTGAGGATTGATGCCAATTCTTAATTTACAGTTTCTGCAGTTTTTTGGTTTGATTTCTTTAGAAGGAAAGTATTATATCAAATGTAAAGAGAGGAAAACAAAAATTGTCCTGATACAAGAAAGAATACAAACAAGAAAGCTGCAGCTGCAACCACTTACCACACCAGGAACTCAATGTCCAAAAATGCCACTTAAAATTTAGTTCTTTCCAGACGATTTCCAAACAAGGTCCGCTGCTTGCTAGGCTAAAAATAGGTGCGACACATGCCACACAGTCATAATTATCGGCATGGTGGGGATTCTCCAGGAACCGACAGCTATAACTTGGGAAGAAAATCATCTGGCGACTTCTTGTTGCTCCTGTTATTCGGTTCTGGCCTAAAACAGGATACACGGCTTAAGAACAGAAAATGAAATGCAAAAACGGATGGTCTGGGTTCAGATCCTAGGTTTCTCCTTCTTGGTTCTGTGACTTTGGGCAAATGGTTATTTGCCCTGCTCTTGTTATTATTACCATTATTTTAACCTGTGTGGCTTGTTTTACCTCAGAGATAGTTGGCATTAATTTATTTTAATTTTATGTTACTTTATGTTAGCATTTAATGTACATCAGACATTCTCTATTACACCTGTGTAGAAATCCTTGTATCCTTCTGTGCCTTCTTATCACTTTGGTTCTTGATCTGTATTTTTCTTGCTTATCCTATTTATTTTTCTCTGCTCACTGCCTTTTAATACTGGTAATTCAAGAAATCTATGTTCCATTTGTTGTGATTTCTGGATCTGCTCTTGGTCCCACCTTAGTCATCATTAGAAACTACCCCACTGAAAGTATCTTGAAAAAATAGCCACCTCTCTTGTCAGTCACAATCATCTTACTTGTCATCCTTTGCTTCACCTTAGAAGGAGAAGGTAACTCTGAGATGGTTGGTGGTTAAGGTAAAGAAGGAAAACTGAAAAAAGAAGCATCAAAATATCTCAATCAATCAGAACAAACATCTCCATTTATTAAAGAAACTGCTCCACTTTACCAATTTAGCCCACTCAGCCAGTTTGCCCCAATAACCCTTCAGTTCTTCCCACTGGACCATAATAATAATTTGCTGAAACACGACTGAAAAAAAATGTCAGTTTTTAGTATTTCTTTTAATAAACTACTGTATGGTTGTATTTATAATTTGGCAACATTGTCTTTAAGATATCTGGTGCTCTCTTGACTTGGTCATAGTCATGAGTAGAGATGAAGTTAATCCCTTACTAACAGAAGGTCTAGACATACTCCAAAATTGTGAGAAAAATGATATATTTCCTTTGGGTCAGTAGTTTTATTTTATGTCTATTAATGTATTTCTAGGATGTACTATTGGTTAGTGTTATAGTGTTAATTTGGTTGCATATTAATTACATGTGCAAAGAAATATTCCTTGTGCTTGATCTCAGTAAATGATATAATGTAGTAGGAACATGTTTCTTACATAGTAAATTTATGTTGCTTTTAAATTTTATTTTTCTTCAACTCTCTGCTTGTCTTGAGTTGAATATTAAGGGGAAGGCATACACAAAAATCTGACTGCATAGATAAAAAGGTGGCCCATTTAACATAAGCTCCACTAGGTGATTCATTACACTTATAAAACTGGGAATCATTTCATAGTGTGTGATTTCTTAAAAGTAATAAAATATTAAGATGTGGAAAGAAAGTAAATTTTTCATCTGGGGAGATAGATTAATGTTCCCTGATCATAAGCCACAATTATTCTATTGCCTATTCCAATGTTTTAATTGGTATTTTCTGTTGCAATTTTCACTGGGATTATGAATATCCATGTCCTCAAACACGAGAGACTGAGAAATCAGAAGTCCATGAAAAGAAACCCCTGTCAGAATACATACATATATATATAAATATATATAATTATATATTTATATATATATATCTTCACCTTAGAAGGAGAAGGTATCTCTGAGATAGTAGGGGGTTGCAGTAAAGATGGAAAACTGAAAAAGAAGTGTCAAAATATCTCAATAAATCAGAAAAAAAAATCCCCATTTATTGAGAAAACTGCTCTGCTTTCTATCTTATTTTTCTTAGTTACCATAGCATGTAGACTAAATAGAGAAGGAATTAAAATGACCCATGAATCCACTAAGAGCATAAGTAAGAGTGAATCTGCAAGATGAAATTTACAAGTAAATATGTTTAAGCACAGAAGACCAATGCATTAGTCTCCAAAATCTATACCTAGAGCAGAGTCAAGCTAGAATTGCTTGGGAGGGACAAGAGTGAAGCAGGGTCCCAGGGCTAACAGAACGTGGATAACGTTACCCAGCATTCATCTCTAGTAAAAGAGGAATCCAAATGTGAATGGAAGTACTGGCAACAGGTATGAGATCTGGTGCATTAAAGCACTGGCCACTGGGAAGGTGGAAAAAGAGGTCTCAGAAATTGTTTGGCCGAGGAGGTGCTAGCCTTGATAAGAGAAGAAGGAAGCATCCCATAAGGAGGAGGTAACCCTGAGATGGTTTATGGTTAAGGTGAAGAAGGAAAATCTAAAAAGGCAATGTTAAAATATCTCATGAAACTGGAGCAAAAATTCTCCATTTGTTAAATAAACTGCTCCGATGGAAAAAAAAAATTTTTTTGTACTAAGATACTGGGTAAGATATCCAGACTTCTTCAACCACTCATATTCATACTATCACATTTACATTGTGGGCCTAGGAAAATCTAATACATATCAATATCAATATGAACCAAAGAAAGAACTCAACATTTGTGTGAAGTTTTAAGAAGAAACTAGGAAATAAGAAACCAATCTTTTGAACAATAATTTTCAAAAGCCTTTTTGTAAAGCCCTTTTTTAAAAAAAGTTTTGAAATATGAGAGGAAGATGATAATGCAACATTCTAATAAGACTTAAATATAATCGCCAATTAAAGAGCACCAGAAACTAGAGATTCAAAATCTCGGAATAAAAATGTATTGAATGCCAGACAGATGTGAAATAGAATTTGAACGGAGGAAAGAAATTAAAATTCAAGATAAAAATATTAGGTAAGAAAACAGAATTATAAGATGCACAAGGGACTATGGGTAGGGACAAAAATAAGGATCAGAAAGTGTGGAAATTGAAAGGGCCAAGAAAATTCAACTGAAGTGAAGAAAGGCTAAAATAGGAGACAAAGTGATAGAAAAAATTGGCAGAAAACCAGGACAGAAATAATCTTTAAAACTATAACTCAAGAAGGTCACCTTAAAATAAAAGATGACCCGAATTTACACCTTTCTCGTATATTTGGAAAAGTTGAGCAAAATGGTCAGTCAACTTTAAGACTGATATGAATAAAACCATCAGACTTTAAAAATGAAAAAGATAAAAATACCCTATGTCTCCAGGCAAAATAGTCTTAAATTTTCTTTCCTTACAAAATATTCTTTCCTTACAAAATGTTCTTTCCTTCAAAATAGTCTTTCTTTACAAAGGAAAGAAAGTTATGTCAACATTTGATTTCTTGACAATTGTATCACATGGAAAATAAGAGAACAAAGGAAGAAAATCTTAAGGAGAATTTTCTATCCAACCAAGCTGTCCTTTGAATATAAAGGCTATAGAAAAAAATTAAACTTAAAAAATTCAGAATGATATCTTTCTGATGAGTCTAATGGAAAACAAGCTTTACCGCACCAACAGATAATATCAGCACAAAAATTGAATTTAACACTGTAGACTTAGAACTAAGACAACTGTGGGGAAAAGATAATATTATATATATATATATATATATATATATATATATACACAGATATAGATATATGTATATATTTACATATATATACACACACAAACACATATATATAAAGGTAATGGCTCTGATAAAGTTACAAAAAGAAATAACAGGGTGGAGCCAAGATGGTGGCATAAGTAGAGCAGCGGAAATCTCCTCTGAAAACCACATATATCTATGAAAATATAACAAAGACAACCCTTCCTAGAATAAAGACCAGAGGACACAGGACAATATCCAGACCACATCCGCACCGAGAGAACCCAGCACCTGGCGAAGGGGGTAAGATACAACCCCCGGCCCCGAGGGAGCCGAGCGCCCCTCCCCCCAGCTCCCGGCGGGAGAAGAGCAGGCAGAGCGGGAGGGAGACGGAGCCCAGGACTGCCGAACACCCAGCCCCAGCCATCCGGGCCAGAGTGCAGGGCCCTGGATACTAGAAAAACAGGGCAGCAAGAATGGTGAGCGGGTCCCTGAGGCCGGCGCCAGAGAACAAAAGAAAAACGAACGGCCATTTTATTTATTTTTTGTTGTTGTTGTTTTGTTTTGGCGAGCACTTTTTGGGAGTCTTAAAGGGATAGGGACCCCAATACTAGGGAAAGAGGGCAGCAAGACCGGTGAGCAGGTGCCTGAGACTGGTGCCAGAGAATAAAGAAAAACGAGTGGCCTTTTTTTTTTTTTTTTTTTTTGTGGTCGTTGTTTTGTTTTGGTGGGTGCTTTTTGGAAGTCTTAAAGGGGCAGGGCGGGACACTTAGTCCAGAGGTATGGAACCCAGGGATCTCTGGGCACTCTAATCCACTGGGCTGCAGGGAGCAGGGGGGCCCCTTACGGAGATAAATAGCCTCCCAGCCGCTCCTGCTCCAACGCGACTCCACCATTTTGGAGCAGCTGCCCGAGCCAGGCCACGCCCACAGCAACAGCGGAGATTAACTCCATAGCAGCCGGGCAGGAAGCAGAAACCCTGTCTGTGCGCAGCTGCGCAGCACAAGCCACCAGAGGTCGCTGTTCTCCCAGGAGAGGAGGGCCACAAACCAACAAGAAAGGAAGTCCTTCCAGCCGTCACTCGTCCCAGTTCTGCAGACTATTCCTATCACCATGAAAAGGCAAAGCTACAGGCAGACAAAGATCACAGAGACAACACCAGAGAAGGAGACAGAACTATCCAGTCTTCTGGAAAAAGAATTCAAAATAAAAATCATAAACATGCTGTCAGAGATGCGGAGAAAAATGCAAGAGCAATGGGATGAAGTCCGGAGGGAGACCACAGATGCCAGAAAGGAGATCGCAGAAATGAAACAAACTCTGGAAGGGTTTATAAGCAGAATGGAAAGGATGCAAGAGGCCATTGATGGAATTGAAACCGGAGAACAGGAACGCATAGAAGCTGACATAGAGAGAGACAAAAGGATCTCCAGGAATGAAACAATATTAAGAGAACTGTGTGACCAATCTAAAAGGAACAATATCCGTATTATAGGGGTCCCAGAAGAAGAAGAGAGAGGCAAAGAGATGGAAAGTATCTTAGAAGAAATAATTGCTGAAAACTTTCCCAAACTGGGGGAGGAAATAATCGAACAGACCACGGAAATACACAGAACCCCCAACAGAAAGGATCAAAGGAGGACAACACCAAGACACATAATAATTAAAATGGCAAAGACCAAGGACAAGGAAAGAGTTTTAAAGGCAGCTAGAGAGAAAAAGGTCAACCATAAAGGAAAACCCATCAGGCTAACATCAGACTTCTCGACAGAAACCCTACAGGCCAGAAGAGAATGGCATGATATATTTAATGCAATGAAAAGAAGGGCGATGAACCAAGGATACTGTATCCAGCACGACTATCATTCAAATATGATGGCGGGATTAAACAATTCCCAGACAAGCAAAAGCTGAGGGAATTTGTTTCCCACAAACCACCTCTACAAGGCATCTTACAGGGACGGCCCTAGATGGGAACACTCCAAGAAGAGCACAGCACAAAACACCCAACATATGAAGAATCGAGGAGAAGGAATAAGAAGGGAGAGAAGAAAAGAATCTCCAGACAGTGTATATAAAAGCTCAATAAGTGAGCTAAGATAGGCAGTAAGGTACTAAAGAGGCTAACCTTGAACCTTTGGTAACCATGAATTTAAAGCCTGCAATGGCAATAAGTACATATCTCTCAATAGTCACCCTAAATGTAAATGGACTGAATGCACCAATCAAAAGACACAGAGTAATAGAATGGATAAAAAAGCAAGACCCATCTATATGCTGCTTACAAGAAACTCACCTCAAACCCAAAGACATGTACAGACTAAAAGTCAAGGGATGGAAAAACATATTTCAGGCAAACAACAGTGAGAAGAAAGCAGGGGTTGCAGTACTAATATCAGACAAAATAGACTTCAAAACAAAGAAAGTAACAAGAGATAAAGAAGGACACTACATAATGATAAAGGGCTCAGTCCAACAAGAGGATATAACCATTCTAAATATATATGCACCCAACACAGGAGCACCAGCATATGTGAAACAAATACTAACAGAACTAAAGGGGGAAATAGACTGCAATGCATTCATTTTAGGAGACTTCAACACACCACTCACCCCAAAGGATAGATCCACCGGGCAGAAAATAAGTAAGGACATGGAAGCACTGAACAACACAGTAGAACAGATGGACAAAATAGACATCTATAGAACTCTACATCCAAAAGCAACAGGATATACATTCTTCTCAAGTGCACATGGAACATTCTCCAGAATAGACCACATACTAGCCCACAAAAAGAGCCTCAGTAAAATCCAAAATGTTGAAATTCTACCAAACAATTTATAGACCACAAAGGTATAAAAGTAGAAATAAATTCTACAAAGAAAACAAAAAGGCTCACAAACACATGGAGACTTAACAACATGCTCCTAAATAATCAATGGATCAACGAACAAATTAAAATAGAGATCAAGGAATATGTAGAAACAAATGACAACAACAACAACACAAACCCCAACTTCTGTGGGACGCAGAGAAAGCAGTCTGAAGAGGAAAGTATATAGTGATCCAGGCACACTTGAAGAAGGAAGAACAATCCCAAATGAATAGTCTAATATCACAATTATCAAAATTGGAAAAAGAAGAACAAATGAGGCCTAAAGTCAGCAGAAGGAGGGACATAATAAAGATTAGAGAAGAAATAAACAAAATTGAGAAGAATAAAACAATAGCAAAAATCAATGAACCAAGAGCTGGTTCTTTGAGAAAATAAGCAAAATAGATATGCCACTAGCCAAACTTATTTAGAGAAAAAGAGAATCAACACAAATGAACAGAATCAGAAATGAAAACGGAAAAATCACGACAGATTCCACAGAAATACAAAGAATTATTAAAGACTACTATGAAAACCTATATGCCAACAAGCTGGAAAACCTAGAAGAAATGGACAACTTCCTAGAAAAATACAACCTTCCAAGACTGACTGAGGAAGAAACACAGAAGTTAAACAAACCAATTACGAACAAAGAAATTGAAACGGTAACCAAAAAACTACCCAAGATCAAAACACCCGGGACGGACGGATTTACCTCGGAATTTTATCAGACACACAGAGAAGACATAATACCCATTCTCCTTAAAGTTTTCCAAAAAATAGAAGAGGAGGGAATACTCCCAAACTCATTCTATGAAGCCAACATCACCCTAATACCAAAACCAGGTAAAGACCCCACCAAAAAAGAAAATTACAGACCAATATCTCTGGTGAATATAGATGCAAAAATAATTAATAAAATATTAGCAAACCGAATTCAAAAGTATATCAAAAGGATCATACACCACGACCAAGTGGGATTCATCCCAGGGATGCAAGGATGGTACAACATTCGAAAATCCACCAATGTCATCTACCACATCAACAAAAAGAAAGACAAAAAACACATGATCATCTCCATAGATGCTGAAAAAGCATTTGACAAAATTCAACATCCATTCATGAAAAAAACTCTCAGCAAAATGGGAATAGAGGGCAAGTACCTCAACATAATAAAGGCCATCTATGATAAAACCACAGGCAACATTATACTGAACAGCGAGAAGCTGAAAGCATTTCCTCTGAGATCGGGAACTAGACAGGGATGCCCACTCTCCCCACTGCTATTTAACATAGTACTGGAGGTCCTAGCCACGGCAATCAGACAAAACAGAGAAATACAAGGAATACAGATTGGTAAAGAAGAAGTTAAACTGTCACTATTTACAGATGACATGATATTGTACTAAAAACCCTAAAGACTCCACCTCAAAACTACTAGAACTGATATCGGAATACAGCAAAGTTGCAGGATACAAAATCAACACACAGAAATCTGTAGCTCTCCTATACACTAACAATGAACCAATAGAAAGAGAAATCAGGAAAACAACTCCATTCACAATTGCATCAACAAGAATAAAATATCTAGAAATAAACCTAACCAAAGAAGTGAAAGACCTATACCCTGAAAACTACAAATCACTCTTAAGAGAAATTAAATGGGACACTAACAAATGGAAACTCATCCCATGCTCTTGGCTAGGAAGAATCAATATCGTCAAAATGGCCATCCTGCCTAAAGCAATATGCAGACTTGATGCAATCCCTATCAAATTACCAGCAACATTCTTCAATGAACTGGAACAAATAATTCAAAAATTCATATGGAAACACCAAAGACCCCGAATAGACAAAGCAGTCCTGAGAAAGAAGAATAAAGTGGCGGGGATATCAATCCCCAACTTCAAGCTCTACTATAAAGCCATAGTAATCAAGACAATTTGGTACTGGCACAAGAACAGAGCCACAGACCAGTGGAACAGACTAGAGACTCCAGACATTAACCAAAACATATATGGTCAATTAATATTTGATAAAGGAGCCATGGGCATACAATGGCGAAATGACAGTCTCTTCAACAGATGGTGCTGGCAAAACTGGACAGCTACATGTAAGAGAATGAAACTGGACCATTGTCTAACCACATATACAAAAGTAAATTCAAAATAGATCAAAGACCTGAATGTAAGTCATGAAAACATTAAACTCAAGGAAAAAAACATAGGCGAAAACCTCTTAGACATAAACATGAGTGACCTCTTTTTGAACGTATCTTCCTGGGCAAGGAAAACAACAGCAAAAATGAATAAGTGGGACTATATTAAGCTGAAAAGCTTCTGTACTGCAAAAGACACCATCAATAGAACAAAAAGGAACCCTACAGTATGGGAGAATATATTTGAAAATGACACATCTGATAAAGGCTTGACGTCCAAAATATATAAAGAGCTCACACGCCTCAACAAACAAAAATCAAATAATCCAATTAAAAAATGGACAGAGGAACTGAACAGACAGTTCTCCAAAAAAGAAATACAGATGGCCAACAGACACATGAAAAGATGCTCCACATCGCTAATTATCAGAGAAATGCAAATTAAAACTACAATGAGGTATCACCTCACACCAGTAAGGATGGCTGCCATCCAAAAGACAAACAACAAATGTTGGTGGGGTTGTGGAGAAAGGGGAACCCTCCTACACTGCTGGTGGGAATGTAAATTAGTTCAACCATTGTGGAAAGCAGTATGGAGGTTCATCAAAATGCTCAAAACAGACTTACCATTTGACCCAGGAATTGCACTCCTAGGAATTTACCCTTAGAACACAGCAATCAAGTTTGAGAAAGACAGATGCACCCCTATGTTTATTGCAGCACTATTTACAATAGCCAAGAATTGGAAGCAACCTAAATGTCCATCGATAGATGAATGGATAAAGAAGATGTGGTACATATACACAATGGAATACTACTCAGCCATAAGAAGAGGGCAAATCCTACCATTTGCAGCAACATGGATGGAGCTAGAGGGTATTATGCTCAGTGAAATAAGCCAAGTAGAGAAAGAGAAATACCAAATGATTTCACTCATCTGTGGAGTATAAGTACAAAGGCAAAACTGAAGGAACAAAACAGCAGCAGAATCACAGAACCCAAGAATGGACTAACAGGTACCAAAGGGAAAGGGATTGTGGAGGATGGGTGGGTAGGGAAGGATAAGTGGGGGGGAGCAGAAGGGGGATATTAAGATTAGCAAGCATGGGGGGGTGGGAGAAAGGGGAGGGCTGTACAACACAGAGAAGACAAGTAATGATTCTGCAACATTTTGCTATGCTGATGGACAGTGACTGTAAAGGGGTTTATAGGGGAGACCTGGTATAGGGGAGAGCCTAGTAAACATAATATTCTTCATGTAAGTGTAGATTAAAGATAACAAAAAAGAAAAGAAAAGGGGGATTACTTCCTGATAGGATAAAACTAACTGTAAATCAACAATTAATGCATGCTTTAAATATCCTTAATTTTGATCACTTAAAGGGTGTCATATGATTGGCTATGGAGGTACAATTTTCTGATAATATTCCTTTCTCTTAAAAAAAAAAAAAGCAATTCCTGTGTGGTGACCTCCAATAAGTTCTACACAATGGTATAAAGGGCATATCAAAGTGTGGGCAAAGTGTCTGTATGTGTTTATTCAGAGGATCAAAGCCTAATTTGGCTACCCAGATAATGAACTAAGATATGATATGAAGAAGAACTTCCAACATCAGCACTCTCTGGAAGATTCATACCAGAAGATGATCATCAAAAAACCTCAACAAAGATCCAGATGATGCTACAGCTGTAGATGCATTCATCCCACCGGTTCCTGGACTTGCCATGGGAATGAAGGAGATATCTAAGCTGGCCTGTGCATACAGTAAAACAACAAATTTGACTGGATCTATACTGTTGGAACTCAACCAAGAATTAGGAGAAGTGCAAGTTGTAGCGCTCCAAAATCTTATAACTACAGACAATCTACTGTTAAAAGAACATATGGGATGTGAACAGTTCCCAGGAATGGGTTGTTTTAATTTGTCTGATTTCTCTCAGACTGTTCAAGTACAGTTGGACAATATCCATTATATCATAGACAAATTTTCACAAATGCCTAAGGTGCCTAACTGGTTTTCTTGGCTTCACTGGAGATGTCTGGTAATTATAGATCTGCTTTGGTTATGTAACTATACTCCTATTATGTTAATGTGTGTGCACAATTTAAGTAGTAGTTTAAAACCTATACATGCTTAAGTTACTGTACAAGAAGATATGTCAAAGAAATAATCAATCTTCTCATGTTTTCTTCCGTCTGCTACCTCTATAGCTTTTCTTCTTCCTTCCGAATTACAACCCTTAAATAGAATTCGTGCCTCATATCGAATTCACCAAGTATCATAATTCCTCCAAATGGTAAAGATACCTCAAGACAAATGCTGGGCATATAAGCCACAGGGCACATTTACTGCAAAGAAGTCGAAAGCTGGCCTTTTCAAACAATATGGCTTCTCTCTCACTTACCAACTTTACATCTCCCTGTATGGCCCCAGAAGATGACTGGTTAGCCAGAGACAGGTAAGATTCCTCAAGGGAGGAACAACCTAAGACAGGCACAGTCACAGGGGGGTCATCAGGTGAGAAATTGGGGATCAACAGAGGTGAGGCTTAGAACCTCACCCCCCTGTCCTGAGAGAAATCTTCTGCATACGTGGATGTTTTATTGCCCTTGTCTAGCTTGGATTAACACATAGTCTACAGGCACACACCTGATCATCTACATTTGCTCTCTTACAACACTAAACTATGTTTTCTACCTTTATCTTGTATCTACCTACCACTTCAGCATTTTATTAAAAATAATAATAATAAAGAGAGAAATGTGGTATCCACATATAAATCAAGTATAAAAACCAAATGAGTATTCATATTTGAACTGACTGTTTAGAGTTCATAATGCATGAGCAAAACCGAAGGTTTCTGTGATGGCTGCCCTTGTACTGTTCACCATGTAAGAACTTATTCACTATGTAAGAATTTGTTCACCATGTAAGAACTTGTTTGTCATGCTTCAGAAGATTGGAAACTGATGAGAACTAGGCTTGGGGTGGATTAATGATTGTGCATCGAGCGTTGACTCCCCTATACAGAATTTTATTGTTGTTAACAACCATTTGATTTGATCAATAAATATGAGAGATGCCCTCTCAAAAAAAAAAAAAAAGAAATAACAAAATAAATGAGAAAAGAAAGTGAAAAATAGAAAATTTCATTTACTGCCCCATAGCTAATAGATGGAAGTCAAATAATATTCTTTTAAGGTGCAAACAAAGTGTACAAGTCTAAAAATGTAGAGAAGTGACTAAATACTAATATAAAAGCCAACTGGTAACCTTTTGTCCCAGAATAACCATGGGTCCACATGGTCCTGTCCTTTGGGTGGGATGCTAAACATAAGCTAGATGGCCTGGGGCTGGCCAAGTCTAGGCCCACATTATTGATGGAAACATCTTGTTATGAGGCAGAGCACTCTGACCGAGGTTTTGTTCCTGGGAGTGCTGGCTGCGCAGAATAATGCCTTCTGGCAAAGCACATCATCTTTGTCCCCTTGCCCCTGGCACACATGTGGTCTCTGTCCCCTCACCCCGTATAAGAGGTTCCCTCCCTGTCCACTGGGTGCTCACAAGCTCTCTGTACATAAGTCCCAATAATAAACTCTCCTGTCTGTTCAGTGACTGCACCTTTTTTTCCATCTCTTGAACACTTTCCCATTGCCACTCACCCAACTGGGCATGTGATCAGACTTGTAACCACACAGAAAGCATGGAAGAAAGTTAAATAAAATTAAAGGAATACGCAGTTAACCTAGATTCTTAATGTAGAACTATTGTTCAACCCCAGTGGAGGAGAGAAAGCTCTTTTTTACAGAAGAATGACAACTCATAAAAGTGGAGGGAGTGACAAAATTGGAAATGAAATAAATTTTGCATAAGAATCACTCATGAGTACTAAAACTACTATGTGAAAGATACTGGGGGGGAGAAATTTTCTATCTTGTTTATAATAATTTGAAAGAGAAAAACCATACTTTTGCCATGAATGAATTTGGGAGTTTTTCACCTTAAATGATTAAAGTTGGCATTAACAATAGTGCAGCAAGCTGTTATTGGGAAGTGACATTTTGGGCCACTTTATTTGAGCAACATGAAATATGCAGCACCATATACATATTATCACAAATGTTGAATATGACTTTCATCAAGAAGATAGGTGTAATTTCCAATTTACAGAAAATAGAGGAACTAATTAAGTAACACTACAAGAAAACATTCAACCAAATTCGGAATGTGGGACATTCCATAAAACAACTGGTCTAATTCCTTTAAAAATCCAATATCATGGACAAAAAAAAAAAAGTGGGAAAACTGTCCTAGAGTAAAGATCACTAAAGATGCATAATGAAAATGAATGTGTAAATTTGTATTGCTTTCTAATTTTGAAGAAGAGCAATAAAGCATTTGGGAGAACTGAGATAATTCACAAATGCTCTGAATGATAGATGATATTAAGAAATTATTGTCAATTTATTACAAGGTATTATTGTTTTATATATGTTATGTGCATATATTATGCGTATTTATTATGTGTATAAATGTCCTTATTCTAGGGATCTGTGTTCTAAAGGATTTATGAGTGAGGTATCACTTTTGTAGTCCACAAAATATTTTTTTATTTGTGTGTGTGTGTATAGAAAGAAGAGAAAGTAAGTGTATTTTGAAAAATGCTGATTGTTGATATAAATTTTTGAATATATCTTCACTACATTATACTTTCAATTTTTCTGTTTTTTTTAAATAATAAAAAGTTGGGGGTAATTTATCATTTTGTAAAAAGGCAATCACAGCTGTAAGGATGTTGCAGTCTATTTCATTTCAATCTTTATTCACTAAATACTTACATGAATAAAGCCCTTTACTAAGCATCATGGAAGCTAGAGAAATGAACCAGATTCCAGCATTCAAAGTGTAGTTAAAGACATGACAGGTACACTAAAATAAAAAAGCAAATTAACAGAAATGTTATATTTCAGAGGAATAAGCAATGCTTGACATAAAGGAACAACAATATACATAGACAAAATAATACCTATTTTAAAGGAATAAAAGACTAATTTACCTATAAGAAGTAAATTCAAGAAAGGCTTTATGTGTCTTTTTCAAACTGGGCTGCTGCATTCTTATGGTAAATTCCTAGGAGTGGAATTCCTGGGTCAAATGGTATTTCTATTTTGAGCTTTTAAGGAACTTCCATACTGGTTTCTACAATGGTTGAACTAATGCACCCCTATGTTTATCGCAGCACTAGTTACAATAGCCAAGAAATGGAAGCAACCTAAGTGTCCATCAGTAGATGAATGGATAAAGAAGATGTGGTACATATACACAATGGAATATTATTCAGCCAGAAGAAGAAAACAAATCCTACCAATTGCAACAACATGGGTGGATCCAGATGGTATTATGCTCAGTGAAATAAGCCAGGCAGAGAAAGACAAGTACCAAATGATTTCACTCATCTGTGGAGTATAAGAACAAAGAAAAACTGAAGGAACAAAACAGCAGCAGACTCACAGAACCCAAGAATGGACTAACAGGTACCAAAGGGAAAGAGACTGGGGAGGATGAGTGGGAAGGGAGGGATAAGGGCGGGGGAAAAAGAAAGGGGTCATTACGATTAGCATGTATAATGTGGGGGGTGGGTGAAAGGGGAGGGCTGTGCAACACAGAGAAGACAAGTAGTGACTCTACAGCATCTTACTACACTGATGGACAACGACTATAATGGGGTTTGTGAGGGGGGAGTTGGTGAAGGGGGAAGCCTAGTAAACATAATGTTCTTCATGTAATTGTAGATTAATCATAACAAAATAAAAATTAAAAAAAGAAAGGCTTTATGGGGGAAGTAAGTTTTTTAACTGAACTTACCCAAACACAAGAAAAACTAAAGGTATACTTTTCAAGGGCACTGAAAACCTGTTTCAATAATGAAGACTATTTGGTAATTAAATTAAGCTAATCCCAGAAGTGATTCTTGTTTAGAGGCTGTTTTGACCAACTAGTACATTTTGTAGTTTTTATACTGTATACAACGTTATGGTCTTTTTTTAAGTAAGAAGAGGTGACATAAGACCATGAACTTGGAGTACATAGGATCTATGCCATTTACATGTCTATAATGACAACTCCTTTCATTTGTGTAGTGCTTTAATTTTTTCAAATGGCTTTGCCCTACATTATCTCAATTTGTTTCACAATATTTCAGTGAGTTAAATGGTGTGGCATTATGATTCTTTGTATGCAAAGTCAAACTGAGATATCTTCAGGTTTTGCCTTGCAGAAATGTTAACCTTCATTTCCATAATAGGGAATATACAGAATAATGCCTATCCTGTTGCAGTCAATACAATTCTAAATGAATGAACCAATAAGTGAATGAGTAAACTTATGAGTATATAAAATAGGTGGTGGGAAAAACTCAGGGACCATGTCCTGCAAAGTCTTCCCACTTCTCCTCTGTCCTTGAGGAGTGGTTCATTTTCTGTATAACCCAAAGGGGTTCTATGAATGAGTGAAATATTTCTGTTCCTGTAACTATGGGGGTGGGAGGGCAGAAATAAGTTCCTAGCCCAGGGCAAATTACCTTTGAAGCCTAAATCAGTCAAAGGGAGAAATAAAGTGGGAGAAACACATTTATTGTTATAAGCAGTCATCCATTTCTGCTCACCAGTGTCTCTTGTGACCTGGCTGCAAAAACGGAGCCCCACCCAACCTCTTCAGTCCAGATACATCCTGGCTCCCCTTTGTAATCACCTATTGCTATGGTCCATCTCCACCCCTTGGAAACACTTATTGATATGGAGATGCACTAAGGCCAGGTGAGAGATTCTGGGAATATTGTAATTTTACCCACAGTTCCTAAAAGGCAAAGGGCCATTTAGGATGCATTTTTATCTTATTTGTATACAGAATGACAACTTGAGACTTAAGTCAAATTTCCTGACAATGTTCTCAGACCAAAGTTCAGTAGTCTAAAATACTGCTAATAGCTCTTAAATTTTACACTGTGTTAAAGCTGGCTTCTAAAGACCAAGTACTAAGTTAAAATAGGTAAGCTTTTGTTTATGCAGGAGATCTTTCCAGTGTAATCATCTTAGAAAACTCCCATTTCACTAAAAGTCATGTTTACATACACATTTTTAATGCAAATGGTTACATCTATTTTTGAATGGGACTCAGAATTAATTTTATTTCTTTACTATGTAATGGCTCATTTCCTAGCTCTCTTATAAAAATGTGAATTCCAGATAGATGCAAATACAAAGTTATTGTTATAGAAGCTGTCATAACTCAAGTCACTAAGTGAAAGGCACATTGAAGGATTATTGCTGTATTTTTTTATTGTCTTTCTCATCAATAACCTACTAAAATTTTATGGCACCTTAAATTCTGTTAGCTGCAAAAATTTGTTTTCAGGAACCATAGCTATATTATTTCCAACTCAGTTGTTTTGGTAATTCAAGCCATATAATAATCACTCAACTCTGAGAGATTCTTTTTTTAATTTGCTCATATGTACATTATAAAGCACTGATAAGCTTATGAAGTATTTTTTAATTAAACAAAGATGTGAAGAATATACAAACATGTGAATAAATTGTACCGCACTGGGCTAAGTTCTGTGAAAAACACAGGAGACTTTGCTGTTTACCCTTGGAAGTTACAGTTAAATTGCCAATGCTCTCTATCCAAGAAAATATGCACCAAAGGTCTTGTAGACCTACTATGGCTCTGATAGTGTTTACTTAATTGACAGTACAAGCAAATGCTACAAATCAGAGCTTTTTTGTTTGTTTTAAAGGCCACTTTGCCAATACACTGAACGTCAGGCAGCTCTTGCTGAAATCTATGTTTCTGAAATCAGTCTTGTAGTAATGATAGCAGCCAATACTCAGTGAAATGTATGTATGTGCCAGCGCTGTGCTGAGCACATTACATGCATTAGTCCATGTAATTCTCAGAAGTCCATGAGAAGTTGGGCACAAAGTCACACAGCTGATGAGTGACAGGACAAACAAAGCCAAGTGCTATGACTTCAGGCTTAGTATTTTTAATATTTATCCTGGTTGGTGTTCTCTTCACTCTTTGGGATCTGTGGTTTGGTATCTTGCATTAGATTGGGAAAATTCAGTCATTATTGTTAAAATGTTTTTAAGACCATCAAAGACATTCTTCACTTCTATTGTTTCTGATCTTCAGCATTGCTCTTTGGTTGACTTAGAATTTCCTTCTCTCTTAGATTGCCCACCTGATCTCAAGCTCTTTATCCATGAGGGCTCTATGCATTTTAATCAGTTGTTTTACATTCCTGATCTGGTAATTCCAACATCCCTGACATACGTGAGACTTGTTCTGATTCTGCCTTTTCAAACTATTTTTTGGCCTTTTATGTCATGTTGTAACTCTTTCTTGATAGCTGGGCATGAATTGGATAAAAGACGCTGCTCTAGCGAGGCCTTTAGCCATGTGGGGGTGAGGCCGGGGGAGGGCAAGCATTCCACAGTCCTGCCTTTAGATCTCGTGCTTTTCGTGAGCCTGTGTCTCTGAACTGTGAACTTCACAAGTGCTTCCCAGTACCTCATTTCTAGGGGGGACCAGTAACAAAAGTGGGCTGGAGTTGTGTATTTCCCGTCTCCTCCCTGGAAGGCTAGATGGGGCCAATACTGAGTGTTTCCTTTCCTCTATCTAGAAGGCCAGAGCCAGCTGGAGTTAGATATTTGCCTTCCCCCAGGTCGGATAGGCTTTAATAAAACCCCAGCTGGCTAGGCTCCGGTTGATTAGTTTCTGCTAAAGGTAGGCTTTATTAAGGACAGAAGGCTCTGGTGTATATTAACATGGCTCTTTCCCTCGTCTCTTGTGGGAAGCACAAAAGGACTTTTTTTCTCCAGTATTTACTGTGAGAACCCGGTCAAGCTCCAGGAAGCAGAACTCACAAAATGTGGGGACCTTCCTATAACTGGGCCACCCTGGATATTTTACCTCCCAGATTTTCCACCCTGAGCCTCCAGCAATTCTTTAATTAGAGTTAAAGTTTCCCTACTCAGTGCTGGTTTCCATAGAGGGTTCAGCTCCTGGTTTCTACTCTGGTAAGTTACGATTCTCTGTGTTTGTCTACTGGTCTGATCCCCAGTTTGGGGGATGGCTCGTCCTGTGACCTCACTTTTTCATGGGTTAGGAGAGTTGTTGCTTTTCAAATTTGTTCTGCTTTTTGCTTGTTAGGATGGAATGGTTACTTCCAAGCATCTTACCTGCCAGATCCTGTCTTTTTTAAAGCATTTGCTCTTTTATTCACAGAGGATTCTTTTTGCATTGATTTTGATCTTTAAAAAATATTGCACTAAAATATCCTAATTTAAATTTTTGTAGTTCCATCCTTAACTTTCATACACAAACTGAGTGCCTACTCACATCACTCTATTCCTGGCCCAGAGAAATACAGAAAGGCATTATCTTTATTTGTGTTTGTTTCTACCAGGTTCCTGTGGGCACGTGTACTCTGGAATTTCTGAGGGATTGAGGTGCTATTTCATTGTCAGGGATTAGGTAATAGTATCCAGAGCTATAGACACAGGAAAACCTATTTGCTTCCAGTTCTTATTCCCAGAGTGCAGTCCTGAGCCAGCCTTGTTGGGCAAACGCTCCATTTCTGGCTATTAGATTGTGGAACTGAACATTCTGAAGCAGTTTTAGTGACTATTGAGTAAAGAATGTGCCTGTTCTATTGATATAATTCCACTTTCCAGCAGTGAGAGGTATGTACAGCACATATGTAAGAAAATTCCCCAAAGGAGAATTGGAATGAGCATGCCAATCAATATTTGTCTAAAAGAATGGAAACTAGAAGCTCACTGTTGAAGGGCAAAAACAAAATCAAGAAAACCCGAGGGGGTTATAGAGACCCAATGAGACGAGAAAAAGGAGTCCGTATATTTCTTTGAAGCTCAAATTTTGGACTAAGCCTATAGGTTAAAACTAATTCACACTTTTAAGAGTAGGTCCCTAACTGTATAAAACAGGAAGGCTCCATCTCCACGGTTACCTGATGATCCTTTCTGAATTCCCAGGGCATATAGGCAGTTGTGAATGCAACTCACCATGTAAGAAATTAAACCATGGAGTTGGGTGGGGGGCACTGACCTTTAAACATAATCAGTATTGGTGATTTCAATTCAGTTTTATATTGCTCTTTTAAAACTACATGGATCATTATACAAATTCATAAAAAGCTAGGCAATTCGATTCCCAGGACGTTCATGTGTACTTGGTGTAACAACTATCTTGAGCCTAAAGGATCAGAGTAATTCAAAGTATATTAATCCCTCCTGAGCCACATAAAGCTTTGTTTGATCTCTCCCAGAACCACCAGAGATTTCTTGATGCTTGCAGAATATGCAATGGTAGTTGAATTTAGTTTGCCGTTTTTTATCAGGTTTCATAGGATGTTGAAATTAAAAGATTGTCATCAATATTTACTATTTATGCTGTAATTCTGAGGTACGATCATTTTCAGTCAGGGATTAGTAATCCCACTGGAAATAATCCTTCCTCACCCACTCCTCTACCTGGCGCTCTTTCCCGCTCCGCTCCATGCACTACGTAGCTTCAAAGGAAAAGGGAAAATCACTCAAAGCAGAAATAAATCTCCTACAGGAATAATAAGAAATGTGCAAAATAAATCATTTTAAAAACATCAAAGCTGCATGCCCTTAACTCAGGTGTGAAGGATTTTTTAAAACAAAAACTGATAGTTTGGACATAAAATTTGATTATATAACGGTTCAAAGTGGGAAGTAGAATGACTTTTTTTTACACATACCCCTGCAACAAAAAGACAAGCACATTTGTTTAGTGTTCACTGGGATTCTGTCATTTTTCCTTTCTGGGTCCATGGCTATGCTCTTACTACTTTAAGTTCCCAGAAAAATAAAAGATCACTCTTACTGACAATTTCTAATTCCTCTTGAACTGCTATGTACTGTGCAAAAACTATCATACATCTCTGATCATACCCTGAGGAAAGAGAATATTATCAATACATCAAGCTGTTAGAGCTCTTTTAACAGGGGCGTTCAGGATAGAAGACTTTTGTGAAATGACAGAAAATGGTATGATTTAGCTAAGTATTGTGTTCAGAGTTTTTTTGTTTGTTCTGTTTTGGGTATGGTTAGGCCGACAGATGAGAAGTGAAGGGTCACTGAAAAGAATGCTTGTGATCCCAAGAAAGGGAGCTCATTACGCTGCAGAGGGCACTGGGAATCACCTGGGATCCACAGCACCAGAGGAGCCACTGGTGGCGAGAGCTTTTTTACTGTGGTTTCCAAGGTAGGACACAGGCAAAGTTAGGCAAACTGACTTAGAACTGGTTCGTTTGAATAAACGTAGTGGCTCCAGGTGGTGGGACTTGCCTGATACCCGGCCCTGGATATCGATAGTGGTTTATGGTGTAAGAGCCCAATGGTGGGGAGCTCTGGGTTGGTATGAGCTTAACTGGCTGCTCACAAAGGGGAACCAAGCAAGCTTGAGCCAGAACCTCAAAACTGGGTAAAGACAGAATTTCAAAAACAATGTTACAGTTGTTTCCTTGATGTCTTGATACTGATTTGAGCTTGATTATTTGGACATTTTAGTGGCCTGAGTAGTCGAGTTCAAATAATAGAAAATAAAATGCCCTAAATAACATAATAGATATATTATTATGAATGTAAAAATGAGGAATATAAGTAAAAATACAAGGAGTCCTTACAGACTGCTTACAACTATGATTCTCATTTGCATAACATTAGCCAAGAAAAGAGATCTGAAAATCCTGGGGTTTTTAATAACATCTTGATGGTATTATAATAGCGTTGAAAGTGTAGGTTATATATGTTTTTGGATGATAATTTGGTGTATTCCTCTGGTAAGATGGTAGGTCCAGCAGTTGCATTTGTTGGAGAACATGAACTGACAGTTTAGTAAAGTGTGAAAAGATGGGAAGTATTTGTGTGTAAGCAGGGGGAAGGGATGGTTGTGCTTGGGGTGGTCATGCTGGAGACTCAGGGCAAGAGGTTATGGTGGAAAGCTAGAGGGAATAACAGGAGGACCCTCGTCAGGGCTGCAGGAGCTGACTGGCCGGAGTCTGGCTCCTCCTGGAGAAAGCATTGATTGCCATTCATTTTTAGAGTGACACAGAATGTGATACTCTCTACCAGACCTTCCCTTGGTCATGGGGGTGTAGGGGTGAATGTGTTGTCAACAGCAGGGAGTATACCAGCAATGTGGGTTAAACAACAGTGAGCTCAGAAAACATAATAGAATCCCTTTTATCAAAGGAAGAAAAGCAATGTTTCATGTCCAATTTCAGTACCTTAAGAGAAGCAGCCTGCAGGTATCAGTGGGGCGGAGGTTTTAGTGTCTGGGGTGAAGTCATCGCTGAGGACGATGTCACCTCTGATGGTGAGCTCCTGGGCTGGGTGATATGTCTCAGCTGTGGGACTGCGGATCCTTTTCAGAAGATACCTGCTGAAGTTGATGTGTGTTGTATTTGTGGCTTGATGGCATGATAACAAGGCAGAGCCACTTTTGTCATTTGAAATCAACATGAGAGCTTGTCTGGTGAATATCTTCCAAGTCAAGGGGGAACTAGGTGCACAGCTAGGAAAGGTGATGTTGACATTTGCAATACTATTGTAAACATCAAAGCACCAGAACCGAACTAGCACAGTTAAAAGATGGTCAAATAAAGGATGGCCAAATCTAAGTTTCTAATAGTTTAAGAAACTGATTAGTGTCTGGACTTTAAAAAAATATGCTAACACCCTGTTGACAATATTCACCCAAATCCCACCATATAATTTAAAGCCTATTTGTGACAGAAACCCTCTTACCATCCATCTGTGCAAAATCTTCAACTATTAGAAACTTAGATTTGGCCATCCTTCCCTTGGTTTCTTCCAAAATAATTAACATTCAGACCACAAGGCCTACACACTCGTACAGTGCATTCAATTAGTTTTTAAGGGCATCGCTCACATTATCATGAAAGAAAAGTGAAAACAATAAAAAAGGCATGTCCTTGGAGAAAACAGATAAATGTAGCAGGAAAAAAACTTCCAAAATAACAGAATCTATAATCAGTCAACATAAGGGAACTCTTGAGACAGGGCAGCAGCAGGGAGTCACCCCTGCCCAGTTAGCACAGAGTGGGCCCTGGAAAAGGACGTCTCCCTGAGGCTTCAGGAATGCAGAGGAAACACAGGGTGCTTGAGGTTGAAACAATGTAACAGTGTATCCCCCACCAGACCAGGGATAAGGAACAGCTTGCTGACAGTAGACACTAGGTCCATTAGTTTACAATAGGGTATACAGGTAACCTTTACTGAGATAGGTTAAAACATAACTAGCATTCCTGCTGAACCTATGGAAAACCAACGGCTCACAATGCAACAGGCATAAAATCCTAGTCCCCGAGACCCCCAGCGAAGCCTTGCGCCTCCCTGCACCTGTAGGGAGTCCCACACTCTCTCTTACCCTGAATAAAACTTTCTCTGTCAATCTCCTACCTTGCTTATTCATGAAGTTCATTCTTCGACTCCACCAACAAGAATCCGGCATCTGGCCTCACTCTTAGTACATGCAAAATAAAGAGAACAGAAGGCTATGAAAACATAACAAAATGAAAACTCTTAGAAATAAAAACATAAGCAAAAGTTCTTAACATTTTGTTTGAGCATTCTTGAAATATTATAGATTTGGAGAACAGATCAGTGGTTGCCAAGGGCTAAGCAAGAAGGAGGGGACAGGAAAGGGGGACCATGCAGGGCTAGCATGGGGTGTGTCTTTGTATTGATGGAACAGTTCTGCATCTTGACTGTGGTGGTGGTTACATGAATCTACATATCAAATAAAAACACAGAACTACACACACACGCACACACACAGACACACACACACCCAGATGAGTGCATGTAAAACTTGTGAAATGTGAATAAGGTCTATGGAATATACCAATGTCAATTTCCTGCTTTTGATATTGTGCTATAATGATATAAGATGTTTCCAAGCAATGAAGGCCAGTTATTAAATCCAGGTAAGAACAAGTGGAACAGAAAGGTAAATTATATTAACTGGCTCAAAAGTGAACAACATTTACATTGGTAGCATACATTAAATGGTAATTATTAAATTAAAAATTAGAATATAACTATTGTAAGAAATGAAGTAGAGAGATTGTTTTTAAAAAGATCTTCAGCCACAATAAAATAGAAAGTTGAAAAGTAGTGCTAAAAATTCATAAATCAAGAAATAACATTATATGCATATTACTTTAAAATGTACAAAATATCAGAAGGAATATTTATAAGAGTTGAAAGATGGATTGGTCCAGGACACTATTTTTCATTAGAATCCTATTTGATCATTTTAACTGTGAACATGTATTACTCTGGAAGAAATTAAATTTAATAAAAAGTAGTAGATAATATATTAACTTAATGAAACAAGGATATTTTTTTAAACATGTTCTATTAAGTCAAACAGTATCCCTTCAAAACAAAATTGGATCAAATGTGAATAAAATATGATTTTCAGCTCACCTAACCATTTTCATACCCCAACATGTTCATTGTTGCCTACTTATTGTTTGGAATCACCTCAAAGTATGTTAGGAGTTCTATATTTCCTTTCAGCAATATGCTGGATTTTGACCTGGACAGTTTCCAAATTAGCCAACATATTTGATTATAAACCTCGGATGGGTTAGCAATAATATCTTACTTATAAATTCAGCACCAAAACTTTTTCTAAACACGGTATCTTTATTTTATTGGACTGGAAAACAAACAAGATAAATTCAGAAGACTCAGAAAGACTTTTTACATTTCATCAGGAAACGAGATCAGATGTATTCAGTTTGCCCTACAAGAGTGAACAAAACACATAAAAGAATATGAAAGTAAATTACAAAGTTGTGTATTGTAATAGTCTGCTTGGATTGCCATGACAAAATCCCACAGACTGGCTTAAACAACAGGAATTTATTTTCTCTTTGTTCTGGAGGCTAGAGGTCCAAGACCAGGTGCTGTCAGAGTTGATTTCTGATGAGACCTTTCTTCCTGCTTGTAGATGGCAACCTTTTCATTGCGTCCTCAAATAGCTTTTCTTCTGTGCCTGCCCAAGGAGAGAGCTCTGGTGTCCCGTCTCTTAGAAGGACACCAGTCCTTTTGGATCAGGTTCCCACCCTATGGCCTCATTTAAGTTTAGGGCCCTATCTCCAAATATATTCACATTGGGGGTTATAGCAGCAGCACATGAATGTTGGAGAGGGGGGACATAATTCAGTTGATAACTTGTATGTTGATGTATTTTTAGATGGAGTACTTTTTTATCATTAAGATACCAAGCCAATGTTTTTATTGCAGCAGGTAAGTCAGAGAGACTAGAAATTTACAAAGAGATGATATACATTTCCCTAAATGAGATTTAAGAGAAAATGTTAATGAATTGTAAAGACAAAGAAGTTTTGCTTCTGGTCGGACTTTTTTTAACTTGTTAATCTTTGCTGTTTAGAGGTTCTAAATTTAAACTTTTAAGAGATTATCATGGAGGAAGATAAGAAAAAGATAGTGTTATAAATTCTCTAAAAAGGACTCTGCTCACAGTCACATACCTCCTAGACTTGTTGCCTGTAGGAACCCAGAGCCACAGAGTGTGGGATTTTGGACTCCAGTGAGATTTCCATGTTGTTGATGAGGGTGGGCTAAATATCTCTAGTCATGAAATTGTTAAGCAAAAGGCAAGTGTATGATAGAATAGGAGACAATTTGTAATACTTAGACAATTTTAAAGGAAAACAAAATATCAATTTCAGGGAGCAGTTAAGCTGGAAAAAGCTTAATGGAGATGACAAAACTTGCCTATAACAAACTATAAATACAGAGGAAATAAGCACAGTGGGGAGACAGCTAACTGGGTTTTTCCGCTTGAAGTGGAGTTTTTATAGGGAGATAGCAGACAAGTCAGGTAAGTTGAGACAGAGGCAAGCCTTATGTTGCAGGCTGCTCAGAGTTCTGCAGTAATTACTCAGAACAAAAGCCTTGGGGTCTCTAACGCATCAAGGCAAAGATGAAGAGCACCAGGATCCCCACGGATTTCCAGGCACACGTGCAGCCTGCAGATATGAGCCTGCAGGCAATTCACTGAGTGCCTGCCATGTCCCTCACTTACCATGTGTCCAGACCCACTTTTTAAATAATGATCTTCTGCTTAAATGTGTTGCTCTAGTTTAGATTCCTAGAAATTGAAGATAATGTCCTATCTACACCCTAAACTTCACGTGCAAACCAGCTGCCGGGCCCCATCCAGAGCTCTCTCTGCACTACATTCCATCTTGTCCAACTCTTTATCTTTGTCCCCATCTGTGCAAATACACAATAGAAGTCTGCTCAGAAAGAGGCCTAAATGATGAAATATTGTTCCTTAAAGGGAACCCGGGAATATCAACATTGACTTCTTTGTTGAATAAGTTAACTTATTCTGAGAGATGTAGGATCCTGTCCAAAGTCATACAGCTTGACATGGGGTGCCAAGCAGAGATCAGAACCCAATTCTGTGAATTCCTAATCTAGCCTTTCTATTTAATACAAATTTTTATTAACCAGTATGGTGGGACTCCAGTGGTTGGGTATCTGCAGCATGATTTTGCAAGTGTATGTGCTGTTGTAAATGAAACCAGTCACTATTTTGTTTCAGACCTGAAAAGCTGTTTAAATAAGATAGTAAAATGAGTTAGTGAGTTTACCTAATTGTGTCTGAATCTGATAGAAAATGAAGAACAAGTTGTCAGAGCCACACTTTGTAAATGGCAAGGGAATTGATCCTGAGCCCTCACTGTCTGTAGTGCTTATGAAAGAAATATTGTGGATATTTTACAATGGTGCTATTCAGTCCATAAAACTAGTCATTATCTCCACATCCCAAGAACCTGTCCCTTCCTCTAAATTAATTACAGATGCAGACTAAGGAGCATTGCCAGGTCCCTGCCGAGAATAAATTTTGTGAACTATGTTTTAGTGTTACACCATTAAGACTCAAATATAGGTATATCTAGACTGGATTCTGTTTATTATTAAATACAAGACATTCCAGATTCATGTCTGATAGTGACAGCTTCCAGTAACACCTTAGAAGGAATTTTCTCTAAGCAACTCTTAAGTATGCATAACCTTCCACATGTACTTTAGTAATTCAATCTCAAGACTCTAGTTTTTTTCAAGAATAAGCTTTGGACATTATGAAAATTAACCACATTTATCTTCACTTCCAAAATACTAACAATTTTGGGCAGATTGAAGATAATATTATTGCGATTTTTCATAAAAATCTATGTGAAGTGAAATTCTGATTATCCTTTGGTTAAGCCAGTCTCTGCATCCAGCCTGCCATCTGCTCATTCACCTAAATCTAGACTTTATTTAGACAGAAATCCTTTTAAATGCCATCTACCTGAAAATACTGAGTGTATATACAGGTATAAAGTTTACAAATTTGGCATGCAGTCCCGGTGTGCTCATTGGAAAATACATTTTCTTGAATTTCTTGAAGTCTATTTTCCAACTGCTCCTTATGTATTATAGGTCTTATCATCCTTGGGCAGATGCTAATTTTCCAGATCAGCGGTGCTGAGGTCAATGCCAGAAATGCAGGTAGACCTAGTCTTCAATTTCTTTTTTATAATTTCTGATAAAGTTTCTCAAAGAATGTCAAATAGTACATAGTGTTTCATTTTGTGCCAGTTAACATGTGCTTAAGCGCCTTGCTATATCGAGGCCTGACTCTTTTAAAACTGGGAAACAGGTAAGGAGGAACACAAGGAAAAAAAGTCTCTTCCTTGACCCTCTACCTGAGCTAAACATTGAAGTTGAAAGTTGAAGGCATCATACAAAGTTCTTTATGTCAGGAATTTAAAAAGTTGGGGATGAGTCAAATGAAAATGGTGTAATGAAAGTCTCAAAAAGCTGTAATGAAAAAAAGATATTGTATAAATACATTGAAAGTCTGTGTCTACTTCTACATAGTGAACATGGGAAAGAATGTACTTCTCATACTGCAAAATTTCTACTAAGTTTAAAGAAGATAGCAGACAGCAAAGTTAGGAAAATGTGTAAAGCTTAGGAAGTCTGGCAGATTCATATGAGTGCAGATGTGTATACTTTTCTAAAGAAAGATGATTTCCGAAGAAAGAAGAGCTTAAATTGGGTGTGTCTTTCAGAATGCATCATATCCAATTCCTCCATTTTTAAAGCCAGAGGGATTTGGACTAAGGGAAAATACATGCTGATTGACATGAGGATAAAGTAGGCTTGGTAGACTCATTGTTTTCAATATAAATACTCCATGGCTTTGAAATTGAGAACACTTCTAAACTTCACTCATTCACTTGGCATCTTATTTAGATAAACATCAGAACTATAGGCTTGTTTTTGTAAATAATATTCTCTATAAAATATATGTTTAAGCTGATTCTTATTTGTTCCCATTTAGTGAATATACCTCCACATGCAGATAGAATGAAACAAAAATATACAAATAAATTTTAAAGATATTACCCTGTATTATTTATGAAGGAAAAACAATAAATTCTTATACCCTCTTTCATATACAGTGTGCATCACTCTTAAGTTTTTTTAATTGCCCAACCCATTCATGATGGTGAAAATCAGTTTGAAAACATGGTCAGTAAGTTCTAATCTGTTAAGAATCATATATACATATGGAATATATGTGCGTGTGTGTGTGTATCTTGTAAAGGATGCTTGTTACTGATTTACCAATATTAAAATAATTACTGGCATAAGAAGCCAAGGGAGGGCATGGGCAGGCAGGAACCATGGACTCCTGACTCTTAAAGTAAGAAGTAATATCTGTTTACTTCACTGAGTATTATAGCTTATGGCTTTTCTATTAAAATCGTGATGTAGAAAGGCTGGGAAGCATTTCTCTTGTACAACTGTTTGCCACTTCCAAGCTTTCCACCACATGGCCAACACCAGTCTTAGATCACCAGGAGGCTCCCCCCTGTATCTTGCTCTTCCTCATTTGGATACTGCCAACTTGAGTCCCATTAGCTTTTTCCCTTAGAGAAGGCTAAACCTAATGCAAGCCTTTACATGAAGCCACCTTTCAGAAATTTAGCCACCACTTTCAATACGTTTTAAAAAAAAGTGAGGGGTACTAATAGGGAAAGTCCATAAAAGGTTTTGAATTTACTAGTTTCATAATTAAGTAGAAGCTAAACATATGACTTAATGTTTTGTTTCAATTTTTCCTGAATCAATGTAGTGCATTCAGCCTAAAAAATGCAGGAACATAAGGAGGCCCTAAAGCAGGACTTGCAACATTAACCAAATATACTTGTTGGGTGAATAATTAGACGGCTGTGTGAGTGAGGATACTTCATGCACATCCTGGCCCTTATTGCATAGTGCACACTTGGAATTTTAATGAAGGCAAAAAAGCTGTATGTGTACATTAATGAATTGTAAGGTAAGATGACAATAGTGTGCACAGTCTGTGTGTAGGACTCGTCCAAGTTCAAACTGTTTCTCTACTTGATGTTCAGAATTCACAAGAGCAATTTTAGAAAGAAATTTCAACAAGAGTGTATCTTCTTCTTCTTCACCAAAAACTTTATGAAAGTAAATGTACATTGTTGGATAAAATAAAAGTGGCATTCCTGTGGCAGAAAATGTATAAAAGGTAAGAAAAATATAACCCTAGGGGGTCCAAGTATTATTAAAATGAGAACCAGGCTGATTAAATTATCACTGTTTGGAGAACATGCTCAGAATTTCTTGATCCAGATGTTAATGGATCACTTTAGAAACACTGTGTCGATGTAGGTTGTATAGTTCCAGTTCTGGCTGATGGCTAAAGTCATGATAATGAGACAGAGGAAGAACCAGAACCTACATGGAGGGCTATGTATATGACTTAAAATGACATGGAGACATGAATAATTCCATAATATTTTAATTTTCTATAGCGATGGAGGTACTAATATGTACATTTTAGGGCACACAATGCTGTGAGATGCTAATTTGGAATTTTGGAGGGAGAGAGAAGGACTAATGAATTATTTCAGTGGTTGCATCAAAATTATCCTTCACTTCACCCAAAATAGTCTAGGGCTT
The DNA here is from genome assembly GCF_030020395.1 of Manis pentadactyla. Taxonomy (NCBI): domain Eukaryota; kingdom Metazoa; phylum Chordata; class Mammalia; order Pholidota; family Manidae; genus Manis; species Manis pentadactyla. Next base: position 98,802,757 of record NC_080030.1, on the reverse strand, counting down.
CATTGCTTTTTAAAAGAACCTGATACAAACATAAAGATTATATCTTCTTTTTCTTTGGTCTCCCAAATTGTATGAAAAGTTGCTGAGTGGAAGACTGAATGAATGAGTAAAATGAATCACAGATGAAGATAATTTATTTTTAAATAGGAGTCCCAAGACAAACAATTCTATCATATTACACTATCAGATTGTTTAGGTTTTAATTTTTAGAGAATAAAAATTTGTGTCTCCTTTCTAAACCTCTGGTGTTAAATGACACAAAGATATTTTTACCCCTGTTAAAGAAATAAAATCTAAGAGTTAATCCAATTTATATTGCATTTGGAATAGTCTAATCTGGTTAATTATACCTTCTTAATACCTTTGAATATGATTATTTTTTTCCACTCTGATACTAACATCATCCCTTATCTAGTTACTTAGACTGCTTAGATTTTCACACACAGAAGCCATGGTGATCTTTGCTTTTATGTAATTAATTTAATTACATAATAAACATATGGTCATTTTATGAAAAATTGAAGAGATACGAAAATTATTAAATTTAAATAAACTCAGATTCCACCCCAAGATATAACTGTATATTTTGGTATTTATGCATCCAGAACTTCTCCCATTTTTTTTTTCTAATTCAAGAGTTTTTTTTAAATTAAGTTATGAGTGATATACAATTTTATGCTCAGGTTTCACATGAGAAACATTGTAGTTACTACATTCCTCACTATTATCAAGTCCCCACCACGTACCCCATTACAGTCACTGTCTATCCATAGTACAATGCTATAGAGTCACTACTTGAGTTCTCTGTGCTATACTGCCTTCCCCGTGCACCCCCCCATATTATGTGTGCTAATCGTAATACCCCTTAGTCCCCATATCCCTCCCTTCCCACCCATCCTCCCCAGTCCCTTTCCCTTTGGTAACAGCTAGTCCATTATTGGGTTCTGTGAGTCTGCTGCTGTTTTGTTCCTTCAGTTTTTGCTTTGTTGTTATACTCCACAGATGAGTGAGATCACTTGGTTCTTGTCTTTCTCTGCCTGGCTTATTTCACTGAGCATAATACCCTCTAGCTCCATCCATGTTGTTGCAAATGGTAGGATTTGTTTTCTTCTTATGGCTGAGTAATATTCCATTGTGTATATGTACCACATCTTCTTTATCCATTCATCCACTGATGGACACTTAGGTTGCTTCCATTTCTTGGCTATTGTAAATAGTGCCACAAAAAACATAGGGGTGCATATGTCTTTTTGGATCTGGGATCTTGTTTTTTCAGGTAAATTCCTAAGGGTAGAATTCCTGGGTCAAATGGTATTTCTACTTTTAGTTTTTTGAGGAACCTCCATATTACTTTGCACAGTGGTTGAATTAATTTACATTCCCATCGACAGTGTAGGAGGGTTCCCCTTTCTTTGCATCCTTGCCAGCATTTGTTGTTACTTGTCTTTTGGATTTTGGCCATCCTAACTGGTGTGAGGTGATATCTCATTGTGATTTTAATTTGCATTTATCTGATGATTAGTGATGTGGAGCATCTTTTCATTTGCCTGTTGGCCATCTAAACTTCTTCTTTGGAGAAGTATCTGTTCAGATCCTCTGCTCATTTTTTAACTGAGTTATTTGTTTTTTGGGTGTTAAGGCATGTGAGCTCTTTATGTATTTTGGGTGTTAACCCCTTATTGGATATGTCATTTATGAATATATTCTCCCATACTGTAGGGTGCCTTTTTGTTCTGCTGATGGTGTCCTTTGCTGTACAGAAGCTTTTTAGTTTGATGTAGTCCCACTTGTTCATTTCTGCTTTTGTTTCCCTTGCCTGAGGAGATGTGTTCATCAAAAAAATTGGTCATGTTTATATTCAAGACAGTTTTGCCTATGTTTTCTTCAAAGATTAATTGGCCGTATATGTGTGGGTTTATATCTGGGCTCTCTAGTCTATTCCATTGATCTATGGATCTGTTCTTGTGCCAGTACCAAATTGTCTTGATTATTGTGGTTTTGTAGTAGAGCTTGAAGTTGAAGAGCATAATCCCCCTGCTTTATTCTTTCTCCTAAGGATTGTTTTGGCTTTTTGGGATCTTTTGTGGTTCCATATGAACTTTAGAACTATTTGTTCTACTTCATTGAAGAAAGCTGTTCATATTTTGATAGGGATTGCATTGAATCTGAAGATTGCTTTAGGCAGGATGGCCACTTTGACAATATTAATTTTTCCTTCCCATGAGCATGGGATGTTTTTCCATGTATTGTTGTCTTCTTTAATTTTTCCCAAGTGTGTCTTGTAGTTTTCAGGGTATAGGTCTTTCACTTCCTTGGTTAGGTTTGTTCCTAGGTATTTTATTCTTTTTGATGCAATTGTGAATGGAATTGTTTTCCTGATTTCTCTTTCTGCTAGGTCATCATTAGTATATAGGAATGCAACAGATTTCTGTGTATTAATTTTATATCCTGCAACTTTGCTGAATTCAGATATTAGACCTAGTAGTTTTGGAGTGGATTCTTTATGGTTTTTTGTGTACAGTATCATGTCATCTGCAAACAGTGACAGTTTAACTTGTTCCTTGCTGATCTGGATGCCTTTTATTTCTTTGTGTTGTCTGATTGCTGTGGCTCAGACCTCCAGTACTATGTTGAATAAAAGGGAGAAGAGTGGACATCCTTGTCTTGCTCCCAATCTTAGAGGAAAATCTTTCAGCTTTTTGTTGTTCAGTATAATGTTGGCTGTGGGTTTATCATATATGGCCTTTATTATGTTGAGTTACTTGCCCTTTATACTGATTTTGTTGAGAATCTTCATCATGAATGGATGTTGAATTTTGTCAAATGCTTTTTTAGCATCTATGGAGATAGGTTTTTGTCCTTCTTTCTGTTGATGTAGTAGGTGATATTGATGGATTTTTGAATATTGTATCATCCTTGGTTCCCTGGTATAAATCCCACTTGATCACGATGTATGATCTTTTTGATGTATTTTTTTTTCTGTTTGCTAATATTTTGTTGAGTGTTTTTGCATCTATGTTCATCAGGGATATTGGTCTGTAATTTTCTTTTTTTGTGGTGTCTTTGCCTGGTTTTGGTATTAGAGTGATGCTGGCTTCATAGAATGAGCTTGGAAGTACTCCCTCCTTTCTACTGTTTGGAAAACATTAAGGAGGATGGGTATTAGGTCTCCTCAAAATATCCGATAAAATTCTGTTGACCTTGGGCCTCATTTGTTCTTCTTTTTCCAGTTTCATTAATTGTGAATTTAGACTGTTCATCTGGTATTGTTCTTCCTTCTTTAAATAGGTCTGAATTGCTATATACTTTCCTCTTAGAACTGCCTTCACTGCATCCCACCAAAGTTGGGGCATTGAGTGGTGTTTTCATTTATCACCATACATTGCTTGATCTCTGTTTTAATTTGGTCACTGATCCATTGATTATTTAGGAGCATGTTGTTAAGCCTCTGTGTGTTTGTGGGCCTTTTGTTTGCTTTGCACAATGTATTTATTTAAAAGCAATACAAATTGCTTTTAAAGATTTTCAGTAGGAAATAATTTTCTCTGTCTTAAAAAATATTTCTCAGATTCTGGCTTCCTATAGTGAAAGATTAGCTTGGAGAAAGGGAAGCAGAGAAAACTTTACACATAAAAGTTATAAAAGCCATGCAAAATATTAAAAAATGTATTTAAAGGGAGTAGAGAGTGTCTATCCTTAAAAGGTGAGATTATTTTCTGCCAAGGGCTACCCAAAATTTTCATATAGCTCAATGCAAATGAGAGATTCAATTTCAGTGTGTTGAGTTGACAGAGGAGAGTTTTGGGGTCTTGTAGAGCAGCAAGAAGGTGGGGGGAGGATTCTGTAAGAGAGGGGGCTGCAGAGGGAGTGAACTACAAAATCTGCATGAAAAGATAGAAAACATTGATTGAATTACACATGCTTGGAAGAGACTGTAGTGTGTTTGCAAACAAGCAGCAGTTGGAAGTTGAAATAACTAAGTAGAAATTTCAACTGCTGCCACAGCTATGGTGACACTGGAATCTGTATCTAGTCAATTGTGTCCTAGAACAAGCCTTTCCCAAAGAACATAACAGAATCCAGAGCCTACTTATAAAGTCCAATGTACACTCAAAAATCATTACACATGTGAAGAATCAAAAAGATATCCATATTTAAGAGAAGAGGCAAGATATAGAACCAATTGTAAGATGAACTAAATGTAATTATCAGACAAGAACTTTCAAACAGCTATTATATATTCTTGAACTTGCAGGAAGTTTCAGTCACAGTGAATGAGCATATAGAGAATCTCAGCATATGATAAAAATATACCTAGTGAAAATGTTAAAATTGAAAGTAATAATTGAAATGAACAACTTTGGCCTTCAAAGCACATTGGAGATGACAGAAAATACACAATGTAAACTTTATAAAAAAGGAAAAAGTATCTATACTCACACACACACACACACACACACACACACACACACACATTTGTTTATATAAAAATAGCTTAAAGAACAAAGGCTGAAGAGAAGTGAATGGAGCTTCAAAGACCTGCAAAATAAAAACAAACAATCTGTAATGCACAAATAGAGCCACAAATGTACAAAAGAGGGAAAATGAAACAAATATTTGAAAAAATAAAGAAGAAAGATATTTGGTAAAAATACTCCCCATTTTGTTGACTACCATAAACTTACACATCCAAAAATCTCAGTAAACCCTAAGCAAGCCACAAAGACATATGAATAAAAACTATATAAACAAGAGAAAAAACTGAGCAGAACTAAAACTTTGGTCTTTGGCATCATTAATAAAATGGATAAACCCCTAACAAAGTTGTGTGTATGGGGTAGGAGAAGGGAGAGAGAGAAAACAATTACCAATATCAAGAATGAAAGAGGTGACTAGAGATAATGAAAGCAATATTAAACACATAATAAAGGAATATTATGAAATCAACTTACGCAAACAAATGCAATTTAGAAATAGAAATTTCCTTCAAACAAAAAATAACTCAAAAATCTGAAAATACAAATAACTATTTCATAAGTTGATTTTCCCCCCCGTGTATCCCCCTATATTGGAAACTGTCATCACAGAAGGCTTTATTGGTGAATTCAATTAGATATTTCAGGAAGAGAAAATATCAATTCCAGAAAAATTCTTTAAGAAAATGGAGGAAGAAGGAATACTTAATTTTCTTTATTAATTTGGCATAATTGTTTCATAAGAAAATTAATCAGCATGGACATCAAAGCTCTTATTATATCAAATCAGGAATATAAAAGGAGATAATAAACCACAGCCAAGTGGGGTTTATCCCAGGAATGCAAGATTGTCTTAGCACTTGAAAATCAATCAGAGTATTACACCATGTGTAATGGTGTAATGGTGCTCATGACATGGGAAAAAAGTAAACCATGTAGATATCTCAATACGTATATAAAAAGCATCTGGCACAATTCAACACCTAGTCATGATTTTTAAAAAAAAACAACTTTGCAATCTAGAAATAGAAGGGAATTTTCTTAACCTGATGAAAATCATCTACAAAAACCTATAGCTAACATAATATTTGAAGATGAAGGACTGAATGTTTTCTACAGCAGCCCTGGGCTACAGGAAATGTTTTCTGACATATAATCCCAGAAGAGACTCTGTCTACCTTCCCAAATGTCCACGTCTCTTTTACAAAGAGGTGCTTTCTTAGATCTCTTGCTTCTGTGCACTCACACATTTTCAGTACATTTTTCTACATCCCCTCCAAGGATTTCTCTCATCTAAACTTAGTTCTGCAAACAACTCAAGCCTCCATATTTGCCTGAGATCTGCCACTACAAGATTCCCCTTTTTTTTTCCCACAAAAAGTGGTCCTTTGTGCAGCTCTTGCTGCTTTTTCAAGAACAATAAGTCACACTTAGCAGTAATTTGGAGTTTGTGGGTTTTCCTCCTGCTCCTGATTTAGAAGTACCCTGAAAGTGAAAGTCGTCTTGGTGTTTGTGTTTTTCTCTCTCCTTGCTGCTTTCTGTCACTTCCAGAAGGCAAGAAAGATAGGAGAGAACCAAGCAGTCAGAATGTTCATACTAGAACAAGAGGGTGAACAGAGGATAGGAACAATCCCACACATGCTGTGTGACCCAGCGTAGGGACCCATCTCCTCCAGGACACACACCAAATCTGCACCTACACACAGGGCTGCTGTGGGGGTGCAGCTCCTTCAGTTACTGTCTCCATTTCTCCTGCTATTGTTTCACCTGGACTTTTCATCTCTTGCTGTGTAGGGCTCACTTGGGCCTCAGTTCTTCCCCAGGATGAATTGCTCTGTTTGTAGGTGTAGATTCGGTGTGTATCCTGGAGATGCGTTCAGGCTCTTTCTACACCACAATCTGGGACCTGACTCTCCAGACTTTTTTCTTTATACTTTTTTTTCTATAATTTGAAAATGGTATGTCTCAGAAAGTGGGGTTCTTTCTTTCTTTCTTTCTTTCTTTCTTTCTTTCTTTCTTTCTTTCTTTCTTTCTTTCTTTCTTTCTCTCTTTCTCTCTTTCTCTCTTTCTCTCTTTCTCTCTTTCTCTCTTTCTCTCTTTCTCTCTTTCTCTCTTTCTCTCTTTCTTTCTTTCTCTTTTTTGGCATTTACAATGCTAGGTGTTCTCTAAGATTTCTGGTTCTCTCATTTGCTGTTTGACCAAGTCTGGAGTAATTAGCAGTCATTTCTGTTTCCAATATGGTTTCTGTTTTTCTTTGATTTTTCTATTATTTTTATTACCTTTGTGGGTAAAATTGTAATATTTTCAGAATATCTCACCTGGTTTTAGTCCTCATGGGTAGAGAGAAGTATGGCTTTAGTGCATCTGCATATCAGCAGGCATTCCTCAGGGGTGGATAAAGGTATGGTTTTAGTGCATCTGCATATCAGCAGGCATTCCTCAGGGGTGGATAAAGGTATGGTTTTAGTGCATCTGCATATCAGCAGGCATTCCTCAGGGGTGGATAAAGGTATGGTTTTAGTGCATCTGCATATCAGCAGGCATTCCTCAGGGGTGGATAAAGGTATGGTTTTAGTGCATCTGCATATCAGCAGGCATTCCTCAGGGGTGGATAAAGGTATGGTTTTAGTGCATCTGCATATCAGCAGGCATTCCTCAGGGGTGGATAAAGGTATGGTTTTAGTGCATCTGCATATCAGCAGGCATTCCTCAGGGGTGGATAAAGGTATGGTTTTAGTGCATCTGCATATCAGCAGGCATTCCTCAGGGGTGGAGAGAGGTAGTCCATCTCCATATCGATGGGTAATTACCTGGGCAACTGAGGGCTTATCGGAACCTGAGAGGTTAGTGGGAGTGCTTGCTGGCTTCTGCTGGAGCAGGAGAGAGAAATGGCCCTGGACTGCAGTTCATAAGCAATAAACGGGTTTTAAACTTTATTTCTCCCTTCAACTGATTTCAGTTTTAGATGTATTTTGCCCCGGAATTTCCTTTCCCTGGAGTTACAACCTGTATGTTACAGATTTTGAAATTTTTTCACAGCTCTTGGATTTTTCATTATGGTATTCCCCCTAGTCATTTTGCTGTTTGATTTTCAGTTTCAGAGATTTCTCCTTAGTTACCCTCAAGCTGAGAGATTCTTTCCACAAATGAACCCAGTCTACTAAGTTCATCAAAGGCATTCTTCATTTCTGTTGCAGTGTTTTTGATCTTTGGCATTTCTTTCTGGGTCTTTCTTAGAATTTCCATCTGCTTACATTGCCCATCTGTTCCTGAATGCTGTCTTTTATTTACTAGAGCCCTTAGAGTATTGATCATAGTTATTTTAAATTCCTGGTGTGGTGAGTCCAACATCCCTGTCATTTTGGGTCTGGTTGTGAAGCATGCTCTGTCTCTTCAAGCTGAAGTTTTTTGCCTTTTAGTATACCTTTGGGTTTTTGTTTTGTTTTGATGGCTGGACATGATCTGGATAAAAGAAACTGTGTAAATAGGTCTTTAGTAATGTGGTGGTAAGTTGTGGAGGGAAAGAAAGCTTCATACAGTTCTGTGATTCTGTGATTAAGTCTCTGTATTTTAGTCTGCCTTTGTCTCTGGACTGTGACCCTCACACATAGTTCTCACCCCTACCCCTCCCTTAGGCAAGAAGGGACAGCTAAAGGGGGCTGAAGTTAGGTGTTTCCTTTTCTCCAAGTAGAAGATTAGAACAGAGTTGGGTATTTCTTTTCCTAGGCCATTTAGGCTCGAATAAAACCTCATCTATTTAGGCTCTGGTAAACTAGATTCCCCTGAGGGCAGGCTTTGTTAAGAATAGAATGCTCTGGTGTATTTCAAAATGGTTTTTCTACCAGTTTCTGGCCAGAAGCCTAAGGGGAATTTTCTTTAATTCCTGTGAAAACAGTGGTTAAACTCCCTGAGACTCAACAAATTGGGAGGGCTCCTCTATAACTAGGTACCCTGGAGTTTTTAACTCAGAGTTGTGCTTGCAGGCCTCTAGAAAGGTGTCAGTGGCCATTCGGGCTCTCCTCCCCCATGCTCCCCACCTTCGTGATTGGTCCTTGGGCAAGTTTCAGCTCATGGTTTTCCGTTCAGGGACATTGTGATTCTCTGTATTTGCCTCTGAGTCTGTCTACTTTAAGGGCAGTGGTTTGCCCTGTGACCTCATCGCTCTGAAGAGCTGTGGCTTTTTCAGTTTGTTCTGCTTTTTACTTGTTAGGATAGAGTGGCAGCTTCCAAACTTCTTATAGGCTGGACAAGAAACAATGTAATATGGGAAGGGGGTTGTGGAATCCTGGGGCAAAATGCCTTTGAAACCGAAATCAGTCGAAGGAAGAAATAAAGTGAAAGAAACTCGTTTATTTCTTACAAATAGTCATCCCACATCTCTCTCCACTTGGCTGCAGCAGAGGAGGCCCCCACCCAACCTCTTCCTTCCAGATAAGCCCTTGCTCCGTGTATTACCTATTGATATGGAAATGGCCTACTTCTCTCCACCCCTTGGAAACACCTATTGATATAGAGATGTACTAAGGCCAAGTGAGAGATTCTGGAAATACTACAATTTTACCCATAAACAGGAAGTCCTGTTAATCGTTTTTTTAGTAATATTTCATGAATAAATATTCAGTGAACTCTTGCTAGCTACAGATCCAGGAATTCAAAATTTCAAAACCATTTTTCCCTTAGATTTTTGAAGTGTTTTCTTACTTAGTTTGTTCTATTCCTAAGAAGTGCAAAGTATATGTATGTTCCGTCTTCCTCTTGTCTTTCTGGGATCTCAGCTTCTCTTGGACAATTTTTGTCCATTTTCCTTTTCTCAATATTCAAAAATAACCTCTCAAATTTCCCCTCAAATTGATTATTTTTATTGAATTGTAATATTGTTCTTTGTTTCCAATGCCTCAACTATATCTTCTGTCTTTAAAAAATTTAATGTCAGTTTATTTTTCACCTCAGATATAATTTTATGTCTTCTCTTTCCTTACATTGTGTTGTTTTACAACTGTTTTCCTTCAGATTGTAAACCATCTGGTGCCTAAAATTTATTTCTGTTTTGTATAGTAAATCTTCCTCTTAAGTGTGCTCTTTACTTATCTTAGGTTACCTTCCTGTACATGGCAGAATATTTATATGGCATCCATATTATTCTTTCCATTTATTTGTCTTTGAATGCAAACTTAAGATTATGACTTGCCCTTCACCCCACCTAAGAAAAAAAGTAGATTTTTTACCTACACTCTTCATACTTCACATTCTGATCCCTACTTGATTTGGCACTGCTATTAGAATTTACTTTTATAATACTCAACCTGGAAGAGGCATTGTAGGTGTGGACTACCAGCAGTCATTCAGCAAGATTAAAGAAAAGAAGAAATTGCTGAGACTAGAAGCAGTCTTAATAGGTTAAAGCCAGTGCAGAAAATATGCTTTTTCAATGAGTTTCTGTTTAACTTACAGAAACTTCCAAAGAAATAATGTTTCACAAGATATCTGACTGAAAACTTGGCAGAATATACATTTCCCATTTAGGAAGAGAATCATCATGATTGAGGCCAAATTCTTTCGTCTTCACAGTTAAAAGTTGTGTCAGAGATTGGGTTTTTGCTGGGTTTGCTGTATGCATGCCAATATAACTAATTGCTCTTGGCTTTATGTAACAAATGTAGCTTAAAGCAAAGTTATCTTCATCTTTCTTAGGGAAACTGTCATATCTATTCTTGTTTCTCCACATTTAGGTGCAGTTATTTTCTAAATCTGAAAAATATCCCCCACATTGGAAAATCTTCGTGATACTTTGGAAAATTATGCCCAGGAAATGTTTTATGCCTCAAGACTTTGATGTGGTCACTGGTGAGTTTTTCTAAAATTACTGGAATGCTATTGATTGGAGATGCCAAATGACATTCTCAAATAATTGAGCCTACTTTATCTCACAGCTAAATCTCTTTAAACTTTCATAAGGGGAAGCTGCAACTTCCTTCATTTATTTCTCTCAAAAATGAAACTTTCTTGAAAATGGGCTGTGATTTAATTATTGATGACCTTAAAAAACTCATCTCTCTTGTACTATGTATACAGCAGACACTTCTTGAAAGTTATGGTATTTGGTTGATACTGTATGGTATTTGGTTTGACATTCAATAACGTAAAATAGCCAAGGTTCAGTTTCAGAGAATGTGAGATTTTGTACTGTTGTAAAAAAAAAAGCATAACATTCAATTTACCATCTTAACTGTTTTTAAGAGTACAGTTCACAAGTTTAAGTGTATTTAGATGGTTGTGTAACAGATCTCTATAACTTTTTCATCTTGGAAAACTGGAGCTCTATACCTGCTAATCACTAATTCTCTCTCCCTTCTCCCCCTACTCAGCTCTTTCCAATTTGCCTTTCTACTTTTTGTTTTTATGATTCTGATTACCTTAGGGACTTCATTAGACTAGAATCACACAGTGTTTGTCTTTGTGACTGGATTATGTTGTTTGGCATAATAGCCTTGAGGTTCATCCACCTTGCAGCTTGTGACAGAATCTCATTCCGTTTCAATGCTGCATAATATTTCATTTGTGTATAGTGCATTTTATGTATGAATTCATCTATTAATGGATATTTTGCTTTTACCTCTTGGCTGTTGTGAATATATTGTGAACATATTGCAAATGATGAACATTAGTGTGCAAATATCTCTTTGAGGTCCTGCTTTGAATTCTTCTGGATTTATGCCCCCAAATGGGATTACTGGATGATATGGCAGTTCTATTTTTAATTTTTTGATGAACCTCCATATCATGTTCCATAATGGCTGCACAACTTTACACTCCCACCAACAGTGCATAAGTTTCTAGTTTTTCCACACCTTTGTCAATACTTATTTTCTGTTCTTTTGACAGTGGCCATCCTACTGAGTTTGATGCTATTTCATTGTGGTTTTGATTTGCATTTCTCTCACGATTAGTGATGATTTGAGCATTTTTTCATATTCATGTTGGACATTTGTATGTTTTGTTTAGAGAACTGTCTATTCAAATCTTTTCCTATTTTTTGGCTGGATTATCTGTTTTGGTTGTTGATTTGTAGAAGTCTCTTATGCATTTTAGATGAATGAGGTCATTTTAGATGTTTTAAACACAAAAGAGTTGATTGCAGAGTATTTAAATGGCTTAAAAAGCCATTGCTTAAGCTGAATAAATGTATTTTAGGTTGAGCTTTCAGAACTACTTCCATGAAGAACTGAGTCACAATGGGAGCTAATGCTATTTGTGTGATTAAGAAAATTAGAAACCCGCCACTAAAAATTCCAGTTTTAGAGCCATGGTGTGCCATGTTAACAAAATAAGGAAGCTACAAGATTAGAAAACTTAACTGAAAAAGCCATCGTCAGAAAATTCCCATGATCAGGAAGCCACTGTTACAGCAGAACTTTCTAGAAACATCTGCAAAGTCACTAGAAGAGTGGATGCCTTACATAACTCTTATTAATACTTCATGGATCAAGTGATGACACATTGATATTTCCATTAATAGTGCCACAGAAAACCAGACACCCCTATGATAGACATTGCTAGCAGAATCCAATGAAACAGCAAAAACAGTCCCCACAGCACATTATCTATGCAAACACCATAGGAGCGTTTCTGACTGGCTAAACCAAAATTATACTCAGAGCAATAGCTACAAGAGTTTCTGGAAAATGTAGAACTGTAGTCTCTGCAATATAAGAAAATACTTCAGGTATGTTAAAATGACTATTGGGCTCTAATCCATTGTATCTAACTTCAGTTAAAATAATGGCTCTTGCTTATTTTTGTTTTCCTTTTGTTATTTTGGTCGGAGTAAGAGAGGATAGGTTAGTAGCCTTCATTTATCAAAATCATCAGTCTAATTTTCCAAAAATTCAAATCTTATTATGTCTTTCTCTTGTTTAGGATGAGGATATTTAGTACAAATTGTCAGTTATTTATTACAGCTACATTTATTTATTATTCTTTGACACTTAAAAAAATGAACCCATTTGCTGGGCCTGCATATAAATGCCTTTGGTAATAAAAGGAGATTGACTTTTATGACCCTGTTCTAAATGATTTTAGCATATAAGTGTATGCCAACTGCATAATTACTTTCATTCATGAGCCATGATAAGTACATTGTTCCTTCCTCATTGTTAGATGTTAGTGGTGTTAACCATCTTAGATGGTTAGAGGTGTCAATCTGAGTATAGGATTCCAATATACTGATAGAAATAAGAATTATTTGTAGTATAAAAGAAAGGAAGAATTAGAAGCTGACTCCTGGAACATTGAACCGCCTATTAAGCTCTATTCTTCTATTCTTATACCAAGAGTAGAATAGCTTGGTTATTAATGTAGCTCAGAGAAGACAAGTAGTGACTGTGGCATCTTGCTACACTGATGGACAGTGACTCTGGTGGAGCCGGGAGGGGGACACAATAATATGGGTGAATGTTGTAACCACAATGTTGCTCATGTGAAACCTTCATAAGATTGTATAGCAGTGATACCTTATTAAAAAAAAAATAGCTTGGTTTTAATTATCCATAAATCAAATGTACAAATGAGTTTTGGTCTGTATGTGAAAAGTAAACATTTGTTATGATCAAAGGTCTTTCTCAAAAGGAGATATAATGGAATTTATGTGCATTTCTTAAAAATTAAAATGTTACTTGTATATTTAGTGAAACTCTCACTCCATATTAATCCTAAAATTCACACACTCTTTTGTTCTAGATAACTTACAGTCAATTTAAAGATAGAAATATTGATGGAATAAGTTTGGGGACCAAGTTTTCACTTCCAAAAATTTAGAGACTTTTTTTTTTAAGTTATAGTCATTGATTAGAACTGTTTACAGAAAAAATTATTCTAACTAGCTCATAATAGGCCTACTGAAGTCATTGTTCTATTCTTACTATAAATCTGATTTGGGATTCTATTACAGGTAAAAAAAATCTATGATAAAAGTAGTTTTCAAGAGGAATTTTAGTGTGTTCTAATATGCCCTTAGAAACAATAGAAATATATTGCATGAAAATTAGATCATAATTTTCTTCTTCTTGGGGGATTGTGGGATTTTGATGAATCCCTGATTATCAGTGAAGGTTATCATTGATTCAACATGTATTTTCCAAGTACTTGCTATGTGCCAGGCCAGGAATATAGCTAGGAGCATTCACTGGTAGGAAAGAATAGATAAAAATTGTTTCACTTCTGCTTATATTCTATTGGTTGAGATAGACTATAAAAAATAAATAAATAAGCATAACATATCACATTTTGGTAAGTGCTATGGAGCAAAACAAAGCAATGAGTGCAGAGATGAAAAGTCTCATAAAGAAGTTGAGAACTGGGCGAAGATCCAAAGTTGGGGAGATATATCATTGTAGGGAAAGCATTCAAGGAGCATGTGCAAAGCCTTAGGTGGGAGCTTGTCCCGAGTGTTTGAGACCAAGCCTGTCCCAGTGATTTCCGCCCAGCACACTGAGATGTACGGGAGTTGCGGGCAGAGAAGAAAGGGTGGCAAAGTCAGCTAGAGCCTTGTAAACCATCATAAGCATCTGGTTGTTCTTTTAACCCATTGGATGGGTGAAAGGAAAAGGGTAACGTGATCTGGGAAGTCATGCGACGCAAGCATGGAAGCAGAGGGACAAAGCCAGAGGCCACTATAATAATCTTAGTGAGAAATGGTTATGGCTTGGATTACAGAGCCAGTACTTAGAAATGACAAGAAGAATTGGGAGGGTCATGGTTTTTAAATATGCAAGAGGTGGTGGGAATCCGTCCACGTGGTATTAGCCAGAGGCATGGATATTTCTTCTGTAGGAAATGGAGAGAAGGTAGGACATATATATAGGTAGGTGGTATGGGGACTTAGAGGTGTTCTCGTCTTATGAATTTTTCTCCTTAAAGCAGTAGTAGAGTCACCAACTATGAGTGAAGAAAATTAACATATCAGGGCAACGTGGTGTGACTGTCATGTAACCCTGCAGATTGTGGACTTAACATTAATAGTAACATATTTAAAATGCAAACTGTGAGCAGGGGTGTGTGTTATTTTCTAGCCATATCTAGTTACATGAGTGTAGGATCAGAGGAGGCAGAGGGCCAGATTTAACTGTGTTTGGGGTTTTACCAAACTGAGTATAAAATATAAAAGAATGGCAAGAGAGTTGAAAGTAAATGAAAGAATATGAAAGTATACATAAGTATAACTTTATTGGTGGAATAGTAAATCAAAACTGGGGTAGGAGATAATGATCTAAGTGTGGTAGGGTATGGTAAAAGGGTAGTCAGAACAACAGAGTGTAGTCCTAGTGGGGGTGAAGGAACGAATGGAGTTGTACTAAAGGGTGTGAGCTGAAGACAGTAACTATTAGAGAGTGGTATGCATGAAATTGAAATTATGAAGGGGTTGTATTTACTTACAGTGACAAGATCCCAGACATAAGCATAGAAGTACAAAGCTGGTACAAGTTAGAGGACAAGTTCATAGGGAGAGGAACTGACAGAATGGGGTCGTATATACAGATAATGAAATTACTAAGAAATGTAATATGTGTAGTGTTGGAAGAAATGACAGAGAAGACTAACTTAAATCTTCAAAGAATAGGAGTCTCCTATGTGCCTGATGACTGAAATTATTCAATTTCCTGTCATTCAAAGATAAACTGTTTTAGGAGGGAAGTAGGAAAAATGGCCTGGGAGAATAACACAGAGAGAAAAGGACACCAAAAAGGATGTGGTGCGTGTGACAGAGAAAAGCCTTAACCACAGAACATCCTGCTAGTCAAGCCAGTCACTCATTTTCCCTTAGGTAAAGATGGACATACCTACGGGGGATCCGCCCCCTCTACACTAATGACCTTGTTGAAGATCATTCTTCACAATTTTTCCTCGGCTTTTGTGGTTAAGAAATGAGTTGGGCAGGATTGTGTACTGCTCAGGCTGGTTCTAATTCCCCTCCTTCCAATCAACTCTGTAAATAAGTTCTGAACCGCATGGTGCTTATCTGAAATTGGAGAATTATATTAAAGGTTCCTTCTTAGGAATGGCTTTCCTCACCTGTTGTGCCAAGACTATAATATAACTTAATTAGGGGGCTTTGCTACCATCAGCAAGTTTGTGCTTTGGAAATCAGCTATTTTAAATCACAAATTTCTCATTTAGCCATTGAAGGATCCTAGAGATAAGAAAGCTTGCACTGCTACCATATTTCTCCCAAGCTGTCCTTGTAAGTGAGAGTGTGCCTTTTTTTCTAGACTGCATCTCTGCTAATTTCCAGGAAAGCAAATAGTAAATATAAGTTATCTATCTCCACAAAAGGAATAGATGAAGTAAAGGAGATCTGAAGTCATAAGAGGGTCTGTTTTCAAGCACTTCATAATTTTTATATTCTTTAAATCTCATGGTTGTAGTAAGGTCATCTGTGTTATGCTCAGAATAAGGAACCCTAAGCACCTTTTTCTTAGTTATTTTTTTATGTAGTGAGAGAAGAAAAGTACTCTTCTATTGAGGGTTAACATATAGCAAAAATAAGAAGAATGAATGCATCTCATCAAAAAACAGGTTGATGAAACTCCTCAAGTACACATTTTTCTACAAGAAAGGGTCTTAGTATTTTCATCACCATGGTAGCCATATGGTTTTAAAAAAAAGCTTTATATTTCATAATCAAGAAGAATGCTAACATTTTTTGAAAATGTAGTATTCAAGTTTCTCCAGCTACTTGAAAAATTCCCTTTCAAACCCCACGCATTCATTCTGATGAGTAACTATATTTTCAAGTATACCTCTCCAAGTATATGCTAAAATATACAACATATCAACCTTAAGAATGAAAATGCAAATATAAGAAACTTTTCACCAAAAGCAGCAATTTGGTGTCATGCAGGTACATTTTATCCTTTTATTTATTTAGAGGTGAAAGTAAGAGGAGTAAAATGCATAGGATCTCTAGCAGTTCAAATTCTGGGCTATTCAATTACTTGGTGGTAGTTGATGATTAGATTAGATACATCCCAGCACATCACAGAGGGCGAAAAGGTTCTTTAAGAGACAAAGGTGTTTTAGAGCAATTTCACCTTCTAATTATATTTCCTGTAAGATTTTGTTTGTGTCTGATTTAAAATAGGATGTAATCTGCTAGAGAGAGAGAGAAATCAAAAGATTAACATCATCTTATTATCTGGTATGAAATGGGCCTGGGCTCAGGCTGATGTGGTGAAAGCTATTTCTAGAAATGTTTGCTCTCTGTTATTTAAAGGGAGGTTGCTCCTGGATAGATAACATAAGCAGATGTATTAATTCAGCATGGTGTACCAATGTAACATCAGCAACAAATGTCTATAATGAAAATGTTTGGCTTACTGTTACATACCTAAAGAACATTCTGGTGGGTTTTTTTTATTTTTTGTGCAGTGACCTTCATAAATTCTTTATGACAAGTGAAATGTAAGGGCCTGCAACAGATGTCAGCCAAGTTCAACTGAATTATGAATCAGAAAGATGTTTCTATTATTTACTTCATCCTCAGCCTTAGAAAACAGCCAACTTGTAAACTCACTTTTCATGCACAGTGAAACTAATTCAGGTTGGGTCCTTGTTGACAGTGTTAGTTCTAAACTTAGTAAATTTGGAAAAATATATTCAGACCATTTCTTTCTGCCTGTTAATTATAGATTTATATGGGAAATTGTTTGGAAATATGAATCAGTATACTCTTTCATGTACTATTGGTATTTATGTTTTTAAGTGGAAAAAGGGCTTATTACTCTGAAGACCTTCTAAAAGCTAGAAAAACAAATGCAATTTTTAGTCCTCAGTAATATGCAACTTTTAGTTCTTTTGTCCCATTGTCTATCATGCAGTCAGTGAAAAAATTTTTCTCTAGCCCTTGAAAATAATCTCAGTTTTTGACTTCAACATTCTAAAACTCACTTTCGGTTAGTAAAATATTACCCAATCATATTAAATTGTTAGCAGAATCTCAGTTAAGAAATTAGAATGCCCCATCCTCTGTACTAATTGAAACGTTTGCAGTAGTCAATTGTTCACTGCATTCAAAATATCTCCAAAATGTCAGTGACCAGCAGAGCACGTTTCTGACTCTCAGGCCTGTGAGGTAACTGTGGTTCTGCACGGAACTCTCCTGGGCTCAACCAAGCTGGGCACAAGGCTTTGGTACAATTCAGGTCTTTCTCATGTCATTCTCCAGCCACCTACCACCGAGGCTATTTTCTTCTCATGGTAAATAGCAGAAGTGCACGAGATAAAAACAAACCCTGCAAGCACGTTATTTAAAGACTGCTCTTACCAGATTCACTACCAGTCACGTGGCCAGGCTCAACCTCAGTGAAGTTAGGAAGTCACTCCTCCCACAATGGGGTGAGAGATAAGACAAGGGTAAAGAAGGAACAGAGAAATACTACAAAACAATACTATCTACATCAATGCCAAACCTGATTTTCTCTCCCATCATCCAGCCAGAGCCCATAGTAAGCTGTCAGTTTGCAGTGGGGATGGTAGGTGTGGTATCTATTCTTGTCTCCCTCCCGCTCCCCCACCCCTAACAACCATAACTCATTTGTAGCTACAGAGTAGAGATGTGATGGGAAGGGCGACAGTTAAGGGAAGAAATCGGTTGCATTTCTTACATGAATGATTGTTGGCCTAAGATGACTTCTGTTGTGTGTGCCTGGCTAATGCTTAAATGGAGGCCACATTGCAGGATCACCTACCATTGAAAGGTGATCAATTATTCCCTGGAAACAGTCACAGCTCCCTATTGGTTCCCTGCCCAGGCAGCTCTCCAGCCAGTTTCTGTGACCTGCTCACTTTTCTTTCCAGACAGCAGAGGATATATTCCAAGCCTCCTGTAAGAAGCCTTAAAATATGTGTGTCTCTGTAACTGATGTGAAAGGAGTAGTCCTGACTCCCTGGATGAGGGACCCAAGAACGATGAAATAATTCTCAAACTGTTCATCCACCTTCTTTGAAATAAATGATTTGATTTTATACTTCATTTAGATATGTGGCACGCATTACATTTATCACCTTGTTAAAGCTTCAATTTTAATACTCCATTGTATGTTAATGGCAGTAAAGTTAGTCCAGGCAGTCAAGAATAGGCTCATGTTTTGTTTTAATAGTTATGGTTTCCAAGTTAACATGTAAGTAATTCCTAAAAGAACTTAGGGTGAACATACAAAGCTTGTATGTCCTGCCCTGATCAAAACTTTGCTGTATCAATCCAAAATCCAACATTTTTATAATTCAGCCATTAATCCAAAATTTGTATTAATTTTAATCAAGACAGAGTCTTTATCTCAAGATTTTGATCAGTTTTGACTTCGTAACTTGGTTTTCTTAAAAATAAGACAGATAAAGGTTAAATCGGTATGTTGCCTACTTTTAATGGTAAAACTTACTGGAAGACCTCACAATATTTATTCCTTCTTGTAGATAGGTATGATCATAATTCATAAGCATATGAATATTTCATTACTTCCAGGGAGCCTTCCCTAATCTGTTAGGCTCAGTTTGAACTCTTGGGTCCTTCTCTCATGGTCCTTCTCTCTTGTAATATTTTTCCCACCACATTCACATTTTATTTTAATTGCTTAGTGCTGGCTTCTCCACTGTAAGAAGAAACAGCTCATCTGATGTGTTGTAGGCACCTGAGAGCAGATGGTAGTATTTTCATTGAACAAGGCTAGACACATAAAATGAAACTTTTACAACTTGAGTAAAATCAAGCATGGTTTCGTCTCAAATTATTAATCTACAATTTGATTCCACCAACACGCTGTCAACACTGTCACTAATATGTGAGCAGTTCGCCAATGTGTATTTTCCTCTTGCATTTGGGGAAGGGGAGCACCTGGTACACTTTCTCAGAGTCAGAATCCAGCCATGAGCCATCTTGTTGTCCTTTAACTACCTCTAAACCAATGGTAAGCCATAAACCATGATGACGTATGTCCTAGGAAATGTAACACAGTCACAGATCCATGGCGTCCTTCTAATTTATGATTCTGAAAAATAAAGACACATTTTATAAGAATGAACTACAATTTAATAATATCAATCAATGTGATTAAAGCTAAATTTTCCCTTTAATGACCAATTCATTTTTCACCTGTATTATTCTTGTCTTGAGTAAAATGACCCAATGTCTTATAGTAGCTGCAGATGCACCTTATTTAGCAAGTTAACTGCTTCTTTTTATTTATACTTTTTTCTCTACCCAGCATGGCTAAATCTTAGACTTTGTTTTTCACACAAACAGCAGAATAACGTGAATACATTTGCATAACTAACAACTCTAAGTTCCATACACTGTTACAACTGATCTTTAAGAGACTTAATCATTCTGTGAAAACAAATTTTTTCAGAGGTTTAAGCAATACTCTTTCTATCATATTTTCAGTATTTATGTTGTTCTTTAAGCTACTCTTAAATACACTAATTTTTCAGTAGGTAAATGGGTAAAGAACCTAATTTTTAAAAATGGCAGAGGTTATGCAAATATTCAGTCACACTATTGAAGAGATATGGATCAAGATAAAAGATTTTCTTATCAAATAACATTTAAAAAATTTAATGAGGTTATCAGAAGATGGTCAGGTACTAGTGAAAAACTTTCAAGCAATAGCTCCTTTCTGGAATAATTTAAGACACAGTACCCTGCATTTAGCTATTTCAAAATTAGTCCTGACTCTACTTTCTAATTTGTGTGCCTAAAAGCTAAAAAAGACACTATGACTTCAATAGAATATAATTTTTTTTCTCTCATCATATTTGTATTTTTTTCTCATCTAGTAGTATTTTTCTCTTATTATAAAGCTTTGCCCTACATCAAGCATGAAGGTCTTTATTAGGGCTATAACCCAACTATTCCGTATACCCATATGTGCTTGAAAAAACTACCATCACCAATGAAGGTGCATTTCATTTGCAGTGTTTACATGAACTTTGTAAGATCCTAAGTAACTGAATCCAGAAATAGGTTTACAGTTACTCAGTATAAGTTCATGATTTGTTTATGGAAAGACTGGGGATGAGTTGAAATTGAATAAGAGAATTGTGACATCTTGCCTGAAGAACTCGTGTCCCAAGTCAAAAAAGAACTAATTTAACTATTGCTAACATAGGGGGTTTTCCTTCTGGCTTTTAAAAATGTCTCCCTCAGATTTATCCTGTCTTTCAGTTTTCCACTGATTCTGCAATATTTTCTGACAAATCCCTTTTTCTTATGGCAGCTTCTACAGAGCTCTTAGGCAAGATGTGTGGGTGATCAAACTGAATTGCGGGGAATCAAGTGATCTTAGAGTCATACAATTATTAAGAGGAAAATTAAAACACTGAGATTCTGTCTCACCCACTCTCTAATTTGGACGAAGGCTTAACCCTCAACTGTACACTAGAGAGTTGAATTCTTAGGGGAAGCACTTTCCACTTCTAAGATTGTGATTTTTCTGTGTATATTTTGTGTATAGACAAGTTTAACTCAATTAGAATAAAGCATTTTATCACATCTCAAGATATGTGTATTTATATGTATATCCCCATATAATACCTATGCATTTTTATGCAAAATTTATTTTAGGTATATTATTTTTAAAATACTTTTTCTATTTTATTCCTAATCAAAACTTTATTTTAATACTTTGGAAAGCAACTCATATGTTGCATAATTCCATTGCAAATATTATTCACAATCATGTGATATAATCTACGGAGTTATTTTATAAGGACAGCTCTCTGCTTGAATCTATTTGATTGTCACATAATGAAAAAATGCTGCTGTTTTTCCTTTCAAATTTTACAGGTCACATCTTCTCTGTGCACAATAATTCTTGGGTATTAAAAAAAGAAAAACACCCACACTTACAAAATAGCATAGCTTAGGCTGCTTTGAATTCACAATTGGATTGAAGATGCTGTGCTCTAGGAAATGTATTCATATACATTGTTATTAAGATTTGAATTTGGGAATAATTTACCAATTCATCTGAAACAGGACCTGATTACTGGTTTTGCAGTTACTTTTTAATCAAAAGTGTTGGGATTTATGAAATAAATTCTTCCATAGCTGTGGCATTCTACATAAGTCCTTATGTATAGAAAAAAACATATGTATTTTCCAGAGAAACAAGCAATTATTTGAGGCAAAGTGACTTTTTTTTTTCTAGTAAGAATTTACAATGTTCAGGAAGCAACATAATTTGTCAGAACCCTTGAAAATGATGGTTGGTTTTAAAAATGGTGAGATGGTAATATATATTGACCTAAATATAGTCAGGGAATTAAAGGAAAGGATTTCACATCTGAATGTGGTGAATCTACAAGTAGAAGAGGTGCTTAGACTATAAAATTGATTGTTTTGCTTAAGATTGAATTTTCTGCATCCCATTATTGGTAAAGAACTTACTCTTTTAACATATGAATCATGATACCAAATTATTACATCGAATGTGTTACATAAAATATCTTTGTAATCGAACATTCGTAATTTGGTTTATTTGTTTCTGAAATTAGAGATCACAGTGAAAGATGGCCAAGTTCTATCCATTGACAGTCTCATGAATAACCCCGTCACACACACAAATGCAAAATCACACAAACTAAAAATTCAAATAGAAAAACGCATATAACACTTCATTGAATCTTTTTTAAAGAAAATCACACGAAACAAAGAAAGAATAAGGCAGGCAATTGTATTTAACAAATAAGTAAGGCATGAAAATAGAAGATCTCTTAAACCCCTTTAATCCTAAATTGCAATAATTATTCTATACTTACACTGTGCATTATCTTTGCTTATCTCTTATCTCTAGAATTAAATTTCTCTTATTTTCATTGTTGAAACCCTACTTATTCTGAAAGAGCTGAACATTGCAAAGGCATTTATCTTAAGCAAAAACTGAAAAGAAACTAAATAACCAATAAAATCAGGCTAGAATTTGTTAATCAACTCTCTAATAGTATACTGTCATTAAACTGAGAACTGTAAATAAAAAGTTTTAAAACTTTATGGCTCTTAAAAAGTAAAAAAAATAAGTTGAACATATGCCTCAATGGCAAGTATATAAATAGTGTATGAATATATAAACATAATATAAGGAAAAGGAGCCACATATTTAATTATTTGAAGTATTAGGCTTACGCTATTTTTATATTTCTTTTGATTTCCATTAATGCAGTTCTAATATTGCTTATACAATAATTCTGCTGCTGATGATAATTAATAAATCTTGTCCACATTGTAAGACCAAGCTTAGATGCCTGCTCCTGAATATAAATACATTTTCTCACCTGAATTATTTCTATTGCATACTCTAAGTTTAAGAGCATTCATTAATTTAAACTTTATCATATATTTTTTATATATCAGTATCTCCTAATAATTGAGGGAGGAAACACATTTTCAATTGTGTATTTTCCCATTGTACCTAACTCTGTGTCCTATAGATAGTATGTGTTCAGTAAATTCTATTCAGTTCAATTCAATTAACCGGACAGTATATCATAGACAAAAGCAGAGTTGAAATTGACTAATTAATCTACTCAGTATGTATTTATTGAGTCATGTCCTGCTTGAGGAGATGGGGATACAACAGTAAAAATATAAACTATAGAAAATACAACTTTCAGTGTGCTATAGCTTAACAATGGGAAAGCGTTGTAGCTGGAGAAGAATGAATGAAGAACAGAGGTGTCTAGGGTTGGAAGAGACAGATAAGACCAGAGGATACTAGGCCTTGGAGGTCTCGGGAAGGAGGCTGGATTTTTATTCTAAATTAAATGGGAGGACACTGAAAGATTTTTGAGTAGGAAGGTCACGTGAACCTACTGGAATTTAAAGAAGTCCCTTTGGAGCTATACTTAAAGGGGACAAGACTGGGGAAAGGACCAGTTGTGAGATTAAGAGGGATTTTAATCAAATATCGTGCATAAATTT
Organism: Manis pentadactyla; assembly: GCF_030020395.1. Taxonomy (NCBI): domain Eukaryota; kingdom Metazoa; phylum Chordata; class Mammalia; order Pholidota; family Manidae; genus Manis; species Manis pentadactyla. Next base: position 98,779,315 of record NC_080030.1, on the reverse strand, counting down.
TGATGGCAAGTATATCAGAGAGGGTAGGATAAATCAGCTCTCTTACAATTTTATTGCAAACATTGCTAACTTTGTTGTACACACTACTAATCTTGGTCGTTCAGGTAAGGTTTTAAACTATCCTGGTTGCTGTGTCTATGTATTAAATTAGTCTTGGCAATGATTAGATCTCTGCTAAATCCTATCTAAAAGCAGTCTTAGTACATCCAGAATTGGCTTGCTTCTTCATTTTCTTTTTTTCTTTTTTTTTGTATAAGATATATATTCACCACTTTTAATTTTTTATTTCCTAGTTCTTAGGAAAACCGTATATAGTACATTAATTGTTCTAATTTGCAATGCAAATAATAAATCAAGGAATTTGTTAATTCACTGAATAGTAGAAAACAGGAAGGCAGAGAGAAGTGAAATGAATCAATGTTTTCCATCCACAATTTATACTATGCAGTACGTACAATAGTTACATATTTATATCTCACTTAACCTGCATAAAGCCCTATGAGGTAATAATTATTTTCCCCAACTAGCAGATGAAAACAAATACAGTCATTTAATGTATGTTTTCAGTTTTACCCATCTATTAAATTTTAGAGTAAGAATTTAGATTCCACTTAGTTTACTTTTTAAGCTCTAGCCTGCCGTTAGAGCTTCTTACTATGAATGACTCCCCAAAGTTTAGATTTATGTTTTAATTTTATAGTTTAAGATTCAGTCTTTTGTACTATTAACAAACAAAATACAACTCCTTGGTGAGGGTTCAAGTAGTGATGTGTTGTTTCTTGTGAATCTGTGGAATTCAAATGCTTTAGTACCCAACTCCAAAATATTCCATGACATAGAGGGAGAAAAGAAATGAAAATATGATTTGTGACTTATATCATGCATGCATGTTTGTATGGTTTGTGTGTAGGAAGGTATATTGCCTGAGCATTTTACATTGTTAATTATGGAACCTTTAAACTATAGTTTAATCAGTGATTTTTTTTCTTGTTGTTTGTTCTGGCTGGGGGTATACTGGGTCAACATGAAAACAAAACAATGATGTGTGGGACAAATAGCTTCTCAGCCCTCCCATGTTTGAATCATCATAAATTACACACAATGGCTATTAGTGCAGTTGATAATGAGTATACAAATTTAATGTACCTTTTTGAGCTTTCACATTAGGTACCCTCTTAGGATCTGTCAGAGTTGAAGAACATGTAGGAGTTCATACTCAGATTCATTTATTACAAAATCTATTTGAAAGCATACAGGTTAGAGAAAAATCTATTTGGTAAATATACCTTAATTCTGCATTTCTCAGTTATACTGATTATTTTTTCTTTTCCATTTTCTGTCATTGACTATTTCCTAAAAATTGAAGTACTGACAATATAATGCTAATTTTTCAATTTTCCAACACCCACAGAATCAAATTAGAAGACCCATAAAAAAAACTCCCCAAGCTATAATTGAACATTTAGAATTCATGAAATAAAATTCTTGATGTCTCAATAAATTTAGTGTACATGCAGGCTGCCTTTCAATGACTTTCGAAGTGAGTCTAGGCATTGTTCATGTGATACAATGTTGTTGTTAACAGGGCAATATGGTTTCAAGAAAAAAGATTAATGAGTCAAATTAAATATCTTCTTGTATTTGTCCTCTGAGAGAATTTTAAATAGGAATGATAATAAAATACTATCCCCATTAAAAAACTGTCAATTTAAAATTAAATTATTTCCTTCCTTGAAAGATCTAATGGCCCAGAAATATTTAAAATCACAATTGCTCAATAATAGATGACATTTTTATTCTCTCATACAACGGGTGTATATTTTTTTTCACTTGGAATTGTTGAGGAAAATGACATTTTGTTGAATACATTTGAGATAACTATTACTATACTATTCCCTGTGAACAAACCTGTCCAATGAGATCTATAAATTATAAAGAATCTTGATAAAATGCTGTAAGAATTTATGTAGCTAAAATCTTTTAGTTCAGGGTCCCTTTTTCTAACCTGATTACCAAAATTTCATTGTATTACAAGGAGGTTTTTAATGGATGACAAATACAGCATTTAAGATGAACCCTCCTTTTCAGTGTGTACCCCAAATTTGATTCTCAAAGTTGACCCAAGGATGAACAGTCGTGGCATCTCCTGGAGACATTAAATGCGTGGGGCCTCAGGCACCACTGCAGACCTGCTAAATCAATATTTTCATATTCACAAGTTCCCCAAGTGATTCACAGGCATGTTGGGATGGAAAAACACTCTCTAACACATCCCTTCTCATTACCTTTCTACTAACTTTAAAAAATACATGTCCTTTGGCTACTTTAATCCCTTGTCTAGAACATATTTAACATGTGTCTGTTTTCTTACATCTGCGTCAGAATGACTGGGGAAGAGCCTATTACGTTTTTGCTGTAGTGTAGAGTCTTGGATAGTATGCCCTTTGTCCCCTTTAGTAATTTTTGGAGGCCTTGCTGAGAATTTTCCTTACACCTGTATTCAAAATGAAGAATACTTCCATCTGAATACTTTCTCCATGTCTTTGTTGAAAAACAAGTATTATCTTCCCAGACTGAGCTTAAGCTCCATGAGTAATTATATTTGGTGTGTACTTCACCTGAATGATCTAAATTAAATTTAACTCTCTGAACTGGGTGACCATATTATTATCATTTTGGGGATGAGGAAACAGATTCTGTAATAATGACCATAGTCAGACCAAGAGTAAATAATGAACTAGAATTTCAACCCAGACCAAATAACTCCAGAGGAGTTAGTTTTATTCACAATGAAATAATATTGGAAATCTGCATTTAAAAATGGCCTTTTTGGTTCTGAAATCACAGGTATTTAATCTATTTTCCTTAAGTTATTACTTTACGTTATGACTTTATGACATAATTCCCCATGCCTGGGTCCCTTTTTCTAAGCTTCCATATGCTTTCCTTCTTTTCTTACACTTCTAGCTTTGTCTTTCTTCCATGATTATTAATTGAAATCTTAAGCAGTTTCAAGATTTCCTATACCCAATTATAATACCACTTCTTTGCCCTTGATACAAAGATAGACATATTCATTCATTTTCTCAGCAAATCACTACAAAATATTTACTTTGTGTCGGGCACTGTGCTGGGCACTGGAGTTATAATAAGGGGGAAAGAATGAGAGCTTCTGCATTTAGGTAGGTTCCAGCCTATTTAAGGAGAAAGGCATCAATCAAATTAGTATGATGTTAATGAATATGTAAGTACAACTGATCAGAGCTTCCCAGACCATAAATGCAGGCTATGGCAACATATAGCAGGGACTTGAGCAGAACCGAAATAAGTAAAAATTGGAGGGGAAGTGCATGATGTTCAGAAAACATCTTAAGCAGAGGTTCTGTAGGGAAAAGAAGGAATGCATGAAGTGGGACCTGAGAGAAGGTTGCTCAATGCCTTAGCCCAGTCACAATCCCCAGTCACATCTCAGTATGGTTGGGCAATGTTATGGATTGAATTGTGCCTCGTCCAAAACAAGATATGTTGAAATCCTAAGCTCCAATACTTCAGAATGTGATTTTATTTGGAAATAAAGTATTGCAAATACAACTAGTTAAGACAATACCATCCCGGAGTAGGGTGGGCTCAGAATCCAATACTGTTGCTATCCTTATAAGAAGACAGCCACATGGAGACAGAGACACAGAACACCAGGTGACGAGGAAGGCAGAGATTGGAGCAATACAGCTACAAGCCGAAGAACAACAAAGGTTGTCAGCAAACCGTTAGAAGGTAGGAAGAGACAAGGAAGGATTCCCATACAAGTTTCAGAAGGATTATGGCCCTACCAGCATCTTGATGTTAGACTTCTATGCCCAAAGCTGTGAAACAATAACTATCTGCTGTCTTAAGCAACCCAGCTTGTGATTTCATTACATTAGCCCTAGGAAACTAATGCAGGCCTTCAATTACAGCCTAAGAAACCTGCTTCTATTTTTTTCCATTAAACTGTTAACCAAGCATGAATCCCAGAAATAAAGTTTAATGTATGAAAATTCTTTCAGAATTTAGTATCAAAGGGGAAAGAATATTTTTTTTAAGCAAGAAATTAAAAGCTAAAAATGATGATGAATCACAGCAGCAGTATAAAATATGAGATTAGCATGTTTGCTTCTGTGTGTGTGTTCTATTAAATATGAAAGAGAAAAGTATAAATGCATTCAATATATTGTTAGCACATAGCATTTCCTTGTGTAATGGACATTGCTTGCAAGAATTTTCAATTATCATGTGAAACCCAGTAATTACAAATTACAAAATCAGTCACTAGAAAACAGTGTAATCAGGAAGGAGAAAATAAAGGAACCAGCCACCAAAATCCTTTTCAGTTGTTCTCATTCAAAACTGCACATAGTTTTCAAAATATTGCTCCTATTTCTGAGAAGCTAATCACAAAACAAATCAGAGGACATCTAACTGCAAGTGCTGCTCCTCCTGGCAGAATTTTGCTGGTATAATTTGGAACATCAGACGGTGGAAAAAAGAAAGTACTGCCACCAATGGTATAGTTACTTTAATAGAGCCAAAGATGATAAAATTAGAGGATGGGTAATTTTTAGTGAATGTGATTGCATTCAGAGTGCAAGTAGCCACATTATTTACAGGATTACATATACACGCATGCCTGCTTTCTCATTTTCTATGTTAAGCACATAGATCTTAAGAGGATGATACACGTTAATATTGTCATATTTTTTTCTTAAAAAAGCTATGTGGCATTACTTTTGGTAGTTAAAATTATTTAGTGATACATTGCTAAATGAATTATTTAAAAACATAAATTTTAGATCCCAGTTCTCTTATCCCCTCAAAACTATTTGATACTAATGTAAATGAGATTTTCTTTATTTCCTTTTATTTATTGATTTAAAATAAATCAATGAATAAAAACAGTTGAACCATTTCTCTCATCCCCTTCCTCTGTCAACCACCAATCTATTATCTGTACATATGAGCTTGTTATTTATTTATTTACTTATTTCAGATTCCATGTACAAGACATAATAAGGTAGTTGTGTTTCTCCGATTTATTTCACTCAGCATAATTCCCTCAAGATCCATCCATGTTGTCACAAATGGTAAGATTTTAGTTTTTAAGAGTAATATTTCTGTGTGTGTGTGTGTGTGTGTGTGTGTGTGTGTGTGTACACACATACATACAGATACACACCACAATTTCTTTACGTATTCATCCTTCAACAGACATTTAGACTCCATATCTTGGCTATTGTAAATAATACTGCAGTAAACATGGGAGTGTGTATCTCATTTCAAATTAGTGTTTTCATTTTTGGTGGATAGATATTCAGAAGAAGAATTGCTATGTCATATGGTAGTTCTATTTTTAGTTTTTTGAGGAAACTCCATACTGTTTCCATAAGCCTACACCAATTTAATTTGCACTAACAGTGTATAAAGAGGCTCTTTCTCTACATCATTACCAATGCTTGTTAACTCTAGTTTTCTAGGTAGTAGCCATTCTAACAAGTGTGAGGTGATATCTCACTGTGGTTTTGATTTTCATTTACCTGTTGATTAATGATGTAGACCATCTTTTCATATACCTACTGACCATCTGTATGTCTTCTTCAGGAAAATGTGTATTCAGAACCTTTGCTCCTTTCTTAATTAGATTGTTTATATTTTTGCTATTGAGTTATTTATATATATTTTGGCTATAGGCCACTTATCAGACACTTGATATGCAAATATTTTCTCCCATTCAGTAGGTTGCTTTTTCAATTAGTTGATGGCGTCCTTTGCTAGGTAGTTTTTAGTTTGATGTGGCACCATTTGTTTATTTTTGCTTTTGTTTCTTTTACTTTTGGTATCAGATTAAAAAAAAAACATTTATAAGACATATGTCAAACTGCTTACTCCCTGTGTTTTCTTCTAGGAGTTTTATGGTTTCATGTCATTCATGGAAGTTTTTAATCATTTTGAGTTAATTTTTGTGGCATAAGATAGTAGTCCAATTTCATTCTTTTGCATGTGGCTGTCCAATTTTCCCAGCACTGTTTACTGAAGAGATTGTCTTTTCTCTATTGCTTATTTTTGGTTCCTTTTTGTAAATTAATGGACCATATGTGCATGTTTTTATTTTTTGGCTTTCTATACCATTCCACTGATATATGTGTCTGTTTTTATGCCACTGCTAATACTGTTTTAATTACTATACTTTTATAATATAGTTTGATACCAGATAGCATGATGTCTCTAGCTTTGTTGTTCTTTCTTAAGATTGCTTTGGCTATTCAGGGTCTTACATGGTTCCATACAAATTACAGGATTGGCTATTTTACTTCTGTGAAAAATGCCATTAGAAATTTGATAGTGATTGCATTGAATCTATATTTGCTTTGGTATTATGGACATTTTAACAATATTCTTCCAATCCATGGACATGGAATAACTTTCCATTTTTTGTGTCTTCAATCTCTTTCATCAATGTCTTAACAGTTTTCAGTGTATTGGTCTTTCATATCCTTGGTCAAATTTATTCCTAGATATTTTATTTACTTTGATGCGGTTGTAAATAGGATTGCTTTCTTAATTTCTCTTTCTGATAGTTCATTACCAGTGTATAGAAATGCAACACATTTTTGTGTATTGGTTTGTACTCTGCAAATTCATTCATTTATTAGTTCTAATAGTTTTTTATGGAGTCTTTAGGGTTTTCTATGTTTATCATCATGTCATCTGCAAATAGTGGCAGTTTTTCTTCTTCCTTTCCAATTTGGATGTATTTTATTTCTTTTTCTTGCCTAATTGCTGTGACTAAGACTTCCAATACTAGTTGAATAAAAGTGGAGTGAGTGGGCATCCTTGCCTGATTCCTCCTGATCTTAGAGAAAAAGCTTTCAACTATTCACCATTGGGTCTGATGTTAGTTGTGGTCTTGTCGTACGTGGCCTTTACTATTTAAGTATGTGCCTTTTATAAACACTTTATTGAGTGTTTAATAAGTGGATGTTAAATTTTTCAAATGTTTTTTGAGCACCTGTTGAGGTAATGTGATTTTTATCCTTCAGTTTTTAATGTGATGTATCATATTGACTGATTTGTGTCTATGGTACCATCCTGGAGTCCCTGGAATAAATGCCTCTTGAATGGTGTATGATCCTTTTTAATGTAGTGTTAAATTCAGTTTGCTGATATTTTGTTGAGGATTTTTGCTTCTGTCTTCATCAGGGATATTGGCTTGTAATTTTCTTGTGACATCTTGTCTGGTGTTGGTATCAGGGTAGTGCTGTTCTGTTAAAATCAGCTGAGAAGTGTTCTTCTTTAATTTTTTGGTAGAGTTTGAGAAGAATTGGCATTTTTTGTTCTTTGAACATTTGGTAGAATTTACCAGAGAAGCTGTCTGGTCCTGGAATTTCATTTGTTAAGAGAGTTTTTTGATTGCTTATTCTCCTTACTAGTAATCAGTCAGCTGAGACTTTCTATTTTATCATGATTCAGTCTTGGCAGGTTTGTATGTTTCCAGAATTTATATATTTCTTCTAGGTTGTCCATTTTTTTTGGCAAGAATTCATAATTCTTACAATTCTTTGTATGTCTGTGGTATCAGTTGTAATGTCTCTTCTTTCATTTTTTACTTTATTTGAGTCCTCTCTCTCTCTCTCTCCCTCCCTATCTATTTTTTTGGGGCAGGGGTGAGTCTAGCTAAATGTTTGTCAATTTTCTCTTTTCAAATAAACAGTTTAGTTTCTTTGATCTTCTCTTTTTTGTCTTTATTTCATTTTTATTCTGTTTTAATATTTATTTCCATTGTTCTACTAATTTTGGGCTTCAGTTCTTCCTTTTTCTAGTGCCTTGAGATGTAAATTTAGGTTGTTTATTTGAGGTCTTTCCTGTTTCTTGATGTAGGTATTTGTCACTATGAACTTCCCTCTTAGAACTGCTTAAGCTGCAACTCATACATTTTGATATGTTGCATTTCTTTTTATTTGTCTGGAAGAGTTTAAAAAAATTTCTTTTGATTTCTTCCTTGACCCACAATTTTTTTTAGTAGCATGTTGTTTAATCTCCCCATATTTGTCAATTTCCCAGTTTTTTATGATATAAATATCTAGTCCCATACCATTTTAGTAGGAAAAGATGCTTGATATAATTTCATTCCTTTTAAATTTGTTAAGACTTGTTTTGTGGCCTAACAATATAATCTGTATTGGAAAATGTTCTATGGGCACTTGAGATAAATGTGAATCCTATTACTTTTTAATGAAATGTTCTGCATATATCTGTTAAGTCCATCTGATCTAAGGTGTCATTTAAGGAAGATGTTTCCTTACTGATTTTCTCTCTGGATGGTTTATCCATTTATATAAGTGGGGTATTAAAGTCCCCTACTGTTATTGTATTGCTGTCTATATCTTTCTATATATTTAGGTGCTCCTATGTTGGGTGCATAAATATTTACAATGTTATATTTTCTTATTAGATTGATCATTTTATCATTATGTAACACTTTTCTTTATCTCTTATTACAGTTTTTCTTTTAAAGTCCATTTTGTCTGATACAAGTGTAGCTACTCCAGCTGTCTTTTGGTTTCCATATACATGGAATATAGTTTCCATCCCTTCACTCTCACTCTGTCCTTACATCTAAAGTGAGTCTCATGTAGGCAGCATATAGGTGGACTGTGTTTTTTATACATTCAGCCACTCTATGTCCTTTGATTGGGCAATTTTGTCTATTTACATTTAAAGTAATTATGGATAGGTGTGTACTTACTGTCATTTTTTAAATTGTTTTCTGGCTGGTTTTGTAGGTTCTCTCTGTTACTTTCTTCTTCTCTTCCATTCTCTTGTGATTTGATGACTTTTAGTGGTATGCTTATATCCCTTTCTCTTTTTCTCACTCTGGTAAGAGTGGGCATCCTTGTGTTGTCACTACTCTTAAAGTGAAAGACTTCAGCTTTTACCATATTCAACAAGTTAGCTGGGGGTTTGTCATATACTATGTTGAAGTATATTACTGTAAACTTCCCTCTTAGAGTAATTTTTGGTATGTCCTATAAGTTTTGGTGTATTATGTTTCCATTTTCATTTATCTCAAGATTTTCTTTTATTTCCCTTTGATTTCTTCTTTGACCCATTTGTTGATCGAAGCTGTGCTTTTAATTTCCACATATTTGTGAATTTTCCTTCTTTTATTCATTTCTAGTTTCAATCCATTGTGGTCAGAAATGATATTTGATATAATTTCAATGGTCCTTAATACTTAACATTTATTTTGTGGTTTAACATATAATCAATCCTGGAGAATGTTCCATGTGCATTTGAAAGAATCTATTGCTCTTTCACAGAATTTTCTGTATATGTCTATTAGGTCCATTTGGGTTATATTGTTGCTTAGGTCTTCTGTTTCCTTTTCATATCCTTTCCAAATGATATATCAAATATTGAATGTGGTATATTGAAGTTCCCATCTATTATTTTGTTATTATTTATCCCTTTTGTCTTCTTAATATTTGATCTTATATATTTGGGTGCTCTGGTGTTGAGTACATGTATATTTATAATTGCTATATCCTCTTGATGAATTGACCTCTTTATCAATATGTAACAACCTTCTTTATCTCTTGTTGCGGTCTTTGTCATAAAGTCTATTTTATTGTATTTTTTTATCTATAGGTACCTCTCCTTTCTTTTTTTCCATTTGTATGGCATATCTTTTCACATTCCTTCACTTTTGGCCTATTTGTATACTTAAAGCCAGAGGCTTTTATAGCAGCATCTTGTTGGATACTGCTTTTTTATCCACTCTGCCTCTCTATGTCTTTTAATTTGAGAATTTAATCTATTTAAATGTAAAGTAATTATTGATAGGTAAGGATTTACAATTGCCATTTTGTTAATATTTTATAACCTTTGAAGTACTTTATTACTTTTCCCCCTCTCTGATTGTCTTCCTTTGTGGTTTGATGACTTTTTTGTGGTGGTATTAATTGATTCCTTTATTTTTAACGTTTCTTTTTTTTGGATCTGCTATGGATGTTTTTATTTGTGGTTACCATGAGACTTACATAAAACATCTTATCCATAACAGTCTATTTTAAGCTCCCAACCCCATGTATGAAAGTGCTGCATTTTAACTTATCCTCCTCCCAAATGTTTGTTATTGATGTCACAATTTACATCTTTTATATATGATGTATGCATTTAATGTATTGTTGTAGCTATAGTTATTTTACTACTTTTGGCTTTTCACTTTATACCAAAGTTAAAACTGATTGACATACCACCATTACAGTATTAGAGTATTTTGAATTTGTCTATATTCTTAACTTTACAGTAATGTTTATACTTTCATGATTTTTGTGTTGTTACCATCTTTTCATTTCAACTTGAAGAACTCTTTTTAGCATTTCTTGTAAGGCAGGTCTAGTGATGATGATCTTCCAGAGCTTTTTTTTTTAAATCTCTTTCTCCCTCTCTCTTCTTTTTCTAATTTTAGCACTTTGAATATATCTTTCCAGTTTCTCCTGGCTTGCCAGGTTTCTGCTAAGAACTCTGCTCATAATGTTGCGGAGGATTCCCTATGTGCGAGACTTTTTTTCTCTTGCTGTTTTAAAATTCACTCTTTGTCTTTGGTTTTAGACAGTTTTGTTACCATGTTCCTTGGAGAAGATATTTTTTAATTGAAACTTTTTAAAGACCCATGAGCTTTATGATTGTGAATGTCTCAACCTCTCCCTCAATTTGTGAAGTTCTCAAAACGACTATTTCTTTATATTAGATTTCTGACCCTTTCTCCCTCTCTTCTCCTTCTGGAACTCCAGTAATGCATAACTGTCTCTTGATGGTATCCCGTGAATTCTGTAGGCTTTCTTCATTCTTTTTTCTTTTTCTTTTTGATCCTCTGACTGGGTGATTTCAAGTATCTTGTCTTCAAGTACACTGATTCTTCTGCCTGCTTGACCAAGTCTGTTATTTAAGTTCTCTATTGAATTCTTTAGTTCAGTCTTTGAATTTTCAACTCTGGGATTTCTGTTCTTTTTTTTTTTTTTTTATGGTTTCTATTTCTTCACTGAGCATTTGAAAGAATCTATTGCTATTTATTCATGTTTCTTCCCCCTAATTTTATTTAGTTTCTATTAGTGTTTTCTTTTATTCATTGTACTTTAAGAGGATTATTCAGAATTTTTTCCAGATAGTTCATATATCTTCATTTCTTTTGGGCCAGTTATTGAGCTCTATTAGTATCCTTTGGTGTTGTCATGTTTCCTTGATTGTTTGTGATCTTTGTGGCCATGCATTGTTATGTGATAATTTGAAGATGTAGGTACCTCTTCTAGTCTTTACAGACTGCCTGACAGGAAATGCCTTTCACCATCAGTCAGTTCATCCAGAGGTTCTGAGTGAGCCATCTAATGCAGTCTGCAGGTGGGCTTGCTGCTAGAGTTCTCCCATTGACAGGTCTGGTGTCTGGGTTAGCAGGTGGACAAGCCTGATATTTGGATCTTCAAGAGTAGGCCTGGTGTTTAGGTCCATGGGGCAGGCCTGTTCCCTGCATTACAGTAGTAGGCCCGGGACCTGGATCTGTGATCTGTGTGGGTGTGACTGGATCCTGGGTCTATGGGTTTGCCTATAGTTTGGGGATGCAGGTTCTGGCTTAAGGTCCACTGGGTTTAACCTTGCACTGACACAGGCCATAAACCTTGGTTCTGGGGAACCAGACTGAAGGTTGGGGCTATGGGAGACCAGACTGGTACTGGAGAAAGTCAGGAACCTAGAGCCTGAAGAGGCAGTCTGGCACTCAGGTGAGACTTGGGGCCCAGGGTTATGGGAGACGGTCTTGGAGGTTGGGTCCATAGGAGCCAGCCTGGTGCTGAGGTTGCATCCTCAGGAGCCAGACTGGAGGCTAGGCCATGGAGGCTGCCCTGGCACTGATGTAGTCCTGGTTCTGGGGTCCGTGGGGAAGTTGGAAGTTCACTTCATTTTCTTTGCTCATGGAGATAATATTTCTCTCCTAGCTGGGCTGCCTGGGCTTGGGAGATGGGTGAGAGGGGTAATATGAAAGTATCTTCCACATATCTTCTTCAAAGCTTCTTTTCTTATATCTGTGGTCCACTCAAATGCTATAATCTATTACCTGGAATCCTTAGATCTTTTGACAGTATTTCTAGACTCGGGCAGTTGTTCAAATTGATGTTTCCATGAGGAGAAGAGTGTTGGAAACTCCTACACTGACATCTTGTTGATGTCACTCTAAAGATTTCTCTTAATGTTTTGTCATGTATATATATATATATATATATATGCATAGCTGCATATATGTGTCTATATATACATACACTTTTTTTAGCTTTATTGAGGTATATTTTACGAATAAAGTTGTAAGATATTTAAACTGTATTTCATAATGATTTTATGTGTATATATAATGTGTAAAGATTCCTCCCACCTAGTTAATTAACACATCCATCACCTCACATTTTCATCTTTGTGTGTTTTTTGTGTGTGTGTGTGAGAGAGAGAGAGAGAGAGAACATTTAAGTTATACTCTCAGCAAATTTCAATTATATAATACAGTGTTATGAGCTGGAGTCACCATAGTCATCATGTTATACATTAGATCCTCAGAACTTATTTGTCTTAATGCTAGAAATTTGTATACTTTTATTGACCTCTCTCTATTTTTCCCACCACTTAGCCACTGGAAACCAGTTTTTTACTCTGTTTCTATGAGTTTGACATTTTTTAGATTCCATATGAAAGTTATATTATGCCATATTTGTCTTTCTCTGTCTGACTTCTTTCACTTAATACAATGCCCTCATGTCTATCTATATTGTTGCAATAGGCAGGATTTCTTTCTTTCTCATGGCCGAATAATATTCCATTGTATATATGTATTATATATCTGAGTGTGTGTGTTTGAATCAATCCCATTTTCTTCATCCATTTATTCATCAGCGGACACGTAGGTTGTTTCCATTTCTTGGCTATTGTACATTATGCTACAATGAATGGGAAGTGCAGAAATCTTTTTTTGAGTTAGTGTCTTCATTTCCTTTGGGTAAATTCCCAGGAGTAAGATTGCTGGATCATATGATAGTTTTATTTTTTAATTTTTTGAGGAACCTCCACAGTGGCTTCAGCAAATTACATTCCCACCAACAGTGCACAAGGGTTCCCTTTTCTTCACATCCTGCTAACACTTGTTATTATCTTTTTGATGTTAGCCATTCTAATTGGTGTGAGATGAAATTATTGTGGTTTTAATTTTCATTTTCCTGTTGAACACATTTTCATGTACCTGCCATCTGTATGTCTTCTTTGGAAGAATGTTTATTTTTTAAGTTGGATTGTTCATTTATTTATGCAATTGAGTTGCATGAGTTCTGAATATATTTTAGATATTAAGCCCTTTTCAGCTATGTGATTTACAAATATTTTCTCCCATTCTATAGGTCACTTTTGCATTTTGTTGATGCTTTGCTGTGCAGAAGACTTGTAGCTTGATGTAGTCCCATTTGTTTATTCCTCTTTTGTTTGCTTTTGGTTTCTAATGCAAAAAGAAGAAATAATTGCCAAGACTGATATTAAGGAACTAACTGGCCATGGTTTCTTTTAGGAGTTTTATGGTTTAAAGTCTTAAATTTAAGTCTTTAATCAATTTTGAGTTGATTTTTATATATGGTATAAGATAGGGGTCTAGTTTCATTCTTTTATATGTGGATATCCAGTTTTTTCCAACACCATTTACTTAAAAATTTTATTTTACCAATTGTATATTTTGGCTCCTTTGTTCTTATATATACATTATTAAACCTGGTCCTCTTTAATCAAATTCCATTTTAATTTTTAATACCTAGTTACCTTAAAGAACTAGTATTGAAATCTCCAGAGAGTACATGAAAGCAATTTTACTCATTAGGGAAGATTATTTGACATCCTAACACCTCATGGTAATATTTTATGATCTACAACTCCTCTGGTTTGATATCTGTGTAGTTGTTTTAATACTTCAATTACCTTTTATAAGGTCTAGAAAATTATGGCCTCCTGATATCCATTTCCTTTTACGTGCCCCAGATCATGAAATGTTAAAGAGTTTTCCATTTATCTGCACCCATTGGAAATATCTTTTTCACTCCATTTATTGTAAGAGACCTTCATATTGTCATAAACCTGGTATTAGATGTCAGTGGTATTCTATTTCACCAACCAGGCTAAGCGGAAACCACTCTTGTTTGCACATTGTAATTGTGGTCTCCTGGTCAATGTGTTCAAATATCTTTCATGTGGTTGCATGCCATTTTATGTGTCACCTCTTTTAAAAATTCTACTATACATGTTGCTCTCAATTGATTTTAAGCATTTGCTGCTGGAAAATACTGAGAAACTATTGGCTATTCAAAAAAAATTTCACAGTAATGATGTGAGAATGTTCTTGTTTATTTGATATATCATAAGAATTTGATTCCCAGCCTTTGCCTGAACAGTGTATTATCTTTAAAGCCCTTCCAAAGCATTATGTTTGTACATCCTATTGCTGGTAAGATGAGTGAAATTGTTTGTAGTTTTTAGCAAGTCTCAACCTGACCTGACAAGTACTTCCTTTACAATGATAGATCATTGATGTACAACTTCAACTGCAAAAACTTAAAATTCATACTAAAATATCATCTAGATTTTATTTTGTAAAGATCTGTATGTGAGATGGATAAGATTATGCATAGTTTTTATTCCTTTTTATTTCTGTAGTTTGAAAATTTTATATTACTATTTAAATTACATTTTATGTTTATAAGTGTTCTACCTTACATTGTATATATAGCATGACATATGCTTAGTAATTCTAGATAATTTCCCTATTTAAGTTGTGGGAAGAATCCTTAAATTTTACTTGAGAGGTTTTCTATGAAGAGTTGCATGTACGAGATACCCCAAGAGCACAGTGAAAACCAGTATCACTATACATAGTAGGCAAAGAAAGTTGTCATTCTCTTGATATTTAATTCCATACCCTTACACTCAGGTGTGATACTCAAAGCACAGAAGAGACCTTGGCTATTAGGCTGGTGCAGGATGTGAGAACCCTGCATTATCCCTTTAGATTTTACTAGGACACCTAGCAGAAGAAATATCCTACTTAGCTAGCATGGCAGAAATGCTCTCATTATGCTCAGGACAGTGACATTTTAACCACTGGTATCACTGTTTTAACTACTGGTGTAGCTGTCCTGGTGCATCTGAGGTGAACTTTAGCCTCTGCATATGACTTCTGTATCTATTTGAGGGGAAAGTCAATAGTCCTAAATGTGGCAAGAAAGGTGTTCTTTCTTTCTTCCACTAGAAAAGGGTAAAGGAAAACAACTTCCAGGTTCCTCCACCTACATGTGAAGGGAAGAGATTAACAGAATGCCCTTGTTGCCTCAGTCATTGAAGACAGGGCACAGAGATAGACACTCTGATGGATACCAGCACTTGCTCTTTGAGCATTTTCAACCTAGAAAGGGCAAATAATTACAACTCAGAATGCTGGGTCATGCAACAGGATTACACAGAGCACTCCAGGCTTAGAAAAAGCCTCTAACCACAGCAAGGGACTTCACTGTTTTCTCCTGCTGATAAACACAGAAAGCATTCAAAACAAATAACATGAAGAGAAAAGAATCTCTGATTTGCCCTTGAAAATGGGAAGAAAGCCATAGAAATTAAAAAATAGGAAACAATTTTGTTTTCTGTTTCCAAAGGGCTGTGTTTATTCTGTTTAATTCCATTTGTGTGTGTGTTATTTTACTTCACTTTTTCCACCCAAGAATCTCGATGTGCTGTTAGGTCTCAGTGTCACAAAACACTAAGTTGTATTATATTATTGCACAGTTTAGTAGTACAATAAGATACACATACCATCGCACACACATACATTCTCAAAATATATTTTTTGAAATCATTCAGACATAAACTCACTCCTTCCATCTTTTCTGATAACTTTTACTTGCTCTTGGTAAAGTAGACAGTTCCAATGGAAGAGAAGGCAGTGTAGTGGACACTATACAAACAGATACACTATTTCTATATATCAAGAGCTGGGAGAATATATGCTACAAGGATAATTGTGTGGCAAAACAAAACCTGCAGCTAATTAGACCTCAGATGAGTTCCCAGCACTCTTCTTTTCCCTTAGCAAGTTCTACTTAAGATGACCCAATTAAATAACGCTACGAAGCCTCTGCATCAGTGACTCAGATCGCTTCTGATACAAAGAACAGCCGTTCACAAACGGTACAGTTCAGCTACAGTTCCTGGCCTCGATGTGTAGATCAGCAATGCACACAAATCAGATCTCATTTTACCATGTTCCTAGGGGGTTTCTTTTCCTCCTTGCCTGAACCCCTCATTTATGATTCCTCGGCTAGACCAGTCTGCTTCTTTAACTGACAGTTGGATCTGAGTTTTAAACTGTATTTTATTCTGTTTCGTAATGAACGATTTTTATTTTTATTTTCGGTATGAAGGGGATGCTACTTTTAAGGAACCCTGTCTGTGTAACAGAACTCTTACTGTCTGCTGAGCAAATGCTTCTCCTAGTTTGTAAACTAAAATCAGAATTCACAGGTTAACATGATAATCCTATACAACTGACCAAAACCAATAATAAATCATACACACAGAAGAATACAACCTAATTAAGTTGCGTCTTCTTTCAAGATATATTCAGTCTTAGATTTTAGTGTAGTTCTTTTTCTTAATACAGTCATGCTCATTGAACTTCAAGCTACTCAGAAAGGACAATCCACAGAGACACCGGGCATAGCTCAAAGTCCTACATGACCTTGAAGACTGTATATGATTAAAATGCTGCACTCAAACCTCTGCTTTGGGACACATTTGTTTTCCTTAAAAGGAAAAAGAATTCTTTAAATTCTAATAAAATTATCAAAGTGAAATGAGTTGACCATTAGAAGGATTTGGGTTTAGTTTAAATATATTTATTATTTTAAGAAATTATTTGGGGACTTTTTTATAATTCATAATTGATTTTCCAAATACAATTACTAGTACTTTTGTTTTTGTTAATCCCCAGTCAGGAATCTCCAACCTGGAGTAAGATTCATTCAGTCAGTCAACAAAAAACAAACATTCTTAAGCATCTGTTACTTATCAGGAACATGATAGATGCTAAAAAAAATACAAAATAATCACTGCTAATAGAAATACCTAATATAATGAGAAAAAGGATTTTTTTTTTGAAAAAAGATACCATGTATGATTCTATGTAATTGGTGTTAAAACAATCATGAATTGGGAATATATAGGAATTGTAGGATAAATATGCTCTTTTATCCTGAGAGGATTAAAGAAGGTAGAAGGCTTTGGAGAGAAGGTAATGCATTTGTTGGCCTTGAATAATGAGTTTCAGCAGATTGAGATTTGGGTAAAGCTAGCACAATCTATGGATGAAACAGAAGGGAGATGAGAGATGGCAATGGATGATTGAAAAGCACAGTGAATCAGCTTGACACCAGGTAGAGCATGCACTGTAGCGTCATAGAAAATAATGCTAGGAAGGTAATTCAGAATCAGAATGATCTGAATGCCAGGTTAATTTATTTTTATTTGATATTCTAAGATGTTACTTTAAAACGCAACAAAATAGGATATAAACAATCATAACTGTAAAACAATTTAAAAGCTTGTATGTACAGAAATACGCTAATGAGAAACAAAATGGAATTCCCAATTTTTTCCTTATAAAAAGTATGTACATTTTCATATACCAAAATGTGTATTGTTATTAAATGCATTTCTAATTGTAAAACTAATATATGCTCAAAGATGAAAATTATATTTTTCAAAACATAGGAAAGTAAGTGTGTACACACACATAATCCCTAAGTATTGCATAGTTTTTAATGTATAAAATAAATCAACCACCTAAAGGTAGTGTTTTAATATTTTGTTTTATTTTATACATTAAAAACTAATTATACAATACTTTGAAGATTACTGTTTTCAATTTAAATATATGGTGAATATGTCCAAAGTTCATGCATAGATTTCTTCTTAAATGAAAGGAAAGATTAAGAACACTGCCTATCCCCTCCCCCACCTTCTCATCTGGCAACTACCAGTTCTCTGTATTTATGAATCTGTTTCTGGATATTTATTTGCTTATTCATTAATTTTTTTAATTGCATATATAAATGAAATCATATGGTATTTTGTTTTTCTCTGACTTGTTTCAGTTAGCACTGATGTCACAAATAGTAAGATGCATTCTTTTTATAGCTGCATAATATTCCATTGTGTATATGTGCCACATTTTCTTTACCCATTCACTTATTGATGGACACTTGGGTTGTTTCCATGTCTTTGGCTGTTGTAAATAATGCTGTGATAAACATAGGAGTGCATTTATATTTTCAAATTAGGGATTTAGTTTTCTTTTGCTAAATTTCCAGAAGTGGAATCACTAGGTCATACGATAGTTCTAGTTTTAATTTTTTGAGGAAACTTCATACTGCTTCCCATAGTGGCTATACTTTTTACATTCCTACCAAGAGTGTAGGAGTGTTCTCTTTTCTGTACATCTTCTTTAACTTGTTATTTCTTGTCTTTTTCATACAAGCCATTCTGACTAGTGTGGTGGTATCTCATTGTGGTTTTTGATTTGCATTTCTCTGATCATTAGTGATATTGAACATATTTTACATGTCTATTGGAGAATTTCAACAGGCATGTTGAAATTTCTGTAGAAATTTCCATTCAGTCCTCTGCTTATTTTTTAATCACCTTATTTGGGGTTTTTTGGTGTTGGGTTGAGTTCTTTATATATGTTGGATATTAACCCCTTATTGGGTGTATCATATGCAAATATATTCTCCCATTCAGTAGGTTCCTTTTTCATTTGGTTGATGGTTTCCTTAGCTGAGCAGAACCTTTTTGATCAGGTTTGTCCACTTTTTGCTTTGTTTTTGTTTTCTCTGCCTAGGGAGACATAGACAGAAAAAAATTGCTAAGCCTGAAGCTCCAGGACTTACTGTCTGTTTTGTTTTTGGAGTTTTTATGCTTTCAGGTCTTATATTTAGGTCTTTAATCCATTTTGAGTTTATTTTTGTGTATGGTTTAAGAAAGTGGTCCAATTTCATTCTTTTGTTTGGAGCTGTCCAGTTTTTCCAACATCATTTATTAATGTTGTCTTTTCCCCATTATATTCTTGTCCCCTTTGTCACAGATTAGTTGACTATATAAGAGTGGACTTGTTTCTGGGCTCTTTACTCTGTTCCATTCTGTCTGTGTTTTGATTGTTATCCTGGTGTTTTGATTATTATCCTGGTGTTATACTTAGTACTAGCCTTAGTTTGTACTCGTACTAAATTAGTTTTTGTCATACCTCTTATAACTCCATACAGAAAAAGTGATGCCTGTGAAATTTCTTTGTTTTAAATAATATAAGCCTAGATCTTGTCATTAAATATTTAATGAGTTATGCGAACAGTCTCATTAAATTATTTTAGGCATGTATTTATGACCATCCTGGTTGCATCTTCCATCCTTCCAGGTCATTTTAAGTGACTCACCAGGTGATATTCTGTCATCTCTGCCAACACAGGCCTCACACTAAACTCAAAACACCTAGGCCCTATAATGTGGAGTTTAACTACAATTGTTCCAAGATCACTTTTTTACAGAATACAGGTAATAGATTCATCTTTTTTATTCAGTTTAATAGTAGTAATTTTCTATCCTTTGCTTTGCTCTAGGAAGTCTTGCAGAATAGCATTGCCTTTGCAGACCTGAACAGATTTTTAGGACCTAAAGGGCGGGTGGCTGGGTTTATCAAATTTGTGCAACTACACAACCTTGATAAAGGAGATTTATTGATTGAAAGGATGATTCACCAGCCCTTTAATATAAAAGACTCTCTCAGCAACTAGGACAGAAGTTTCAAAGGTCAATAGCTAACATTTTATGCAGCCAACTTAAATGACTCCTCATTTTGAGTTGTGTAGGTTTCTCCTATAATTTCCCCTTTTACCACTGAAGAGATGGTAGTAAAAAAAGAGGAACTTTAAAAACAAAAAGGAGCCTATGTAGTATTAATGATCTTTCTCAAATAAGGCAGAATTAAAATAAATTCAAATTTTGGGTTCATTTCCAATTTAAATATCAGAACCAAATTTTCTGCCCTTAATTTGTTTCTGTAATCTACTCTATTGTATTCATGTCCAGAAAACACTAGAGTTTCTTCCCTAGTTGTTCTAAAGCATGAGTTCAATAAATTGCTTTCATCTAAAGTTTATCTAATTTATTCCATAAAGAGATGTAAATTCTGAATTACTAATCTATGAAGGTAAAAGAGCATCCATTTAAAAAGTAATGAAAAGGAAGCTATTTGATATTTAGGCATAAATAGGTATTTAAATACTCAATGAAGTATTACTTAAAGTAATTGTTCTAAAGTTTGTACAATATGCATGCTAATCACAGACAAATTTGATCAGTCATCCAAATGTTTATTTGTTAACTAACATTCTTTTAAAAAGATGCTAACCAAGTATATAAAAGTATAGTTCCTCTATTGCACAATGCAAAATTGACCAATTTATTTTAGATTTTGAACTTTCAGATTGGTTAATTTAATTGTTTCCATTACTGCTTAAAGACCACTTATACTGCTTTTCCCATATAAACTGCTATTATTACAAATCATCATAACTTTATTACTTTATTAAAAGGTGGCAAAAAGTATAAACTAATACACTTGTCATTCATTTTTAAGGGATGCAGTTTTATTGCCATATGGTAAAGTTCTTCGGGTTTTACTTTTCTTAATAAGCTGAGAAAAGAATGCTTTTAGTTTGAGAATAATTTTTGTTGAGGGAACTATCTTGATAAGCTCCTCATGGGGGAGGAGGGAGAGGCGATTCTGAGAAGCAACAAAATAGATAGTAAAACTTCATGAGGAAAAAAATCTTTCCTTCATGAGTAAAAAACAGGAGTTCAGGGAAACGTGGAGAGAAAGAGAAAGGAAGGGAGCAAAATGGTGAAGAGATGGAACCCTGTGAATTCTCCATCTTCTAGAAACTTTATATACAGGCATGCAAATATAGCTTATTTGGTAGGACTTGAGGAGGAGAAGAGCTCTGGATTGCATTAAGCCAATGTAGAGAAAACATGAGACAAATGGTATCATGTTCCCTAAACTAAGCTAATTCATCTTAGTTCTATGCAGGAACTCCATACAGGAAGTGAGCTAATCCCTCACTGACTTCACACACACAGACACACACACACACACACACACAGAGGAATGGGGGCAGGCAAGCATGCAAATGCACACAAAAGGGTCTTTCTTAAAATAATGTACATGTACAGTCACTGTTTAGAAACAAGAAGAAATTCTGACCTATTGCCAACTAGGGAAACAGCAATATAAATTAGACTCAAAACCCACATAATTTAGCTTGTTACATATTTCATGCTTTTATCATGTCAATCAGTGCACAAAATTTTCACTGTATATATATATATATATGTGTGTGTGTGTGTGTATGTATAATATTTATTACTATTCCAAACCATCCAGAGTCTTTCTTTTAGGTGTGTAAAGGCAATGCATAGTCCATTTAATCTTTAAGCAAATCATATTGGCAAAATAAATTTTCTGATCTCTATAAAAGGTCATATTATTGATAATAAACCCAGATGAAATATTTTGCATTTGGAGTACTCCAAGATGCCCTTTCTAGCTTATCTATTTTCTACTGAGACTAAATAAAAGGAAAACATTTAAGTTTCATTTGATTATTTTTTCAGCAAGAATTCCTAGAGGTCTGGTCTTCTTAGTTCTTTTACTCCTCTTACATAAGTATTCCCCAAAATGCTAAAAGGCAGAAATTGTAAGTTCAAAACAGCTTTTTACATGATAAAAGTCTCAAACTACTTTTTTATCCATTTTATTTGACTTGAAGTCTTGAAAATCTGTTTCTGGCCTGAAACCACTCTCCATTCCCTATTTCTGCCAACCTCACCCTCAGTTCTTCCCTCTTTCCACTCTTCTACACACACACCAAACATATACCTGAGTGTGTACTCTGCATTTGGAGAAGCATTGTGTTATCAAAGACAGAAAAAGAATATATATTAAGTCAATAGGTAAAAAAGAACACTTGATACTTTCATTCATTCTTTTGTTAATGGACAGTAATTGTCCATTTGTGTCAAACACTGTGCTAGACATTGAAAATAAAAGGAAAGAAAGGAATGACCATAGCTAAATGATATGATGATGCACTAGAAGCAAGGAGAGTGAAGCACTGAGTCTTGTGGAGGGAGTGAGGAAGCTACAACAATGTTTTTTAGAGAAAGGTACTTTTAAACTGGGAGCTGAACTATAAAAAGTTAGCCACATGAAGAGAAGAGCGAAGAGACTTTTGGGTAGGAAGAAGAGTAGGTGAAGATTAGGAGTCAGAAAAAAATGACCTATTCAATGTATTTTAAAAAGTAAATACTGCAACAAAGAACAAAAGGTGGTAGGAAAGGGGCAGGAGACAGGCTGGAGAAATAGTCAGAGGGCAGTCAGAACAACAGGCTTGGTTTTCATCCTAATGACAGTGTAAAATAACTCAAGGTTTTAAATAAGAAAACTGATGTAACATGCTTTAAAAATTATGATGTTTTGTTAAGAACAGACGGGGAAAGGTAGTGTTGGGAAAATGTGGTTGTTGACGGTGTGATGGATGGCTGCTAGAAGTTTGATGTGGACAACTATGGATGTTCATTTCTTTCTTTGAGAATAAAGATTTGAGATGACAATTAAGAGGTGTGTGTTTGTGCATGTGTTTGTATGTTGATGGTAAGGTAATGGTTTCAATTTCAGATATGTTGACTTGGGGGGACAGCGAGGTACTCAGTCAGAAATGCTGAAGACATAGTTGAACATTTGATGCAAGAGCTTTGGAAAGTGGGGAGAGTAGGTCATCAGTACCTGAGGGATAACTGAAGACTTGAGAATAAGCAGAACCACTTTAGCCAATGTACAATGATAAGAGGAGAAGCCTGGTGCAGAAGGGTAGCATTTAAAAATTATGTAGAGCATTATCGTATAAGAATAGAAAAGAAAAGAATAGCATAGTGTCACAGAGCCAAAGTGGAGTGTTTTCGCTAGAAAGGAAATCAACAATTAGAATTGTCCTTTGGACTTAGTAATGATGGGGCCAGTGGTGCCTAACAAATTATTTGTACCTCTTCTGGGGAAATGTTCAGCAACAGGGATGGTTAAGAGTTGAAAAATAACAAGAATGATGAGAATTATGAGAAAAGTAATGACATAAACAGTGTCTCCAGTAAAGATATGCATGGAGGGGCTGCAGATAGAGGGTATCTCCTAAATATGCAGTAACTCACACCATGCAATTTATAATAACTCCTACCATAAAAGATGCTTTTTTCACAACTTCTCCTGCTTGGTCATTTCACACCAAAACAAACTTAAAGCTGAGTTTAAAACTTATCTAGTGTTCCTATATCCACAGGGTGAATTGTACCTAATTCTTTCTGGATGATTTTATTCTTTTGGTTAACAGTTACAATATATTACACTACACTACTTTAATTTCTTGGAGGGAAATATGACTAAGGGCACAATATCCAAAGATCTTGCTTTAATGTTTACAAGTATACAAGGAGTATTATTTTAGGAAAGGCAGAATAGTTACAAATAAGTTTAAATCTATTTCTCCTGGTGATTTGAAGCGTTCATTTTGATTTCAGTTGTGTTTCTAAGTAAAATTTCTTCAAAGCTACCTTTTTGAACTGTTATGTTTTTGGAAGGGTTTCAGGTATTTTATAGTGGCCTCCAGAACCTTGCAAAGCTCTGAAACACGGAGTTAGATGCTGTTCCATCTAGCTGACCATTTGGCCAGAAGGGAAAGGATTTTGTAGCAGGCCTGCATTTAGTACTGATTCTTCAGCACCACGGACAGCACACTGCAGGCTACTGGTTTCACCCAGACTTCTGCTGGGGAGTCATCCACAATTGCAAGGAGCTTGGGATGGCATTGGGAGCCCCTCCAGGACCTGCCCCTTCATCTAGTAACATGACGTTTTTTAAGAAAAATAAAAAGGTACAAATTTTGTTTTATCCACAGCGCTATGTTATTAATAGCATCTCAAATCTCATCTTCCTCCTTGCTTAACTTTTATACAACGGTATACATCAAAACCTGAGAAGAACAAAGGCAAGCCAGATTTAGAGGATGAGATCTGTTCTAGGCTATTGTCACTATACCAGCTTGGATGAGCTTCTCTGTATTCAAGATAAATTCAATGACAAGGGGTTTGGGAAATGCTTGCAAAAGAAAGAACCTTTGGAAATGTGGAAAGACTTAACTAAAACTTTAAAAAATATTGAAGCTGTGTGATATAATGGAAAAGGCACTGGAAAAGGCACTGGACTTAGAGGCAAGAGTCAAGATTGCTAGGATCTGAGCGATCAGGTCTTTGTGCGACCTTTAGAAAGTGATGTATTCTCCCAGACTTGATGTTGTCATGTGTAAAAATAAAAGATCTAGAATAAGTAATAATAACAGCATTACAAAGATTTCAAAATCTTCACATATTTTTTGGTGTATTGTTGGCAGTATGTTTGTTGGACTCTATTCTCCCTTGAGTGAGAAATTGCAGGGTAGAAAAAAAAATCCCTATTAGGACAAAAAACTGAGGTGACAAGCAATTATACAACAGAAGCAATTAATTAGACTAAAAATTTTAAAACTCAAATTCTGCATATTTTAGACCATTATACTGAATAACAGTCTGTCATCTATCTGCATCTGTCCTATCATTTAAGTATTACAAACTCCTTAGCACTTATCAAATATTCTGGGAACCAAATTTCAATGAAAACAATTAAGGAATAATCTTTAACCCTCATTAGACAGGAGAATAACAAACTCTAGTATCTGGTGTGCTCATGTAAGGAAATGTGAATGTCCACTTAGTAGTCATTCTTCAATAGAAAATCCCTGGTTCAAATTTGTGCTAGAGAGAAAAAAACAACAAAACAGTGAAGGATTTGGGATGGGGAAGACCATCCTTAAGAAAAGGCAGTGGGGTGGAAGAGGTATGCTTTAGGGATGAGGTCTCCTAGAAAAAATTTGGGGTAAAGAATCCCCAAAAAGGTGTTAGTCCACCAAGTGCATTTGTGATTGGGATTTAGTAGCAGCAAAGCAAGGCTTTCTCTATCTAAATTTTTATGCTTTTGTACTTTGTTCTCAGCTTTAGTAGCAAATAAATAACATATGCATGTCCCTAAACCCAGACATAAGTGAATCAGAAATTACAGTCTTCATGCTCCAATGAAATTCCTTAAAAAAATTGAACCTGATATTAAAGAATATGAAAAAAACTAGGAGTTCATGGTGCTGCTCACAGCTATTCTAACCAGAAATCTGAGAAATATTAGGCATGAAAGACAGATACAAAACAAAATAACTCCTGTAAGAGGGAGATACGGAGGAGCTGTGATTGTGGGCTTCCCGCCTCAGTTTTTTCTTTTAATCTTTGTTTATACTTTTGAGACGTTTAAAGAGAAGATCCTCTTTTAGGAAATAAGTAAAAATCCAGCTTCATGATACATATATTCAAGCAGAACTTGTCAAGCAAGCTGAATCAAGGCATTAAAAAGCCTAGAGATGTGAAAGACATTCAGTATAGCTGAATTCTTTGGAAGATGGTTGAGAGCCTGTTGGGGAATCCTGAAAGGGGAAGCATGATGGTGACAGCTGGTAAGGCCATTTTGTAAGAGGATGTTTACCACATTAAGGAGTGAGGATTTAATTTGAGGATGATAAGAAGACAGGTCAGTATTTTGTAGTTGGTAATTTGATTTGTGATTTTGAAAGATAACTGGTACCAGCGTGGATGCTGGGTTGGAAGGGGGAAGAAGGGGATGAGCTAGGGAGTTTATAGCCCAGGAGAAAGTGGGGACTGTAAAATGTGGGGTTTATCATAGATGCTCTATGATTATCTCTTACTGCAAATGTTCTACCACTGCATACTCATCTCTCCTTTCTTCGTCTCTGGATCACCCAAATTAACCAAAAATGACTCAGATCAAATTTTTTATCTGTGAAATTGTGCTAGAGAAGGGCCTCAGGACAGAAAGTCTGTCAAAGCACCAGCCTAATCCTGTGAGGATGTATTTGCATATTAGGAAAAAAAAGAAAACATGAAATCTTTCCAAAATTTAAGTACTTATAATTTTTAATTAATTAATTTATTTATTTAAGTGTAGTTGATATTATATTGGTTTCAGGTGCACAACATAGCGATTCAGAGAAAGACCTCAGTAACTAGCATTTAGAAAGCTGCAAAGTTTAATAACAATTCATTTCATTCAAAGGTTCAGGACATGTTTCCTTTTAAAATGGAGGATGTGAAATACTCCAGAGGCTTGTAGTTAAATATTCTGAAATTCTTAATGACTTTTAAAATGGGAGTTAAGTCTTCAAATTTTAATTTCAGCTAAGTACCCAAATATTTAAGTTATCTTCAAATATCCTCAGAATCCCTGACTTAAACACTTCTCATATTTTCTCCCCAATAATTCAAACAGAAAACAAACATAGAAAAACAAATCAAACTGGTTAAATGCCATATATAGCCAATGGTTCTGCAACATCTTTCTATGCTGGCAGATAGTAACTGTGCTAGCTGGAATAAGGATTTAATAATGTGTGTAACTGTTGAACTTCTGTGCTATATACATGAAATGAATATAATATTGTGTATCAACTACTTCAATAAAAAAAAGATAAGAAGGATGAAACAGTTCTTTATGAAGTATAACAGTTTGTAATGGAATGGAAATTAACCAAAATTTAAGTTTTAATCAAAATGTATTGATATCATGTCAGTCCCCATTAAGACTTATGGCAAATACTTTCAATATTTCCAGAATCCTTATTTCAACAATTTTCTGCAAAATATATCCAATTTAAATTATTTCAGACACCTTTTATTCACACATCATATACTTGAGGACCATGGTGTATCCTCTAACACCTTAATTTTTTTTTAATGTATCTTAAATTTAAGGAGGTGTGAGCTCAAAATGGTAATTTGATGTCCTATTCAGTTGCTAAAAATGGTGTCTTATTTGTATTTAACTTTGTGTGTTCTTCACCAAAATAACATGTTCAAGATGCCCTTCTGAATAGCTCTTTCTATAATGAATAGCTAATGATTGCAAATGAACAGATTTCTAGGCTGGTTTGCAAAATCATAAATACATTTTACACAAATTGGTAAATAGTTTAAATAAGGCTAATAATGTTCATATGTACCTTAATTCATTTCTTAAAATAAATAAGAATTATACATAAAAGTATTGACTTAGTTAATGAAATTTAAAAAGTAAGATCTGTATTCCACATAATTCTCTTTTTGGTCCAACTAAGAATTCTCAGAAGAAACCACTGAACTCTTCCAATGAGATAGAAATTGAGGATGACAGTTTCTGTTTTTTCCTTGATTCTTCTTCTCTTTTCTCACCTGCTCCTCTCTAATATTCATCAGCAAAATCAATAAAAACATTCTAAATCCATCCTTTTGTGAGACTCTCCAAATCCACCCTCATCCAAGTAACAGTCGTCTCTTACCTGGGGCCCCAAATCATCTCTTGTTTCATTCTCACTTGCCCTTTAAATGGATTCTCCCTCCTGAATAATCTTTTAAAACAGAATATGCCATTTACCCATTTAAAGCCCTCCAAAGGACCCCATTACATATAAAACAAAAGCTGAGCACCTTACAATGTTCAAGGCCTTTTATAATCTGCTGCCTGTGGGTCTCCAAATAAAACTACCTTCTCCCCGTAGCCTCAGTACTCCAGCCATTATCAGCTTATTCTGACTCCTTCCACATGTCAAGTGTATTCTTACTTTAGGGTCCTGGCACCGGCTTTACTGTCTACCTTGAGCACTGTTCCCTTCATATTTGTGTAGTGGGCTCCTTCACGTGTTGCAGATCTCCCAGCTTAGAGAGAAAGTTCCTCTTCTCACCCAGCCTTAAGGAAATTACTTCACCGGCTTTTACCTGCCCTCATCTTGGGATTCTCTCTGCAGTACTTGGATGCCATCACTCACAGAGTTCCTGCTTGTTTCTCTGTTATACTGTCCGAATTCCTTTATGTAATACTAAAGCCCAGGACTGTCCTGTCCATGGGAGAGGTGATCACTGCGGTGGGGAGAGTACAGTGATTGGCCGGAAATGGCCAAGACTTGAAACTTTGATTGTAACTTTGCTATTTCTGCAAAGTTATTAGAACTTACTTTGCCCCAGTTTCTTGTAATTAGAATAAGGATAGCAGTATTTACTTAATAAAGCTCTTATGAGTATATTAAATGAGCTAAATGGAGACTGGTGCTTTTTAAGGATCTGAGAAATGCCATTTCTTGTCCACCCCTGGATCTCAACACCTGGAACAGTACTTGGTGCAAGTACTTGGAAACAATAAATATTGGGGAAAAAAAGAAAGAGAAAATGAGCACATTACGTCCCTTATTTATATTGAAGTGATTTTCTTTTCTTTTAGAAAAGATTTCTTATTTCCTTTATTTTAGTCCTTAGGTATAGATTTATACCCAAATGGCCATTTATTTTTACTTTCGTAATCTAACTCCTTATAGATGCTACTCTGGAGCACCAGTGGTCTTTCTTATAAAATGGGACTAATAATCCCTGACCTTTAGCACTCCTTGGGACTGTAAGGCAAAAGAGAAATGAAAAATAGTAATAATTTACCAGTTGTTTGTTAAGATCTCTGCCGCCTTTGTGTAAGCACACAGATTCAACACAAGGCTGTTTCAGTTATAAACTCAGAACATGAGTTATGGCTGATTAAAAGTGTCAGGGAGCCCTGAAAGTTGACAGAATGCAATTACCCAAATTAGGCCCGGGCCAGGCCTGTGCTGGTATGTCTGCTCTTAGAAATACTATAGAGTTTTCAGTGGCTAGAACAGGTTGGCAAAATATGGCTGCTAAAATAGCCAGTGCCTCAAATTCCCACCATCTCCCCACAGCTCTGTGTGCCTAGGACTAAGTGCTCCCAGAAAAGGAGTTTGTGGAAACTTCTTTCTCACAAATGACCACATGTTTGCATAGATCTAACTTCATATTGATTAAAGCCCACGGGTGCCCCTGATTTCATGGTCTGGGATATCCAGTGGCATTTTGTGGTTTTTTCTTTCAGAAATCACAGGCTGTTCATTTAGTTTTTATGTCATAAATCTGTTTTCTCAGTCTTGTGATAGGATAAAACACAGTATGATCCTTCCCTTAGCCAAGAAGATGAAATTTAATGTATTTTCCCTTTCATGTATCTTTTATGCATCTTGGGATTTCACTCCATGGCAAAGAACACTTGCAGGATTTTTTAATACTTTTATTAGGTTTGCTTTCACTCTGAGATGTGTTCATTAATTTATTTCAAAGGCACAAGCAAAGTAGATTTCGTCCTAATACCTACCTGCCTTTGGGTATTTTCCTTATTCCCACATAACACAGGGGAAACCAGAAGGTACCAGGTTCAATACCTTCTGCCCAATTACTCAGTTTTTCCCTGACCAAGCAGGGGTTCCAGCTCAGGCCTGTGTGATCACAAAGCCACTTTCCTTTCCACAACACCCTGCTGGTTTTTAAGGATAACCAGATGCAAAAATACAGAGAAGACTGAAAAACTGGATCTGACATTATCTAGGATCTTAAAGAATTTACCCTTAGGGAATGGAAAATGTGATGTAAATGTGCGTAAATAGTGAGGCTGCTCTCCCTACTGCCCCCACCCCTTTCGTGGTTTTCTTGCTAGGCTTCATGCGTGTCTGACAGTTTCTGTGTCCTGATCAGTGACCGGAAGGACGCCCATGGGCGCGGGCGGCTGAGTGACTGGGAGAGGAGTCAGTGTTCTGGGAAAGAGTCCCAGAGGGCAAGCTAGCCTCCAGGAGGCAGGGCGGGTGCCAACTTCCACCGCTACGATGTATGTGCCTCTTCACCTCCACTAGGGCACTGTCTGCACCACTGTGGTATTTGCCAATAATCACATGTTTGCTGAGAGGCTGTTTCACTCTCTTGCGCATCAACAGCGTCCTGCAGAGGACTCCAAGCAGGGCCTCAGTAACTGCTGGTAGGGTGATGGCTAAGGGCTCTCACGCTGGGGCCAGAACCTGGCTTCTAATTTCTGCCTCACTTCTTATTCACTGTGTGACCTTAAATTAATCTCTCTGTATTGTGGGTTTCTCATCTGTAAAATACAGGTAATTATGCTACCTGCCTCAGCCTCCCAGTATTAAGGATGAAATGCATTATATCTGTGAAAGGCACAGAACAGTCCAACTGCATGATTGAATGAGCTTAATTATCCCCTTATCATGGTTACAAGCTTCTGTTCTGCAGTCTTGCTGGGGCCTGAAGAGGAGTTTGCTTTGGCACACACAGTGTATAGAACAGAAACTGAGTTAGAATATGTTGAGAGAGGGCATACAGTCTTCACTTTTTTCCACTACTGCCTTTCTTACATTCTGCACACTATAATTTTGTGTCGTCTGTCACACCTCCAGTCATTTGTTCTAAGACAGTGATAAGCTTGTTGAGGAGGACAAGGACAAAGACTTTAATCCATTAGAATGACAGAGATTTGAGTCAACACTTCTCAGATGCAATTGTTTAAACAGCTGTGACTCCATGTCAAAGTATATCAAGGCTACATTTTTATAGAGACAATTT
Source organism: Manis pentadactyla (assembly GCF_030020395.1). Lineage (NCBI taxonomy): Eukaryota > Metazoa > Chordata > Mammalia > Pholidota > Manidae > Manis > Manis pentadactyla. Next base: position 98,748,526 of record NC_080030.1, on the reverse strand, counting down.
AAAAAACAAAGCCAATGTTTTTTTAAAATCAATATAGTCTTGGTGGAATAACCATTTCTTCTAACATTACATAAATATACATATAAAAATTCAGAGAGGTTGCATACCAAATATTAGCAGAGGTTATTGTTTGTTGTTAATACATTTTCAGATTTTTATTTACAAAAGGATTCTACTGTTTTGGAAACATTTGAAAATTTAAAAATACATATCCCTTCATGTAAAGAGAATTATTTTTATGTTTCTAATTTTTTATTGATACTAGTGGCTAAATCATATTTCAGTAGACTCTTATTAGTGGACATCTTAATTTATCATTTTCATCATTATTTTAAACAATATTTTCTTTAAAAATACCTATACATATAGCTTAATGCCCATCTCAGATCATATCTTTAGGATAAATTTCTGAAACATTATCTAGGATAAATGCTTTGCAAGTTTTTATTATTTTCTACATGTATCACCACCTTTCCCTCTGGAAAAATTGCACAAATTTATACTGTCATACAACAGCATCTGAGAAAGTCTATTTTAAGGGCTTACTCTCACTCTAAATATTAGATCTTTGTCACTTTTCTAAATGAAAAAAAATGGTATTTCAATGTAGCTTTAACATTTCTTTGAATACTAGCAAGGTTGACTGTATATACAACTTTCATTATTTATAATTTTTCTGTTGTAAATTAGCCATTCATTCCCTAATCTAAATTTTCATTTTAAATTGAGTATTCATGCTTTCTGATTAATCTACCAGAATAGTTTAGATACTGAGAAAACATTTTCTATCATAATAATTTATCAGGTATTTCCTGGTAGGTTATTGATTTTGTAATTTTGCTCATTTTGTAAAATCAGCATTACTTTGTATTTTCATCTAATTAGGTCAAGTTTAAAAAGTCCATTTCATCTTAGTATTTAATGAGTATTCATCTGTTCTCTTGTGTTTTGTTAATTTTTGCTATGTAGATTTAAATCTATAGTCCTATACTTTATTTTGAGGAATTATATAAGGATATATGTTTTGTTAGGTTCAATGCGATTGTACTGCCTACCTAAGAATGAGCTCCACCTTTTGAGTATTCCAGATATAGGATTAGCTTTGTGTGGGTGTGGATTTTTGACGTTTGTTTTTTCATTTCTTCTATCACTGCTGGTCTTGGAGTTGTCCCCATCTGTTTGAATCTATCTTCATAATTTATATTTTCCTAGAAAACTGTTTCTTAGAAAAATTTACTGAACATGGAACATGTTTTTCTTAAATTTTCAAATCCTCTTTGCCATCTCTGTTAATCCTTTTTTCCACTTAATGATTGTATATTTTTAGTTTTCTATTTTTCCAAAGGTTTACCTACATCATCTTCTAAAAAAAAATCAGCTTGGATTTATTTACAATTTTAATATTTTATTTTTTCCTAACTTATTTATTCCTTATTTTATCTTACTGAGTCTTAATTGTCTAACTTTTTTAGCTTAGGTTACTGTTCTCTTTCATAGATGAGATGCTTTGAATATTTTCATTGCTTGTCATTTATTAATAAAATAATAAACAGTAAGATTTTCCAAAGTTATTCTTTCTAGATCATGTTTTTTTCCCTCAATCCTGTGCTTTATACTAATTATTCAAGGAGTTTAGTAAATTTTTACTACTGATCTCTGTATCTAAATCTTGTGCTAAGGATATGATCTGGAATTTTTAATCCAGATATTGTTACACTATTTTTTCCATTGGAGAGCTTCCCCTTTGAAAATGCTTTAACTTTTAAGTCTTATTTAAGATAAATATTTTAGATGTTAAATTTCTCTCTGTCTTTTTTTTCAAACTGGGTTTAGAAGAGTTTTTACTAGGCTTTCTAAGTTATGAATTTCTTTTTTTTTTAGATAATTATTTTTTATTGAAGGGTAGTTGACACACAGTATTACATTACATTAGTTTCAAGTGTACAACACAGTGACAAAACATTTATATACATAATTCTAGGTTCCAGCTATCACCCTACCAAGCTGTTACAATATCTTGACTATATTCCTTATGCTATACATTACATCCCGGTTACTTATTTATTTTACCATTGGAAGTCTGTCCTTTTTTTTTTTTTTTTTTGTGAGGGCATCTCTCATATTTATTGATCAAATTGTTGTTAACAACAATAAAATTCTGTATAGGGGAGTCAATGCTCAATGCACAATCATTAATCCACCCCAAGCATAATTTTCGTCAGTCTCCAATCTTCTGAGGCATAACAAACAAGTTCTTACATGGAGAACAAATTCTTACATAATGAATAAGTTACATAGTGAACAGTACAAGGGCAGTCATCACAGAAACTTTCGGTTTTGCTCATGCATTATGAACTATAAACAGTCAATTCAAATATGAATACTCATTTGGTTTTTATACTTGATTTATATGTGGATGCCACATTTCTCTCTTTATTATTATTATTTTTAATAAAATGCTGAAGTGGTAGGTAGATACAAGATAAAGGTAGAAAACATAGTTTAGTGTTGTAAGAGAGCACATGTAGATGATCAGGTGTGTGCCTGTAGACTATGTGTTAATCCAAGCTAGACAAGGGCAATAAAACATCCACGTATGCAGAAGATTTCTCTCAGAACAGGGGGGGTGAGGTTCTAAGCTTCACCTCTGTTGATCCGCAATTTCTCACCTGATGGTCCCCCTGCGACTGTGCCTGTCTTAGGTTGTTCTTCCCTTGAGGAATCTTACCCGTCTCTGGCTAACCAGTCATCTTCCGGGGCCATACAGGGAAATGTGAAGTTGGTAAGTGAGAGAGAAGCCTTATTGTTTGAAATGGTTAGCTTTTTATTTCTTTGCATATTTATGCCCTGTAGCTTCTATGCCCAGCATTTGTCTTGAGGTATCTTTAACACTTGGAAGAATTATGATACTCGGTTAATTTGATATGAGGCACGAATTCTATTTAAGGGTTGTAATTAGGAAGGAAGAAGAAAAGCTATAGAAGTAGCAGGCGGAAGAAAACATGGGAAGATTGATTATTTCTTTGACATATCTTCTTGTAGAGTAACTTCAGCATGTATAGGTTTTAAGCTACTACTTAAATTGCGCACACACATTAACATAATAGGAGTATAGTTACATAACCAAAGCATATCTGTAATTACCAGCCATCTCCAGTGAAACCAAGAAAACCAGTTAGGCACCTTAGGCATTTGTGAAAACTTATCTATGATATGGTGGATATTGTCCAACTGAACTTGAACAGTCTGAGAGAAATCAGACAAATTAAAACAACCCATTCCTGGGGAATGTTCACATCCCTTATGTTCTTTTAACAGTAAATAGTCTGTAGTTGTAAGATTTTGGAGCACTACAATTTGCACTTCTCCTAATTCTTGGTTGAGTTCCAACAATATAGATCCAGTCAAATTTGTTGTTTTACTGTATGCACAGGCCAGCTTAGATATTTCCTTCTTCATTCCCATGGCAAGTCCAGGAACTGGTGGGATGAGTGCATCTACAGCTGTAGCAGTGTGTGGATCTTTGTTGGGGTTTTTTGATGATCATCTTCTGGCATGAGTCTTCCAGAGAGCGCTGATGTTGGAAGCTCTCTTTCATATCGTATCTTAGTTCATTTTCGGGGTAGCCCAATTAGGCTTTGATCCTCTGTATAAACACAAACAGACCCTTTGCCTACACTTTTATATGCCATTTATACCATTGTGTAGAACTCATTGGAGGTTACCACACTGAAACTGCCTTTTTTGTTTTGTTTTGTTTTGTTTTGTTTTTGGTATCACTAATCTACACTTACATGACAAATGTTATGTTTACTAGGCTCTCCCCTTTACCAGGTCTCCCCTATAAACCCCTTTACAGTCACTGTCCATCAGCATAACAAAATGTTGTAGAATCGCTACTTGCCTTCTCTGTTTGTACAGCCCTCCCTTTTCTCCTACCCCCCATGCAAGCTAATCTTAATACCCCCCTACTTATCCCCCCCTTATCCCTCCCTACCCACCCATCCTCCCCAGTCCCTTTCCCTTTGGTACCTGTTAGTCCATTCTTGAGTTCTGTGATTCTGGTGCTGTTTTGTTCCTTCAGTTTTTCCTTTGTTCTTATGTTCCACAGATAAGTGAAATCATTTGGTATTTCTCTTTCTCCGCTTGGCTTATTTCACTGACAATAATACCCTCCAGCTCTATCCATGTTTCTGCAAATGGTAGGATTTGCCCTTTTCTTATGGCTGAGTAGTATTCCATTGTGTATATGTACCACCTCTTCTTTATCCATTCATCTATCGATGGACATTTAGGTTGCTTCCAATTCTTGGCTATTGTAAATAGTGCTGCGATAAACAGAGGGTGCACTGATCTTTCTCATACTTGACTGCTGCATTCTTAGGGTAAATTCCTAGGAGTGGAATTCCTGGGTCAAATGGTAAGTCTGTTTTGAGCAATTTGATGTACCTCCATACTGCTTTCCACAATGGTTGAACTAATTTACATTCCCACCAGCAGTGTAGGAGGGTTCCCCTTTCTCCACAGCCTCGCCAACATTTGTTGTTGTTTGTCTTTGGATGGCAGCCATCCTTACTGGTGTGAGGTGATACCTCATTGTAGTTTTAATTTGCTTTTCTCTTATAATTAGTGATGTGGAGCATCTTTTCATGTGTCTGTTGGCCATCTGTATTTCTTTTTTGGAGAACTGTCTGTTCAGTTCCTCTGCCCATTTTTTAATTGGGTTATTTGTTTTTTGTTTGTTGAGGCATGTGAGCTCTTTATATATTCTGGACGTCAAGCCTTTATCGGATGTGTCATTTTCAAATATATTCTCCCATGCTGTAGGGATCCTTCTTGTTCTATTGATGGTGTCTTTTGCTGTACAGAAGCTTTTCAGCTTAATATAGTCCCACTTACTCATTTTTGCTGTTGTTTTCCTTGCCCGGGGAGATATGTTCAAGAAGAGGTCACTCATGTTTATGCCTAAGAGGTTTTTGCCTATGTTTTCTTCCAAGAGTTTAATGGTTTCATGACTTACATTCAGGTCTTTGATCCATTTTGAGTTTACTTTTGTATATGGGGTTAGACAATGGTCCAGTTTCATTCTCCTACATGTAGCTGTCCAGTTTTGCCAGCACCACCTGTTGAAGAGACTGTCATTTCGCCATTGTATGTCCATGGCTCCTTTATCAAATATTAATTGACCATATATGTCTGGGTTAATGTCTGGATTCTCTAGTCTGTTCCATTGGTCTGTGGCTCTGCTCTTGTGCCAGTACCAAATTGTCTTGATTACTATGGCTTTATAGTAGAGCTTGAAGTTGGGGAGTGAGATCCCCCCTACTTTATTCTTCTTTCTCAGGATTGCTTTGGCTATTCGGGGTCTTTGGTGTTTCCATATGAATTTTAGAACTATTTGTTCCAGTTCATTGAAGAATGTTGCTGGTAGTTTCATAGGGATTGCATCAAATCTGTATATTGCTTTGGGCAGGATGGCCATTTTGACGATATTAATTCTTCCTAGCCATGAGCATGGGATGAGTTTCCATCTGTTAGTGTCCCCTTTAATTTCTCTTAAGAGTGACTTGTAGTTTTCAGAGTATAAGTCTTTCACTTCTTTGGTTAGGTTTATTCCTAGGTATTTTATTTTTTTTGATGCAATTGTGAATGGAGTTGTTTTCCTGATTTCTCTTTCTGTTGGTTCATTGTTAGTATATAGGAAAGCCACAGATTTCTGTGTGTTGATTTTGTATCCTGCAACTTTGCTGTATTCCGATATCAGTTCTAGTAGTTTTGGGGTGGAGTCTTTAGGGTTTTTTATGTACAGTATCATGTCATCTGCAAATAGTGACAGTTTAACTTCTTCTTTACCAATCTGGATTCCTTGTATTTCTTTGTTTTGTCTGATTGCCGTGGCTAGGACCTCCAGTACTATGTTAAATAACAGTGGAGAGAATGGGCATCCCTGTCTAATTCCCGATCTCAGAGGAAATGCTTTCGGCTTCTCGCTGTTCAATATAATGTTGGCTGTGGGTTTATCATAGATGGCCTTTATTATGTTGAGGTACTTGCCCTCTATTCCCATTTTGCTGAGAGTTTTTAACATGAATGGATGTTGAACTTTGTCAAATGCTTTTTCAGCATCTATGGAGATGATCATGTGGTTTTTGTCTTTCTTTTTGTTGATGTGGTGGATGATGTTGATGGACTTTCGAATGTTGTACCATCCTTGCATCCCTTGGATGAATCCCACTTAGTCATGATGTATGATCCTTTTGATGTATTTTTGAATTCGGTTTGCTAATATTTTGTTGAGTATTTTTGCATCTACGTTCATCAGGGATATTGGTCTGTAGTTTTCTTTTTTGGTGGTGTCTTTGCCTGGTTTTGGTATTAGTGTGATGTTAGCTTCATAGAATGAGTTTGGGAGTATCCCCTCCTCCTCTATTTTTTGGAAAACTTTAAAGAGAATGGGTATTATGTCTTCCCTGTATGTCTCATAAAATTCCGAGGTAAATCCATCTGGCCCGGGGGTTTTGTTCTTTGGTAGTTTTTTGATTACCTCTTCAATTTCGTTGCTGGTAATTGGTCTGTTTAGATTTTCTGTTTCTTCCTGGGTCAATCTTGGAAGGTTGTATTTTTCTAGGAAGTAGTCCATTTCTCCTAGGTTTCCCAGCTTGTTAGCATATAGGTTTTCATAGTATTCTCTAATAATTCTTTGTATTTCTGTGGGGTCCGTCGTGATTTTTTCTTTCTCGTTTCTGATACTGTTGATTTGTGTTGACTCTCTTTTCTTCTTAATAAGTCTGGCTAGAGGCTTTTCTATTTTGTTTATTTTCTTGAAGAATCAGCTCTTGGTTTCATTGATTTTTGCTATTGTTTTATTCTTCTCAATATCATTTATTTCTTCTCTGATCTTTATTATGTCCCTCCTTCTGCTGACCTTAGGCCTCATCTGTTCTTCTTTTTCCAATTTCGATAATTGTAACATTAGACCATTCATTTGGGATTGTTCTTCCTTTTTTAAATATGCTTGGATTGCTATATACTTTCTTCTTAAGACTGCTTTTGCTGCGTCCCACAGAGTTGGGGCTTAGTGTTGTTGTTGTCATTTGTTTCCATATATTGCTGGATCTCCATTTTGATTTGGTTATTCATCCATTGATTATTTAGAAGTGTGTTGTTAAGCCTCCATGTGTTTGTGAGCCTTTTTGCTTTCTTTGTACAGTTTATTTCTAGTTTTATGCCTTTGTGGTCTGAAAAGTTGGTTGGTAGGATTTCAGTCTTTTGGAATTTACTGAGGCTCTTTTTGTGGCCTAGTATGTGGTCTATTCTGGAGAATGTTCCATGTGCACTTGAGAAGAATGTATATCCTGTTGCTTTTTGTTGTAGAGTTCTAAAGATGTCTATAAGGTCCCTCTGTTCTAGTGTGTTGTTCAGTGCTTCCGTGTCCTTACTTATTTTCTGCCCGGTGGATCTATCCTTTGGGGTGAGTGGTGTGTTGAAGTCTCCTATAATGAATGCATTGCAGTCTATTTCCCCCTTTAGTTCTGTTAGTATTTGTTTCACATCTGCTGATGCTCCTGTGTTGGGTGCATATATATTTATAATGGTTATATCCTCTTGTTGGACTGAGCCCTTTATCATTATGTAGTGTCCTTCTTTATCTCTTGTTACTTTCTTTGCTTTGAAGTCTATTTTGTCTGATATTAGTACTGCAACCCCTGCTTTCTTCTCACTGTTGTTTGCTGGAAATATGTTTTTCCATCCCTTGACTTTAATCTGTACATGTCTTTGCGTTTGAGGTGAGTTTCTTGTAAGCAGCATATAGATGGGTCTTGCTTTTTTAACCATTCTGTTACTCTGTGTCTTTTGATTGGTGCATTCAACCCATTAACATTTAGGGTGACTATTGAAAGATATGTACTTATTGCCATTGCAGGCTTTAAATTCGTGGTTATCAAAGGTTCAAGGTTAGCCTCTTTAGTATCTTACTGCCTAACTTAGCTCGCTTATTGAGTTGTTATATACACTGTCTGGAGATTCTTTTCTTCTCTCCCTTCTTGTTCCTCCTCCTCGATTCTTCATATGTTGGGTGTTTTGTGCTGTGCTCTTTCTAGGAGTGCTCCCATCTAGAGCAGACCCTGTAAGATGTTCTGTAGAGGTGGTTTGTGGGAAACAAATTCCCTCAGCTTTTGTTTGTCTGGGAATTGTTTAATCCCACCGTCATATTTGAATGATAGTCTTGCTGGATACAGTATTCTTGGTTCAAGGCCCTTCTGTTTCATTGTATTAAATATATCATGCCATTCTCTTCTGGCCTGTAGGGTTTCTGTTGAGAAATCTGATGTTAGCCTGATGGGTTTTCCTTTATGGTTGACCTTTTTCTCTCTAGCTGCCTTTAACACTCTTTCCTTGTCCTTGATCTTTGCCATTTTAATTATTATGTATCTTGGTGTTGTCCTTCTTGGATCCTTTCTGTTGGGGGTTCTGTGTATTTCCGTGGTCTGTTTCGTTATTTCCTCCCCCAGTTTGGGGAAGTTTTCAGCAATTATTTCTTCTAAGATACTTTCCATCTCTTTGCCTCTCTCTTCTTCTTCTGGGACCCCTATAATACGGATATTTTTCCTTTTAGATTGGTCACACAGTTCTCTTAATAGTGTTTCATTCCTGGAGATCCTTTTGTCTCTCTCTATGTCAGCTTCTATGTGTTCCTGTTCTCTGATTTCAATTCCATCAGTGGCCTCTTGCATCCTATCCATTCTGCTTATAAACCCTTCCAGGGTTTGTTTCACTTCTGTAATCTCCTTTCTGGCATCTGTGATCTCCCTCCAGATTTCATCCCATTGCTCTTGCATTTTTCTGTGCATCTCTGTCAGCATGTTTATGATTCTTATTTTGAATTCTTTTTCAGGGAGACTGGTTAGGTCTGTCTCCTTCTCTGGTGTTGTCTCTGTGATCTTTGTCTGCCTGTAGCTTTGCCTTTTCATGGTGATAGGAATAGTCTGCAGAACTGGGACGAGTGACGGCTGGAAGGACTTCCTTTCTTGTTGGTTTGTGGCCCTCCTCTCCTGGGAGAACAGCGGCCTCTAGTGGCTTGTGCTGCGCAGCTGCGCGCAGACAGGGTTTCTGCTTCCTGCACGGCTGCTATGGAGTTAATCTCCGCTGTTGCTGTGGGCGTGGCCTGGCTCGGGCAGCTACTCCAAAGTGGTGGAGTCGCGTTGGAGCAGGAGCGGCTGGGAGGCTATTTATCTCCGTAAGGGGCCTCCCTGCTCCCTGCAGCCCAGGGGTTAGGGTGCCCAGAGATCCCGGATTCCCTACCTCTGGATTAAGTGTCCCGCCCTGTCCCTTTAAGACTTCCAAAAAGCACCCCCCAAAACAAAACAACGACCACCAAAAAAAAAAAAATTTTTTTTAATTAAAAAAAAAGGTGGTCGCTCGTTTTTCTTTATTCTCCAGTGCCAGCCTCAGGCCTCTGCTCACCGGTCTTGCTGCCCTGTTTCCCTAGTATTGGGGTCCCTGTCCCTTTAAGACTTCCAAAAAGCGCTCGCCAAAACAAAACAGCAAAAAAGCAAAAAAAAAAAAAAAATGTCGCGCTCTTTTCTTATGTCCTGTGGCACCCGGCCTCCAGTGCCCGCTCACTGTTCTTGCTGCCCTGTTTCCCTAGTATTGGGGTCCCTATCCCTTTAAGACTTCCAAAAAGCGCTCGCCAAAACAAAACAGCAAAAAAGCAAAAAAAAAAAAAAAATGTCGCGCGCTTTTCTTATGTCCTCTGGCGCCCAGCCTCCAGTGCCCGCTCACTGTTCTTGCTGCCCTGTTTTCCCAGTATCGAGGGCCCTGCACTCTGGCCCGGATGGCTGGGGCTGGGTGTTCGGCAGTCCTGGGCTCCGTCTCCCTCCCGCTCTGCCTGCTCGTCTCCCTCCGGGAGCTGGGGGGAGGGGCGCTCGGCTCCCGCGGGGCCGGGGCTTGTATCTTAACCCCTTCGCGAGGCGCTGGGTTCTCTCAGGTGCGGATGTGGTCTGGATATTGTCCTGTGTCCTCTGGTCTTTATTATAGGAAGGGTTGTCTTTGTTATATTTTCATAGATATATGTTGTTTTGGGAGATTTCTGCTGCTCTACTCACGCCGCCATCTTCCGCCCCTCTGAATTTCTTATTCATAATGAAACACAACTTCTTTCACATGGGAGAAAAGGTGACACACGGGGAAAGGCAGAGAGGATGGTGTTTTGGGGGGTTCGGGCCTAGGCTCCAGTTGTTTCTGAGTCACACTGTGTCCTTGTTCTTCTGCAGTTGGGCTGGTCAACAGAGCTGAGAACCAAAAAAATGTCATTCTCCTTAATTCATGTAGTGTTTTGGAGGCTTGCAATGAAAAAGCTTGAGAAGTGTTATGAGTATATTTTCTGAAAGTATATATCTTAGAATGCCTTTCAGTAGCCTCACTTACAAACAACTTACCCATGTATAGTATTATATCACCACGTAATTTCCTCAAAATCCCATGGACTGTGCTTTTCTTGTATTTAGTTTTGTAGAAAAGAAGTTTATGCCAATTGTGATTTCATTCATTTAGGCAAGCTGTGTTTTTCTACTTGGATGTATGCAAAATTATTTCATCAATGCATTTAAAAAATTTTTCTCAGGTATTTGTTAGTGTTCCCATTTATTGATTTAGAAAAGAATGAATGAATACTTTAAACTTACGAGGCCAGTACTTTCCTGAGATAATGTTCCATTATATCCTTGCTTACCTTTCCTACTCAAGTCACTCTGGATCTTCTTTCCAAAATAATGTTCAATTTTTGTATTGGCTTTACTGTGGTTAAAATAAAAATGGCCCCCAGCCTCAGCAACTTATGTAACAAGCATTTATATTTTGTTTATGATCTATGTCATTTATGTTACCTTTTACATATTTTTTATTCTGTGATCTAGGCTGACACAGTAGCTCTTTTTTGGAGTGTCCATTCTTGTGGCAGAGGGAAAAACAAAGGAGATGGTGGAGACACGTAATGCTTCCTAAAATTCTTCTTAGAAGCACAATAGTATCCTACCACATTTTCTTGGCCCAAGCAATCCATGACCAGATCTGAAAATAGAGAATCATGCTCCACACGTAGAAAGGCATGCAAGCCATGTAAACTTGGGTAGAATGTATACAGGAGGAAACAACATTTAAAAACAAATGACACAGTATGTCATTAGTGCCTATTAGGAACAAGCACATTTTAAATGGCTTTCTCTTTTTCTGGAGTTGTTGAAACTTTTAAAAATTTGTATCTGCTCATTCATTCTTATTTATATATTCAACTCAGTGAGAAGCACTGTGATAAAATGTTTTCAGTCTCTATCCCTCATCATTATGCTTTGTGATGCTACATCCTTAGGTGATCTGCTGGTTTTTATTAAGCTTTCTTGTCATGCATAGACAGCAAACATACAAAAAAGAGATGAGGACTAAAAGATATGTTTCCGCTCATAGCTGTATGTACTTACTGCAATAATAATGGGCTCATCAATAGACCACATACACATGCAGAGAAATTCCCATCTCCAGGGAACCAAGGGAATATATTTATTTTACATATAAGAAAATTTCCATCCCAGAAAAATGAACTAACTTGTCACAGTACTGCTTAGAGACAGCCTGGAATTTAAACTCAGAAATCATGAGTATTATTTCCTTAGAAGCTCTTATGTTCTTTCTTTATTTTTAAAGAAAGGAAAGAAAAGAAATATCTGAGGCACCTGATCATTTTGAAAACGTGGCAGCTCAACAAAAATATTATTTCATTGGCTTCCTCAGTCTCTGTATGACTAGAGATCATTGGGTCTCTGAATTTTGAGTTTGAGACAATGGAAGCCCTATTACCAGTCTCCTGAGGTCATCTGATGTTATCTGAATGTTTTTTGTTCCCCCCAAATTTAGATGTTGAAATTTTAATCTCCAAAGATGATAATATTAGGAGGTGGGGCCTGTGGGAGATGCTTAAGTCATGGGCACAGAGTCCTCATGAGCGGGATTGGTGCCCTTATAAACACGAGACTCCCCAGCCCCTTTCACCACGTGAGGACATAGAGAGAAGGCACTGGCTCTGGACCAGAAAGGGGCGCTCACAGAAACGTAACGATGCTGATGCCTTCATCTCAGACTTCCAGCGTCCAGCACTGTGAAAAATAAATTTCTGTTGTTTATAAGCCACCCAGTCTGTGGTATCTTGTTGCAGCAGCTGGAACAGACTAAGACTAACCTCCTGATTTGTCACGAGGGACCCAGAGAAGCAATAGAAAACAGTAACAAGAGGCTCTGCTTGGGTGGCTTCATGCTGATAACCAGACTGTAGTGATGCTAAGCTACTGTTCACTCTGCAGATTCTGGAAAAATTATAAAATGATTTGTGAGGAAAAACACATTTTTCTCTTGCTGTATTTGTATATATAGATGTATACATGTATGATAGCATATTTTTAGTCTGTACATTTTATAGTCTCTCATGTGTTTTTACTAATTTTTTTTTTTACTTGGGCTTTAGACAAATTAAAAAATACAAATTAAGTCTAACTGAGAGCTCTTTCAAAATAATGTTTTTGTCTGGAGGTCAATTTCTAATGTAGCCATACATTTCCTTTTTTGAAATTGGAGACCTTTTGTTTCTTTCTGATTGTTCTGCACATCTTCCTTTCTGCATAATTAAAATAAAATATTTTTGGCAGTGACTCTGAGAACATACTCATACATTTCTATAACTCCTTAGAATATAAATCTTCAGAGTTCCAAGATTTGGATTTATTTAAATTAACTAGGGACTCCCTTAGACCATTCACATACTAGCTCAAGCAGCAATATCTTTTTTATATTGCTCTAGCCTTTTTAATTTGGAGGTCTTTTTTTTTTTTTTTTGCTAAGAAATAATGAATTTGAAGAATATTATTCTTTCATTTGTAATAATACCATTTTCACTAAGCAGTCCGTCTATTCTTTTCTTCATATCTCTTTACAAGTAATTCTAGAAGGTTATGGAATTGTCTTCTACCAAAATAGGGTAGATTAATAGAGTCAACAAGACATGGATGTGAATCCTAATTTTGTTTTATTCATTAGTTTGAGCGAATTTCTTAAATTCTGAAAGACTTTCATTATCTATAATATTGAAAAAAGTATATGTCACACAAGATAAGGACTTAAAGGACATGCAATGTAAATATAAAACAGCACAGTGTTCGGCACATAGTATATATATATATATATATATATAACAAATTATTAATTTCATTAAGTCACAAGTTAAATTTATACTGATTTCAGGGAGTCATGATCCCAGAGAGATTAAGAGTGACTGGGTGTCAGTTGTGTCTCTGGGAAGCAGACCCTGAAATGGAGTTAGGAGTGTAAGAGTGTTATTAGGGGATGGGGCAGGGAAAGCCTTCAGACTACAGTGCAGATATGACTTCTGTATGAAGAAAAGAGAATCTCAGTCTAAGAGATCCGTCAGGTTCTCATCTGGCATCTCATTTCCTTTGGCAAAATTACCCACTAGAGGAGACTCACAATCGACAGAAATGCCACTCTAGTGCCTATACGACCCTCCTCATTGGCTGGAGAAAGTTCTGGAAGAGTATAGTCTTGGTTTAAATATTTAGACATTGCAGTTAGACACATTGTAGCTAACTGCACTTCTTACAGCTAAACAGCAAGCTTTTGTGAAGAGCGGTCCAAGTGGTACCCCCTGTGCTGCTCCGTAGGACAGTGTGCCTATGGAGCAAGACTGCCTGTGCTCAAATCCAACTCTCTTCCACTTACTAACTAGGGCATTGTAAGGAAGATACTTAACCTCTCTGTCTTTAGCTTCATCATCTGCAAAGTGAGAAAAATACAGTAGCTACCACAGGGTTATTGTGAAGGTTAAATTAAATCACATATATAGAGTACTTCAAATAGTATCTGCGACAGAGCAGAAGCTCAGTAACTAATTTGCCATTATTATTGGCACATTCTCACACATTTTGCCACTTCCTTCCATTTATTCTTGCCTATATACCCTCATCTTGCATCTTTTTTTTTTTTTTTTAATTATTATTTTTTATTGAAGGGTAGTTGACACACAGTATTACATTACATGAGTTTCAAGTGTACAACACAGTGGTAGAACATTTATATACATAATTCTAGGTTCCAGCTATCACCCTACCAAGCTGTTACAATATCTTGACTATATTCCTTTTGCTATACATTACATCCCGGTTACTTATTTATTTTACCATTGGAAGTCTGTCCTTTTTTTTTTTTTTTTTTTTTTTTGTGAGGGCATCTCTCATATTTATTGATCAAATGGTTGTTAACGACAATAAAATTCTGTATAGGGGAGTCAATGCTCAATGCACAATCATTATTCCACCCCAAGCCTAATTTTTGTCAGTCTCCAATCTTCTGAGGCATAACAAACAAGTTTTTACATGGAGAACAAATTCTTACATAATGAATAAGTTACATAGTGAACAGTACAAGGGCAGTCATCACAGAAACTTTCGGTTTTGCTCATGCATTATGAACTCTAAACAGTCAGTTCAAATATGAATACTCATTTGGTTTTTATACTTGATTTATATGTGGATACCACATTTCTCTCTTTATTATTATTATTTTTAATAAAATGCTGAAGTGGTAGGTAGATACAAGATAAAGGTAGAAAACATAGTTTAGTGTTGTAAGAGAGCACATGTAGATGATCAGGTGTGTGCCTGTAGACTATGTGTTAATCCAAGCTAGACCAGGGCAATAAAACATCCACGTATGCAGAAGATTTCTCTCAGAACGGGGGGGTGAGGTTCTAAGCCTCACCTCTGTTGATCCCCAATTTCTCACCTGATGGCCCCCCTGCGACTGTGCCTGTCTTAGGTTGTTCCTCCCTTGAGGAATCTTACCCGTCTCTGGCTAACCAGTCATCTTCCGGGGCCATACAGGGATATGTGAAGTTGGTAAGTGAGAGAGAAGCCTTATTGTTTGAAATGGTTAGCTTTATACTTCTTTGCATATTTATGCCCTGTGGCTTCTATGCCCAGCATTTGTCTTGAGGTATCTTTACCACTTGGAAGAATTATGATACTCGGTAAATTTGATATGAGGCACGAATTCTATTTAAGGGTTGTAATTAGGAAGGAAGAAGAAAAGCTATAGAAGTAGCAGGCGGAAGAAAACATGGGAAGATTGATTATTTCTTTGATATATCTTCTTGTAGAGTAACTTCAGCATGTATAGGTTTTAAGCTACTACTTAAATTGCACACACACATTAACATAATAGGAGTATAGTTACATAACCAAAGCATATCTGTAATTACCAGCCATCTGCAGTGAAACCAAGAAAACCAGTTAGGCACCTTATGCATTTGTGAAAACTTATCTATGATATGGTGGATATTGTCCAACTGAACTTGAACAGTCTGAGAGAAATCAGACAAATTAAAACAACCCATTCCTGGGGACTGTTCACATGCCATATGTTCTTTTAACAGTAAATAGTTTGTAGTTGTAAGACTTTGGAGCGCTACAATTTGCACTTCTCCAAATTCTTGGTTGAGTTCCAACAGTATAGATCCAGTCCAAATTTGTTGTTTTACTGTATGCACAGGTCAGCTTAGATATCTCCTTCCTCATTCCCATGGCAAGTCCAGGAACTGGTGGGATGAGTGCACCTACAGCTGTAGCAGTGCGTGGATCTTTGTTGGGGTTTTTTGATGATCATCTTCTGGCAAGAGTCTTCCAGAGAGTGCAGATGATGGAAGTTCTTTTTCATATCGTATCTTAGTTCATTTTCGGGGTAGCCCAATTAGGCTTTGATCCTCTGTATAAACACAAACAGACCATTTGCCTACACTTTTATATGCCCTTTATACCCTTGTGTAGAACTCGTTGGAGGTTACCACACAGGAACTGCCCTTTTTTTTTTTTTTTTTTTTTTTTTTTTGCTATCACTAATCTACCCTTACATGACGAATATTATGTTTACTAGGCTCTCCCCTATACCAGGTCTCCCCTATAAACCCCTTTACAGTCACTGTCCATCAGCAGAGCAAAATGTTGTAGAATCACTACTTGCCTTCTCTGTGTTGTACAACCCTCCCTTTTCTCCTACCCCACCATGCATGCTAATCTTAATACCCCTCTTTTTCTGCCCCCCCTTATCCCTCCCTACCCACCCATCCTCCCCAGTCCCTTTCCCTTTGGTACCTGTTAGTCCATTCTTGAGTTCTGTGATTCTGCTGCTGTTTTGTTCCTTCAGTTTTTCCTTTGTTCTTATATTCCACAGATAAGTGAAATCATTTGGTATTTCTCTTTCTCCGCTTGGCTTGTTTCACTGAGCATAATACCCTCCAGCTCCATCCATGTTGCTGCAAATGATTGGATTTGCCCTTTTCTTATAGCTGAGTAGTATTCCATTGTGTATATGTACCACCTCTTCTTTATCCATTCATCTATTGATGGACATTTAGGTTGCTTCCAATTCTTGGCTATTGTAAATAGTGCTGCAATAAACATAGGGGTGCATCTGTCTTTCTCAAACTTGATTGCTGCATTCTTAGGGTAAATTCCTAGGAGTGGAATTCCTGGGTCAAATGGTAAGTCTGTTTTGAGCATTTTGATGTACCTCCATACTGCTTTCCACAATGGTTGAACTAACTTACATTCCCACCAGCAGGGTAGGAGGGTTCCCCTTTCTCCACAGCCTCGCCAACATTTGTTGTTGTTTGTCTTTGGATGGCAGCCATCCTTACTGGTGTGAGGTGATACCTCATTGTAGTTTTAATTTGCATTTCTCTGATAATTAGCGATGTGGAGCATCTTTTCATGTGTCTGTTGGCCATCTGTATTTCTTTTTTGGAGAACTGTCTGTTCAGTTCCTCTGCCCATTTTTTAATTGGGTTATTTGTTTTTTGTTTGTTGAGGCGTGAGAGCTCCTTATATATTCTGGACGTCAAGCCTTTATCGGATGTGTCATTTTCAAATATATTCTCCCATGCTGTAGGGATCCTTCTTGTTCTATTGATGGTGTCTTTTGCTGTACAGAAGCTTTTCAGCTTAATATAGTCCCACTTACTCATTTTTGCTGTTGTTTTCCTTGCCCGGGGAGATATGTTCAAGAAGAGGTCACTCATGTTTATGTCTAAGAGGTTTGTGCCTATGTTTTCTTCCAAGAGTTTAATGGTTTCATGACTTACATTCAGGTCTTTGATCCATTTTGAGTTTACTTTTGTATATGGGGTTAGACAATGGTCCAGTTTCATTCTCCTACATGTAGCTGTCCAGTTTTGCCAGCACCACCTGTTGAAGAGACTGTCATTTCGCCATTGTATGTCCATGGCTCCTTTATCAAATATTAATTGACCATATATGTCTGGGTTAATGTCTGGATTCTCTAGTCTGTTCCATTGGTCTGTGGCTCTGCTCTTGTGCCAGTACCAAATTGTCTTGATTACTATGGCTTTATAGTAGAGCTTGAAGTTGGGGAGTGAGATCCCCCCTACTTTATTCTTCTTTCTCAGGATTGCTTTGGCTATTCGGGGTCTTTGGTGTTTCCATATGAATTTTTGAATTATTTGTTCCAGTTCATTGAAGAATGTTGCTGGTAGTTTCATAGGGATTGCATCAAATCTGTATATTGTTTTGGGCAGGATGGCCATTTTGACGATATTAATTCTTCCTAGCCACGAGCATGGGATGAGTTTCCATCTGTTAGTGTCCCCTTTAATTTCTCTTAAGAGTGACTTGTAGTTTTCAGAGTATAAGTCTTTCACTTCTTTGGTTAGGTTTATTCCTAGGTATTTTATTTTTTTTGATGCAATTGTGAATGGAGTTGTTTTCCTGATTTCTCTTTCTGTTGGTTCATTGTTAGTATATAGGAAAGCCACAGATTTCTGTGTGTTGATTTTGTATCCTGCAACTTTGCTGTATTCTGATATCAGTTCTAGTAGTTTTGGGGTGGAGTCTTTAGGGTTTTTTATGTACAGTATCATGTCATCTGCAAATAGTGACAGTTTAACTTCTTCTTTACCAATCTGGATTCCTTGTATTTCTTTATTTTGTCTGATTGCCGTGGCTAGGACCTCTAGTACTATGTTAAATAACAGTGGAGAGAGTGGGCATCCCTGTCTAGTTCCCGATCTCAGAGGAAATGCTTTCAGCTTCTCGCTGTTCAATATAATGTTGGCTGTGGGTTTATCATAGATGGCCTTTATTATGTTGAGGTACTTGCCCTCTATTCCCATTTTGCTGAGAGTTTTTAACATGAATGGATGTTGAACTTTGTCAAATGCTTTTTCAGCATCTATGGAGATGATCATGTGGTTTTTGTCTTTCTTTTTGTTGATGTGGTGGATGATGTTGATGGACTTTCGAATGTTGTACCATCCTTGCATCCCTTGGATGAATCCCACTTAGTCATGGTGTATGATCCTTTTGATGTATTTTTGAATTCGGTTTGCTAATATTTTGTTGAGTATTTTTGCATCTACGTTCATCAGGGATATTGGTCTGTAGTTTTCTTTTTTGGTGGTGTCTTTGCCTGGTTTTGGTATTAGTGTGATGTTAGCTTCATAGAATGAGTTTGGGAGTATCCCCTCCTCCTCTATTTTTTGGAAAACTTTAAAGAGAATGGGTATTATGTCTTCCCTGTATGTCTGATAAAATTCCGAGGTAAATCCATCTGACCCAGGGGTTTTGTTCTTTGGTAGTTTTTTGATTACCTCTTCAATTTCGTTGCTGGTAATTGGTCTGTTTAGATTTTCTGTTTCTTCCTGGGTCAATCTTGGAAGGTTATATTTTTCTAGGAAGTTGTCCATTTCTCCTAGGTTTCCCAGCTTGTTAGCATATAGGTTTTCATAGTATTCTCCAATAATTCTTTGCATTTCCGTGGGGTCAGTCATGATTTTTTCTTTCTCGTTTCTGATACTGTTGATTTGTGTTGACTCTCTTTTCTTCTTAATAAGTCTGGCTAGAGGCTTATCTATTTTGTTTATTTTCTCGAAGAACCAGCTCTTGGTTTCATTGATTTTTGCTATTGTTTTATTCTTCTCAATTTTATTTATTTCTTCTCTGATCTTTATTATGTCCCTCCTTCTGCTGACCTTAGGCCTCATCTGTTCTTCTTTTTCCAATTTCGATAATTGTGACATTAGACCATTAATTTGGGATTGCTCTTCCTTTTTTAAATGTGCTTGGATTGCTATATACTTTCCTCTTAAGACTGCTTTTGCTGTGTCCCACAGAAGTTGGGGCTTAGTGTTGTTGTTGTCATTTGTTTCCATATATTGCTGGATCTCCATTTTGATTTGGTCATTGATCCATTGATTATTTAGGAGCGTGTTGTTAAGCCTCCATGTGTTTGTGAGCCTCTTTGCTTTCTTTGTACAGTTTATTTCTAGTTTTATGCCTTTGTGGTCTGAAAAGTTGGTTGGTAGGATTTCAATCTTTTGGAATTTTCTGAGGCTCTTTTTGTGGCCTAGTATGTGGTCTATTCTGGAGAATGTTCCATGTGCACTTGAGAAGAATGTATATCCCGCTGCTTTTGGATGTAGAGTTCTATAGATGTCTATTAGGTCCATCTGCTCTACTGTGTTGTTCAGTGCTTCCGTGTCCTTACTTATTTTCTGCCCAGTGGATCTATCCTTTGGGGTGAGTGGTGTGTTGAAGTCTCCTAGAATGAATGCATTGCAGTCTATATCCCCCTTTAGTTCTGTTAGTATTTGTTTCACATATGCTGGTGCTCCTGTGTTGGGTGCATATATATTTAGAATGGTTATATCCTCTTGTTTGACTGAGCCCTTTATCATTATGTAGTGTCCTTCTTTATCTCTTGTTACTTTCTTTGTTTTGAAGTCTATTTTGTCTGATATTAGTACTGCAACCCCTGCTTTCTTCTCACTGTTGTTTGCTTGAAATATGTTTTTCCATCCCTTGACTTTTAGTCTGTACATGTCTTTGGGTTTGAGGTGAGTTTCTTGTAAGCAGCATATAGATGGGTCTTGCTTTTTTATCCATTCTGTTACTCTGTGTCTTTTGATTGGTGCATTCAACCCATTAACATTTAGGGTGACTATTGAAAGATATGTACTTATTGCCATTGCAGGCTTTAAATTCGTGGTTACCAAAGGTTCAAGGTTAGCCTCTTTAGTATCTTACTGCCTAACTTAGCTCGCTTATTGAGCTGTTATATACACTGTCTGGAGATTCTTTTCTTCTCTCCCTTCTTGTTCCTCCTCCTCGATTCTTCATATGTTGGGTGTTTTGTGCTGTGCTCCTTCTAGGAGTGCTCCCATCTAGAGCAGTCCATGTAAGATGTTCTGTAGAGGTGGTTTGTGGAAAGCAAATTCCCTCAGCTTTTGTTTGTCTGGGAATTGTTTAATCCCACCGTCATATTTGAATGATAGTCGTGCTGGATACAGTATCCTTGGTTCAAGGCCCTTCTGTTTCATTGTATTAAGTATATCATGCCATTCTCTTCTGGCCTGTAGGGTTTCTGTTGAGAAATCTTACGTTAGCCTGATGGGTTTCCCTTTATGGTTGACCTTTTTCTCTCTAGCTGCCTTTAACACTCTTTCCTTGTCCTTGATCTTTGCCATTTTAATTATTATGTGTCTTGGTGTTGTCCTTCTTGGATCCTTTCTGTTGGGGGTTCTGTGTATTTCCGTGGTCTGTTTGATTACTTCCTCCCCCAGTTTGGGGAAGTTTTCAGCAATTATTTCTTCTAAGATACTTTCCATCTCTTTGCCTCTCTCTTCTTCTTCTGGGACCCCTATAATACGGGTATTGTTCCTTTTAGATTGGTCACACAGTTCTCTTAATATTGTTTCATTCCTGGAGATCCTTTTGTCTCTCTCTATGTCAGCTTCTATGCGTTCCTGTTCTCTGATTTCAATTCCATCAATGGCCTCTTGCATTCTATCCATTCTGCTTATAAACCCTTCCAGAGTTTGTTTCATTTCTGCGATCTCCTTTCTGGCATCTGTGATCTCTTTCCGGACTTCATCCCATTTTTCTTGCGTATTTCTCTGCATCTCTGTCAGCATGTTTATGATTCTTATTTTGAATTCTTTGTCAGGAAGATTGGTTAGGTCTGTCTCCTTCTCTGGTGTTGTCTCTGTGATCTTTGTCTGCCTGTAGCTTTGCCTTTTCATGGTGATAGGAATAGTCTGCAGAACTGGGACGAGTGACGGCTGGCAGGACTTCCTTTCTTGTTGGTTTGTGGCCCTCCTCTCCTGGGAGAACAGCGGCCTCTAGTGGCTTGTGCTGCGCAGCTGCGCGCAGACAGGGTTTCTGCTTCCTGCACGGCTGCTATGGAGTTAATCTCCGCTGTTGCTGTGGGCGTGGCCTGGCTCGGGCAGCTACTCCAAAATGGTGGAGTCGTGTTGGAGCAGGAGCTGCTGGGAGGCTATTTATCTCCGTAAGGGGCCTCCCTGCTCCCTGCAGCCCAGGGGTTAGGGTGCCCAGAGATCCCGGATTCCCTACCTCTGGATTAAGTGACCCGCCCTGCCCCTTTAAGACTTCCAAAAAGCACCCGCCAAAACAAAACAATGACCACAAAAAAAAACAAGGAAAAAAATTTTTTTAGTTAAAAAAAAAAAAATTTTTAATTAAAAAAAAAAGGTGGTCATTCGTTTTTCTTTATTCTCTCGTGCCAGCCTCAGGCCTCTGCTCACCGATCTTTCTGCCCTGTTTCCCTATTATTGGGGTCCCTGTCCCTTTAAGACTTCCAAAAAGCGCTCGCCAAAACAAAGCAGCAAAAAAGCAAAAAAAAGAAAAATGGTCGCGCGCTTTTCTTATGTCCTCTGTCGCCCAGCCTCCAGTACCCGCTCACTGTTCTTGCTGCCCTGTTTTCCTAGTATCGAGTGCCCTACACTCTGGCCCTGATGGCGGGGGCTGGGTGTTCGGCAGTCCTGGGCTCCGTCTCCCTCCCGCTCTGCCTGCTCTTCTCCCGCCGGGAGCTGGGGGG
Organism: Manis pentadactyla; assembly: GCF_030020395.1. Taxonomy (NCBI): domain Eukaryota; kingdom Metazoa; phylum Chordata; class Mammalia; order Pholidota; family Manidae; genus Manis; species Manis pentadactyla. The sequence goes on along the minus strand of NC_080030.1, from coordinate 98,726,560 downwards.
AGGGGCGCTCGGCTCCCGCGAGGCCGGAGCTTGTATCTTACCCCCTTCGCGAGGCGCTGGGTTCTCTCAGGTGCGGATGTGGTCTGGATATTGTCCTGTGTCCTCTGGTCTTTATTATAGGAAGGGTTGTCTTTGTTATATTTTCATAGATATATGTTGTTTTGGGAGGAGATTTCTGCTGCTCTACTCACGCCGCCATCTTCCGCCCCTATCGCATCTCTTATATATATTCTGTTTTAAAAGGACATGTTGTGCTGTGATCCTAAAATTGCTCTAAAAACGTTGTCTTTCAAAAAAAAAAAAAACTCTTTGAAGATTTTCCTGAGTAAATACTCATTGTTTATATGCTTTCCCTTGCTCTGGTTTCTCATTGTTCATTGCTATCAGTCCAGGTAATTGCACCTGTTAATATTGCATTCAATAATCCCATTTAATATAGGTAAGAAGAGAGTCTACATGAGATTTTCATGCCAAAAACTTGCAGAGTCTATGTACTGGTTCCACAGTATGAGCAAAATAAGCTTCTCTGAGGGGAAATTATAAGCATATATGTGCTATATCCTTCTGAGATAATAGGAGCTATTTTATATCCATCAAAGTTGAAATAAGGTTTAGTTTAGTGGACCAGAAAATACTACCTGTTTTTATATAAATTCAATGGAACATTTCCAAAGGAATCCAATTTTGAACAGCATTGCATGTAGGGATTAGAAAGTTTCACAAGATTTGGGTGTTCTGAATGCTTCTCTGTTGCCGGAGGTACTCTCCTAAGAAGAGCTGAGCATAGTATGTGAAGATAAACCAGACTTTATCCTTGTGCTTTTCCAATTTCTTCAAAGATGAAAATTTAATAATGACCCATCATGTTCACAGAGGGCCACCCATTCCGAAAATCTAGTTTTTAGGTGTCTCATCTGCCTAAGAGGATACTCCTTTGAGCAATTACAGGGCTACCATTAGACATTCTTACTTAAAAATAGAAACCGTAAGCCATAAACTATGGTTGTAGAAAAGAAATTGGATTGTTTTGACCAACTTGACTGATCATAACTTTCATCTTTCTTTTATGTTTTTTAATCACATCATAATGACACATGATTCAGAGACTCTAAGTAATGAATCTGAGTGTTCTTTTCCTCATACTTTAATCATCACTCTTCAAACACTGCCATAACAAATAATATAACACAGAAAATATTGAGTTGCTCTTCTGGCTGACTTACTTCTAGTGAGAATGGCATAGAAGTGTACAGTTGAAATAGGATTCATTCTTCAACTTGAAATTCTCCATTACAATTAGAGTAAAGATTCTTACATTGCCTACAAGGCCAAATCAGTGCTCGAACTTTTGCCTGTCTGTGATCTTGTCGCACAAGATCCGCTGAGCTTATCCTGCTATGAGCCACACACTGTTCTACTGTTCTTCTCTTTCTTTTGGAGCATGTCAACCTTTTCCTGCCTCCAACCATTTGCACTAGCTGTTACCTCTGTCTGATATGCCCTCCCTTCAGATCTTATGATTTCTTCTCATTATTCAGGTCTCTTGTCAAAGGGTGACCTCACAGACAAGTCTCTGGCCTAAAAGAACTCCCAGCCCCACTCTCCAATCACTCTCTATCTCTTAATACTGTTTTATTTCTTATTTAAAATAATCATCATTCTGCATACTCTATGGTAATGATTGTTGTATTTAATCATTATGTATTTGATTAATGATCTAGCACTAATATACAGGCTGATTGAAGGTGGTATGGGAATGAAAGCTCTGCATTCAGAGTTATAGCTCCTAGAGCAATGCACAGTACCCAGAGATTTTCCAAAAAATATCTATTGAGCAAATTAATGAATTAAAATTTTAAAATTTGCACCATACTTACCATTTGATTACCATATGCTATTTCACATAAATAAGGTGGGAAAAAGGTATAAGCTTAATCTCCCTTATCCCTTTTAAAAAAGTGTTGCATTGCTACTCTACAACTCTCAGAGCCCTATATTTTAACAAATCACTTGTGAGGTATAGGGTGTTGAATGTTCTTCTCTTTAAAAGTCTGTAGAAAGGAAGCAAATGGTAAGAACTATGAAAGTTTGGGGTACTATTATTTGAAATGTCTGTTCTAGGTCACATCATTCCCCTAATTATAGAGAAAACATCTGACATTTCATAAGACAGAAATTATTAACACATCTGGATGAGAAGATGAAAGGTTTATGTACTGATTTTTAAATTATTGTTTAGATGTCTGACTTACTGATATAACCATTTTAATATATAGCCCTTCTGTAGGTAAAAAAGCAGATTGAATTTCTACCAACTGCAACAAAATTGCTACAATTTTTTCAGCATTGATTATATGGTTCTCCAATATCATACAACCCATTATTTATTAATTTCTCATGGAAAAGATGTATGCTTGTTACTTACAACACCATACTAGATAATTCTTCTTATTCAGACCAATTTATATAATAAATATTGGATAAGAAAAAGAGAATACTTGAAGGCATTCTTATATTCAGAGAACAAAGCATAAAGCTGCTCTTTGAATATGGTTATTTTCATCAGAATTCTGTTTCAAAATGAAATTTAAATCCTCAAATACTTACAAGAAAGCAGAATAAAATAGATCACCAGTTAATGAAGCGACGATCTGTATCACTGGAGCAACTTCTTCATACATCCAGTGGAATTAGCCAGAATAAGGAGACCATTGCTGACTCATTACCTTAACATTGTACAAATAAAAATAATTCAGCATTTATATTCAAATACTATTCTTCCATATATAGTGAAAAATACATGTAGTAATATGAGCATCATAAATTATATTTAAAAAACTATTAAACTGGATCGAGTATTATATTCTCCAATTATGTTAGATCTAGGATATTTTTTAAAAATATTAAATCAATTTCAAATAGAAGGACACCATTCTTTAATTTCAGAATGTCACTTTATATGGCATATTGTTTATTCTAGAATTATGTACTAAAGAGCACAGTAATTTTTATGCTTGGAAAAGGTCTGAGTTGCCACTGCTTTTGCTTTTTATTGCTTCTCCTGAAGCAGTCCAGGCCAGTTGAATTTAGTGCAAAAGAGAAAAATCAGCAACATTCAATGGAAATTTCCCTGCACTGCAGTCTGTGGTGTTCTTTGTAGTAATCTAGGGTGAAATGAGCAGTATTTTTCATTCTAATATTTTCTTTCAATATTGGCTTTTGATAGTGCATGAAAAGTTGCACTCCCGTGACTGGCAGCCCAACTTGCCCCAGTGTTCACAGTGGTTGCACCTTCCATAGATTAATATGTCAAGGTTTTTTACATACTGAGATAGTCAGAGATTTATGTCTACATTCCTCCAGTGCAGAAAATGATGTGCAAACTTATTATACAAACCATTTGGTTATGTATAATACCTCAACTTGGACAGTACTGCTTTAAAAAGAAGATGAATTCAGGAGCATGCTGGGAAGAGGACATAACGAGGGTAGGACAGGATGGGTATGTCTGTGGAATGCTAAAATGAGCAAGAGAGTAGAAAATGATTCATGGGCCAGATTGTATCTTAGAGTCCTACAAAAAATTTAGTCTCATTTTCTTATTACCTTCTCCATTTCCCCACCCATTTATTTATCATAATCAATCTGTATTGTTTTCCAGAACATTTTGTTTTCTTAATCTTTTTAAACCAGTACAAGAATTAGCTCTAGTAAGAGGCTCTCTGGCCTCCTTTCTTCACATGTTACTCCTTTAGGACTGCAGTAATGACCTCTGGCATGTCATATATTGATAAGTTTAATTTTAAATCAGTCAAGAATTTAACAGAAATATTAATTTAGGGACAAATGAGGGCATACCATAAATGAGATAACAGCTCCATTCTCCCCACCCATGAATGCAGCTAGTTGTCATGAGTGAAGAAGGCTGTAGCCAGGCTTCCTCAATATGGTAACAGAAATTCCCACCCACAGTGTAGCCTTGGAGAGATCCTTGTTGTATGTATTCTTCAAAGGTTTATGATCATGAGAAGAGCTGTGTTGAAAGAAAACAATTGGCAACGTTGTAACCATAGTGCTTTTTCTGTCCCTCCTCTATATGCTGAAGATGGTCCTTTTCTCTCTATGACACATTCATTTGCCCTATGGTGAACCAAATTTAGCTGATGTGTCAACTCATGGCCTAAAAATCATAGTGTATCTGATGGGTGAAGTATAGCCTAATTACAGAAACATGAAAGATGAAAATTGATCTTGAATTAAGCAGTTGCTATTTTCACCTTCCACAATGCTATGCTCTAGATGCTAATAAATAAGGACACCTAATTTTGCGTCCTCCCTGTTACACCATGTCTTTCTATTAAAACTAAGTACTTAAATATTTTTGAGGACATGGACATCTTTAATTGAGTAATAAATTGCTATTTCTAGAATAATTCACATGTGTTCTATTCATGAAAATATACCACACAATATTGGAGGTCCTAGCCATGGTAATCATACAACACAAAGAAATAAAAGGCATCCAGATTGGCAAGGAAAAAGTTAAAACTGTCACTGTTTGCCAATGACATGATACTGTACATAAAAAAAGCCCTAAAGAATTCACCCAAAAACAACTAGAACTAATAACTGAATTCAACAAAGTTGCAGGATACAAAATTAATACATAGAAATCTGTTGCATTCATATACACTAATGATGAACTAGAAGAATGAGAAATCAGGAAAACAACTCCATTTACAATTGCATTAAAAAGAATAAAATACCTAGGAATAAACCTAACCAAGGAAGTGAAAGACCTATACCCTGAAAACTACAAGACACTCATGAGAGAAATTAAATAAGACACCAATAAATGGAAACACATCCCATGCTCATGGCTAGGAAGAATTAATATTGTTAAAACGGCCATCCTGCCTAAAGCAATCTACAGATTCAATTCAATCCCTATCAAAATACGAACAGCATTCTTCAGTGAACTAGAACAAATAGTTCTAAAATACATTTGGAACCACAAAAGACTCCAAATAGCCAAAGCAATCCTGAGAAGGAAAAGCAAAGCTGGAAGGATTATATTCCCTAACTTCAAGCTCTACTACAAAGCCATAGTTATCAAAACAATTTGGAACTGGCACAAGAACAGACCCATAGATCAATGGAACATAATAGACAGCCCAGATATAAACACACACATACATGGCCAATTAATATACAATAAAGGAACCATGGATATACAATGGGGAATGACAGCCTCTTCAACAACTGACTGGCAAAACTGGACAGTTACATGCAAGAGAATGAAACTAGATTATTGTCTAACTCCGTACAAAAAAGTAAACTTAAAATGGATTAAAGACTTGAATGTAAGTCATAAAACCATAAAACTCATAGAAGAAAACATAGGAAAAAATGCCTTGTACATAAACATGAGCAACTTTTTCTTGAACACCTCTCCTCAGGCAAGAGAAACAAAAGCAAAAATGAACAAATGGGCCTGCATCAAACTAAAATCTTCTGTAAAGCAAAGGACACCATCAGCAGAACAAAAAGGCATCCTAGAGTGTGGGAGAATATATTAGTAAGTGACTTATCTAATAAGGGGTTAACATCCAAAATACATATAGAGCTCACAACCCTCAACACCCAAAAAAACTAATAACCTAATTAAAAATGGTCAGGGGGTCTGAACAGAAACTTCTTCAAGGAATAAATACAAATGGCCAACAGGCACATGAAAAAATGCTCCACATTGCTAATCATGAGGGAAATGCAAATTACAACCACAATGAGATATCACCTCACACCAGTTAGGATGGCCAACATCAAAAAGACTAGGAACAACAAATGCTGGCAAGGATGTGGAGAAAGGGGAACCTCCTACACTGTTGGTGGGAATGTAAATTAGTTCAACAACTGTGCAAAGCAATAGGGAGGTTTCTCAAAAAGCTAAAAATAGAAACACCATTTGACCCAGTCATTCCACTCCTAGGAATTTACCTGCAGAGAACAAAATCCCTGATTCAAAAAGACATATGCACCCCTATGTTCATTGCCACACTATTTACCATAGCCAAGATACGGAAGCAACCTAAGTGTCCATGAATAGATTTATTGATAAAGAAGATATGGTACATATACATGATGGAATATTATTCAGCCATGAAAAGAAAAAGAAATCCTCCCATTTGCCACAACATGGATGCAGCTAGAGGGTATTATGCTCAGTGAAATAAGCCAGACAGAGAAAGACAAGTACCAAATGATCTCACTTATTTGTGGAGTATAACAAGAAAGCAAAACTGAAAGAACAAAACAGCAGTAGACTCACAGACTCTAAGAAGGAACTAGTGGTTACGAAAGGAAAGGTGTTGGGGAGGGTAGGTGGGGAGGGAGGGAGAAGGGAATTAAGGGGCATTATAATTAGCATTCACAATATAGGTAGGTCGCAGGGAAGGCAGTATATCATGGAGAAGACAAGTAATGACTCTATAGCATCTTATTACACTGCTGGACAGTGATTGCAATGGAGTGTTGGGGGGTATTTGATTATGAGTGAATGCTGAAACCACGATGTTGCTCATGTGAAACCTTCATAAGACTGCATATCAGTGAAATCTTAATTTAAGAAAAAGAAAAGAAAATATACCACACAATGTAGGGGCTTCACCATCCCCCACACTTTGTAGTAAATACTTGATTCAAAATGAGACTTTGTCATGAGGATTCAAAATGGAGGTTTTACTTCTTTTTTGGAGGCCAAGAGATTTTTTTTTTAGTGGTATGGTATTCAAAAAGGAAGAGTAAGATAAATAAGGTTTATTTTAAGGACTAACCCATATTATAAACTCAAGGACAGTAACAATACAACAAGAGCAATCATTGTGCTCTTTTGTGATTAGAACAGATTGTTTAATAAATAGACCTCCTCCTTCAAATACGTGAATTTAAAAATAATCATCTTCTGTTCAGCTGCCATGGTTAATATTTTCCTTTCCTACTTGTGTTACTGACATTTTAATATTCAATATTTTTCTATTTCTCCTTTAGGAAATGTAACCTCAAAAGAAGATTTGAACATTGATGCATTTAGACAATACAATGTACATGATTGAGAATCTTTTAAATAGCACGATTTAAGACACATAATGTCATGTGATTTTCCTTTTGGTTACACCTTCATGTTAGTATAATTCTAATCTAGATTTCTGAATTTAGGAAGTTCAACATATTGAAGCAGAGTTCAGATATTGATCTCTGTGACAAAACCTATTAGAAAATGGCCATTCTCTCCTCCCCTTCATTCCTGGTATGTAACTGGTCTGGTGCCCGCCAGTCACCAGGGACCCATCCATGGAGTTCCTCCCAGAAGGGTGAGTGTTGAAAGCACACGTGTGCCACAGGCAGCAGGGATATGGAGAGGGGGCTGGCTAGTGGAACTGAGCCAGAGACTAAATTGTGAGCATTAAAACGTTTTCCCAACCTGCCCTTTCTCTGGTCTTCTTTTCGTTTTAGAGGATTCATAAGGAACTTGCCCTAGGTGGGGAACCCCCTTATTTATGGAACTACAGACCCCCAACAATACTTCCTTTCCTGGATGGTAGAATACAGAGGACTCGAATTCAGCTAGAGAGATCAAATTTTTCCTCTAATAACCATGACCTGAACTCCAGTGATGTCAACATAGTAAAAGAAGAAAACAGACTGACACATACTATTGAGTAATAAATTAAAGAGTGGACTCTTGAGGATCAAAAAGAAAGAAAATGGTGGCACAGTTATAGGAAATGCATCATGTACACAGTAAACAGGGATACAAAAAGCATACAATGATTTGAACATGTGGAAACGAGTCTAATTTTGGGTATGCTGGAATGGAAGTGATGGGGTAGCACTGAGATGGAGTTGTCTGGCTAATCACAGAATAGAGACATAGATCTTACATGAGCTGTTGGAACTGAATATAAAATTTTAAAGTGATTTGCTTGGAGGTGACTATAGACATTTAGAAAGTAAGTAATGAAGAACTTGGCATTAAGGGAAATGAAAGCTTAGAATAAAATTTGAGGTGAATATGACACTCAGATGAGTGAAATGGAAGATAAGCCAGCCAACAAAGAAGGCTGGTGAGAGAGAAGTGAGATTTCCAGTGTTACGTAGGCATATTAGATTGCTAAGGCTGTGTGGTACTGCAATTTATAAAAAGAAATATATATTTGGTCTTCAATCCCATTCCTGGCATAGAGCTCCTAAAACATTTTGAATTTCCTAAGTGTTGAAAGCAAAAATGATATTGTTTGTTATGTTGATGCCCCTAACCAAGAAGTAGGGCTGTTTGCCAGGAGAACCAACCAAATGATTAGAGGATTGGAACTCAAATCCAGGTCACCCCCTGACCTTCTGGTGGGGGCTGGAGGTTGAGTTCAATTACCAAAGGCCAATGATTAAATCAATCATGACTGTGTAATGAAACTTCCATAAAAATCCCAAGGATGAGGTTTAGAGAGCTTCTGAGTTGGCAAACATGTGGAGATTTTGGAAGAGTACCATTCTCAGAGAGAGCAGGGTAGCTCCAGTCTCTTTCTGCATACTTTGTCCTGTGACTCTCTTCCCTCTGCCTGTTCCTGAGTTATATCCTTTCATAGTAAACCAATGATCTAGTAAGTAAAATTCTTCTCCAAGTTTTGTGAGCTGTTCTAGCAAATTAATTGAATTCTAGGAGGAGGTCATGGGAATTTCCAGTCTACAGCTGGTCCATCAGAGCATAGGTAAAAACAACCTGGGATTGCAATTGTCATCTGAAATAAGAAGGGGGATGACTCAAAGGATTGAGCCCTTAACTGTGGAATATGTTGCTATCTTATGGTAAATAGTGTCCGAATTCAGTTGAGGACACCTAGCTAGTGTTGGAAAATTGGTGGTGGTGTAGGGAAACCCCTCCCATACTCACACTGTCATTGAGTGTAGAACCATTGGGCAGCCATAACAAAATACCATAGACTGGGTGGCTTAAACAGCAGGTGTTACTTTCTCACTGCTCTGGAGGCTGGAAGTCCAAAACTAGGGTATTGGATAAGTGGAAATTTCCACCTGGCTTCCATACTGGTATGTGCATAAGGGTCTATTTATGTATCAGTGGACCACAGCAGAGTCTCCAGTTGATCTGGGGTAGAGGATGGAGATTGGCATCCATTTCCCTCCATTCCTCTTACCTAATTCATCTGGCCCTTGCCAGTCACCAAGGACCCACCCACGGAGTTCCTGCTGGAAGGGGCAGGTGGGAGAAGCAAGTTCATGCACAGGAGCAGAGGCTGGCTAGTTAAGTGAGCTGTGAGCAATAAAAACCCTTTCTCCCAACCTGCCCTTCCCCTTGTCCTCTTTCAGTTTTACTGGATTCCCAGGTGGGGGAACTGCCTTCACCCTGGAGCTGCACAGGGTATCAGCAGGTTTGGATTCTTCTGAGCTCTCTCCTTGGTTTGCAGGTAGCTGCCTTCTCACTGTGTCACTCAAGGTCTTTCTTCTGTGCAGACAGATCCCTGGCGTCTCTTTGTGTATCCTAATATCCTGTTCTTATAAGAGCACCAGCCTACCCAACAGTCTCACTTTCATGTAGTCACCTCTTTAAAGGCCCTGTCTCCAGATACAGTCACATTCTGAGGTATTGGGGTTTAGACACAACATGAATTTTCAGAGGACACAGTAAGCCCATATCAGCTGGGGAGGAAGAAAAGCATTTCAAGAAAGGCAAAATTAAGAACAACTGATTATAGAGAAATCAAAGAGAAAGTGATTTTAAAACATAAGCTATGAAATTCATATGCAAAATAATTTACTAGTGAGACAGGTAATAGAAGACAGAATGTGAAAGGTTTAGTATTGAATGGTTGAATGGCAGTTGAAGACCCATATATAGTTACTTGTATGAGATTAAAAGGGCTAGTTTTTTTTTCTTTTTGAGTGCAAAGATCTGAGTCTTTTCAGTTGAGTAGGAGAAATGCAAGTCAAAATAGATGTGACTGATGAAAAAATTTGTGAAGGACATTGGAAGGAAATGGATTAGAAGAAAAAGGGGCAGTGAAACTTAGTTTGCAGGATTTTTTTTTAAGTGGTGACAGAGAGATTGAATAAGCTCATGCCTCTTGGTGTCAGTCTTCATTAAAGTAATTTGCTAGTTCATCTTCAAAAATGAAAAAGTACATCTTTCTGTGACTAGCTTATTTCACTCAGCAACTTGTATAAAGTATCTAAAGTGCTCAAATACATAGAAGCAGAGAATAGAATGCTGGTTGTCAGGGGCTGGGGTGGAGAGTGGGACATGGAAAGTTGCTGACCAATTGGGTATAAAGTTTCTTGGGTATAAATTTTTGTTTTTAAGATTATTAAATTCTAGAGATCTGCTGGTAGCCTAGTGCCTATAGTTAACATACTTTTAGTGCACTTGAAAATTTATCATGAGTGTAGATGTATTGTTAACTGTTCTTACCACAGTAAAAAAAGCAAGTGTTGTATCTTCAGCTCTGTGGTAATACAGATGAATGAGAAGAGGAGTAATAGGGATGGTAGAAAAAAGTGAATAAAAGTAAGAATGGTGTGGGTAAATGTAAGCTTTTACCCAGAATTTTCAGAATTTCCTGACTAGCCTTAGTCTATTTACATATCAATGCATGTTTATCACAGAAGAGAGCCTCCAGTTATCTGGGGCTAGGGGTGGAGAGAAAGCAGCCATTCTCTCCTCCCCTGCATTCCTGGTACCTAATTAGTTTGGCACTTGCCAGTGACCAAGGACCCACCCACAGAGTCCCTGCTGGAAGGGGTGGGCAGAGAAAGGAAAGTGCATGCTGAAGCTGGACAGAACAGATGGACAGGAGCCTGGCTAGCAACTGTAAGAAATAAAAGCCTTTCTCCCAACCTGCCCTTTCCCTTGACTTACTTACTTCAGTTTCACTGGATTCATAGGGTTTTTGCCCCAGGCCAGGAACACCCTTCCCCCAGAGTTACAGATGGTGTTGAGTCAGTGTAATAGGAAGAATGAATGGGAGGTTTAGAGTAGGAAAATTGTATTCAGAGAAGTGTTTGGTGGAATGCTGGAGAAATGAGAGGAATGAAATGTCCTTGTGCTGTAAGAAATGATGCTAACACTATGGATTTCAAGGATTTGGTAAATAAAGAAATGTAGTTTACTTTCACTGAATAATGGGTGAGAGAGGAAATAATATCAGGCAACTGACATGAACAGAAATAATCACCTATTTTTTTTCTGTCTCTCTTAGTGTCCCTGCTCAGATAATAAACAGTATTAGGAGCTAAGGGGTTATTTTAATTCTATAACAATGCCTCATCTTTGAATTGTCTGAGTGGTTTTCATTATAAACTTTTGATGCAAATTTTAATAGGTTGGATATACACAGCCTTAGGAAAGTTAATTTGTTTCTAAGGAGTTCTTTCATAGCTATTACAAAAGCTAAGAAAAAACAGACCTTAAAAAAAAGAATTAAAGTTGATTTATCTATGTCACAGAAAATGCAAGCTAGCTGGAAATACAAAATGCCTCAATGCATGGAAGTTGTTGTCATAAAAATAAATTATCTCAGTGGATGTGCATTCAGAAAGTGGTAAATAATTCTATTCACTCACAAAAACACATTTAAGCTGGAAAAAAAAATTACATCACTTATTAAGAAAGATAGCCTCTTAGGTTCTTGTAATATAGGCACACTAAATGGTATAAAATCACAACACATCAGCAAGTCTGAAAACTCACAGAGTCACATCTACATAATGACAGTAGATTCAGATTCAAAAATTATCTCTTGCCCATATTGCCTATTTTCATTCTGTTACAAAATAATGTAACTAAGACAGATAAGCAGATTTTATCTATGGTTTACTTAAATCAGAAAAATTTGGTACATAATCTCACTCACAAGGAGACCAACTCAGCAGGGTCACACATTCCCTCCCACTGTAGTTCAGAGGAATACAGACTGTGGCTATCGATACTTGTCCTAGATCTCAAAGTTCCTTTCTGCATTAGTTCTGTCATGAAACTGCAAATGTCACAGGTCACCTACTGTCCCTCTTGTCATATCTGCATCCCCTCATGGGGTCTGCAGTTGCTCCCAGAGCCTTAGTACAAGTAAAGACCTATAGAAACATGAGTACTTCTTCAAGTCTATCTACCTGCCTCGGGCCACATCTGAGCCTGAGGTTTTACACTGCAGGGGCACATTGGGTCCAGAGCATTTTCTCAGGTGTTTGCAGTTTCCATCACACAATTCCTATGGAATTAAACCACTTGCCACAGTGTTTCTAAACTCTAATCTACAAGTAGAGATGTTCTGCAAAACCCTCGCCTTAAAGTTTTGGTAGTGAGTAGGAAAAGAAAAAAGGAGCTGTGACCCAGAGATTATTTTATCTTATCTGCCTTAGGACAGCAAGATTTATGACCTAATCATCATAAGCAGATGGAATATCTTCTCTGCAGGATGAAAGAAAATCTATGGCTGCAGTCTGTCAGCCTTATTTCTGCATATACTAAAAGAATTTAGACAATCACGTCTCTCAAGAAAACTTAGATATCTAGACAACTATTTTCATCAAAATAAATAACTATTTCATTGCCTTTGCATTCTTGCTCCATCAGCTGCTCCTCTCTGCATAGACACCCAAAGGTACACCTTGCTTCTGACAGACTGAGACTATCATGAACCCATTACAGGAAAAGAAAAAAGTGCCTTGATATAGTTTAAAATATTGGATTTATTATATTTAAAGAGGAAACTGTAGAATTAGGGTGGGATTGATTTGGACTTGGAATCTGTTACCTACTAATCTTCTGGTCTTTCCACTAACTTCTTTTGAATTAAGACGACCAAGCAAGCAGGCTCACATTTTATCATTTCCTTCTCATCTGCATTTCTCAGGCCACATCTGGAATTGACTCCCTTGTGTAAGATGAGTTGTCCTCAGGAACATGTAACTCTGGGATGATCTGCTAACTAAATGATGAAAAAACAGAATTTTAGCCTCAGTATATGCAGAATTTTAGCCTTTAGTATATGCAGAAAGTTTAGCCTTGGGTATATGACAGGATTCTATTAATGTCTGTCTATTAATCGTCTACCTTTCTTTGTTACTGTTCTTATAGAAATATAGTCTCCATTCATCTCTCACGTCTTTATTTTCTTTCTTTGTTTATCACCTCCACCCTAAATTTGGCCCTTGTAACCTCTGCTGATTATACATTATTTTTGTCTGTTCAGCAGTATTTGGTGTAATAGTTATCAATAGCTGTGTAACAAATGACTCTGAAATTTAGTTCTTAAAACAAGAAAACATTTAGTATCATGCTACTTCTGTGTATCAAGAATTGGGGAGTGGTTCTGGCTCAAAGTTTCTCATGAGGTTACAGTCAAGACTTCAGACCAGCCCACGGTCATCTGGAGGCTTTGCTGGAGCTGAAGGATCTGGTTCCAACCCTACTCACATGGCTGTTGACAAGGAGCCGAAGTTTCCTCACCTTAGGGGCCTCTCTATATGGCCTAGAGGAAAGCTTTAATGTTCTCATGACATAGAGAGAGAGGGTCATGGGAAAGTTGTGTGCCTTTTATTGCCTAATCCCAGACTGTGATTGGCTGTGACTCTCTATCTCTTGTGTCACTATATTCTATTTTTCACTATATCCCACACTTAAGTGGCAGGGAGTTAAGCTCTACCTTTGGAATGAATGAATATCAAAGAATTTGTGGATACATATTTTAAAACCATAACCCCTTCCTATAAGAAGCTACTTTTCTGCTATAATAACACTCCCAACATTCATTGTGCTCTGCTGGACCCAGGGTTAGCATGTGACCAGACCGGGCCAATGACTTCCATCCACTGGACAATGATGGTCTATTCCTGAATCTACTACTGAAGATGTTTCATTCTTCAACCTGAGATATAGCCACTCTTATTGACCATAATCCCCTTACTGATACACTCCATGCATATATATATATATATGTTCACCAGATTTCCTTTTCATGAAATGCATTTCTAAATAATTCCCCAATCGTATATCTTCTTAATTCTTGTGTATAAAATCCTGACACATCTCTCAATTATAGTTCAAATGCTACCTCATGTTAAAGTTTCTGTGTTAAGAATATCTTGTCCACCCCCATCCTCTTATATTCGCTCAGTCTGCCTTTCCTTTCAGCCGCGCCATAACAACCAGCTTCACGTGGATATGACCTGACAGCACCTCCCTTAGCTGTACAGCTATCTTTTACTTTCTGCCCCAAGCTTCTCTGCCACAGGGCACCAGTGGGAGCCAGTTTGGCCCCTTACTCATGTGTAACCTGGAAGTATGAGGGAGTTAATGCCCCAGTGGGAAACTGTTGATCAGTGGAGAAAGAATTGCTCTTAATAAATTCTAACCTCTTTTGTTCTTCTGACAGGCAGTTCTGGGACACACCTTCACGGCCCCACAGGAGGTCCAGGCAGAAACAAGCCAAGTCACCACCAGTGGTGACCAATTCAAGAACGTACTGGGCGGTTGGTGTCCTCTGCCTCCCTGTTTCACTCTGTCTGGTCTGCTGCTCCCCTTTCCTGTGATTATTTCTGAAAGTAGACTGACTGCCTGACAACTAGCAAATGTTTCCACTTCTGTTTCCAGGTGGAAACCTTGAGTGTGACATTCTCTCTGATGATCAGTGGAAAGCAATCACTTCTTTCTTTCACAGTAGGTCTTTGTTTTGCTCTTATTATGCCTTCTTGTATTTCATTATAAAATTCTTTAAAATTAAACTGGGTGCTATTCATCTTCATAGCTGTGATGTCTACCCCAGTGTTTTCCACATCATAGCTTTTTAATCATTTCTTGAATGAAGACGTAGCTTTTCAATTCCTTAGAAGTAGATGACATAGCAAACACATGTGCATGTTGTCTGCAAAACCAGATAAGTACCTTCCTTGTGAAATGTGCACCATAAACATTTAGTCAATGAGACAAATCAGAGTCAATTGTTTAAAACTAAATTCTCAAAACACATGCAAACTCTGCCAAACTGTTTTTTTTTTTTAAACTGTAGAGTTGTTTTTATTATGTAACATAGGCCACATAAGTCAATAAATTTTTTAAGAACTTAATATGGTGTGGTTCCTTCCACTGCCAATTGCCTTTGCTTCTCCAGAGTGAGGCATGATCTTCAATAAAAATTGTCCTCAGCTTCTTTGCTCTCCATGAATATGGACATACTTCAAAAACTCCCCACCTGTAATCTGAGTTCCAGTTCTTCAAGCAATTTACTTTGGGGCCACATTTAGGGTCAGAGGAGATGGATCTGCCTGGTTCTCAATTTCAGATACCCTAGAAAAAGGGAATCATTAGTTCTTACTGAAGATCATGTTTAACTGAACAGTGTAAGAATACTGTATCAATAAAAATACCAGGTTTTACATGCACAAAGCCAAGAAAACCAACGATGCCAGATACTGAATTTATTTGGCACTGTCCTTTGAACACCCAGCAGGAATAAACTGCTGTATGCAGATACCACACAGTGCAATTGCCAAACTGTTTTAAGAGGCATCTCTTCTGAAAAATTATAGCCATAGATTCATGGGGAATTCTAGAGAGTTTATAGACTTAGGAGGTTCAAGCAGCTTGGGACAGTCTGAGGCTGTGTCTAATGACAAAAGGAAAAAGAAAATAACCTAGAAACTACCTAGATTAATATAAAAAATGAAAAACATTACATTAATAACTCATCCCCTTCATTTCTCTTTGCCTTTATTTCATAGTGTTCTGCATAATGAGGGATGTTTCCTAGCAAAAAAGTCCTACTTGTCTATTGGTTGATCAGTTTCCCAAATCTCCACAAAGTCAGCAGCTTTCATTTTAAATAGCACCAAAGTATATATCCCCATTTGACTTTCTTAAAATTAATTTCCCACACACAGCAGCCAAAACATTTTTTTAAATGCATATCACATCATGTCATCATCCTGCTTTAAACAGAGGATTTTAGAATAAATCCACCTCTTCACCCTGAAACACAGCCCGGCATGATCTGATTCTTACCTGCCTGTCCCACCTTTCATACATTTTAATTCCTGGTTATTGTGCTAGCTAGTCATATGGTCCTACATTCTCTAACTTTCCAAGCCTTTCTCACCTCAGGGTCTTCACCCTGCTTCCCTTTTGTCTGTAGTGCACTTCCATCTTTTTGCATGTCTGAGTCCTTATCCTTCAGTGTAAGCTCACTGTTACCTTTTAAGATCATTCTTCCCTGACACCATGTCTAATGAAACCATACTCGATCATTTCTTCATAACATCACTTACATTCTGACATTAAAGTGTAGATGTATTATTGTTAGCTTTCCTTGTCTCTCCCCACCACCACTAAGTCCATGAGAGCAGAGACCCTGTCTTCTGCATTCATTGCTATATCCCTGTTGATCTGACCATAGCAGGTGGTAATCAATAAATCTCTGTTGATTAAATGATTGAGAAACAGAATAAGGGAAAAAAGGAAAGAAAAGGGAATAATCCTTTATTATTTAAATAATCCTATTTAAAGAGATGGGAGCTGCCTGTTTCTCCATGACTTAGTTTTAAAATTTAGGTCTCTATTATTCGGGGGGTAGGGTAAGAGAGTGGTGGATGTTCCTTGCTCCCTTCATGTAGAAAAGGAAAATTGAAAACTTCTCCTTCAGTGTGGCCCCTGAGAAAACTGTCCATGGTCACATGGTGACTTAGAAATGGCTTAGAATAATGTCTAGGAGGCAGTGATTGAACTTCATAGCAAACCACACCACAACAACATGAAATCTCAAAAGAAAGGGCAAAGTGGGTAAATGACAGAATTTCTTAAGATTAGTTCATGGAAAGATTGGATAGTTCTCCAAAAAAAAAAAAAAATGCTTTGTATGGATGAAGACCACCATATTAAACCAGGAGCAATGAATAAGCTAAATTTAAGTTTAAGGTGTTTCATTTTTTTCCTCAGTCTTTCAAAATTTAGGGTTAGATAGCCAGATGAAATCAGTAATATAAAACACGATTATAGATTTTTATCAATCTAAGTTATCATATGTAAATTTTGAAATGTATTATTAATGTATCCACATACACATATACACACTCACTTAAAATGATTGTGAATAGAATTTTTAAAAATACTCTGAAGAAAATTCAACCATTAAGCCATGTGTGACACGAAGGAAGAGATCTTCAAACTTGAATGGGTGAAAGAAGCACATGGTGATATGTACAACCATATATATGCAGTCTTTTCACTCCAAAGAGTTTGATCAGTAGGGCTGGGTAGGCCTGGAAATCTGTAGTTTAAAACCTCATTAGATGACCAATCATATGGCAGACCGTGTGAAGACTAAACATAAATGAACTCTGTGTCCTGAAGGTTAGTCAAACTAGTAGTTTGAAAAAATCAAGAAAGCACTTTCCACAGGGCCATTCCACAGGGATAAGAAGCCCAGATTTTAGACTATCTGGAAAAAGGTGAGTACATCATTGAGAATACAAATGTCAACTGCCTATAATTTGAAAACATAATAATTAACATTTATTGAATTAACTGATAACCAGAAAAAGTTGATATTCTTTAGAGAATGCAAACTCTGTATAAGTAAAAAGTTTAGAGAAAAGGAATCTTACAAAGAGGACAAAATTTCATATATTCTTCCATTCTCCCTAATGCATTTCCAGATAGTTTATATTATATCTGAAGTCAAATATAAGGTTGAGCCAACTGCTGACAAGCACTGAATTTCACACCTATGAATGCACATAATCAAGGACAAATGTGTTCCCATAAGAGTCTCAAGTTATTTCAGCCAACTTGTTGTTTAGAAAAAGAATCTTCCCACTGTGTGATTCCATCTATATGTTAAGTTCAGTGACAGGCAAAACAAATCACTGTTAGAGCTCAGGATTGCACTTGCCTGAGCTCTAACTCAGGAGGTGGAGGACTGACTGGGGTTGGGGTCTGGGGAAGAGGAGGTGGTGCTGGTAACGTTCTACTTTGTGATCTGGGACCTGGATATACAAGAGCATAAAATAAATCTTTTATTTCAGAATAGCTTTAGATTTACAGGAAGATGGTGAAGTTAGTACAGAGGATTCCCCTATCTTCCCACCAGTTTCCCCTGTGCTTAACATCTTACGTTTGCCACAACTAGTTTACTCACATTTCCTGAGTTTATTATACCCATTGCCCTTTTTCTGTTCCAGGATTCCATCCAAGATTCCACATTGCCTTTAGACATCATGTTCTCCTTAGCTATGATAGTTTATCAGTTTTCTTAGTTTTGATGACCTTGACAGTTTTGAAGAATACCGGTCAGATATTTTACAGAATGTACCTGCATTAGGGTTTGTCTGGTATTTTGGCCATGCTCAGACTGGGGCTGTGTGTTTTGGGAAGGAAGTGCCATTCTCATTACGCCATACAAAGAGGGCATACAATCAACATATCATTCTTGATGTTAACTTTCATTACCTGCCTAAATTAATTATTGTCAGATTTTTCCACTGTAAATCTCTTTTTTCTCTCCCTTTCCATACTGTGCCCCATGGAAAGAAGTCACTGTGTGCAGCCTGCCTCTAATAAGTGGGAAGTTATGTTCTACCTACCTGAGGTGGAGAATGCCTGCATAAATTACTTGGAATTCTGCACAAAAACAGATTGGTTCATTTTCCTCTATTTGTTTATTCCATCTTCTAGTTATATCAATATGAAGTTATGAATATTTATAATGGACTTTGGAATTGAATCCAATATTATTCTATTTATTATTAGCTCAAAGTGCTCCAACTGCAGCCATTGGAGCCCCTTTTAGTTGGTTCCTGGGCTCTTTTGGCATACCCTCACACTATCTTTTCTGTTTTGTTCTTGTTGCATTTGTATGTTTGCTTGTTTGGGTAAACATTTCTTTCCTTTATGTCACTATAGAATGCTCAAGGCTCACCTTATATATTTCCTGCCCCAGGAATAGATTCTGCCATTTCTCCCAGGAGCAACTGTTTGTTTTGTTTTTTTTTCGCTGGAGAATGGTAAAACGAAGATCTGGGTGCTAAGTGTGATCATTGCTACTAGGTTGTTGTTGATTCTAAGCCCTCTCAGCTGACAGAGCAAGAAAATATGTGTACATGTTCTAGCCCATATATGTACATATGTCTACAAATATTTGTATATATCATCACATGTATCTATGTTAATTTACAGAGATGTTGCAAAATCTAATCTATTACCCCAGAGATAATTTTAGCTTCTTCCTCTTACTTATCCGAGACTTCCCACTCCAACAATCAGGAACCCGGCTCCCACTACATGCCATTTATTCATTCAGTTGTTCAGTTCCTGGGTACATATAAAGCAGTATCGGAATTGTTAGCAAGTTATTCTGTTGACACAATTTTATTAACTAGGCTACAGTGCTTATATGCATTTCCATTTGCCTTTTGTCTTAAAGATTCCACAGTAATTTCCAGAACTACTTCAGTCAATACCTTTTAATCCATCCTTGAATTTCAGAGAAGTTCCATACATTGTGATCATTTTGCCACACTCTGCATTCTATCCTGTGGTGTTCTTTTAAATCTCTTAACAATTTTTAAAAATTAGAAGCATATTTATAATATATATATATATATATATATATATATATATGCAACCTTCAGACTGACTTCCTTTAGTAATATACATTTAAGGTCCATCCACATGACTTTTGTGGCTTTATATTTCATTCTTTTTTATTGCTAAATGGAATTCCATTTTATGGATATCAAACAGCCTGCTTATGCATTTACCTGCTGAAGGACATCTTGGTTGCTTCCAGGTTTTGGTGATTATGAATAAAGCTGTACAGATCATGTGTGGGTTTGTGTGTGGACATATGTTTTTTAGTTTTCTGCGTAAATATCTAAGAGCTAGATTGCTGAGTCACTTGTTAAGATTATGTTCAGCTTTGTAAGAAACTGCTAAACTGTTTTCAAAGTGGCTGCACCATTTTGCATTCCCGCCGGTAAATGAATGAGAGGTCCTGTTGCGTTATATCCTTACCAGCATTTGGAAATATTAGTTGTTTGTATTTTAGCAATTCTGGTCTTTGTAGAATGGTATCTCATTATAGTTTTAGTTTACATTTCCCTGGTGACCTATGATGTTGAATATCTTTTCATATGCTTATTTGCTATCACTGTATCTTCTTTGATGAGGTATTTGTTCAGCTGTTGCACTTACTATTTATTGACTTACCTTATTTTTTGTATTTTCAGAGTTCTTTATATATTTTTGATACACCCTTTGTCATATATGTGTTGCAAACATTTTCTCCCAGTCTGTTACGTGTCTTTCATTCTCTAAAAGTATCTTTTGCAGAAACATTTTAATTTTATGAAAGACCAACTTATCAATTTGTTTAATGGGTCGTGCTTAGAATGTTGCATCAGAAACTAATCATCAAATTCAAGGTTACATAGATTTTCTCATGTGTTTTCTTACAGGAATCTTATTTTCATTTTGCATTTAGGACATATGTATTTTATGTAAGACATACATCAATGAAAAAATCTTTTTGTTTGTTGTTGTTATTGTTTTTTTAAGATTAGTGTTTTACTCCAAAACACTCTTGCAAAGTGGTTCACCACCAGGGATTGAGCTGGATTAAAGGCAAGCTGTCTCCTGGCACGGTGTGGCCTGAATTAAACAGGCTGAAGCTCTGGCAACATTTGCCCCACGTGCTATGGCCCTGGCAGCTGCCCAAACCAGGCCTCACCTTGGTGCTATGGGACCCTGGAGTTTTTAGCCTGTTACCCACTTCCCAGGCCTCAGGGGGCAGATATCTCTGGGTCGTGGGTGAATGAGAGGGCTCCTGAAATCTTAGGTTATTTTTAACTGTAGGTGGGGGTGGGTCGTATATGGCATACTCAAAAATCTTTAGGTGCCGTAGTGCCTGAGGCTCTAGGTAACATGAGCTTTATGCTAAAGAAAGGGCAAAGTAACCTGACTTGATCATATAAACTAAAGTTACTTTGTTCTTGGGCACATTTATTGCGGCAGTTGATACCAGGAGGCCAGACTGAGAGACAAAACCTTGGAAACTATAGCATGATTTTCAGAAATGCAGGTGGGTGGGCATGGCTGACATTTTAAAAACTAGATTTATTATGTAACTAATGTGAAGGTTGAAGTACTCTCCCTTGGGTTGGAATTCAGTTTTTGTTAATTAAAAGCTCATTTATCTAAATTATATTAGGTTTTCTGCAAATCTGAAATGTGAGCACCTGCAAATGGTATTGACATTCTAAACCAGGCTACACAGGAACTGGCAAGTTATTTTTTATTGTCAGAAATACCCTTGATCTGTATCTATGAGGAAGATAAGTGTTTCAAGAGGGAAAAAAATGAAGCCCAAGATTGTCCTCTAAAGATATGGATACTGTTTAAAGGCAAGGAAATGCCTCTATATTGATACATCCTTATCCTGAATTATTTTGCAGTGGATATTCAGAAGTAGTAGAATATTATAATAAATAAAAGCTCTGATGCCAGACAGCATGTGCTCATATCTCAGCTCTAAAAATGACTGGACGGTTGATCATGTACAAACTACTTAATCTCAGTTTCCTAACATATACGTAGTCACAGTGGGGCTAACACTGCTTGGGCTCAGAGGACCTGCACCTTGGGTTTAGTTTAGTGCTGCTTTGGTCACTGTGAGGGGCTTCCTTCAGCCCTATTTCCATCAGGATTTCCAAGTTTCCTACTGTCTCTTCATGGCGGAGCTGACAAGCATCCAAACTGTGGGAGGCAGGCTGTTGACCACTGACAGGTTGGTGAGGGAGTGGGGAGTCCATGACCCACCACGGTTGTATCTTAGAGGTCTCTCCAAACCGTGCAGCCTCTGCTTTAAGTTTTAGATGTGACATCATATTTTTCTCTCATTACCACGGGCTTTTATTATCTAAGAGAAAGTCTGTCTCTGAGAAGGAAATCATTTTTCCCCCCTTAGGCTGGCAGTTTCTTTCAAGTTCTCTTTTCCCTCTAGTGTAAGATAGACAGAGGGAAAACAGCCCTTGGGTGTAAGAGAAGAACGGTAGGGAATTAGAGACCAATTTAGGAATTTAATCAGTTCGAGAGGTCGTTTTCTATTTCTTAAGCCAATCGTGGATCAGTTTCATAGGTTGTATGCAGAAACTAGAGGCATTCCTTTTACTTAAACAAATCATCAAGTCCATTCCTTTTCCTTCCACTTCTATGAACCTTTATAATATTCTCTGAAGCTCCCTTCTGAGGCTACAGTGACTCAATCCGAATTTTATATTTGTTTTCACTAACGATGCAAATTTTTAGCGCTAAGCCTCAGCTTGATTTTTACACAATACTGGTCTATTTGCATATACTTTTCATGTTAATTGTTAGGCTGGTATCCTCTTTGCTGTAATTAAAGTTAGCACTTCATTATAAAATTCTGTTTTCTAAGTTTTACAGCAAGGTCGTAAATATTCTCAGTACCTAGTATTAACCGACTCAGTGATTTGCATTTCCTTTTTACATATTGAGATATACATATGCATGTGTTTTTCTGTGTGTATGTGTGTTTCCCCAAGTGTGGGAATGGTAAAAAGCTAAGAAAGTTTTATATTTTTTTGTTTTGTTCTTATTTTTTAGCCTTGAGTTGAAGTTATTCCAGTTTTGCAGTAATTGAATATCTTATATTAACATTTGTTTTCTCATTGCTGCAAGTAGTTTGGGTTAGATATATCTGAAGCAACATTTTCTATATCAAAGCCTCTCATGTTAAATCACCTCCATCATTTCATGATTTGTCTGGGTTCTGAAAAATCCAACTATTTCTGAGTGGCCTTTTCTTGCAATGGAAATAGAACTTCCTAGAACTTTGCCAAGTATTGACTTGCCAGTCTAAGTTTAGAGATTGAAGGAGAACTCCAAGCATAGTTACCACTTAGTTTTCATTTCCAAAACATAAGCCATGTCTACCCTGTCTTCTAAATCCATCTTCACTAATTTGAAGAAAATATTCCAAAAAAAGTATTTGTGACAATATGGATTGGTTGTCAATAGAACTAAATTCTTCTAGCTGGCATTCTGATCTGGTCTAAGTCTCTTAACATCTCTGGTATTGGGTTCATAATATGAGGGTTTTGATAAGATCATTTCTAGGGTCTTGTATTGTTTTAAAACTCTGAGATTCTGAGAGCTGAAATTTCAAGGTTGAAAGGCTGTGTCCAAATCCCAAATGTACACTGATAACCTCTATTAATTAATCTGCCTGGGGTTAGATTTCATATTGGTGAAACAAGAGAGAGTATCTGATCTCTGTAGACTTTCCAGTGTAACATTAAGGATTATAGATTATTAGATTCACATTTAATAGAAGCAAAATAAAGAATAAAACTACAAATGATGGCATGTTGAAATGTATGCCTTAGATTTTGCTCTTTCTTAAAATCCCATTAAGTGACATCAAAAGAATGCTTATAAGGTGGGAAATGACAAGAAGGTGAGAATGGGAGAGACACAACAGCAACAATTTGGAAGCTGGAAAAACAGAGGCGTGTGGAGTGACAGCCTTGGGACAGTAGGAAAACTGAACTCTAAGCCAACAGTGAGGGAAACAGACAAACAACTCTATATACTGTGGACCCTTCAAAAGCCTCTAGATTTTCATGTAAGAGTTGCCTGTGGAAATGGCGAAGAAAGTGAGGGTGGGGGTAAGGGGAGAAGGACTGGGAAGAAGAGCCAGTTTTCAGGTAACTGATATAGTAAACTGAGCCAAATTTCAATGAACCAATAAGAAAGAAAACTTTGTAAGTTACTGACCAGTTCATTTCTTCCTTTAATATGAAGAAATCAAGAACCAAAATAACCAGGCAGATAAACTTCAGGCTTAAAAACGATATTAAAAGAAACTCCTCCAATAAGAACTTATAACGAACTTTTATTTAAAAGCTTCTTTTAGTCCTGGTTATTTGGGCTCATGACTGACCTCAATTTTCTGCTCAGTGTTGCTAGCAGAATCCATGCTGTGGTGAAACAAACATGCTAAATTTTTTTTTTGCCTGTTTTGGAGTGATCCAGAGGGAAGTTCCAGACCACAGTTTTCTATCTCTAGAGGTCCTGGGGGGACCTGCAGGGGCAATTCTGGAGGCTACAGCCCTACTTACATTGCTCCTGATTTACTCCTTGTCATTCCCAGAACACTGTGTGAAGTGGGTGTTGGAGGTGGGAAGGGGCCAGGATTGAAGCAGATCTCTCTACTTTGTCAATGCCCGGTTTCCACGTTTTAACTGAGAACTTGGCCAGGTCCCGGAGCCTTCCGCTGGAGGAGGAAGTCATGCTGTGTGAAGTAACGCCTCTGCTTTGTGACATGTCCTGTGGAAGGGGCAGAACACACTATTCTAATAAATTTTGTGAGAAAAGAAATCAATATGCTTCTTGTGTTTCTCTGCCATGACTTTTGATTAGTATGCAGGAGGATAATTATTCTTGCTGAAAACACCAATTTTTAATTGATGAGTTTTTACCTCATATTTTTAGGTGTGGAAATACTATTTAACTGTATAGTTTGTCCCTGATATCTCTTCTTGTGCCAATATATCCTACTTACTTCACAGCAGCGGGAGAAATTGTTACACTTCAGTGAAGGATTCTTCATAAACTGCAAGGGCCAGTTTGAGAAAGCTGACATTTGAGGAGTCCTGCTGTGTTTCCATGGAAACTACTTGCAGTTTTAGAAAAATTCTTAGAGCCAGATGTTAATCTCAAATGTAAGAAGCGCAGAACTACACATTGTAACTGCAGAAGAGGAATAGAGTAATGGAATAAATGTTAAATTGAAGGCACAGAGTAATTGTTTTCTGCAAATTAAAAACCTCATCCTAAAGTTACATTTGTTGTATGTGTGCAGCTTCCAGTAGTGCATCCGAGTTTCATTTTGTCAGAGGTCCAAGCACATTGAAAATGAAGCATTTTTAGTAAAAGACTCTTCAGCTTTGTTTTTTTGGAGGGAATTAGAAAAAGTCAGTTAAAAGGAAGAGCACCATGAAGGGACAATTTTGTGATTATGCACAGTGGTGTTATGAGAGTTTGGCATCACTCATTTCTGCGGAAGCCGAACACCATTCTTAGGCACTAAATGAGAAGTTGGCTGTGTGTTAAAAACTTATGAGGATGGGCAGGTTTGTGAGAAATATGTTAAAGTAACAGAGACTCAGATAATTGAAGATTCCACTGTAATATTTATAATGAAATGAGAGAAAAAAGAGCTTTGTAGCAGTCTTAAAAATATTTATGGATATGTTGGCCATTCAAAGAATACGTTGGAAGGAGGAAAGAAGGTATTGCCTGCCAGGACAAAGAAAAGATCTTTAACAAGTTTGAAAGGCCTTTTTAATATTCTCACCATCCAGGGAAGATCAAAGGTAACTGAAGGATTACTAATTAGGCAATGAACCTTACAAAAAATGTCCTGAATAATTATTTTTCCTCAGTGAAAGTCTTGGAAAGCAAAATGACCAATTGATGAGAATTTCTTGAAAACCTGGATAAATACTGCTATGACAGTTTACTGCGCTTAAACAAAGAATTATTTTAAGTGAATCATCGTGGTCAGGGATAAGGAGAATGGAGATAAGAATCCCTATTTCCCAGAAGTAAAAAAATGAACCTTACGAGAAGTGTGATAAGATCATCAAAAGTACATAAATAGCTACACATAAATTGTAACACGTACGTGATGGATGTATCGCATAACCGCAAATTCTTCATCAAGATACAAAAACTTTAATGGAAAACTGTCTTTTCTATAATTCAACAAATGGTGATTTTGATATTTCCATTTCCATGATTTGCTGCTCTGCTCATGCCTCACTGACCCCAGTGCCCTTGTCTGCACTGTGAGGCAGCAGAGTAAATCAGGGACCCAGCAAGGTAGGGCGCTCACATTCCTGAAGGGGTGACAGGCTGGAAAGAGCTGTATAGTGCTGCCTTTTAGTCAGAGACTTGAGGAAAGGTGAAGAAGTATAAGGGTATAGCGAGTGATGACACTATTTTTAGTGGTTTCCTTGGAGAAGTCCTTTTGAGACTTTTGGGCAGAGCAATAAATGACAGAGAGCAGCAGTGTGCCCTGCACATTTCCTGGGGAAGATCATTCCAGAGCATGGGGAAAGGGCAAGGAGGAAGGAAGAAGGAAATGAGGAAGTCGCCTGCATGGAGGGCTTGAGAGGCAGCAGAGGTCGGCGGGGCCGGGCTGGAGGGAGCAAGGGCAGAATGAAGGAGAAATGGCGAGAGCAGAAGCAGGGACCAGATTGTGCAGGCTTACATGCCTATGGTATATACTTCCCATGTTATTTCTAGTGTTGAGGGGAGCCACTGAGTGGTTTTAACAAGTTAAATATCTTAAGGTAACTTAACATGTTAAAAAGAATCGCTCATTCACCCGCTAAGGGAGGATGGACTGTAAATTTCCATAAATAGAAACACGCTGAGAAGTTGCAGCCAGGGAAGAAAAGATGGCGGCTGGAACCAAAGTGGCCCTAGGGGTGGAGGGAGAAAGGCTCACATGCAGAATACATTTGGCAGATTCTCAACAGAGGGATGGTTGCGGGGTGTGAAATAAAGAGAGGAATGAGTATTGATCCCGAGGATTTTGGCGTGAGGAACGGAGAGCGTGCTGTGATGCCACTTGCTGGGAGAGCAAATGCTTGTGGCATGCAGGAAATTAAGAGTCAGTTTTTAAAAAGTTAAATTTGAGTTACCTATTAGAAATGCAAGCACAGATTAGATATATGAGCTTTGAGTTCAGATGAAAATCAAGGTTACAGATATAGTTTGGGAAGTTATAGGTTATAGATATACCCTCGCTAGTTATATACCCACCCATGAGATTTAAAGCCATGGGACTAGACAAGGTTGCCCAGGAAGGAAATGTGGATAGAGAACAGAAGATGTACAAAGACAGAGCCCAGAGTATTATAACCTTCAGCGATTCAGGAAAGCAGAAGGATGTAGTAAGATAGACTAAAAAGGAGCAGGTAGTGCTAGAAAGCACATTGGAAGTGTGCAATGTCACTAAAACTAAAAGAAGAAAGTGCTTCAAGGAGAAAGTGATCCACTGGGTCATGGCTAAGAGTATGAATTAGATGGAAATTAAGAATTACCTTTTCAATTTGGCAATTTGGAGGTGATTAGGGACCCTAATAGCACTTTTAGTGGAGTAGTGGGGAAGGAGGAATAATTGAATGCAAAAGAGAATAGCAGGAGAAATATATAAGTGGGTATAAACAACTTTTCTGAGATATTTGCTATATAAAGGAACCGAGGGCTGTATCTGGTAGGAGATAAAGTCAAGAGGAAGTTTTGTTGTCATTTTATGATAGTGCTATTGTACATGCTTTTATGCAAATGAGACTGTGTCACTGCTGAGAGTTTGAATTAAATGGATACTGAGAGTTACTTTTTCAATTTGGAGGTGATTAGGGACCCTAATAAGACCACTTTCAGTGGAATATTTAGTATTTAGTGACAAATAGATAGGGAAAATTGACAATGGTGAGGAAAGAAATAATGACAGGAGTGAAGAGAGACATTTGGATCAAACAATGGCCTTAGGGACATGGAGAGTTCATACATTGTAACAGGAGATCATTGAATCACACGGAAAGAAAGGTAGGTAGATTGAAATGCTTGTTGATAGATGTAGAAATTCTTTTCTGATGACCTCTATTTCCTGGTGATTCTCAGAGGGCATAGACAAAGAGTTTTGGGGATTCAGGGGTGTATCGAGTTGCATATTGCTGGGTAATAATAATAATAGCCCAAACTTAGAAATTAAAACAACGCAGATTTATCATCTCCCAATTTCTGTGGGTCAGGAGTCCAAGTGTGGTTTATCTGATCTCTAAAAGGCTGCAATCAAGACGGCACCCAAAACTATGTTCTGAAGACTTGTCTGGGGAAGGATCTGCTTCCAATCTCGTGTGATTTTTAGCAGGACTCAGGTATTTGCAGACTGATGGATTAAGGGCCTTAGTGTCTTGTTGGCTGTAAACTAGTCACCTCAGTTCTTTGCCAGGTAGACCTTCCAAATAAGGTTCCATGCTTCATCAAAACTACCAAAGTACAGGGTCTTTTTGCAAAGCAGGCATTACAGTGTTATATATAATAATCACAGATGTGACATCTAGTAACCATTGCAGTATTTATTGGTTACAGGCCAGTCACAGGACCCCCCCCACACACAAAAGAAAGAGATTACCCAAGAAATAGAGTACCAGGAGTTTGGGAAGAGGCTGAGATTATTTTAGAGTCTCTCAGCTGTGGGACAGAATGGAAGCTTGAGTCAGATTAAGAACTGTTCGATGCCATGTGGAGCTAAACTGAGAGAGGATATGTGGTTTGGACTTCTTGTCAGGGAGGCTAAGATAAAAATACAAGACATGGTATCATTTGTACTGATGGCATCTTATGGAGAGATGGATAATTAAGTCTATTTGTGGAGCTACATGGAACAGGTTGAGGGGTGATTAGAGGGTGGGAAGTCATGGTCGTAGTGAGTGTAAACCAAGCTCTATCATCTTCCCCCCAGTCCAATGGATCGCAGTGCAGGAGCCAGGGGAAGGGGTTCTTCCCAGCAGTAGTTAGCTACCAGTATGTCATTATTGCAGAATTAAACACAAGAGCCCTAGAGTTAAACAGGTCTACATTTAAATCCTGGTCCTATCAATTGTTAGCTCTGCAACCCTGTATAGATTACTGTGCATTTTTTACCTCAATTTTGTAGCACATAATTCTAGGAGTCAAGTACTACTATAATTTGTATTGTACAGGTAAGAAAATTACAGATGGAGTTAAAGATAGCTCCATTTTTCTGCAAGGACATTTTGAAGATTAACAAGACAACAAAGTTAAAGCGTAGTCAGTAGAAATAGTCAGTAAAAACATTAACCATAAAGACCATCCTCATCTATGATGAATCAACATGCTCTAATCAAAATATATGAGGGCAGTGATAACATTTCAACTGTTATCTAACTTAGGTTTTGTAATTTATGAAAGCATGTGATAGACCATCTCAATTAAAGCTTACTTCCAAAGTATACAAACTTCAAGGCAGGTATATAACAGGTAAAAATTATTTTGGTATTTAGATTTAAGAGTTGAAAAAATATAATTTTTAAAATATGGCATCCTACTTTGTATCCCAATTGTTCTGCCTATAAAAAATTCTGGTCTGGAGAAATTGGAAAAAATGTCATTTGTAGCACTAAGCGTTTTTTTTTTTTTTAGAAGAAAGGAAGCTGGGGAAGGAGAAAGAGAAGAGGGGGAAAAGACAGAAAGCAAGGAAGGAAGGAATAAAAACAAAAAGATAGCAAAAAGAAAAAGGCCCTAGAAATTTTTTTTTAACTTTAAAGTAAATTACATCTAAGCTTATTTTGAAGGTGCTTATGAATTTTTTAATGATTGTGCCACTAATAAATTGTTGGCTCACTTGAAGCTAATTAAGTAAAATAGATTTCCAAATACATAGTTGAAAATATTTTATTTCTTAGAGCACAGTAATTACCATTAAGAACACATGCTGCTTCTAAATTGTGAATAAAGACACATTTCTCTAGAGTTCTTGGAAATCTGTGTACAGTAAAGAAGAAATATTTCCGATCATGAATTCTTGGATTAATGCCTACAAAATGTAAAAATTCAAAAGGACTGAAATGTTGAAGGGCATCATTAAGAAAATCACTATTTTCTCAGCTATCCTAATAATATATGATGCCATAATGCTGAGCAACAAAAGAACACTTGTCAATAAGTGAAAGATGCCTTAATTAAAGGAAAGTTTTGGGTGTATCATCAGTGATAAAGAGATGGCTGAGATCAATCTAAATGGCACTATAATCACATTTGCAGATATCAGATATTTGAACAAAATGAATGGTTGAGGACATGGGGAGAAGGGCACCCTTATGCACTGTTGGTGGTAATGTAAGTTGGTGCAACCACTCTGGAAAATAGTATGGAGGGTCCTCAATAATTAAAAATAGAAGTAACATACCAATCAGCAATCCCACTTCTGGATGTTCATCCAAAGAAAATGAAAACATTAACTCAAAAAGATATATGCACCTCTATGTCCAATACAGTTTAAATTACAATAGCCAAGATATAGAAGCAACTCCAGGGTCCATCAGCAGATAAACAGATAAAGAAGATGTGGTACATATGCACAATGGAATATTGTTCAGCCATAAAAAGAAAAGAAATCCTGCCCTTTGCAACAACATAGGTGGACCTAGAGGGTATTGTGCTCAGTGAAATAAGTCAGACAAAGAGAAATACTCTATGACTTCATTTATATGTGAAATCTAAAAAACCAAAACAAATGAACAAACAAAATAAAAACTGACTTGTAGGTATAGGAAACAAACCAGTGGTTGCCAGAGGGGAGGGTGGGTGGGAGTGGAGAGAGCTTTGATGATTGAAATAGGTAAAATAGACAAAGGGGATTACGTGGTACACACTTTCAGTTATAAGTCATGGAGATGAAAAGTACATCACAGAGAATATAGTCAATCATATTGTATAATGGTATAGTAACAGATGGTGACCATACTTACAGTAACCGTTTGGGAATGTGTATAGATGTTGACTCACTATGTTGAACAACTGAAACTAATATAATATTGCATAAAAACTACTCATCAATTTTAAAAAATGTGTTTGAATCCTGGTCTCCTTTATTTAATTATAGCAGTATGGAATTTTAAGTTTACTCGTAAATACCTATATAAAATAAGATCATAAAAAAAAAATTTTATTTAATAAACATGCATGAAAATATCTGCACTATTAATGACACTATGGTGTGCTTTTATATAATTATCAGTGCTTTAGTAAACGTGAAATATGTCTGTATGAATCGTTGGCAGCAGGCATTGAGAAAAAAGATAAAATAAATACTGGGTTCTCAATTACTAGTCATTCCTGCATAAATGCAATATTTTATTTTTAAAATTTCCTCAAGTTTATAAAGTTATGGAATGGAGCTTTTTAGAACAGCTGATTTATGTGGACTTTAATAATAATCAAAATAATTAACATAAATTTAAACCAAAGATCTGTGTGTATGGTTTTATTTTTCAGTCCTCTCTACTGTCAAATCTATTCAATGTGGATCAATAATGTCCCCTTTAAAAATATTCGGTCATAGCAGTAGATGCAGCATATTAAGAAAGAATGCCCTTATTTTAAGCCAAAAAGGTCATGCTTACTGAGGTAACAAAATCAACATATTTTATTTAAATGCTTTTTTTCTTTTACGTAAAAAATATACTATGGTCATATAAATATAGCATGTATAATTTATCTATTAAACTTTAAAAATGAGTGGTTTATTTTATAAGAGGAATAGTAGGAAAAGTTTCAGAATCTGCAGCATATAGAAAAAATCTTCATCAGTCAGTGTTAGAAGTTACTAGATTTTGTGAGCAAGTAAAAGAAATCTGAAATTCTCTCAAAACTCAACTCTTATGGGACTATTCATGCAGCCTCAAAAATATTTGCTACTTTTTCTCTTGGAAACTGGCATACTAGTTTGTAAAAAAATATCCTGCTACTATTCAGAAATAAGCCATTTGAAAAACATTACACTAAAATTTTTTTGCTTTGCTTAACTAAGTTGCAAACATGGAGAACCCTCACTGACCCACAGAGCAGTTGTTAGCAGCTCTACATGACGCTGTTTCAGCCATACTAGAGAAATACTTGATTCCATAAGAAATCGTTCATAATTGTATGCGTTCAGCAATAACTGCTCAACTAAAGGGTTAGCAGCCCACAAATAGTAAACCACTTGTCAGTAAATAAACAAAATAAAGTTAACCCTTATTAATTGTTCTTCTTAAGCCACATTTCTACTTTATCCATTGGTTTTTGGTATAATATTCACTTTAATTAAACCAGAGTGAGATGGTTTCAGGCCTAAAATTTATACCCCTTTATAGACAATCCAATCCACGATAAAGTTCTTGTGTATTAATTTAATGAGTTCTCAGAACACCTGCCAAACATTTCAAAAATTATGTATCATGAAATCTATTTTCCTAATAAGAGCATTACTGTGGGATTTTTTATTAAAGTATTGCTAATACAATCTTATGTTGATTTCAAATATATAATGCAGTGGTTCTAATATTTCATAGTGTTCTCTAATAATTTGTATTTCTGTGGGGTCTGTTGTAAATATTGTTTCTTAATTTATGATTTTGTTTATGTGTGTACATTCTCCTTTTTGTTTGATAAGTCTGATTACAGGTTTATCTATTTTGTTTATTTTCTCAAAGAACCAGCTCCTGGTTTCAAATTTAATGATATCTTCAAATATAAATGATATCTGCCAGTAGGATTTTTGGTTGGAGGTCCTTCTGTTTCAGGACATTAAATATATCATTGATTTTTTTCTATTTTTTTATTCTTCTCAATTTTATTTATTTCTGCTCTCATATTTATTATATTCCTCCTTCTTCTAACTTTGGGCCTCATCTGTTCTTCTTTTTTCTAGTTTCTTTAATTGTGAGTTTAGACTGTTTACTTGGGATTATTCTTGTTTTTTGAGGTAAGCCTGTGTTGCTATGTACTTTCCTCTTAGAACTGCCTTCACTGTATCCCATAGGTTTTGGGCTGTTGAGTTTAGTTTTCTTTTGTCTCCATGTATTGCTTGATTTCTATTTTAATTTGGTCATTGATCCACTGATTATTTAGAAGCATGTTGTTCAGCCTCCATGTGTTTGTAGGTGTGGGTAAAACTGTAACATTTCCAGAATATCTTGCCTGGCTTTAGTACATCTGCATATCAACAGGCACTCACTGGTGGAGAGAAGTATGGATTTAGTGCATTTGAATCAGTTCTCAGAGGTGGAGAGAAGCATCTCCATATCAATAGGTAATTACCTGGGCAATGGAGGGCTTATCTGTACCTGAAAGGTGAGGGGGAGGGCCGGTTTTGCTTCTGTTGGAGCAGGAAAGAGAGAAGAGCCCAGATGAAGTTTGTAAGCAATAAATGAATTTTAAACTTTATTTCTCCCTTTGACTAATTTCAGTTCTTAGAAGTATTTTGCCCCGGGATTTCCTCTCACCGGACTTAGAGTTTGCTTTTTGTTTTTCTTTGTCTAATTTATTCCAGGTTTCATACCATTGTGGTCTGATAGAATTTCAATCTTTTTGAATTTATTAAGGTTGTTTTTGTGTCTTAGTGTGTGATCTATTCTGGAAATATGTTTCATGTACATTTGAGAAAAATAAATATCCTACTGCTCAGGTGCAATGTTCTGTAGATATCTGTTAAGTCCTTCTGATCTAATGCACCTGTTTCCTTACTTATTTTCTGTCTGGTTGATCTGTCAATTGATGTTAGTGGTGTGTTAAAGTCTCCTAAAATTAATGTGTTGCAGTCTATTTCCCTCTTTAATTTTGTTAATATTTGTTTCACACATTTAGGTGCTCCTCTTTTGGGTGCATAGATATTTATAATGGTTATATCCTCTTGTTGGCCTGATCCCTTTATCATTATGTAATGTCCTTTGTCTCCTGTTATTTTCTTTGTTTTGAAATCTATTTTGTCTGATATAAGTACTGCTACTCCTGTTTTTTTTCCCTCTGTTATTTGCATGAAATATCTCTTTCCATCCCTTCACTTTTAGTCTGTATATGTCTTTGGGTCTGAAATGAGTCTCTTGTAGGAAGCACATAGATGGGTCTTGTTTTTTTTATCCATTCTGCCACTCTGTGTTTTGATTGGTGTATTCAATCCATTTATATTTAAAGTAATTATTGATACATATGTATTTATTGTCATTTTATTAATTGTTTTCTGGTTGTTCTAATTGCTTCTCTCTGTTCCTTCGTTCCTCTCTTATACTTCTCCCTTGTTATATGATGGATTTCTTTAGGGTTGTGATTGGATTTTTCTTTCTTTTTTGTGTATCTGTTGTAGGCTTTAGTTTTGTGGTTACCAAAGGTTCAAGGTTAGCTTCCATACTATATAACATTCTATCTTAAATTGCTGATTACTCTATTTCAAAAACAATCTAAAGGTTTTTTTTTTTCTCCTTAGTCCTCCACACTTTATGTATTAGATGTCATAATCTGCACTTTTTGTGTATCCCTTGAGTGATTTTGTGGGTACTTGGTTTTACTTCTTTTGTTTTGGTTTTGTACATGCTTGGTAAGTAATTGGTCTACTGCTTTTACTGTAGGTTTGTTTTCACTGGTGAAAGATATTTAACCTTAGGAACTTTTTCATCTACAGCAGTACCTTTAACATATCCTGTTGGGCTGGCTTAGTTGTGGGGAATTCCTGTAACTTTAGTTTATCTGAAACTTGTTTAATCCTTGCTTCAAATTTAAACGATATCTGCCAGGTAGAGGATTCTTGGTTGGAGATCCTTCTGTTTCAGTATATTAAATATATCATGCCACTCCCTTCTGGCCTGTAGTTTCTTCTGAGAAGCCCACTGACAACCTGATGGGATCTCATTTATAAGTTATCTTTTTTCTCTCTCGCTTTCAACACTCTCTCATTATCCTTGATCTTTTCCATTTTAATTATAACATATCTTGTTGTCTTCCCGGGGTTCCTTTTGTCTTCCTGCCCTTTTGTTCAGGGCTCTCTGTGTTTTGATGACCTGAGTGTCTATTTCCTTCCCCAGATTAAAGAAGTTTTCAACAATTATTTCCTCAAAGAGACTTTCTATCCCTTTGTCTCCCTCTTTCCGTTTGGTACCCCTATTATGCAAATATTGTTCCGTTTGAATTAGTCATCCAGCTCTCTTTTATTCTTTCATTTCTACAGTTCCTTTTATCTCTGTTTTTCAGCTTCATTGTTTTCCTGTTCCCTAATTTCCATTTCATTTACAGCCTCTTCTACCTGTAATAATCTATTCTTAAATCCCTCCATTGTATGTTTCATTTCAGATACTATATTCTTCAGCTCTGAATTGCTCTTTTTCAGGTCTTCTATCTTTTTGTTGACGTCCTCCCTGACACCGGGGATATTTTCCTTGAGCATGTTAATGACTTTTACTTTGAAATGTTTATCCAGAAGATTTGTGATTTCTGTTTCATTTAGCTGTCTTTATGGTGTCTTTTCTTGTAGTTTTGTTTGGAATGTATTCCTCTACCTCCTCATTTTGTCAGGATTTCTGTGTTTCTTCCTTTGCATTAGTTGGCTCTGCTGACTCCTGATCTATGGTTGGAGATCCTTCTATTTCAATAGCACCCAGAAGCTCAGGACTCTTTACTTTCCAGTGTGGGAGCCCCCGCTGTTGGTGTGCAGAGGGTAGGGCCATCTTTATGTTTGGCTTGTAGTTGTCTGATTGTAGGTGAGCAGTTTGGCCCAGACAACCTTTGTGATCAGTGCAGAAGTCTCTTTTGGAGTTTCTGTGGATGCAGCCACCCCCTGCCTGGCCTTCAGCAATGACGGGACTGCAGGGTTAATGGGGTGGGTGGGCTGGTGTGCAGCTCTGCCCAGGCCGGATGGGCAGCACCTGGCTTGGACACCCAAGGGGAGGAGGAAGCTCTTGAAGCCGGCTCCTGCAGGTACCTCCTCGATTGGACTAAAATGGAGCCAAGAAAGCTGGGAGGGTCTCCCTCTCTACCAGGCAGCAAAGTCTGACACTACTGTTGGGCCAAGTGGGTTATCTTCCGGCCATGTGCTCAGAGAAGAGCCTTGGGGCTATGTTGCCAGTGAGGGGAATGGAGTGTCTGGGGCTCCCAAGAGTTCCTGACCTGTTGGGCAAAGGGCAGGATGGGGAGGTATCTTCCACCTGCCCTTTCTCCTGAGAAGAGAGCTCTGTCCCACACTTGCCCCTCTGGCACCCCTCCTGCTGCTGGGAAGTCCTTCAAACTGCCTGCTTTGCTTTTATCTAAAGAGGGCCAGTGGAGCATGCCTGTTTTTCACAAGCAGCTGGGATCTCAGCCTCCCTGTGTGTTCTGCCTGTCTTTTTTTTGTCCAACCCTGCTAATCACCAGAACACCATGTAATGTGAGCTCATGTCTCAGAGCAGATCTCCAGATCCAGGTGTTCAGTGATCCTTGGCTCCTACCCATACCCACTCCCTGCTCCATTTATCTTTCTCCTGCCGGTGGGCTGGGGTAGGGGAAGGGCTTGGGTCCATTGGGATCTTGGCTTTGCTACTTTACCTTTTTCTGTGAGGTCTTCTCTTCTTCCCCAGATGTAGGTAGTCTGTTCTGCAGCATTCAGGTCATTTTTAGGTTTAATTGTATTTGCTATATTTTTGTGTTTTGGGGATGAGGTTTCACCTTGCCTTCCTACTCCACCATCTTTCTCTTCTCCCCTCCATTGCTGTGGAATTTTGTTGATGAAGATTCAATTATCAGATGTTAACTTGGGCAACTTATTAATTGCCTTCTCCATCAACTAGAAAACTGATGACAGTAATAGAATCTTTTTTATAATGCATGTAATGTACTTCAGACAGTGTTTAGCATATAGTAAGAACTCCAAAATTCAATAACGTATGTCCCTTATTTGCTCAGATATTGGTTTCTTGGGCTTTAAAACTTAAGAGCAACTCCTCTGTAAATGTTTCCTTGGCCCTTCAAAGAGTCAGACTTCTCCATATTTACCTCTATTTTGAGATTTGTAACACTGTACACCATTGTATTAATGAGGACTCTTTCAATTCCATGATATGAATCTAATGAAAATTAGCTTAATCAAAAATAAAATTTTACTGGCTCATGGAATGGAGCCAAAAGTTAGATGTGGTTCAGGGTTGAAGGTGAGTGTTCAAGTGTCATCATGGCTCTTTTCTCCTTTTGCTTGTTTCTCATACAGAAGCTTTCCATGTGGGACAGAATCTATCTATGGAGGGCTCCAAAACTATATTATCAGAGCTCTGATAAGCCCCTTTCACATGCCTAAACCTGGGCAT
Organism: Manis pentadactyla; assembly: GCF_030020395.1. Classification (NCBI taxonomy): domain Eukaryota; kingdom Metazoa; phylum Chordata; class Mammalia; order Pholidota; family Manidae; genus Manis; species Manis pentadactyla. Next base: position 98,689,576 of record NC_080030.1, on the reverse strand, counting down.
TCACTGTAGCCAAGGGTGTAGGTCCATTTGTCTACCAAGTGTCCAACAGAAAGGTCCAGGGATTAATAATCCCACCAGAACCACACAGAGTAAAGAGGGATGGTTCCTCAAATATGAATGACAGACTTTATCAGAAAGATTTGAGATGCACTGGGCAAGCAGAAATTACAGAAAGATTGTGAAGAAATGTTTCTTTTGCTGCCAAACTGTGAAATGTTTGGGAATAGAGATAGTACATTGATTTTACTTCCTTATCACCTGAAAGTAAGCACACTATATATATTCATTAAATGTAAATAGGGGTGTAACCTAAAATAAAATAGTGGTCAAAGAAGGTCTCACTGGAAAGATTATATCTGAGCAAAGACCTGAAGAAGGTGAGGGACCACCACGGTATATTTGTCAAAACAAGTAAATGTTGATTACTTAAGACTTTATTCAGATTTCATTTGTTCCCTTCACGTGTTTTTGCTGTGCTAAGATCCATTCCCAGATGCTATTTGCATTTAGTTGCCATGTCTCTTTATTCCCCTCTGGTCTAGGAGAGTTTCTCAGTCTTTCCTTGTTACGTGACATTGACAGTTTTGTGGAGCACTGGTTAGGTATTTTGCAGAATGTGCTTCAATTTAGGTGTGTATGATGTTTTTTCTCGTGACTAGGCTGAGGTTATTGATTTTTGCAAAGAATACCTCAGAGGGAGCATGCTGTTTGAGGTAAGAAGAAAACAGATCCTGTTTGCTGATGGGAATTATTCATTAGAAAAAGAGAAATTAGATGAAGTGGGAAGTGACCATTGTTAGAATAATGCCTTGGAGCAGACTGGAGGAAATAGGATTCCGAACCCAGAGGGAGAGATTGACCTTAGATGACAGTAAGGACAGTTTCCTCATAGTTAAAAGAAGAGCTGACAGTCTATGTGCACAGATAATGCACACAAAATTGAGAGTGGTGGTGGGAGCTTATGTATAGTTTCTTTTCATTGTGTATTAGTTTTCTATTGCTATGTAACAAATTTTCACAAATTTACCAGCTCAAAACAACATACATTTTATTATCTCACAGGTTCCAGAGTCAGATACCTGGCCTGGCTTAACTGGATCTCGGCTCAGGGGGTCACAGGCTTCTGATTCAGGGGTGCTGAGGACTCAGGTAAAAGTAAGAGCCCTCTTCTTTGTTGTTGGTTGCTAAGGAAATCATTTCCTAGAAGCTGCAGACTCATGGTGGTTTGCTTCTCCAGGCCAGCAAGAGAGCATCTCTAATGTCTGCTCACTTCTGCACCTCTTTTAAAGGGCTCACCGGATTAGGTCAGCCCACCGAGGATTATCTCCCTTTTGGTTAATGTAAAGTCAACTGATGAGGGAATCTCAACAGGGTGCAGCTCCTTAGGCATCACCTTCCATTGCTCCCACTTTGCTGTTGAAGTGGATGATATGAATCTGATGAAAATTAGCTTAATCAAAAATAAAATTTTACTGGCTCATGGAACGGAGCCAAAGGATAGATTTGGTTCTATCTTGTGTTTTTTCTCGGGAGCGAGATCAGGAACTGTCTGGACAGAGATGGTTTTAGAGGTTTGCAAGAATGGGAAAAGGCTGAAATATCTAAGAATGTGTATTTTTGACTCTAAACAATCTGTTCAAGACTTGTATGGCTTCTCCAGCATGTGGCTGTCTAGGATAAGTGCTTATCTGACCCAGTCCTCCTACATTAGTCAATTACTAAGTGTCCCAAATCGCATTTGTGGGACTTTGTTATAAATAAATAGTAAGCAAGAATTGATTGTAATGTCCCTAAGATGTATTGATTCATGAGAAATTGAGATAAATGGAGAAATAAGGTTAATATTCAACACATGGTTTTCTAAATCTTAATATTGAAGGAAAATCATGTCAATATTTACTTTTCAAAAATTTCTGGTGCAAGTTGTGTTTTAATAGCTGTGTTAAATTTAGCAAAACATTTAGTGGAAAGAGCAGAGATTATGCAAATAGCTCAGAAGCTATGACTAGCTCAAACATTATACTGTTAGACTATCTCAAACATTATTGACTGCTTTAAAGTCTAATTGAAAAAAATGTTGAGAAAAGTCTAATTGGGGCACTTCTAGAAGTTCTGCCAGTAATATGTTAAAGCAACACAATAGCCCTACTTTTAAATAAGCAATGGAGGGTTTTTTGTTGTTTTGTTTTTGTTACAGAAATTTTGTAAAACAGACTGTTAAAAATGTTCATTAAAAAATACTATGAAATAGAACTTTATTTTTACTGTTCCGGTTAATAAAGATAAAAGGAAATCATATGCCAATACTACAGCCATCAAATTATGGAATGAACCTACAATCTTCCTGCAAGTAGCCCAAGAGGAACAAAGTAACAATTAGAAATGTTCATTCATAAATAGAAACCTCTGGGTAGCACATTGTTTTGTATATGCAAAGCTTCATATGAATCTTTCTTCTTCAGTTCAACAAGCACTTAATTCACACCTGCTCTGTGCCAGGCACTGAAAACATAAAGGTGGAAAAACTTACTAATTAGGGCCAGGCTTTAAAGCTACAGGGAATGCTACATTTCATCACATTTGGTGTTGGGTCTGTGACTGTCTTGTTAAAAATTTTCTTATCTATTATTTTCCCTTTCCTACGTACAATTTATATTCTAAAAAAAAGTGAAACCAATGGTAGTCCGTACTCTCAAGGTGCTCATAGAAGAGACATACACATGAAACTTATCTCAGTACAAAGTAGTAAGTGCTAGAATAGAAGTGTACTGAGGGCCAAACTTACCTGAGTGTAAGGAAAGGTTTGGATGTAGGGAAATACTTGTAGATCTTTTGACCCGAGAATGGAATGACAGTTTGTTCAGATCCCTCTCTACGTAGCTGTGGGGCATTGGCAACTTCCATATGTCTCGTTTCCTTAACTACAGAACAAATAAAAGCTACCTCAGTATATTGCTTGAACATCATTTGAAATAACAAGTACAACACAACACAGTGTTTGATGCACAACAGTTACATGTTAGAAATGCTTATATCCTTTTCTAACCTACTCTCATCTTTTCAGGAGTAAATTAAATGGAAAAGACATCACCAAAAAAAATATCTTCACGTGGTTATAAAATAACAAGTTATGTTCGACGATCCTTCTGAAGTAAACTATTATTGTAGCAGACATTCTGAGAGGAAAGAACCAGAAGGTAAGACTGACTGTCACTGCAGGCACAGGAGAGTGTGGGACGTCTTGCATCCTTTGTAAAGAAGTTTGTGCTTTATTCTGGAGGCAAGTGGGACTCACTGAAAGGGTTTGAAGGAAGAGAATGACCTAGATTCTTGAGTCCAGAGATTGATTTGAATTAGCCAATGCTATAGGTATATAAACTAGTTGAGAAGATATAAGCCAAGTGAAAATGATGCTCTCCTGGTCAGACATAGTACAGATGGAGAATAGCATAAATATTTAGAAAATCTCTAGGAAAAACAAAGCAGTACTGAATGTTTGATGGGATTTAGGGCGTTGAGAAACTGATAAGGCAAAGAAAGACCCCAGGTTTCTTGGTTGTGTGGCATGAATGATAACGTCATGAATTGAGATAGGGAAGAGAGAATGAGGGAAAATGAGGCATTCTACAACAGTGAGGGAACTGGTGGTGACAGGTGAGGATAGGCTTAACCATATATGAAATTGCCAAATTTGAAAGTAGGTAAAATATTTTATACTACCATCAGTAAAGTATGAGAGCTTTCGCAGTCAGTCTTTTTAATTTTAGTCATGTGTATAAGTGTGTAGTAATACCACTTAGATTTTTAAAAATATTAATATGAAGAAATTGTTTTTTGTATATTGTTTTGGGTGTACTTGTACAGCTCTGTGAATTTTGGCAAATGTATAGTCAGATAGTCATGACCTCAATAACGATACGAAATAGTTCCCTCACCCCAAGAAGCTGTCTTGAGATGCTCCTTTGTAATCAACCTCATTATTGATACCATTAACACAAAAATAATTTTAGGGCCAAATAGCAATCTTAACCATCATCCAGCCCAACCCCTTTATTTTCAAGAAATAGAAACTGGGAATATCAGTTATTAGTAAACATTTTGGTTTCTTTTTTTTGTTAATGAATGGTGTGCTATAGTTAATATACTACCAATTCAGCAAATGTAAATCCTTTCTATGTAAAATTCTGAGCTATATAGCTAATTTCACTTTCCTTTCTGGAACTAATGATATATTTTATTGATTCAGTCGCCTTTCATTTTGATTAATTCATTATAAGAAAGGCCCTGTCATGGATATAGCTGATGAGACATAAGGAATAAAAAAATGTAAACTCCATCACCCAGAAACTAATACTTTATCAGTTAAAACTGTGTCTTGAAAGCAAGAAGCTAGTGTTTTACTCATGTGTATATACTCTTCACTGCTACACTCTATAGTGGAAATTAAATTAAATATTTAGTTAATTAATACTCAACATAAAATGGTAGAATTGCTTAAAGGCTACATGGGCCATCCACTGTTTGGGATGGATGGATAGATGGGTGGATAGATAAGAGAAGAAAGATATAGAGATATATAATGACTTTTAATAATTGTGCTTGGACTTGATACTATAATCATATACTATAAAGACATTTATAAGAAAGAGGCTTATGAAATCTGGCATTGTCCTATTATAGGGAAGGTGCAAATACAGATATTGATCATTATAGTATCCTGTTTATGAGAACCCTCAGAAGAAATTCCTCCCTCAGTACTAAGGCAGCTATACTTGAGAATTCATTTCTATCTTATACTATGGATTTTGCACAATGTGTAGATGATTAAATGTCCTTTTTCATATTGCCTACTCAAAATCTTAGTTAACTTTGTGAGCACCAGCTTGGCAGTGCATTTACCATAATACTGTTTTCATTTAATGCCAGATTCAGTTTAAGTGTATCTCTATTCTTGCTGTACTTCTAACGGAGACTGTGTTGGTTCATGTATTCTGCAGTCACTGTCCATCAGCGTAGTAAGATGCCACAGTCACTACTTGTCTTCTCTGTGGCTACACTGTCTTCCCCATGATCCCCACCACCACCATGTGCACTGATCATAATACTCATCAATTCCCTTCTCCCTTCCTCCCTCACCCTTCCCCTTGGTAACTACTAGTCCCTTCTTGGAGTCTGTGAGTCTGCTGCTGTTTTGTTCCTTCAGTTATACTTCATTGTTTTACTCCACAAATGAGGGAAATCCTTTGGTACTTGTCCTTCTCTGCTTGGCTTATTTCACTGAGTATAATACCTCTAACTCGCTTTTTTGGGGTGCTTTAATTTCTGACCTTGCATCAGATAAGACTAAGGAAAGCTATCACGGAATAGGAGCCCTCATGGATTCACTTTCACTGACTGGTCTATTATTGTTACATACTTGGAATTTACCCAGTAGCCATCACAATAACTAGTCGCATGAAATCCCCTTGAGTGTTACAAAATGTTGATGACATTTTTTATAATCCAGTTTTTACACATTCTTTATATTAAAAGTCATAAATTAGTGACCCATGAACTGGATCCAAGCAGCAAATATTTAAAAAATCTTTTGCAATATTTGCCAACATGTTATTGGAAAAATTTATACACACACACATCAGGCATTCATACTCACTGCTGCAACCTCTTCGTTCTTGCTGCAAAGGGTAACATCGATGGAGCTGATTAGCAACTATTCCTTTTAGGTGAGTGTTGTCCACATTCCCTCGAACTCTTACCTGACAGGTGCCTGTATGTTTTAACAGTTTTGACACTAGGTATAATGATTATTTGATAAATTTATTTAAAACATATCAATAAGGTAAAGTTTACTTATCATAAGAAAGGAGGTGCTTTTATTTGGCAATAAAAGCCATATATAGCATCTTGTATTATTTAACTATTCAAAAGCTCAAATGTGTAGTCAGTCATACTGGACTGTTTTGTGTACATTGTTTTGTTCAAAATCCATCATTATTTATATATTGACTTTGTAATTACTTTGGCAGAAATATTTCAAATCCTTTTTGAAAAGAGTCATGAGTACACATATTCTAATAAGAGGAAATATCTAAACTATTTAAGAATGACTCAAGTAAAAAATGAAATAAAATAATGTGCATTAAAAGAATGTTTTCTTTGGGGATTAAGTCTTTAGCTATAAATACATCATACTCATGAGGAAAAATAAAAAGAATTGGAGCTCAACTATTGCTTATATTATTGTCACTGAATATATTTCTTACATGATAACTAAAAAGTGAAGAGCATAATTTCTAAGAATGTACTTTAATATAACAACACAGCAAACTTTCAAGTAGGAATTTAGCAGTTTTGCAGTTGACTGTACATGAAGGAAGAAGTTAGACTGCTCTATTTTAATATTAATGGTTAACTAGTCTGCCACATGGCTAATATAAATTCAGATGGTTAAAAAACAACATATAGAATGGCAGTATTTAATAAATATAGATTTAGAATGTACAAACAAAAGTTATGGCATGCTACTCCTAGATGACTGTGTTCAAACATAAATTTCTAAAATTTATTGTATTTATTGCAATAAAATTACTTCTAAAATGTTTGTTTTGCATTTGATTTTGCACTATCAGGGCACAGATCACATTACATTAGACACTATTATCAAATAAATGTGGTATAGTGTTTTGATAATGACATTTGTAAAATTGACTCAAAAATACTTTTATGTGTGGATGTAATTTAAGGTATTTATTTTAAATATGATTGAGTAGCTAAAGATTGCTACTTTATTTTATACTGTTTATAATGATCTTTGTTCAGATTTTTGACCTGTTTTTTCAACAAGTCAAAAACACAAAAGTATGATAAAACCACATACCATAAGTTGAATTGTATGTAGAATTATCTTACCATGGCACATTATTTTGTGTCATAAAATATTTATTTCAGTGAGGTAGCTTCTAAAAGACTTTTTAATTTTATGGTTAATTTTTATAAATTGAGAAACTTGAAATCAACGTATGTTTTTAAATGAAGTTTAGGACATCCAATATAAAAAGTGCCACTATGTTTTGACTTTAGTAAATTTTAGATCTATGAGTATTTGCTTATTAGGTCTTAAATTATATTGCCTTTTGATATTATAAATTAAGAAGTAATTATCTAACGACAACAAATATAATCACATTGAAAGATTTTCCTCTCTTCATTCATAGTTGGAATTTAACAGCATCACTGCTAAGTCCTTTGATTTGACTATGGATGGATGAGTCTCTGCAAAGTCATTATATTGAATTGTCAAAGATAATAATCTAACATTAAGCATAAAATAACATTTAGACTGTATATTTGGCTATATAACAAAGTATAAAATTTAATTTGGAGTACATTTTTATAAAAAGGAATATCTGAGCCAAGGAACTCTTCCATTTGTGGCTAAGCCAATTTTTCATTTTGATTGTAAATACTTAGAGAAAAAATGAAATATTGTTGGTCATAAATGAAGTACTGCTTCTATTCTATGGGATGTGAGAGTATTCAACCTGAATTCAAAACTTAGATGGACTTTTAATGACTGTTTCTATAGGTACAATGGAGTTTAGAAGCAGTCGTCATACTTAAATAACCAATTTGAAAAAGTTTATGGTTATGAACTTAGTAGGTTCCGTGATGGCTTGTTACTTTTGCTGTTTTAGGGGAAGATTTATTTCTTAAAGGCTGTCAGAGTTACTATATGAGTAGGGCCAAAGAATAAAAAAATAAGAAAACATCTCTTAAATTAATTTAAAAAAAAACTTCATGTGGTTTGTGTATAATACAAATTCACAGCTTTAAAAGTTATGTATAAGGATATCTACCTGTAAAGTGCTACGTATCTCAAATAGAAAAAATATAAGAGTGCCAACTGAATATTAGTTTTCATCTGTTAACCAGAAATTTAAAAACATTTTCATAAATAGAAAGAAATAGATTTTTATAAGATACGTTTCATGTATGCTTTTAATAAAGTTAATTACCCCATATAACAAAATAGTCATCTTTTAATTACAGACTTTTAAACAAACAAAAGTTAATATACAACTGAGATAAACATTAATAACAGCAGTTTCTAACATTAGTCCTTAAGGGAAATCATAAAAGATTTGGTTTCTATATAGTAAAAGCAATTAGGCTGATTAAATCATTAAATAATTCATTATGATTCATGCATTGCATATATTACACTGCTTTTTAAGTTATTTTAGTTTATTGAATAGTTTTTAAAATTAAGAAATCAATTTTTTGCTCTTATGATCTAAATTGTTACAAGTCAGATAGTGAAGCGGCTATAATGAATACCTGAGGAAGATTTTGAAAGCATTCCTCCCTAGGAGTAATAAAATCATTAGAGATAATTCCTCCTAATGACTGTATTTTTTAAACAGAAGAAATATGATATTCATATAGTTATAAATTAGTAAACCATTATGAGATCAGATTCCAAACATTCTTACTTTGGCCAAAATAAGAATTAAATTTCTATCAAAGCAGGATTTCAATTTCAGGCAGAAATTCAGCATTTATGCCACAGGGAATGTTATTTGCTCAACTTTTCTCTCAGATACTTTCTCAGTGCAGCGTTATGAAGGGTGGCAATGATATTACCACCTTAAGAAAAAGTACAAATTATTTTCATTAAAGACAGTAGTAACATTGCACACTGATTTGGACAGTTTTCTTTCCATAACTCAAAAAGCATTTACTGAAACTGGTTGAGTTCTATAATTATTAAACTCTAATTAATGCATTAAGAAACAAAATTAAGAAACAGGCAACTGGTGATCTAATGCGTAAGTTGCTCTTTCTGCAATGAAGACAGGATCTGTTTTTTATTTTACTTTGAAATTTGACTGACTGTTACTGGCTGAATGGGGTTGAGGATTCGCTGACCTTGTTTTTATACACTCTCCCTTAATCTCAGAACTAGTTCATAGGGTTTTTTTGTCATGGTGAGTTCAAACATATAACATAAGCATGACAAAAATCCCTCTGTAATAGGTATTTCTCTAAGCTTTAATAGAATATGGTATGTTATGAACAACTATTTAAGTATGACATATTTAACGTTTATCCCTAAGATAACACACAGTGGCTAAATGGATATTAGAAAAAAACTCCACAGGATTTTTTCTGTGTGAGCATCCCTATGCATATGCTTGGCTATAATATATCACAATAGTATTTTTTTCTTGTAATTTTCTCTAGAAAATAGATTGTTACTATCATACTAATTTCCCATGGCCTAGTCATTCTCTAGAAATGGTGAATTCTTAAGTTATAAATATGTTTAATATTAATGGTGCCTTCTTAAAAAGATTTGATATTTCACTTTAAAACCATTGCTTTAAAATAAATTTTATCATCTAATGGGATATTTTATGATATATTCCACTGCTACTCTTGATGTATATTATTGTTCTTATCTTATTGCTTCTCTTTAATAAATTAAATATCTAAGAAATATACATGTAATATCATACATATTAAATTCTTTTACTATAGTTCTAGCTAGAAATATTAAATATAATAACAGAGTGCATTTTATTCTCTAGTTTTTAATGTAAAGAGATTTTTTTAGCATACAGGTGATTAATTTGTCACAATATGAAAACATCACAAGTATTGAAACTGATAGTTACCATAAAATTATAATGATTGTAAATGGGAATATTATTATCTACAAAAACTTAAAAGTATTGTCTTTTAAGTGGAATATTATTCCCAGTATCAAGTGTTAATTTAATCAAAAGTCAAACTTCAGGAACAAATGTAAGCTATAAAGGAATTTTCATTTCCATGTCTCTAAAATGCTAATTTATTAAAATTGCTGAAAATATTAAGAAGACAATCCAATGACAGTACAAACTTTAAAAAAATCTAACAGCTAGATTTAACATTAAATTTAAAAAACATGAACAAAAGAATGACAAGTTAAAGATTGACAAATTATGCCAAAAATGACTATATTTTGGGCATTCTATCTTCACAATAGTTGTAAGACAACTATGTCTTGTGAAATTGAGAAGCAATAATTAACTTCTATTTAAGAACTTCCAATAGTTTCAACATAGTAAAGCAAAAACATAAGACATGTAAAAACACCTAGCATGCTATGGTAACCAAAAATTTGCAAGTGATGATACATAACACACTGTGCTACAGAAAACAGGCCTTCCTAACACAATATGGTTCACAGTAAGGCTTAAGCTATATGATTTTATTTTTCTGAAGAATTACTGTTGGAGAGTTTTCCAGAGTCTGAAAGGTAATACAATAAAGTTGATTAAATCGCTGAAAAAGGAATGAAACGTGTACACTATCTTTTACGTTTTTTACCTTCCACAGGCATACCAAATAGGCACACAATCTTACTTCTATGAGCTCAGAAAATAAGTAGGACTTAACTGTGTGCTATTTATGTAGCACAAGAACTTATCTATTGTGAAATAAGAATTAAATTTCTATCAAAGCAGGATTTCAATTTCAGGCAGAAATTCAACATTTATGCCACAGGGAATGTTATTTGCTCAACTTTTCTCTCAGATACTTTCTCAGTGCAGCATTATGAAGGGTGGCAATGATATTACCACCTTAAGAAAAAGTACAAATTATTTTCATTAAAGACAGTAGTAACATTGCATACTGATTTGGACAGTTTTCTCTCCATAACTCAAAATGCATTTCCTGAAACTGCCTGAATTCTATAATTGTTAAACTCTAATTAATGCATTAAGAAACAGGCAACTGGTGATCTAATGCATAAGTTACTCTTTCCTTATTGTATTTTTCAGACCACTTGCGAGTTAGCTCTAGGTAAAGACTTGGTTTATGAGGCCGGTAGTCCAGGTACACTGTATTACTGGTTCTTTTGGGAACAGCCTTTTCAATCTGAGTTCCTTCATGCCACTCATTGAAAGAGGTGATAGAAATGACACTGGGGCGGGTTTGGAGGGCAGCGCGCAGCGCAGTTTCATAGTACTTCCCGTTGACGCGGTTCCGAGTGTTCTGGGCATTCCACGGACGGATGCTGGTATCTATGTATCCTGGGCCCACGCTTGGGATAAACATTAGGTTGAACTGATCACAGAAGAATTTGAGTGTAGCCCAATTCTCATATGATGAGCCGTAAGTAAAGCCATTTGTGGCAAAGTATGTGTAAATTCCATCAAAACCTCCTTGAAGGATATCATATCTGTGTTTGCTTTCTACTAGAAGAGCAATAAACAATCCATCATAAGGAGAATTGCGAATGCTGTGAGACCCTGAGGTGGTTAACAGATTGGCCCATTTTTCAGGCTTTGTAATGTAGGAGTCATAGACATAAAACATAGGAAGAGCCCTGCCGTTCTTAGTCTTGTACCTGTAAAAGGCCGGATGATTTCCGTATCTGGAATACAAACATACGTAAAAGTGAAACGAATATTCACAACTCATTTGCCACACACAATAATTGTTTCTGTATTGAAAATGAAGGTAATCTGTGCAGTTTAAGCACACTGTTCATCTTCTTTGGGCAATCAGTTATATAAGTGTAATTATTAAAAATGCAGCTTTAATTTTACACACTGAGAAATGAGATACTAGATACATTAAGACATTACCAAACAAGAATTTAATTATCTTATATTGAGGTTTACAAATGATGACTAATACCACAAAAAGCCCATTTCCTACATGAATATATAAACGTCCCACTGTTGCTGACATATTTCTTTGTAAGAGTATGGTATCTGTCACAGACTCTTACCAGTAAAATCCTTGAACAAAATGAAACTGTATTAATAAATTCTCTCCTTGTAATCAGACTACATCTAAATGAAAACATTATTAGATGTGGGTCCACTGCTATCCAAGCAGTTCACATTTTATTATCTGAACCTTCTTTTAAGAAGACAAAGTTTTATATTCATAAGATTACAGAATATCCATTCAAAATGTCCGTATGACACAAATCATAGCCTAATAAACATGTAAAACAGTAGAGTGAGTAATCTTTATACAGAAAGTGAATTGCAAGGAACTTCAGCAGTATTTCTCAAAGTGACTGTAATGTTCTTTACAAAATTAGTTTAAATTAATTTTGTCAGGCCACAAGTCATTCAAGTTTTTCAAATATAATTAAAATGTACATATAACAGTAACTATCACTGGCTCATAAAACAGTAATTATAAACACAGAAGAAACTCACCTGTCTATAATATATTTGACATTTTTGTACATGTTTTGGTCATCTCGATTGCTATATGGTTCAATGTGAAAAGCAACCTAAAATAAAAAAATTTGGTAACAGAAAAATTATCTATGATGTAAAAATAAAGTATAGTCCACATTTTTAGTGTAGTGACTGATTCAATAACCTTAAGCTGAGTACTTATTAAACACAGAAATTACCAGAGAATTTTAACAGTAACAGCATTTTCTAAGAGCTTTCTCTGTTGAATAATATGCTGGACATTTTATATTGTTCACCTTAATTAATTCTCATGATTGTATAAGGTAGTTATTACTATCTTCTAAATGAGGTAATCCAAGTTAAGATATCACTGATTTGTCAACCAGCCAAACGCAGGCAACATGGGCTATCTGAATTCAGAGGTCAAATGTTTGACTACTGAGCAATACTTAATCCTATATGTTTATTACTTATAAGGAATGAATAGGGATATGTTCAGATATTCTTTACTTTAAAAAAAGGCAAAATTTAGATTCTTTTTTCAGGTGTGATCATTAAGCTTACATTAAAATTTGAATGAAGTCAACAGCTTATGTCTTCAAATGACAAAGTATATTATTAAATTAGCATTTTACAAAATAGTATGTTTAATGTATACTATTATTCAAATAACTTCTAAGAAAATTATTGAAAAAAGTGGTATCCACTGGTACTATAATGGACAATTATTTTTTAAATGCTTACTGATAATGGTTTATATATCTCTACCGTAATAGTAGAAAGCAGTAATTAAAAAATATTTTTTTTAATACTGTGCACAGGAAATTCAGTTTTATTTTTTTTAAGCTAAGAAGGGTTAGTTACATATAAGTTAACGAAAAAATATTATGGCTTGTAAAACCATTTTGTATGCCACTTCTAACCAGTCCTGTAGATTGTCACTTAGAAGTATCATCTGTACTATTTAAGATCTATAAAACAAATTATATGAGAATTTTCACTTTCATTACTAATTTTACTGAGTTACCAGTAGCCATTAAAAATCTTTACAGCAATCTAATAAACTTACTGATACTATTTTATCTCAGGGTTTGGTCTCTGTGAAGCATGAATAGAATTAAGTGACTTCTATGCTACTGCAATACAAGCTGCCTTTGTTTTCAATTACTCAATTAAAGTGAAGTGTATTTTACATTAATCAGTGCTACTAGTTCTCACAGAATTAATTTTAAAGTTAGCATTAAGTGAAAATATCATTTCCCTCTCTTTGAAATGAGATTTCAGCAATTTTATACAAAGTTTTATCAGTAACAAAGTAAGATGAAATTCATTTCTGCAGTATATTGTAAGCGTTTCTAGGGCAGTTGGATTTTCCAGTAGCTGGAGTGGTTGCTCTTTAACTTCAAATGAAAGAAGATGGGCAAATCTAAAGGTATTTTACAGACCCTTATATAATGTTACCTTGGGTGACTTTTCCTTTAGCTGCAACATTGTATTTTCTAAGTACGTTTTCTTTTTATGTATAAAGGACATCATATTTAAGCAATATCCTGTCGAAATGAATTTGCTTTTAATGCTGCAAACTATAAATGGCATCACTCTTTATAAAACGTAGATCACTATACTTACAGTAATTCAAAAGCCATTATTGGCAAATAACCAATGTTTTAAATTTTCTCTCATGTTTCCAACTTCTTAATTGTAATAAAATTGCTTTGTATGTTTAAGTGGAAAAACCTATTAGACCAATACTAAATGACCTTTAAAAATGATAGAATATTATATATAAAATCAAATGTTTCCACTATTTTTATATTTAGGGAATGAGTCATACAAATGTTGCCTTATTTCATGCTTTCAGTATTGACCTTGCCAGTTTCTTCTCTATCCTGCAGCCAAAATGAACTAAAGTGAAAATCTGATGATCTAGAGAGTGATATTGGCAATCAATGGATTTGACATTCATACAAGAACAAAAGTGCCTTTGTGGGTGTTTTGGAATCTATCACCTTACTCCAAGGAACCTGTGAGGGGTCTCAACAGTGCAGCCAGTAAGCAACAGACAAATCTCCTGTGGAACGAGAGGAGCCGGCCAAACTGCCTAGACCCCTCTTGCTACTACGGGACAAAAAGCATGTAAGGACAGACCTGGCAGGCACTCATGCATTTAGGAGAGAAGCTGCAGAAATCTACCATTCCCAAACAGATACTCCAGGCACACCATTGGAAAAATACAATAAAAATAAAAATATGAGTTTGATCACAGTGGAAGGCAGTTTAAGAGAAATTTTCTAGATACTACCGCTCTGCCCATGGAATGAGGGAGGTTGAGTTATCGGGTAGAGGTGACCTCTTCGGCAAGGAGAAGGAAAGCAGCGAGTGAGTGCTTAGCTATCTTGGCTAGACAGGACATGGCTAGAGAAATTCATTCTCTCCACCAGCCCATGGAGTACTAAGGCTGGAGCTCCACAACGGGGTTGGGCATTGGGGAAAGTGATTGAGAAAGAGGTAAATTAGAATTTCAAACGGTATTAAAGGGATTGTACTCAGCAGGAAATCCATCCAGGAGCCACTGTAAGTACTATCTCTGGGATTACCCTACTGGGTCTGTGAGCACCCCCAAAGCTCCCAGTGCTGAACCCACACCTCCCCCTGTTCTATGTCAGCATTTTGTGCAGGGTCCCAAGTACCACTGCCAGAGCAAACTTAGTAGTCAGAGCCCAAGCTCAAAACCATAAAATTGAGCTATAGCACCACCTTCTGGAAAGTAAAAGAGTTCCAAGCCTGGTGCATTGTGAAAATAAACAAAATAGATAAACCCCTAGCCAGACTTATCAAGAAAAAAGAATGTACACACATAAACAGAATTAGAAATGAGAAAGGGAAAATCACTACGGACACCATGGAAATAAAAAAAGATTTATTAGAGAATACTGTGAACAATTATATGCTAACAAGTTGGATAGCCTAGAAGAAATGGACAACTTTCTAGAAAAATACAACTTTCCCAGACTGACCCAGGAAGAAACAGAAAATCAGAACAGGCCAATCACCAGCAATTAAATTAAATTGGTGATCAAAAATTACCTAAGAACAAAACACCTGGACCAGATAGCTTCACTGCTGAATTTTATCAAATATTTAGAGAAGACCTAATACCCATCCTCCTTGAAGTTTTCCAAAAAGTAAGAAGAGAAGGGAATACTTCCAAGCTCATTCTATGAGGTCAGCATCGCTCTAATATCAAAACCACATAAGGACACCACAAAATTACAGACCAATATCCCTGATGAACATAGATGCAAAAATACTCAACAAAATATTAGCAAACCAAATTCAAAAATATATCAAAAAGATCATCCATCATGATCAAGTGGGACTTATTCCAGGGAGGGAAGGATGGTACAACATTTGAAAATCCATCAATATCATCCACCACATCAACAAAAAAGGACAAAAATCACATGAGCATCTCAATAGATGCTAAAAAAGCATTTGACAAAATTCAATATCCATTCATGATAAAAACTCTCAACAAAATGGGTACAGAGGGTAAGTATCCCAACATATTAAAGGCCATATATGACAAACCCACAGCCAACATCATACTTAACAGCAAAAAGTTGAAAGATTTTCCTCTAAGAATGGGAGCAAGACAAGGATACCCACTCTCCCCACTTTTATTCAACATAGTACTGGAGGTCCTGGCCATGGCAATGAGACAACACAAATAAATAAAAGGCATCCAGATTGGTAAGGAAGGAGTTAAACTGTCACTCTTTGCAGATGACATGATTCTGTACATAAAAAACCCCAAAGAATCCACCCAAAACCTACTAGAACTAATAACTGAATTCATAAAAGTTACAGGATACAAAATTAATACACAGAACTTTGTTGCATTCCTGTATACTAATAATAAATTAGCAGAAAGAGAAATCAGGAAAACAACTCCATTTAAAATTGCATCAAAAATGAGAGGATTAAAGATGGCGTGTGAGAGGTGAGACAGAGGCTTCCTCCTAAAACCGCATATAATACAAAAATATAATTAATACAACTAATCCTGAGAGAGCAACAGGAAAGAGGAGTGCACCAGACTGCATACACCTGGAGAAAAGAGCAGACCTCAAAGAACAGGGTAACGTACCAAAGCTGTGGCCTGGTGGGACCCAAGCCCTTCCCCCACTCCATCTCACTGGTGGAAGAGAAATGGAGCAGGGAGGGAGTGGAGGCCTGGGACTGCTGAATACCCAACTCCGGAGATCTACTCTGGGAGCACAAACCTACATTTCATGGTGCTTTCATGATACTCGTGTGATTACGGGGTTGGAAAGCTAATACAGGCAGAATTCCTGGAGAGACTAAGATTCCAGCTGCTTGTGGAAAGCAGGGATCCATATGCAGCTGCTCTGGGACCAAAGCTTATACCTGTGTGCTTGGCCCACTGGTTCTGGCAGTGGAGACACGCATAGCAGCCAGGAAGCAGGAAACAGCTCTTTCCTCCCCCCAGGCACCAATACCACTCCCCTGTGACCCCCGACATTGCTTCAGGGGCTGACCAGCTCCAGAGAGTAGAGCTTCTGGACACTAGATGGTGCCATACACAAATATTAAACGCCAAAGGAACCTGGTACAGAAAAATTAATATAACCCCTGAGAAAGATGACATGGACCTCATGACTCTTCCTGAAAAGGGAATTCAAAATAAGAATCATCAACATGCTAATGGAGGTACAGAAAGATATTCAAGAACTCAGGAATGAATTCTGGTCAGAAATCCAATCATTGAAGAGCACAATGGAGGGTATTAAAAGCAGACTGGATATGGTGGAGGAGATGATAAATGAAATAAAAACTACAGAAGAGGAATACAAAGAAGCCGAGGCACAGAGAGAAAAAAGGATCTCTAAGAATGAAAGCATATTGAGAGAACTGTGTGACCAATCCAAACAGAACAATATTTGCATTATAGGGATACCAGAAGAGGAAGAGGGAGAGAAAGGGATAGAAAGTGTCTTTGAGGAGGTAGTTGCTGAAAACTTCCTCAGTCTGGGGAAGGAGATAGTCATTCAGGCTATAGAGATCTACATATCTCCCAACACAAGGGACCCAAGGAAGACAACAGCAAGACATATAGTAATTAAAATGGAAAAGATCAAGGATAAGGACAGACTGTTAAAAGCAGCCAGAGAGAGAAATAAGATCACATACAAAGGAAAGCCCATCAGGCTAACATCAGACTTCTCAGCAGAAACCTTACAAGTCAGAAGGGAGTGGCATGATGTATTTAATGCAATGAAGCAGAAGGGCCTGGAACCAAGATAACTTTATCTGGCAAGATTATCATTTAAATTTGAAGGAGGGATTAAAAAATTTCCAGATAAGCAAAAGCTGAGAGAATTTACCTCCCACAAATCATCCCTACAGTCTATTTTGGAGGGACTACTATAGATGGAAGTGTTCCTAAGGTTTAACAGCTGTAACCAAAGGTAATAAAACCCCAGTAAAGAAAGTAGAACAGCTAATTACTAGGCAAATGCAAAATTAAATTAATTATCCCCAAAGTAAATCAAGGGAGAGACAAAGAGTACAGAATATGATACCTAAAACATAAAGAATGGAGGAGGAAGAAAAAGAAGGAAAAAAAGAAAAGAACCCTTAGATTGTGTTTGTAATAGTATATTAAGTGAGTTAAGTTAGACTCTGAGATACTAAGGAAGTTAACCTTGAACCTTTGGTAACCACAAACCTAAAGTCTGTAATGGCAATAAGTACATACCTATCGATAATCACCCTAACTGTAAATGGACTGAATACACCAATCAAAAGACACAGAGTCACTAAATGGATAAAAAAAACAAGACGTATCTATATGCTGCCTACAAGAGACTCACTTTAAACCCAAAGACATACACAAACTAAAAGTGAAGGGATGGAGAAATATATTTCATGTAATTAATAGAAAAAAGCAGGAGTTGCAGTACTTGTATCAGAAAAAATAGACTTCAAAACAAAGAAAGTCAAAAGAGACAAAGAAAGACATTATATGATAAAGAGGTCAATCCAACAAGAAGATATAACCATTATAAATATCTATGCTCCCAACACAGGGGCACCCACATATGTGAAACAAATACTAACTGAATTAAAGCGGAAATAGAATGCAATGCATTCATTCTAGGAGACTTCAACACTCCACTCACTCTGAAGGACAGATCAACCAGACAGAAAATAAGTAAGGCACAGAGGCACTGAACAACACACTAGAACAGATGGACCTAACAGACATCTACAGAACGCTACACCCAAAAGCAGCAGAATACACATTCTTTGCAAGTACACATGGAACACTTTCAAGAATAGATCATACACTAGGCCTCAAAAAGAGCCTCAGTAAATTCAAAAGGATTGAAATTGTACCAACCAGATTCTCAGACCACAAAGGTTTGAAACTAGAAATAAATTATGCAAAGAAAATGAAAAATCCCACAAACACATGGAGGCTTCATAACCAATGGATCAATGACCAAATAAAAACAGAGATCAAGCAACATATGGAGACAAATGACAACAATAATTCAACACCACAAAATCTGTGGGATGCAGCCAAGGCCGTGCTAAGAGGAAAGTATATTGCAATACAGGCCTACCTCAGGAAAGAAGAACAATCCCATATTAAGCAGTCTAAACTCACAATTAATTAAACTAGAAAAAGAAGAACAAATGAGGCCCAAAGTCAGTAGAAGAAGGGACAGAATAAAGATTAAAGCATAAATAAATAAAATTGAGAAGAATAAAACAATAGGAAAAATCAATGAAAGCAAGAACTGGTTCTTTGAGAAAATAAACAAAATAGATAAATCCCTAGCCAAACTTATCAAGAAAAAAAGAGAGTCTACTCAAATAAACAGAATCAGAAATGAGAAGGACAAATCACCATGGACACCACAGAAATACAAAGAATTATGAGAGAATACTATGAAAAATTATATGCTAACAAACTGGATAACCTAGAAGAAATGGACAACTTCCTAGAAAAATACAACCTTATGAGGCTGACCAAGGAAGAAACAGGAAATCTGAACAGACCAATTACCAGCGATGAAATCGAACTGGTAATCAAAAAACTACCTAAAAACAAAATCCCTGGACCAGATGGCTTCACCGCTGAATTTTATCAAACATTTAGTGAAGACCTAATACCCACCCTCCTTAAAGTTTTCCAAAGAGTAGAAGAAGAGGGAATACTTCTAAACTCATTCTATGAGGCCAGCATCACTGTAATACCAAAGCCAGGCAAAGGCACCACAAAAAAAGAAAATTGAAAAAATGATATAAATAGCACTGAGATTTCTTGTTTCACTGTTGTGGCTAGGATTTCCGCTAGTATATTGAATAAAACTGGTGAGAATAGACATTCTTCTCTTATTCCTGAACTTGGTGGAAAATCAGCTTTTCACCATTTAAAGGTAGCTGTTGTTTTGTCATATATAGCCTTCACTATGCTGAGGTATGTTCCTTCTATACCCACTTTGTTGAGTATTTTTATCATGAATGCATGCTGAATTTTGTCAATTGCTTTTTCCACATTTTTTTGCAATGACCATATATGGTTTTTGTCCTTCCTTTTGTTGACATACCATATAGATTGTTTTGCAGAAGTTGAAACATCCATACATGCCTGGAATAAATCCCACTTGATTGTGGTGAATGATCCTTTGAATGTATTGTTGGATTTGGTTTGCTATTTTGTTGAGGAGATTTGCATCTATGTTCATCAAGTATACTGGTCTGGTTTGTAATTTTCCCTCCCTCCCTCCCTCCCTCCCTCCCTCCCTCCCTCCCTCCCTCCCTCCCTCCCTTCTTTCTTTCTTTCTTTCTTTCTTTCTTTCTTCCTCCTTCCCTCCCTCCCTCCCTCCCTTCCTTCCCTTCCTTCCCTCCCTCCCTCCCTTCCCTTCCTCCCTTCCTTCCTTCCTTCCTTCCTTCCTTCCTTCCTTCCTTCCTTCCCTCCCTCCCTCCCTCCCTCCCTCCCTCCCTCCCTCCCTCCCTCCTTCCTTCCTTCCTTTCTTTCTTTCTTTTGTAGTATCTTTGTCTGGTTTTGTTATCAGGGTAATGCCTCACAGAATGAATTCGGAAGCCATACTTCCTCCTCTGTTTTTTGGAATAGTTTGTTTGAAAGGATTGGATCCTCTTTAAACATCTGGTTGAATTCTATGAAGCCATTTAGTCCTGGATTTTTGTTTGGGGAGTTTTTTAAATTTAATTTCATTACTAGTGATTGGCTTGGTCAGAGTTTCTATTTCTTTCTGATTCAGTCTTGGAAGAGTGCGTATTTCCAGGAATTTATTCATTTCTTGTACACTGTCCAATTTTTTTGGCATATAATATTTTGTAAAATTCTCTAAGAATTCCTTGTTTTTCTGTGGTGTCATAACTTCTCTTTCATTTCTGATTTTGAGTCTTCTTTTTTTCTTGATGAGTCTGGCTAAATGTTTATCAATTTTGCTTGTGTTTTTAAAATCCAGTTCTTCATTTCATTGATTTTTCCTATTGATTTTTTTATCTCTCTTTTCTTTATTTTTGCTCTGGTCTTTATTATTTCCTTCCTTCTAACTGTGGGCTTTTTTTTGTTGTTCCTTTTCTAGTTCCTTTAGGTGTAGTTAGATTGTTTATTTGGGATGTTTCTTGCTTCTTGAGGTAGGACTGTATTGCTTTAAGCTTTCCTCTTAGGACTGCTTTTCCTAAATCCCAAAGATTTTAAATCATTGTATTTCTAGTTTCATCATTCTCAAAGTATTTTTTATTTCCTCTTTGATACCCATTGATTGTTTAGTAGCATGCTGTTAGGGATCCACATGTCTGTGCTTTTTTTGTTTAAAAATAGCCTTTTAAGATAAAGAATGCAGTAAGAGAAAACAGGGCATTATGTAACAAAAAGGGGATCAATCCAATAGAAGGGTATTACATTTGTAAATATTTATGCATCCAACAGAGGAATACTAAATATATAAAGCTAATATATCAAATCTAAAGGAAGACATAGTTAGCATTACAATAATAGTAGGGAACTTAAGTATGCAATTTACATCAAAGGATAGCTCGTTCAAACAGAATATCAGTAAGGAAGCATTGGCCTTAAATGACACATTAGACCACATGAAATAAACAGATAGAGAAAAATACTTCCAATCAAAAGCAACAGAATGTCCATTCTTCTTAACTGCACATGGTTATTTTCCAGGATAAATCATATGTAAGGCCAAAAAACAAGTCTTCATAAATTTAAGAAGACCGAAACATCAAGCATCTTTTCCAAGCACATGGTATGGAACTAGCAATCAATTACAAGAAGAAAATTGGAAAATTCACAAATGTGTGGAAATTAAATAGCATGCTACTGAAAATCCAAAGGAGCAACAAAGACATTTAAAAAATTTAAAAAGTACCTTGAGACAAATGGAAGTGGAAATGAAACACAAAAGATTTGGGGAAGCTATTGAAAGAGGAGGTCCCTGGGATCACTTCCTCTCACATACACACAGAGACAGGATTGGGCTCCAAACCCTCCCCACTCCCCAAGCTACAAGTAGAAGAGAACAAGTCAGAGCCTAGGGGACCTACACAAGGAAGATTTTCTGGCTTTGAAAATGTATAGACTGTAACTCTTGGAGCTTTGAAAATCAGCAGGGCTTCACTCTGGGAGAGCTGAAGAGTGGAGGGAGGCCAAGTCTCTGCTTCTGGAGAGCTGACTTGCACTGCTGATACAACTGAGACCCAGCACAGAACAGCAGTTTGAAAAGTGACTGGGTTATACATGAAGATTTGTTGATTAACTTTGGGACAAGTGCTAGAGTACCGTTTTTTTTTTGTCCTTCCTCAGCCTAGCAGCTGACTAGTTGCATACAGGGGACAGTTCTGCCACCACCACTTGCTCCACCCTAGTTCTCTCATGTGGACTTACCCCACCCAACCAGCCTGCACTGCTCCAAAGCAACTCCTACCCTGCCACACTGGGTGGGGACCTATACCTCATGAAAGTGAGTACATCCCTGCTATCATTAGAGCCCAGCCATACCTGGAGGCAGTGCCCTGCCAAAGAGACTCCTGATCCGGGAAAAGGAGAAGCTAGCCCCACCCAGCAGCATGACACCAAAAGAAGCAGCCAAGCCTCTCAGGTGGCCTCTTAGGGCATAAGCACTTGTCACCATTACAGCCATCACTGACAGTTTTGTCAGTATGCTGGCAGCAGCTGCAACCTAGCTACCATAAGAGGGTGCACACAGCCCACAGAGGAGACAGCCTGGAATGTCTGGTTCTGGTGATGGGGGATATTATGCTACTGGGCACCACAGGAATCCTATTACATAAGATAACTGATTTCAGGACTAAGAGACATAGCTGACCTACATGATACATAGAAACAAATGAGAGAAAATGAGGAGGCAGAGGAATATATTCCAAAAAAGAACAAAATTCCAGAAAAAGAGGTAAATGAAACAGAGATAAGCAACCTATCTAATACAGAGCTCAAAGTAAGTCATAATGATACTGAACTGGAGAGAAAAGTGGATAAACTCAGGGAGGACTTAAAGTGACAGAACATATAAGAAAGAAGCAAATAAAGCAGAATACAATTAAAATGAAAAAATATACCAGACAGAATCAACAGGAGATTAAAAGATGTAGCAGAATGGGTCAGTGATCTGGAAAACAGGGTAATAGAAAGCAAAAAGCTGAACAACAAAAAGGAAAAATAGAAGGAGGACAGGTTAAGGGATCTCTGCAACAACTTCGAGTTTAACATTTGTATTATAGGGGCCCAGAAAGAGAAGAGAGAGAAGGGAGCTGAAAACACTCCTAATCTAGGGACGGTAACAAACCTAGGAAGCACAGAGAGCCTCACATAAGATGAACCCAAGGAGATCCACACGAAGAAATATAATAATTAAAATGCCAAAGATTAAAGATAGAGAATCTTAGAAGCAACAACAGAAAAATAAAACAGCTACATAGAAGGGAAATCCTATGTCTTTCAGCTGATTTTTCAGCAAAAACTGAGAAGGGAGTGCTATGATATATTCAAAATAGTGAAAGGAAAAAAAAACCTTCAATGAAGAATACTCCATCCAGCAAGATTATCATTCAAAATTGAAGAGATAAAAAATGTACTAAACAAAAAAATGGTTAAAGGAGTTCATCACCACTAAACCATACTTATAAGAAATAATTAAGGAGACTTTTTAAAGTGGAAAAACAAAAGCTACACTTAGAAGAAAATTATGAAATGAAGAAAATTTCACTGATATAAATAAACATACAGTAAAGGTAATGGATCAAAAACTTATAAAGTTGTTATGAAGTTCAAAAGAAAGAGGCAGCAAAATATATACACAAAAATTAGTCAAGAGATACACAAAAAGATATAAATAATGACATCACATAAATAAAGCAGTGCTTTTAGAATATGTCCATACTTAAGGCACCATCAACCTAATATAGAATGCTATATACACCAAATGTTATATATGAACTTCATCATAACCACAAACCAAAAGACTTGTATTAGACATATGAAAAATTAATAGAATGGAATCAAAGCATAACAACAAAGAAAGTAATCAAATCATAAGAGAGCATAAGAAGAAGAAAGGAACAGTAAAGTACTATAAAAACCAGAAAATAAGAAACCTGGCAATAAGTGCAGACCTATCAATAATTACTTTAAATGTAAATGGACTAAATATGCTAATCAAAAGGCATACAGTAACCAAATGGATAAAGCTAAAAGATTTTCCTCTATATTCAGGAACAAGACAAGGATGTCCAATCTTACCACTTATATTCAACATACTACTGGAAACCCCAGCCACAAAGGAAATAAAAGGCATCCAAACTGGTAAGGAAGAAGTAAAATTCTTATTATTTGCAGATTACATGATATACATAAACAACCTAAATACTCCAACAAAAATGATTAGAACTAATAAGTGAATTTAGTAAAGTCTCAGGATACAAAATCATTATACAGAAATCTGTTGCATTACTGTATATAAATAATGAATTAGCAGAAAGAGAAATTAAGAAAACAATTTCATTTATAATTCCATAAAAAAGAATAAAATACCTAGGAATAAATTTAACCAGTGAGTTGAAAGACCTGTACTCTGAAAACTATAAGACAGTGAAAGAAACTGAAGACAACACAAGTAGATGTAAAGATATACTGTACTCATGGAAGAATTAATGTTAAGATGGCCATTCTATCCAAAGCAATCTACAGATTCAATGTAATTGCCATCAAAATACCAATGGCATATTTCATAAAACTAGAAGAAATAATCCTAAAACTTGTATGGAAACATAAAAGACACCAAATAGCCAAAGTAATCTTGGAAAGGAATAACAAAGGTGGAGACATCATGGTCCCTGATCTCAAACTATACTACAAAAACACAAAAGAAAAACAAAACTATACTACAAAGATATAGTAATTAAAATAGTATGGTACTGGCACAAAAATAGACACATAGTTCAATGGAACAGAATAAAGAACCCAGAAATAAACCCATGCCTAAAGGTCAAATAATCTATGACAAACATGGCCAGAATATACAATGGTGAAAAGATAGTCTGTTCAATAAATAGTACTTGGAAACTGGACAACTACATGCTAAAGAATGAAAATATGCCTCTTTCTTACATCATACACAAAAATAAACTTGAATGGATAAAAGATCTAAAATAAGATGTGAAGCCATAAAACTCTTAAAAAGATATATAAATAGTGAATACTTAGTTATGGGCCTTAGGAATTTTTTCTGGCTACTTCCCCTGAAGTAAGGGATATAAAACCAATAATAAACACAAGGGACTACATCAAACTAAAAAGCTTCTGCATAGTGAAGGAAACCAATAACAAAATGAAAAGGCAACCTGCTGTGTGGGAGAATATATTGCAAATGATGTATCTGGTAAGAGGTTAATATACAAAATATATAAACAATTCATCCAACTCAACACCAAAAAAAAAAATCCCAATAATATAGGACAAAGAAAATGATAGGAATTTTTCCAAAGAAGACATACAGATACCCAGCAGATGCATGAAGCGATATTCCACATCACTAACTATCAGGGAAATGCAAGTCAAACAGTGATATAACCTGACACTAGTCAGTGGTTAATATCAAAAAGACAATAAATAATAACTGCTGGCAAGCATGTGCAGAAAAGGAAACCTTTGTGCACTGTTCATGGGAATGTAAACTGGTGCAGTCACTGTGGAAAAGAATATGGAGGGTCCTCAAAAAAATTAAAATACATATGATTCAGTAATACTACTGGGTATTTACCCAAGGAAAATGAATATTCTAATTTGAAAAGTTATTTGCATCCCTATGTTTATTGCAGCATTATTTATAAAAGTCACAACATGGAGGCAACCTAAATGTCCATCAAAGATTAAATAAGATATGTAAATACAATGTGGAAAAAAAAAAGAATGAAAATATCCATTTGCAACAGATTGGATTACGTAGAGTATTATGCTAAGAGGAAGCCAAATAATATGTGATTTCACTTTCATGTGGGGCCAAACAAATATAAAGAAATCAAAAACACTCAAAAATACAGAGAACAAATTGGTAGTTGCTAGGGACAAGGTGGGTACAGATAGAGGAAATAAGTGAAGGAGATTAAGTTGTACAAACTTCCAATTATAAAATAAGTAAGTGATGGGGATGAAAAGTATAGCATAGAGAATATAGCCAATAATACTGTGATCACTTTGTGTGGTGATAGATAATAACACTTACTGTGGTAAGCATTTTGCAGTGTATATATAAATGGTGAATTGCCATGTTGTACACTTGAAACTAATATATGTCAAGTATACTTCAATAAATACTTCTTAAAGATACAAAAATTAATGGAATACAGCAAAAGCAATCTAGGAGGACCATTCATAGTGACAAATGCCAGTCTCAGGTAACAAGAAAAATCCTAAATAAACAGTCTAACTTTATATGTCCAGGAACTAGAAAAAAAAATGAAGCCCAAAGTTAGTAGAGGGAAGGAAATAATAAAGATGAGAGCAGAATTATGTGAAATAGACACTAAAAAGACAACAGAAAAGATCAAAGAAATTTGAAATCTTTGAAAAGATAAACAAAATTGACGTATCTGTAGTTATACTCACTAAGAAAAAAAGAGGGAGCTCAAATAAAGGAAACCAGAAATCAAAGAACAGATTTCACAACTGAACCACTGAAATAAAAGATAATAGGAGACTACTTTGAAAAATCATATGCCAACAAATAGACGACCTAGAAGAAATGGATAAATTGCTAGAAACATACAACCTTCAAAGACTGAATCATGAAAAAACAAAAAATCTGAGCAGAGTGATTTTTAGGAAGAAGATTGAATCAGTCATCAAAATTTTCCAATAAACAAAAGTCCAAGTTCAGATGACTTCACTGGTAAATTCTACCAAACATGCAAAGAAGAATTAATACCAATCATTCTCAAACTGCTCCAAAAATCAAGCAGGGAACTCTTCCAAATTCCTTTTTACCAGGCCAGCATTACCTTAATTCCTAAAGACCTTAATTCCTAGACAAAGCATTACCTTAATTCCTAGACAAAGATGCCACAAGAAAAGAAAATGACAGGCCAATATCCCTGATGAACACAGATGAAAAAAATACTTATAAAAATATTAGTAACCCAAATTCAACAATGCATTAACGGTACCATACACCTTGATCAAATGTGATTTACACCAGGGATACAAGGATAGTTTTATACCCACCAATCAGTGTCATACACCAGATTAAAACATAAAGGTAAAAGTCCAATGATACAACAGAATAAAATTAACCAAGGAAGTCAAAGATCTATACAATGAAACTACAAGACTTTGCTGAAAGCAGTCAAAGATGACAAACAAATGGAAGGACATCCTGTGTTCATGGATTGGAATAATAAATACTGTTAAAATATCCATGTTATCCAAAGTCATCTATAGATTCAACACAGTATCAAAATCCAATGGAACTTTTTTTACAGAAATAGAACAATCCTCAAATCTGTATGTTAACTGCATAAGACCCCAAATAGCCAAAACAATCATGAGCTAGAACTGGAGGCATCACTCTCCCTGGTTTTAAACTATATTACAAAGCTATAGTAATTAAAACAGTACGGTACTGGCATAAAAAATAGGCACTTAGACCAGTGGGACACAATAGAGAGCCTAGATCAAACCCCTGCAAATAAGGTCAACTCATGTTTGATAAGGGAGTCAGGAACACCCAATTAGGAGTGGATAGTCTCTCCAACAAGTGGTGTGGGAAAACTGGGTAACTACATAGAGAAAAAGAAAGTTGGGCCTCCATCTTATATCACTCACAAAAATGGCTTCAAAATGGACTAAAGATTTAAACATAAGATGTGTCACTTAAAACTGCTAGAAGAAATACAGGGAAGAAGCTCCCTGACATTGGTCTTGGCAATGATACTCATATGACACCAAAAGTACAAACGAAAGATAAACTCAGTAAGTGGGGCTACATCAAACTTCTGTACTACAAAAGAAAGAACAAAATGTAAAGACAACTAGGGAGTGGAAGAAAATGTTTGCTTCTATTAGAAGCAATGGAAAACTGGGAAATGGAAGAAATTAATGGGAAAAAAAATAAGGGGTTAACATCCAAAACTTATAAAGAACTCATATAACTCAATAAACAATCTAATTAAAAAATGAACAGAGGAACTGTGGAAGATTATTTTTCCAAAGAAGATATCCAAATGGCCAGCAGGTACACACAAAGGTGCTCAACATCACTAATCATGAGGGGAAATGCAAATCAAAATGAAAATGAGATAATATGGTTATCATCAACAAGACAGGAATAACAGGCACTGTCAAGGAAGTGGAAAAAAGGGAACCCTCATGCACTATTGGTGGGAATATAGAGTTAGTGCAGCTACTATAAAAAGCAATATGGAGGTTCATAAAAAAAATAAACAAAGCACCACTGTATAATAAAGAAATTTCACTTCTGATGAAATCATTACCTTGAAAAGATATCTGAACCTCCAAGTTTACTGCAATATTATTTATAATAACCAACACACAGTGAATATGCAACTATATGAAAAAGAAGATATCTACATCTCTTTGAAAAATCACAAATTACATTTAGTATTACTCACTTACTCTTCTTAAAAAATAGCTTAGTTGACATTCCCTAAAGATAATGCGAAACAAGTAACTAAAGTGTCAGATAGTCAGATATTTTTGTTATTCTTGCTTATCTAACTTAACAAGCACTCACTCACCCAAATGCCTCCTGGCTGAAGTTAATATTTTAAAAAATATGATCGCAATTTAAAATTTTCAATACAAAGGACTTAGTCATTGATACTAGTTAAAGCATTATGTAATTAAAATTAATTAATTATGACAAAGCTTAACTGTGAGACAATTCCTTAAAACTTTATTACTAAACAAAAAATGAAAGTAGAGGAAAAACACTTTCAACTCAAAAAGTAGAAGAGTAAAACAAACCAAAGCAAGTAATAAGAAACATATTCAAGACTAAGGTTAAATTAATACCTTAAAACTATGTGAATATTTAAAAAATAAAATTGATACACTGAAGGGCTGTTTTTGGTGGGGCAGAAGCGAAGTAATTCTATACTAACTAAATTGGAGAGAAGGGCAGATTCTTTCCTGTTTTGAAGATTAGCAAGAAAAAAAGAGTTGTTACTAATGAACCCATTTATTTTGCTCTCAGTTTAAAATGCAGTCAGTTATGTGCATTGTAGGCCCAATTTATCAGCACAGAACTCACAGCATTATTCATCTCTTCATACCGTATTGTCTTAGAATTTTAAGTAATTCAAGTAAGTTACTGTCATTAATTAAACATTAATTTCTACTCATATTAGCAAAGTTTTCCATTCTTTATAAAAGCAGGACTTACTATACTTTATCTAAAATTATCTGCTTGACAACACAACATAAATCACTCACAAATCCAAAATATAAAACTATCCTCTGGGTTTCATCCTGTCATTTTACAAGAAGAAGATAAGCTAAGAAGATAAAATAACTAGTAAAAGATTACAGAACTACTTAGCTGGAGCAAGACTCATCTCAGGGTCCCACTGTACAGAGTTCTTCCCCAGACAGAAGGCCAAAAAATTGTTCTCAAAGTTCTGGAAAATAATAGTCTGCTTCCAAACTTTTCTGATCACCAGATATAAAATTTGAATCACAGAGAGAACAAGTATGCTGGTAACTAGATCTCTCTGCCATACACTCCTTCTACACAGAAGTTTTAAATATTAGAAAAACCAACCTATCCTTGTGCATCAGAATATTTTCACTCGACCTTTGAAAACCTCCTGGAAGTACTAAAATAGGCAGCTTTCTTGAGTTATGCAGGCATTGTCCTTCTCATCTCCCAGTATTGTGGTGGGGCCTGAAAAGAAGAGTGGCCTTTGGACATGTTTTATGGAACATGTTTTGTATCACTTATCTAGTCTCAGACCCAGTCCCAGAACCTGCGGATCTGCCTACCTGCAGGCTTCAAATGCCAATGACAGCTCGCTGAATGGTACTCGGAGACATGGCAGGTGACAGCTCTTGCCAGTCAGCTAATTTAAGAGACGCTGCCTTAACAGCTTTAAGATTGCAAAGTAGGAAGAGAAGGCTTTTTGGACAGCAAAACAAACAAAAAATGCTTGTCCATTTAGCTATTTCTGTTTACACAGTTCTATTTCTATTCCCGAATAACTACTGAATTTTAAAGCTGCAAAAGAAACATTAAAACAAAACTATTTTTTTGCATTATTTGGAAATAAATATTTCAACAGTGATCTACATCATCTCTTACAGAACTCACTCAATTACCTGTACTGGACAAATGAGCCGGTTTTCCATTAGGATATATAAACTGCAAGAAGTTTCAGAGCAAATGAAAATTCTCAGCAATTTTTAAGAATGGCTATATAGAATCTTAAATTCTCTTTTGTACCTACAGGTATATTCCCTTGCGATGTTGTCCCTATTTTTTTTCTCTTTTTTCATCTTGTCTGTGGTTTGTCTACATTTTTCCTTCCCAAAAGTGGAAAATGATTACTTTATCCAGGCTACTGATTTTTGAAGGTTTTGTATTTTATTTAATTGTTTACTTTATCTTTATTAATTCCTCCTTTTACTTTAAGTTTATTTTATTATCCTTGTACCACTGGTATGCTAAAACAGTAATCTCAGTGATATTTATATCATTTTTAAATTTTATTTTTGATTTTTTTCATTAAAAATGTTATTTTTAATTACAATGTTAAATTAACATTTTATAAAATTGCATGCTTTTAAAAGTCTCATTTAGCATTAATTATAAATATTCAGTTATAGTGAATGTCTTTTAGGGTGCAGACTCTATCATTATAATTTTTGTGAATTTATTAAGATTATTGTTGCTACCTACTACATGAACAGTTTTTTACAAGTATCCTTGGATTTGAAAAATAATGCTTATTCTCTTGCTATTCAGTTATAAAAATTTCCTGTATAATGTTAGTTAAACACTCTTAGTCATCATTTCTATTTGTTTCCATGATTCATTAATCTCTGTAAGAAATAAAATCTTCTATTGTGAGAAACTTCCCCTCATTTATAACATGACAATATCTGGGTGAAATATACCCAGTCTTAGAGCTTTCTTTGGACTTTCATCTGAACTTTATATGTACACAGAGGTGTGTGTGTGTAAGTGTGGGTGTGGGTGTTAAGTAAGGCTTAAGTGAAAAACAGATTTTGACAATTTTTGAGCCGCAGTTATAATCAGTAATTTCTAATTACTTAAAACTTAAATTCACAAGGTTAACGACACTTATTTTTAGTGCATCTTTGATATTTAAGATATTTAGAAATGTAAATCTCAATAATTACTGTATTACCTTGATAAAAGAACATTTTAATCCTCTTTTCTATTAAAATAAATAGTAAGTAGATGAATATAAAACATGTATAAAACATGTATAGAAAAATAGTAAGGGATTTTTATTAAGTTTTAATCTAGACAAGTTTTGAAACTCAGAAATATTTTTATGAAATATACTATTATTAAAAAGAATCTAAGTCATCATTTTCAAATCATTTTTAGAACAACTATCTCAAAAGTTGTAATTACTATCTTCATGTCCAAAAGAATTAACTTGTGAGTAGCTTGATAATAAAATAAAATACCTTCAGAGGTTCCAGTTCAGGATGGTGGTGCAGAAGGATCCTTAACTGAACTCTTCCCACGGATACACCAAATCTACAACTACATACAGAACAATATACTCTGAAAGAAATCCAAAAACTAGCTGAGTTACTCCTACACACTGGGTGAATGAGAAAAATACCATTATTTTATTGGATAAGAAGCTGTAATATAATCTGACCATAAACCCCACACCTGGCTCAGCAATCCATAATCAGGAAGGAAACAGATGCAAAAATCCTCAACAAAACATTAGAAAACCAAATTCAACAATACATTAAAGGATCATACAACATGACCAAGTGGGATTTATTCCAAGGATGCAAGGGTGGTTTAACATCTGCATATCAATCAATGTGATAGACAACATTAACAAAATGAAGGATAAAAATCATAATAATCTCAATAGATGAAGAAAAAACATTTGACAAAATTCAACAACCCATCTATGAGAAGGACTCTCAATAAAGTGGATACAGAAGTAATACAACTAAAGATAATAAAAGTCATATATGACAAGTCCCCAGCATCATACTCAATGGAGAAAAGCCAAAGGTTTTTCCTCCAAGATCAGGAACAAGAAAAGGATACCCCCTCCAATGCTTTTATTCAACATAGTACTGGAACTCCTAGCCAGAGCAATAACACAAGAAAAAGAACTGAAAGGAATCCAATGAGAAGGGAAGAAGTAAAACTGTTTCTATTTGCAGATGACATATGTATGACATGTAGGAAACTAAAGACTTCATAAGAAAAACTGTTAGAACAAATGAATTCAGTAAAGTTGCAGGATACAAAATCAATATACAAAAATCAGATACATTTCTATTCCGTAATAATGAATTATTAGAAAGAAAAATTAAGAAAACAATATCACTTACAATTGCATTAAAAAATATATATGTATAAACACACACCCAGGAATCAATTTAACCAAGGAAGTGAAAGATCTGTAAGCTGAAAACTATAAGATATTAAAGAGATTGAAGAAGACACAAATAAAAGAAAGGATATCACAAGCATGGATTGGATGAATTAATATTGTTAAAACATTCATACTACTCAAAGCAGTATACAGATTCAATGGAATCCCTATGAAGATTCCAAGGGCATTTTTCACCAACATAGAAGAAAAAAATCCTAAAATTTGTTTGAAACCACAAAAGACCCCAGTTAGCCACAGTAATATTGGGAAAGAAGAGCAAAGCTTATCAGGCTTCATGCTCCCTCATGTCAAACTATTACAAAGCTATCGTAATCAAAAAAGTATGGTACTGGAATAAAAAAAGACACACGGAACAATGGAACAGAAAAGAGCACCCAGGAATAAACCATGCATACATTGTCAATCAACACAACAAAGAAGTTAAGAATATACAAAGGGGAAATGACAATTATCTTAAATAAGTGGTGCTGGGAAAACTGGACAGCCACACACAAAAGAATGAACTGAACCACTATATAAATGATACACAAAAATTAACTCATAATGTATTAAAGTCTTAAACATAAAACTGGAAACCATAAAACTCCTAGAAGAAAACATAGATGAGAAGCTCCTTGACAGAGGTCTTGGCAATGATATTTCTGGATTTGACATGAAAAGGAAAGGCAATAAAAGCAAAAAGAAATGAATGGGACTACACCAAAGTAAAAAACTTCTGCTCAGTCATGGATACCATCAACAAAATAAAAAGCAAACTACTGAATGGGAAAAAAACTTCTGCAAATTATTTATCTGTTTAGGGGTTGGCATCCAAAATATATAAAGAACATATACACATCAGCTTAAAAACAATCTAGTTTAAAAAAGGCAGAGGGTCTGAATATACACTTTTCCCAGGCAAGCATCCAGATGTCTAACAGGTACATAAAAGGATTCTTAGCATCACTAATCATCAGGGAAATGCACATCAAAACCACAAAGAGATATCACTTCACACTTCTTACAATGTCTATTAATGTCTATTATCAAAAAGACAAGAAATAACAAGTGTTGGCAAGGATATGAAGAAGAGGGAACCGTTGTGCACTGTTAATTTG
Organism: Manis pentadactyla; assembly: GCF_030020395.1. Taxonomy (NCBI): domain Eukaryota; kingdom Metazoa; phylum Chordata; class Mammalia; order Pholidota; family Manidae; genus Manis; species Manis pentadactyla. Next base: position 98,656,035 of record NC_080030.1, on the reverse strand, counting down.
AATATAAATTGATATAGCCATTATGGAAAATCATATGGAGGTTCTTTAAAAAACTAAAAATAGAACTACAATCTGATAAAATAATTCCCCCTCTGTTATTCATCAAAAGATAATGAAAATAACTTTAAAAGACATCTGATCTCATTACATCATTATTTATAATAGCCAAGAACTGGAAACAACCCCAAGTGCCCAGTGATGAATGAATGATAAAGAAATGAATGATGAATGAAAGATATCTACATATACACATATACACACACACAAATATACAAACACAATAGAATACTATTCAGTCACAAAAAAAGGATCTTGCCACTTGCTAATATAACACAAATGGACCATAAGGGCATGATACTAAATGAAATAAGTCTGTCAGAGAAAGACAAATACAGTGTGGTCTCATTTATATGTGGAATCTTAAAAACAAACAAACAAAAAGAGCCTTTATATATGTAGCGAACAGATTGTGGGTGCCTGAGGCAAGGGGCCAGATGAAGTGGATGTAGATGGTTAAAAGGTACAAATTTCCACTCTTAAAGTAAGTAAATCCTGGAGATGTATTGTACAGTATGGTGACTATGGATAAAAATACTGTGTTGTATATTTGAAGGTTGCTAAATGAACAGATCTTAAAAATTCTCATGTCCAAAAAAAAAATTTGTGACCGTGTGTGGTATGAATGTTAACTGGACTTATTGTGATGTTCATTTCACAATATAAGCATATAGTGAATCATTATGTCAAACACCTGAAACCAATATAATGCTGTATTATCAATTATATCTCAATAAAAACTAAATAAATAAAATTAGATACCTTCAGATTATATTTGTGAGCTTTGTCCAAAATAGTTGGTACCAAGTCATCTGCATTTTCTCCATTCTCATCACTTGTATTGGGTGGGTACCAAGACAGGACTAGTACACCTAACAGAAAAGACCAAAGAGAAAAAAGTAAACACAAGAACAAGAATGATTGCAAGTATACTACAAAAAGGGAAGAGAAGGGAAGGGATGGGAAAGGAGAAAGAAAAAAGCATCATAAGGACCAAATTGTTAACAATATAAAAGAAACATATTCTGAATGCTGTTTTGTTATGTTACTAAGATATGACTATTTGATTACTTTGTGCAGTCAATATTTATGAACTCTTTATCAGGTATCAGTATTTTATAATTAATTGATACATCTTACTAATGTAAGTTTTAGGTTTACAGAAAAATTGCGCAGAAAGTACAGTTTCTATATATTTATCTGCCATCCAGCTCCTCTCCATCCCACATACAGTTTTCTATTATTTATTGACATCTTGCATTAGCTTAGTAGATTTGTGACAATGCTGAACCAACATTTATATATTAACTAAAGTGCATCGTTTAACATTAGGGCTCACTCTTTATGTTGTATAGTACTACAACTTTTGACAAATGCGTATCACCTGCCCACAATTACAATATCATACAGAATAGTTTCACTGCCCTACAGACCTTTTATGGTGCCCTATTCACACCTCCATCCTCTCCCCACCCATATCCTGGGACCAATAATTGATCTTTTAACTATCTCTATTGTTTTGCCTTTTCTAGATTACTATATACATGGAAATATGAAGTAACTTTTTCAGACTGTCTTCTTATACTTAGCAATATGCAGTTAAGCTTCATTTATATCTTTTTATGGCTTGATAGTTCATTCTTTTTATTGCTGCATAATATCCCATTGTACAGTTGTACTCCAGTTTGTCTATCCATTCACTTACTGAAAGACATATAGGTTGCTTCCGATTTTTGGCAATAAAGAATAAAGTTTCTATAAACATTCATACACAAATTTTTGCGATGATCATATATTCTAATAAAAGATTAAAAAATAAAAGAAAGTTATAGTTTCTCCTTATACTTTACTTTTGAACTGATTAATTATAAAAAAAAAAGGAGTTCTAGAAACATAACCATACGAAGAAATCAACTGAAGAGTGAATATTTGAAATTAACCAATTCAAAGCCTCACAACATATGTAAAGAAATGAAAGGCGGGGCGGAGCCAACATGGCGGCGTGAGTAGGACAGTGGGAATCTCCTCCCAAAAACATATATATTTTTGAAAATACAACAAATACAACTAATCCTAAAAGAGAGACCAGAAGACACAGGACAACAGCCAGACTACATCCACACCTGTGAGAGCTCAGCGCCTGGTGAAAGGGGGTAAGATACAACCCCCCACCCGGCGGGACCCGAGCGCCCCTCCCCCCAGCTCCCGGCAGGAGGGAGGGTGAGCCCAGGACTGCTAAACACCCAGCCCCAGCCACCCGCACCAGACCGCAGGCACAGTGCATGCATGGAGGGCTGGAAACTAGGGACACAGGGCAGCAAGACCTGTGAGAGGGTCCTGAAGCCGATGCCACTGTGACAAAGAAAAGCAAGTGCTTTTTGAAAGTCTTAAAGGGACAGGGACATAACAGCTAGACGGAAACAACACAGGTCACAGCCAAGCAGCTGGAAATTACAGGGAAAACTGGGTGCACTAACCCCCTGAGCAACAGCTCTGAGACCCCTCACTGAGGTAAACAGCCAAACAGACCCCCTGTCCATTACCCCTCCAGCGCTGAGAAAGCAGAGAAGCAGCCTAAGGCAGACCACGCCCACTAAAGGGAAATTCCTCCATTCCAGCCGGGCAAGACACAAAGACCCACTCTACACGCAATTACCCAACACAAGCCACTAGGGGTCGCAGTTGTCCCAGTAAAGAAAGGCCAGGAACAAGTGAAAAGTTTGGCCCTCCCAGCTGACAGTCAATAGCACCTGTCAACATGAAAAGGCAAAAAAATATGATCCAGACAAGACTAACCCAGACAGCTTCGGCATCTGCTACATCTTCCCCTGAGAAGGAACCTGGGGAGATAGATTTACCCAGTCTTCCTGAAAAAGAATTCAAAACAAAAGTCATAACCATGCTGATGGACTTGCAGAGAAATATGCAAGAACTAAGGAAGGAGAATACAGAAATAAAACAATTTCTGGAAGGACTTCAAAACAGAATGGATGAGATGCAAGAGACCATTAATGGACTAGAAAACAGAGAACAGGAATGCAGAGAAGCTGATGCAGAGAGAGATAAAAGGATCTCCAGGAATGAAAGAATTCTAAGAAAGCTGAGTGACCAATCTAAAAGGAACAATACCCGCATTATAGGGGTACCAGAAGAAGAAGAGAGAGAAAAAGGGATAGAAAGTGTCTTTGAAGAAATAATTGCCCAAAACTTCCCCAAACTAGGGGAAGAAATGGCCTCTCAGACCACAGAGGTACACAGAACTCCCATGACAAGGGATCCAAGGAGGGCAACACCAAGACACATAATAATTAAAATGGCAAAGATCAAAGACAAGGACAAAGTATTAAAGGCAGCCAGAGAGAAAAAAAAGGTTACCTACAAAGGAAAACCCATCAGGCTATCATCAGACTTCTCAACAGAAACCCTACAGGCCAGAAGAGAATGGCATGATATACTTAATGCAATGAAACAGAAGGGCCTCGAACCAAGAATACTGTATCCAGCACGAATATCATTTAAATATGAAGGAGGGATTAAACAATTCCCAGACAAGCAAAAGTTGAGGGAATTTGCTTCCTACAAACCACCTCTACAGGGCATCCTACAGGGACTGCTTTAGATGGGAGCACTCCTAAAAAGAGCACAGAACAAAACACCCAACATATGAAGAAGGGAAGAGGAGGAATAAGAAGGGAGAGAAATGAAGAATCATCAGACCACGTTTATAATAGCTCAACAAGTGAGTTAAGTTAGACAGTAAGATAGTAAAGAAGCTAACCCTGAACCTTTGGTAAACACAGTCTTAAAGCCTGCAATGGCAATAAGTACACACCTTTCAATAATCACCCTAAATGTAAATGGACGGAAAGCACCAATGAAAAGACACAGACTAATAGAATGGATAAAAAAGCAAGACCCATTCATATGCTGCTTACAAGAAACCTCAAACCCAAAGACATGCACAGACTTAAAGTAAAGGGATGGAAAAAGATATTTCATGCAAACAACAGAGAGAAGAAAGCAGGTGTTGCAATTCTGGTATCAGACAAAGTAGACTCCAAAATAAAGAAAGTAACAAAAGACAAAGAAGGACATTACATAATGACAAAGGGCTCAGTCCAACAAGAGGATATAACCATTTTAAATATATATGCACCCACTACAGGAGCACCAACATACCTGAAACAAATACTAACAGAACTAAAGGAGGTAAAAGAATGCAATGCATTCATTCTAGGAGACTTCAACATACCACTCACTCCAAAGGACAGATCCACCAGACAGAAATAAGTAAGGGCACAGAGGCACTGAACAACACACTAGAACAGATGGACCTAATAGACATATACAGAACTCTACATCCAAAAGCAACAGGATGCACATTCTTCTCAAGTGCACATGGAACATTCTCCAGAATAGACCACATACTAGGCCACAAAAAGAGACTCAGTCAATTCCAAAAGATTGAAATCCTACCAACCAACTTTTCAGACCACAAAGGCATAAAACTAGAAATAAACTGTACAAAGAAAGCAAAAAAAGGCTCACAAACACATGGAGGCTTAACAACATGTTCCTAAATAATCAATGGATCAATGACCAAATCAAAATGGAGATCCAGCAATATATGGAAACAAACGACAACAGCAACACAAAGCCCCAACTACTGTGGGACACAGCAAAAGCAGTCTTAAGAGGAAAGTATATAGCAATCCAGGCATATTTAAAAAAGGAAGAACAATCCCAAATGAATGGTCTAATGTCACAATTATCAAAATTGGAAAAAGAAGAACAAATGAGGCCTAAGGTCAGCAGAAGGAGGGACATAATAAAGATCAGAGAAGAAATAAATAAAATTGAGAAGAATAAAACAATAGCAAAAATCAATGAAACCAAGAGCTGGTTCTTCGATAAAATAAACAAAATAGACAAGCCTCTAGCCAGACTTATTAAGAGGAAAACAGTCAACACAAATCAACAGTATAAGAAATGAGAAAAGAAAAATCACGACGGACCCCACAGAAATACAAAGAATTATAAGAGACTACTATGAAAAACTATATGCTAACAAGCTGGGAAACCTAGGAGAAATGGACAACTTCCTAGAAAAATACAACCTTCCAAGACTGACCCAGAAAGAAACAGAAAATCTAAACAGACCAACTACCAGCAACGAAATTGAAGAGGTAATCAAAAAACTACCAAAGAACAAAACCCCCGGGCCAGATGGATTCACCTCGGAATTTTATCAGACATACAGAGAAGACATAATACCCATTCTCCTTAACGTTTTCCAAAAAATAGAGGAGGAGGGGATACTTCCAAACTCATTCTATGAAGCTAACATCACCCTAATACCAAAACCAGGCAAAGACCCCACCAAAAAAGGAAATTACAGACCAATATCCCTGATGAACATAGATGCAAAAATACTCAACAAAATATTAGCAAACCAAATTCAAAAATACATCAAAAGGATCGTACACCATGACCAAGTGGGATTCATCCCAGGGATGCAAGGATGGTACAACATTCGAAAGTCCATCAACATCATCCACCACATCAACAAAAAGACAAAAACCACATGATCATCTCCATAGATGTTGAAAAAGCATTTGACAAAGTTCAACATCCATTCATGATAAAAACTCTCAGCAAAATGGGAATAGAGGGCAAGTACCTCAACATAATAAAGGCCATTTATGATAAACCCACAGCCAACATTATACTGAACAGCGAGAAGCTGAAAGCTTTTCCCCTGAGATCGGGAACTAGACAGGGATGCCCACTCTCTCCACTGTTATTTAACATAGTACTGGAGGTCCTAGACATGGCAATCAGACAAAACAAAAAAATACAAGGAATCCAGATTGGTAAAGAAGAAGTTAAACTGTCACTATTTGCAGATGACATGATACTGTACATAAAAAACCCTAAAGACTCCACCCCAAAACTCCTAGAACTGATATCGGAATAGATAAAGTTGCAGGATACAAAATCAACACACAGAAATCTGTGGCTTTCCTATACACTAACAATGAACCAACAGAAAGAGAAATCAGGAAAAAAACTCCATTCACAATTGCATCAAAAAAAATAAAATACCCAGGAATAAACCTAACCAAAGAAGTGAAAGACTTATACTCTGAAAACTACAAGTCACTCTTAAGAGAAATTAACGGGGGGACATTAACTGATGGAAACTCATCCAATGCTCGTGGCTAGGAAGAATTAATATCGTCAAAATGGCCATCCTGCCCAAAGCAATATACAGATTTGATGCAATCCCTATGAAACTACCAGCAACATTCTTCAATGAACTGGAACAAATAATTCAAAAATTCATATGGAACCACCAAAGACCCCGAATAGCCAAAGCAATCCTGAGAAAGAAGAATAAAGTAGGGGGGATCTCACTCCCCAACTTCAAGCTCTACTATAAAGCCATAGTAATCAAGACAATTTGGTACTGGCACAAGAACAGAGCCACAGACCAATGGAACAGACTAGAGAATCCAGACATTAACCCAGACATATATGGTCAATTAATATTTGATAAAGGAGCCATGGACATACAATGGTGAAATGACAGTCTCTTCAACAGATGGTGCTGGCAAAACTGGACAGCTACATGTAGGAGAATGAAACTGGACCATTGTCTAACCCCATATACAAAAGTAAACTCAAAATGGATCAAAGACCTGAATGTAAGTCATGAAACCATTAAACTCCTGGAAAAAAACATAGGCAAAAACCTCTTAGACATAAACATGAGTGAGCTCTTCTTGAACATATCTCCCTAGGCAAGGAAAACAACAGCAAAAATGAACAAGTGGGAGTATATTAAGCTGAAATGCTTCTGTACAGCAAAAGACACCATCAATAGAACAAAAAGGAACCCTACAGTATGGGAGAATATATTTGAAAATGACACATCCGATAAAGGCTTGACGTCCAGAATATACAAAGAGCTCACATGCCTCAACAAACAAAAAACAAATAACCCAATTAAAAAATGGGCAGAGGAACTGAACAGACAGTTCTCCAAAACAGAAATACAGATGGCCAACAGACACATGAAAAGATGCTCCACATCGCTAATTATCAGAGAAATGCAAATTAAAACTACAATGAGGTATCACCTCACACCAGTAAGGATGGCTGCCATCCAAAAGACAAACAACAACAAATGTTGGGGAGGCTGTGGAGAAAGGGGAACCCTCCTACACTGCTGGTGGGAATGTAAATTAGTTCAACCATTGTGGAAAGCAGTATGGAGGTACATCAAAATGCTCAAAACAGACTTACCATTTGACCCAGGAATTCCACTCCTAGGAATTTACCCTAAGGACGCAGCAATCAAGTTTGAGAAAGACAGATGCACCCCTATGTTTATCGCAGCACTATTTACAATAGCCAAGAATTGGAACCAACCTAAATGTCCATCGATAGATGAATGGATAAAGAAGATGTGGTACATATACACAATGAAATACTACTCAGCCGTAAGAAAAGGGCAAATCCTACCATTTGCAGAAACATGGATAGAGCTGGAGGGTATTATTGTCAGTGAAATAAGCCAAGCGGAGAAAGAGAAATACCAAATGATGTCACTCATCTGTGGAGTATAAGAACAAAGGAAAAACTGAAGGAACAAAACAGCAGCAGAATCACAGAACTCAAGAATGGACTAACAGGTACCAAAGGGAAAGGGACTGGGGAGGATGGGTGGGTAGGGAGGGATAAGGGGGGGGGAGAAGAAAGGGGGTATTAAGATTAGCAAGCATTGGGGGGTTGGAGAAAGGGGAGGGCTGTACAACACAGAGAAGACAAGTAGTGATTCTACAACATTTTGCTCTGTGGATGGACAGTGACTGTAAAGGGGTTTATAGGGGCTACCTGGTATAGGGGAGAGCCTAGTAAACATAATATTCATCATGTAAGTGTAGATTAATGATAACAACAACAACAAAAAAAGCAGTTCCTGTGTGGTGACCTCCAGTGAATTCTACACAATGGTACAAAGGGCATATAAAAGTGTAGGCAAAGGGTCTGTTTGTGTTTATACAGAGGATCAAAGCCTAATTGGGCTACCCCGAAAATGAACTAAGATACGATATGAAAGAGAGCTTCCAACATCAGCACTCTCTGGAAGACTCATGCCAGAAGATGATCATCAAAAAACCCCAACAAAGATCCACGCACTGCTACAGCTGTAGATGCACTCATCCCACCAGCTCCTGGACTTGCCATGGGAATGAAGAAGGAGATATCTAAGCTGGCCTGTGCATACAGTAAAACAACAAATTTGACTGGATCTATACTGTTGGAACTCAACCAAGAATTAGGAGAAGTGCAAATTGTAGCGCTCCAAAATCTTACAACAACAGACTATCTACTGTTAAAAGAACATATGGGATGTGAACAGTCCTCAGGAATGGGTTGGTTTAATTTGTCTGATTTCTCTCAGACTGTTCAAGTTCAGTTGGACAATATCCACCATATCATAGATAAGTTTTCACAAATGCCTAAGGTGCCTAACTGGTTTTCTTGGTTTCACTGGAGATGCCTGGTAATTATAGGTCTGCTTTCGTTACGTAACTGTACTCCTGTTATGTTAATGTGTGTATGCAATTTAATTAGTAGTTTAAAACCTATACATGCTGAAGTTACTCTACAAGAAGATATGTCAAAGAAATAATCAATCTTCCCAAGTTTTCTTCCGCCTGCTACTTCTATAGCTTTTCTTCTTCCTTCCTAATTACAACCCTTAAATAGAATTCGTGCCGCATATCGAATTTACAGAGTAACCTAATTCTTCCAAGTGGTAAAGATATCTCAAGACAAATGCTGGGCATAGAATCCACAGGGCATAAATATGCAAAGAAGTAAAAAGCTAACCATTTCAAACAATAAGGCTTCTCTCTCACTTACCAACTTTACATTTCCCTGTATGGCCCCGGAAGATGACTGGTTAGCCAGAGACGGGTAAGATTCCTCAAGGGAGGAACAACCTAAGACAGGCACAGTCGCACGGGGGCCATCAGGTGAGAAATTGGGGATCAGCAGAGGTGAGGCTTAGAACCTCACCCCCCCGTTCTGAGAGAAATCTTCTGCATACGTGGATGTTTTATTGCCCTTGTCTAGCTTGGATTAACACATAGTCTACAGGCACACACCTGATCATCTACATTTGCTCTCTTACAACACTAAACTATGTTTTCTACCTTTATCTTGTATCTACCTACCACTTCAGCATTTTATTAAAAATAATAATAATAAAGAGAGAAATGTGGTATCCACATATAAATCAAGTATAAAAATCAAACGAATATTCATATTTGAACTGATTGTTTATAGTTCATAATGCATGAGCAAAACCGAAAGTTTCTGTGATGACTGCCCTTGTACTGTTCACAGTGTAACTTATTCACTATGTAAGAATTTGTTCTCCATGTAAGAACTTGTTCGTTATGCCTCAGAAGATTGGAGACTGATGAAAATTAGGCTTGGGGTGGATTAATGATTGTGCATTGAGCATTGACTCCCCTATACAGAATTTTATTGTTGTTAACAACCATTTGATCAATAAATATGAGAGATGCCCTCACAAAAAAATATATATATATATACACACTTCCAACTGTAAAATAAATAAGTAACGGGATGTAATGTATAGCATAAGGAATATAGTCAAAATATTGTAACAACTTTGTATGGTGATAGCTGGTACCTAGAATTATCATGTATATAAATATTGAATCACTGTGTTGTACACCTGAAACTAATGTAATACTGTGTGTCAACTACCCTTCAATAAAAAATAATTATCTACAAAAAATAAAAAAATAAAAAAAATAAAAAATAAATATAAAAATAAAAATAAAAAAGAAATGAAAGGCTATTAGAAAGATGGTAGTAAGTTCTAAATAAACAGCCTCTAAACAGGGAAAGCATATGATGGTAATAGAACAGAAGCATGTGGAAATATAAAATCAGATGTAAGATCAGGGGAGGTGATGATTGAAGATCAGAGATGAAAACTAAAAGAATCAAACAAAACTGTTGGAAATAAAAAACATATTAAAAGAGATAAAGAACACATTCAAGAGATTCATGAACAAATTCAGAAGAGCTAGGAAAGAGTACCTCCAGGCAAGTCAGAAATTACCTATACTGAAATATAATGAGAAGAATGATTGGGGTAAAAAAAACAACAGAACATCCAATAACTCTGGGATAAATATCAAAGTTTTAACATACATGTAGTGACCTTTAAACAATGCAGAGGTTGGGTTACCAAACCCCCATGCAGTCGAAAATCCAAATACAACTTTTGACTTCCCCAAAACTTAACTACTAATAGCCTGCTATTGGCCAGAAGCCTTACCAAGAATATAAAAAATACACATTTTGTATGTGTATTTGTTACATATTGTATTCTTCCATTAAACTAGAGAAAATATTTTTTTCAAATTATCAATCTCCCCAAAAATGTCATACACACACACACACACACACACACACACACACACACACACACAAATACACACATATACAATGGCATGCTCTTCAGCTGTGAAAGAAAAAATGAAATCCTGCCATTTGCAACAACATGAATGGATCTTGAGCACATTATACTAAGATAAGTCAGACAAAGATAAATATTGTAAGATATTTTACAATGTGGAATCTTAACAAAACAATGTTGAAACAACAGAGAGTTGAATGGTGGTTACTAGGGGTTTGGGAGTGGGGAAATGGGAGAGATGGTGTTTAATGTACATGCTTGGAGCTAAATATGTAAGACCTTGAGGACTAATGCACAGTAAAGTGATTACAGACAACAAAACTGTATTATAAATATCAGTCATGCTAAAAGATTAGATCTTAATTGTTCCCACCACTAGAAGAAATTGTAATTAGATGGTGTGCTAAAGAGTTGTTAGCTCTTAATGCTACAATGGCAATCATACTGAAATAAAAATGTATCAAATCAATATGCTATATATCTTGAACAATGTTAAATCTGAATTATACCTCAATAAGAAAGTATGTATAATTCAATATGTAACTGGTAAGGAAATTATTTACAGATGGATTGGAGTGTCACTTTTATTATTATCAAGTTATTTTTCTATTTTCCCTAGCAGAAAATCTACCAAAGAAATAAAATAATTGCCTTAAAAGGGAAACTGTCAACATTTAAAAATAAAGTAGTTTTATCACTGACAATGTTTTGAAATAATTCATGTTCATATATATTATGTGGTATTTAAGTAATACATGGGGGAAGGTATTCATAAACATGAGGCATAAAACTAAATATCAACTGACACTTTTCTTCCTAATAATTAAATTATATGCAGCATGTCATTTATATATTGCTCATATAATAGTAATATATATTTTAATAGTGTTTATTTACTTATAAACAATTACATATCTGAGGAGAAAAAATTCCCATTGTATACAGTTCAATTTGCATTACGAATATTAAAACTTCCATGAATATTCACTTTTGTCAATCAAGCATGGCTTTTATAGTCACAAACAAGTGAACCATAACAAAAAAGACTTGAATGTGACACAAATTCTTTGTAGTAAACAGTAAAATTCATTTGAAAGGGCTATTTACAAAGTTTGAAATAGAGACAGTTACGTATACATACAACTAGTCAATGCTGTCTGAACTTACCAATTCTATTTTATGTCACATAACATGGGAATAAAATACTAGATTTTTAAATAAATAATTCAAAAAAATTATTCCACAGAAGAAAAGCAAGTCATCTTGTACACAGCTGATGTAGAGTCACATAATTCTGTATTGTTTTGCTCATGAAAAAGCCTTATATGACTCTATATACATTATCAGCTTAACAGTGAGTTTGTACCTTTTGTAGAGCTAGAAAAATGTGAGAACCCTCAATTATTTCTTGTGGCCTTAGTACTAGGGATACCTAACAAGGCAAAGGGACCCAACAAAGGGAGTTTTTTTTTTTAAGGGTATATCAATAAATTGAAGACTTTTCAGGCACCCAGTTATATATTTTTGATATTATTTACCTGTGGGACAATGCACCTCTATCTAAAGTTTGCATAACTGGAGTGTCAGAAAGTAGAGAAAAGAGAAAGTTGAAGGGAAGGGGGAAACATAGTAAGAATAAATGGTGATTTCTCATCAATTAAATTAAAGGTACATATTGTGACTTTAGAACAATCATAAAATGAAGGAACATAGTAATAAGCCAGAAGAGAAAATTAAATGAAATAAACACATTCAATACAGAAGAAGGCAGAAAAAGAGGAGAAAAGGAACAGAATAGATGGGTTAAGCATAAAACAGAAAAATGAAACACTTAAAATCAACCATACCATTATTACATTACATATAAATGACATAAACACAATTAAAAAGGGGGAGATTGTCAGACTAGTTTTAAAAAACAGAAAAACAAGACCAAGTTATATGCCAATGCCTAAAATTTGAAACAGTTCCAATGTCCATCAAGATGAATACAGAATCAAATTTCTATAATCACAAAATGGAATATTCCTCAGCAATAATAATGACTAAACTACGGATACAGTTAACAACATGAGTAAATTTCAAAATAGCATGCTGACCAAAGACTCTCTCACACACATGCAAATGCTGGATGATTCTATTTTTGTATAGTAATAGAACATTCGCCACTACTCCACAGTGACAGGAATCAGCTCCATAGTTTCCTGGAGTGGTGGGGCTGAATAAGGGAAGCATGATGAAATTTTTTGGGCTATGGAATATTTTACTTCATGATGGAGGTGGTATTTAAACAGGTGCATACTTTTGGGAAATATTATTAAGGTATATACTTTGGGAAAATTAATTGTATCTTGTGTAAATCATAATTTTAAAAATTTCAGAAAGAATATTAAATTAGAAATCAAAAAGCATACTTTAAAGTAGTTTAAAAAAGCAGTTGCTTGGATGTTTAATTACAAAATATACATATAGAATTTAGAAATTTAAATTGTAACTAATGTGAAAACTAGTAATTTAATGTTCTACCAACAATTATATGTATACATATAATATATATACACACACACATATATATATGCACAATCACATACCTAAACACACACACATAAAATAATTACCAATTGATGCTGAGTACATTTGTTTCATGTGTGTTTCAATGACAGAAGGATCCCGAGAGCTGTAACTTCCCAACTCGGGGTAAAAGCTGGAGCCAATGTCATCTGGGGGGTTGTGTTTCCCCTGTGGATAATTCTTGCTTATCCGAGGGTCCCAGTGCTTCAGCATTGGATGGTTCCAATGTATGTATTTACCATCAAATTGTGGATTTCCATACCAACTGTAATAAAATACATGTAAATAATAATTCAGAGGTGGCACTTCTTCCAGGTAAGGTTCAGAGGCTTTGGAAGGTTTCATAGTCATTTCAACACTTTTTAAATTCTTGATATTTGTTTCACTGTTGATTTTGTCGCTCTTTTGGGAATGAAAAAATTTCCCCAAGTGAGGAGTGCGTTGATGAAGTTCTGGAAGAAGGTCAAGTCCAAAAGGATCTCCGAAAGCAGATTTATTTGGTCTCAGCATTTTTAAACCCATCATCAGAGAGAAAACAAATAGAATAAAAAGTGACAAAATGATGCAAGTCCTTCTTCGAAACTTTGCCATGATGACATACTTTAAACTCCAAAATGGTATATGTTTAGCTGTAATTTATTGAAAAATGATAATTAGTAAGTGGTTATTGACAATATTTTCCAATGTATTCAAAATGAAAACTAAAATCCATGAAGTTCATTACATTGAAAAAAAAATCTTTGGTGCATTATGAAATTAATTATTTCATCAAATATTGATGTCTACAAAACAATCTATATGGCTGGACTAAATGGAAGTATTTATTTGGAAATATCACAATTACATTTTGTCAGATAAACATTTTTAGATTTTAAGAAAACAAATGTTCATTATTTGGACAGATTTTGTGTACAATGAATACAGAAAGGGAATATTCTATATATATGGACTAAAAGTTTCTAAATATAAATATAAAATTAAAGGTTCATAGTTTAAAACATGAAATGTTTAGAATATGAATACATTAAAAAACTTTTCATTAAATGGATTTTCAACAAACATTTTTTTAATTAAAGTAATGGCTTCATTATTTTAAGAAAGGAGTAATCACACATTTTAAATTATATTTGAAATGGAATAGAATGAGATAAAATTTAAAAGATCACAACTTAGAGACTCCTAATTAAAAAAAATATTCCTTTATAATTTTGAAAACCTTATTGAACAAAGATTATAAACATTAATTTATAACTTCTAAGATAGTATTATATGTATGTTTTTATGTTTTAATCAATGCACATACATATAGGTATGTATGTATATACACAGATACACATAAAATAAGCCTTTTATGTATAAATTTATTAGGAAGGTATTTGGCAAAATACTGCCATTGAATTTATAAAATATGACTGTCTGTGATACATCATACTGTCATTATCTGCAGAATAAACTTAAAATAAATAAACCCTGATAGAAAAAACAGACAAGCTAATTCTGTAACACATATACAAGCACTTTCTACTAACTGCTGCTTGATTTATAGATATTATATGCAAGATATACCAAAAAGAGCAAGCACATTTCTTTTAGGGTTAAAATCCTAGACTCTTTATAAAGTCAACTTTGTTTAATTGTGAAATATATCACACCCAAAGATTTATGTAAAAGACACATGTTAAAAAAAAATCGGACATCAGTTTTTGCCCATAACATTGGCAAAATTTTAAATGATTATGATACTCACTGTTGGTGAATTTGTGGGGAAAGAGTCAGTCTCGTTTACTATAGGTGGGAATATAAATTTACCCAAGTATTAGTGGGAACATAAGCTGATGCAGTTTTTGGAAGGCAGTTTGGCAATATTACCAAATTTTAAATGCATTTTGACCAATCAATTCTAATTCTTTATCTCAGTGAAATAATCAGATAAGACCACAAAGATATACAAATATGAATATGGATGTTCACTGCATTCTTGTTCACAATTCTGAAAAACTGGAAATCTAAATGTTCATTAAAAGAAGATAAAATAAATTATAACATACCCACACAATGAAAAAAAGACATATATCTAGCTTGAAATGTATGACCATTCAAAAAGAAAACTGCGAGCTAACTTCAAAGGAAAAGACAGTAACTTAACAGTGCAGAACCTAGCAGATACCACCTTAAACAAGTGATCAAAATTAACTTCCTCAATTAATTTTGTATAAATAGATATCATAAGTTTTCTGAGAGGACGCCCTAAGGATACAGAATCATTACTGTCAAAATGTGATCCGGATGTAATCTAATCTAACCTCATCTACTCACAGGGAAACACAAGACAATACACCAGACAGTCTCACATGTGCATATACATACACACACACATATACAAACATACACACACTCATCTAAAACACATATATATGCATATATATGTGCCATGTACATATACATACACATTACATATAATGTAATATATACATATACATATTATATATACACTGAATATATAATTATAAATGTAGTGTAATATATGTGTGTGCATATATAGTGATAAAAGAATGATATAACCATTTTGGCCTGCCTCTATAATTTGCTGCCCTGAAATTTCCAAGTTTTTGAGATAAAAACAGATCCTTCCCTTTGCTTCAAGAAAGCGAGAATTTTAACAAGACAAAGAGTAAAAGAAATTATAGAAGTAATATGATCTCAACTACATTAAAGATACACACAAAGGAAGAAAATATACTTAAACATATGTGACTATCTCTGGATGAGAAAAAAGTGACAGATTCTTACCCTGTCTTCTAAAATTAGAATATACTTCACAGGGAAGAAAAGTTTGAGGAAGATATTTTATAAGGATATAATCAATGATAAAGAATATTGTCAAGTCAACAGATAATGGGAGAAATAACTATTGGATTGAGAAATTAGTAAGAACATATATTTTTGAGATGTTGATCAGCTGAATGGTGAAATGTATGGAAGAGTCAGGATATACAATGGAAATAGTATTGATTTTGGAATCTGAAGATCTCAACTCAAATCAATTTGTCCTAGTCAAGTGATCCTAGGTAGGTCACTTAATCTCTTCCTAAAAAAGAATACATTTTGCTTTCTGACAACGTTGTTCTGTGAATAACGCAAGATAAGGTGTGTGAAAGTGAAAAACGGTTATGCTTTATTCAAATGGTAAATAGTAACTACATTTAAAAATAAATGAAGAAATATAGGAAACAAATAGTTCTTAAATTGTTTCACTTTTGTTAGATTCATTTCTTAGATCTACACATGACCATAACACACAATGTCCATTTATGAAGCTGCCTTTTTTTTGTTAACCTCTTACCTATAAATGTAATTTCTTAAACAGGTGCTTGTCTCTTTTCTTTTCACATTACTTCTTTCACTTAAATGTTTATATATAACATCATTATAGATGATCATTATAGGGGCTATATCCCAACAGCTATATTTCAATTAACAGTAAGTCATCTCAAACTAAATAAATGCAGCAGATCATTGTGACTAAAAGGATGGACTCTGTAGCTCCAGCGTTCTTTTAGCTATTTCACCTATACAAATGACCTGATCCTTCCCTGTTTTTCTCAGGATGAAATTAAAATTATAAACTCTTAGAATCATGGCTTGCTGAGTGTAACACTAATAAATATGAACAATTATTTATTATGACGGTTATTATTAAAGATGGGTGTGTGAAACAGCACTAGACTTATCATAGACACTGAGAAGTGACTGGTGATTACCGTGCAGTAGGGGTTAGAGTGGGCTTGCGGCGAGGGCAAGGGGGATAAAGGGGCACAAAAATCTCAGTCATAATATGGGTTTTTCACAGGGGTGGTGGTGCAGCACGGAGAATATAGACAGTGGTCTGTAACACCTTTCTGTGTTGATGGGCAGTGCCTTCACTGGTTGGGGTGAGGATCTGATGGTGTGTTTAACTGTTGAATTGCTATGTAGTATACTTCAAACCAATATAATATTGTGTATCAACTACATTTCAATTAAAAATAAAAGATAGGAGTCTGTCCAGCAATGAATCACCAACACATAGCTTACTCTAAGAGTCTATCCTCTATATAGATAACTTTTAAAATACTCTTTATCTTCAGGACAAAACTGACATGTCGACTCTTCTTGGTACCCTCCTAATGATTCCACAGCAAAAAGTATTCACTTTCTCACGTATTCTATTGTTACAGCATTACTTACTTTTTAAATTGACATTTATCTATTGCAGTGTGCTACTTATTTACGTTTATTATATTCCCTATTTGATTGCTCCTTAAGGTCCAGAAATGGAGTCATTAGATTTTAGTAGAATCCAATATATCTTATATAGTAACCATCAAGTGTTCAGCGTAAACAACTTAATTTCTAGTCCTTAACATATACTGCCCTATATATATATATATTTGGGAAGTATGTATATAAAAAGATTCTACTGACTATACATATGTTTGACATGTTTATGGATTATATTGTCCATATTATACAAGAAGAATCATAGATGGATTCAGTGAACCTTCTCAAGGCTACTGAAAATGTGTGTTATCTTCAAAGGACGGTCTACATTACATGCTAATACACTGAAGTTATACATAATAGGTTCTTTTGAAATTCCATGACTTCTATATTTGCGGTCTGTGCTTTTCTTTTTTAAAATGCTAGTTTTTATCATCTCTCATACTGCATCTAATCTGCTTTTAAATCCCTCCATTGTATGTTTCATTTCGGATATGGAATTTCTTAATGATTGAATCTCTGAATTAAATTCGTTCCTCAGTTCTTGAATATTTTTCTGTACCTCCATAAGGTATGCTGGATGATTCTATTTTGTATAGTAATGTTTATGATTTTTATTTTGAACTCTCTTTCAGGTAGATTGGTGAGTTCAGTTTCATTTGACCCTTGGTACCACAGAAGAAGAGAGAGAAAAAGGGATAGAAAGTATCATTGAGGAGGTAATTGCTGAAAACTTCCCCAATCTGGGGAAGGAGACAGTCTCTCAAGCCATGGAGGTGTACAGATCTCCAACACAAGGGACCCAAGGAAGACAACATCAAGACATATAATAATTAAAATGGCAAAGATCAAGGATAAAGACAGACTTTTAAAAGCAGCTAGAGAGAGAAAAAAGATCACATATAAAGGAGAACCCATCAGGCTATCATCAGAGACTTCTCAACAGAAACCTGTCAGGCCAGAAGGGAGTGGCAAGATATACTTAATGCAATGAAGCAGAAGGGCCTTGAACCAAGAATACTATACCTGGCAAGGTTATCACTTAAATTTGAGGGAGGGATTAAACAATTTTCAGATAAGAAAAAGTTGAGAGAATTTACCTCCCACAAACCACCTCTACAGTGCATTTTGGAGGGACTCCTATAGATGGAAGTGTTCCTAAGGCTAAATAGATTAATATTGTCAAAATGGCCATCTTGCCTAAAACAATCTACAGATTCAATGCAATCCCTATCAAAATACCAACAGCAATCTTCAATGAACTAGAGCAAAGAGTTCTAAAATTCATATGGAATGACAAAAGACCCTGAATAGCCAAAGCAATCCTGAGAAGGAAGAATAAAGAAGGCGGACTTAACGCTCCCTGACTTCAAGCTCTACTACAAAGCCATGGTAATAAAGACAATTTGGTACTGGCACAAGAACAGATCCATAGACCAGTGGAACAGAATAGAGAGTCCAGATATAAACTCAAGCATATATGGTCAATTAATACACAATAAAGGAGATATGGATATACAATGGGGAAATGACAGCCTCTTCAACAGCTGGTGTTGGCAAAACTGAACAGCTACATGTAAGAGAATGAAACTGGATTACTGTCTAACCCCATACACAAAAGTAAACTCAAAATGGATCAAAGACCTGAATGTAAGTCATGAAACCATAAAACTTTTAGTAAAAAATATAGGCAAAAATCTCTTGGACATAAACATGAGCAACTTCCTTATGAACATATCTCCCCGGGCAAGGGAAACAAAAGCAAAAATGAACAAGTGGGACTATATCAAACTAAAAAGCTTCTGTACAGCAAAGGATACCATCAATAGAACAAAAAGACATCCTACAGTATGGGAGAATATATTCCTAAATGACATATATGATAAGGGGTTGACATCCAAATTATAGAAAGAGCTCACACACCTCAACAAACAAAAAGCAAATAAGCCAATTAAATAATGAGCAGAGGAGTTGGACAGACACTTCTCCAAAGAAGAAATTCAGATGGCCAATAGGCACATGAAAAGATGCTCCACATCGCTAATCATCAGAGAAATGCAAATTAAAACCACAATGAGATATCACCACACCAGTTAGGATGACCAATATCCAAAAGACAAACAACAAATGTTGGCAAGGATGTGGAGAAAGGGGAACCCTCCTACACTGCTGGTGGGAATGTAAACTAGTTCAACCATTGTGGAAAGCAGTATGGAGGTTCCTCAAAACACTAAAAATAGAAATAACATTTGACCCAGGAATTCCACTCCTAGGAATTTACCCTAAGAATGCAGCTGCCCAGTTTGAAAAAGACATATGCACTCCTATGTTTATCGCAGCACTATTTACAATAGCCAAGAAATGGAAGCAACCTAAGTGTCCATCAGTAGATGAATGGATAAAGAAGAGGTGGTACATATACACAATGGAATATTATTCAGCCATGAGAAGAAAACAAATCCTACCATTTGCAACAACATGGATGGAGCTAGAGGGTAATATGCTCAGTGAAATAAGCCAGGTGCAGAAAGACAAGTATCAAATGATTTCGCTCATATGTGGAGTATAAGAATAAAGAAAAACTGAAGGAACAAAACAGCAGCAGAATCACAGAACCCAAGAATGGACTAACAGTTACCAAGGTGAAAGGGACTAGGGAGGATGGGTGGGAAGGGAGGGATAAGGGGGAAAATGGGGCATTACAATTAGCACACATAATATAGGCGGGGACATGGGAAAGGCAGTATATACAGAGAAGACAAGTAATGATTCTATAGCATCTTCCTATGCTGATGGACAGCGACTGTAATGGGGTATGTGGGGGGGACTTGATAATGGGGGGAGTCTAGTAACCATAATGTTGTTCAAGCAATTGTACATTAATGATGTCAAAATTTAAAAAAAATGCTAGTTTTTGACTTGGAGGTCTAATGAGGTCTAAGAGATCCAGAAGCAGTGTGACATCGATTATTATTTCTAAAAGTATTTGCTATTACCCTGTTAATCAGACAAAACAAAATGATTTCACCTTTTAATTATTCATTTAATTAACAGTAATTAAAATTATGAATTTTAAATATTGTTATTATACAGACTTGTGGTGTTTTGTTTTTTATTTTTTTGGTACTGTTTTCTTCTGACTTTATTTTCTAAGAAGCCGCTGTAGATAAAACAGAACTAATATTAGAAGACACATCTGGAACTTTCAAAATCAGTTTCTGTACTAAGTCCTCTTTGGCCAGGTCGGTTTCAATGTAAACACTTATACCCTCTGGTAAAGAGAAATTCAGTTTTGCATGACCTCATTGTTCTATTTTAATCTTCACAATGACCTATGAGGTAGAACTTCTTAACAACAGTCTACAGATGATGAAACTGAGGTACAGAGCAACTGGCCATTTCTTCCAAGGCTGTGGGCTAGCAAATAGCTAAGAAACATGGTCAAGCAACCAGCAAGAGGCAGAGCAAGTCTGGCTTCCGAACTCCAGCTCTTACCCTCATGGTATTCCACCTTCCCACAATACACTAGACAAACCAAGTTTAGAAAAATATAACACTATAACTTTTTTGACAGTTTATGAAAACTGCTGACATGTGGTCATGCCTTCATTCAAAGATTACGGATGTAGAAAATAATGATTATCTGTTACCTATTCATAAGCTGTAGCTCAAATTTAATCTGAAGGAGGCCTATTTTCAGATCACACATTTACTATTCATCATGTGACTAAAAGCAACAGCTCTAGTGGTTTCACGTGCTACAGCCGGAAAATCCATAAGATTCACTGCACTCTACCTCTTTTCGGGGTTTACATATAGTTCAAGAGGAATAAAGTAACACTGCCATGAAAGTTATTTGCAACAATGTAACAATATTATCAATACCTAGATGTTTTATATTTTTCTTTTAAACTACTGTGTAAGTACTTGAACAACCCATTCCAGTCCTACTTCTTTTTTCTAAAAAGTTCCTATAATTAATATCATCTTCCCTTCTATTTGCTTTTAAGCATTTCCACATTTTTCCCTTAACACTTATCCGTAGGGTCTTGAAATAGTAAAACGAAAACAAACTATCTTTCCTGCCTGAATTTCAATTGCTCCTTTGGAAAATGAAAAAGATACTAGTCCAGCATAGCTGCATCCTAAGACAGCAGAAGACAGCAGAAGACACCAGTCTATGGTGAGAGTACAACACGTGTCAGCAGGTGAACGGAAAAAACACCTGTGCAGTGGCCTCCCCTCCCTTGACAGGCGACGAGACCTTTCTAGAGCACCTCGAGCCCAGGAGGCGTCGAGCCTTCCACTGTCCCCATAGGCTCAGGTATAAGCTGCAACTGGGGACAAAAAGACAAGGCGTCTGAAAGGCTTCCGTCGCTCCCGGGACTCCCAACTAGCCACGGAGAGAAGGGAAAAACGGGGCGACAGGGGGTTCCGCTCCAAAGAAGTGGCGGAATGAGGGCAGCAGGGTCGGGTAAAGCAGGGCAGCAGGCAAAACACCGAACACAGGCAAAACCAGTGGTAAGAGTGACAGCGGAATGGCCCGAGACCCCCGGCTCCCAGCTTCCCGCCTCGCGCCGCCGGCCGGAGGGGCGCAGGGTTAAAGGTTAAAGGCCAACGGCGGGAGGGCGGAGAGCCGATTGGCTGGCGAGCGGGCGCGCAGGCGCAGGGGCCAAGGGCCGTGCCCGCCGCAGCCCGTCTGCGGGGCTCTGCACCCAGCAGCTACTCACCGCGGGTGGCTGTTCGGCCGCCAGCAGAAGCCGAGCAGCCGAGGCCGATGAGACCAGAGAGGAGAGAGAGAGAGAGAGAGAAATGGAGAGCCCGAGGCCTGCCCGCTGCGAGCCCGACCGGCCTGGCTTCCCTCAAAGCGCGCGCACTGCGTCCCCCGGGGGCGGGGCCTGGGGCGGGGCGGGCTCGCTGGGTGGGCTGGGCCCTCGCTTCCCGTCACCGGCCCGCCCACTGGGTAAAGGTCCGGAGGGGCGCGCACGCAGTGAGCTTCGGGTACTACGGAGAAAAGTTGGGGGAGAGTAGGGTGGGCTGTATTCCCATCCTCTTTCTCCAGCTGGGGGTGACCCATCCGCCCCTTAGAAACCGGGCTTCTCAGCTTCCTCCGGGAAGCCCTCACTTAGCAGAGGACAGCTTTTTTTAATGTGAGGTTTCAAAACTTCCTCCTTTAACTCGAGTACCGCTTGTTTTCAAACTTTTTAAATTAAGGAATCCCTTTTTCTCTTTTAAAAACCGTAACTTATCTTGGAAACCTAAGTTGGCAGACAGATAAAGATGATATTTTTAATTTGCAGGTGTATAAAATCACCTTTGTACTGAAATAGTTACAGAAATAATTGTGAACAGTGAGGCAGGCTGAAGAACAAGAAGGGTTACAGCTGCAGGTTTCCATCTTACATCAGCCTGAGACGCTAAGGGAACGCTCTATTTTGTTTGGTTACATAGTAACAAGTAAATCCTGACTCACAGGCTCTCCTGAAAAACCTTACTGCATTTTTAAATCAAATATTGTGAAATTATCCCGTATGTGCACATTTTAAAGAATAACAATAAAGACTACTCAGGTACCTACTATAGAGCCGAAGATACAGAAAAATACCAATATATTTGAACCTTTTACTAAGATACTCTCCAAAAGTGTCTCTTCCCTACTGTGCAGAAATAACCATGATGCTGTATTTTTAATAACCTTTACCTTGCTTTTTGAAAATAGTTACATATGTATGATTCCCAAAAAATGTAGTGATCCCGCGGTTGCATTTTATATAATGAATCATACTGCATTTTAATTTCATTACCTGTTCAGGTTTTGAGATTGATCTATACACAAATCCATTTCATGGACAAGCTCGTGCATCATGATCCATATGCCTGCTATTGTTAGATTTTAAAGATTTTGCCTGGCAATAGTATCTGATTTATCTTTTAATGTGCATTTCTCCCTTGCTAATGGGCTGTGCATCTTTATATATGTTGTTTGGGCTTCTGTGAAATGCCTGTTCTCAATTTTGGCTCATCTTCTTTTTAATGGGGTTGCTTGCTTTTGAAAATTTGTAGGTAATCTTCATATATTCTTCAAGTTTAAATACTTCTCTCTTGTCAGTTATCTGTGTTACAAATAACTTCTCTCAGTTTGTGGATTGTCTTTTAACTTTTTATGATGTCTTTTGATGACCAGAAACTGTATATTTTAAAGTATTGCTAGTTGAATTTAGTAATTTTTTACATTAGGATTTTGTACTTTTTGCTTCTTTGTTTACAAAAGTCTTTTTTTTGTGACCAGCAACTATTCTCTTTTATTTTCTTTTAAAAGTTTTAAACTTTAATTAAGAAATAAGTCAGACACTGAAAAGTACAGATAATAACATAATGGTCATCCATGCACTCAACCCTTATATATTCTAACATTTTGCAATAACCTTAATGATTCTTCTTTAAAATTACCTTAGCAATTGTTGACTCTACTCTTTCATGTAAACTTAAGGATGAGTCAGACAGGATCCATAAAAAATCCTATGTGAATTTTGATGGGAATGGATTTGATTTTTACAGATTAGTTTACGAAAAATAGTCTTTTTATCCATGAGCATGGTAGAATTATCCATTTATTCAGGTCTTTTATGTTCTGTGATGCTTTGTAAATTACTGGATTTTTGAACATCCTTGACACAGGCTCCTAGATTTTGTTGGTAACTCTGAAGATATCTTTCTTTAATTGACATTTTCTAATTGGCTATTAATGTTACATAAAAAGGGCATTAATTTTTGTATTTTGTTCTGTCCACAAACATTTGCTGTATTTTTTGTTTGTATGTTTGCTTTGCTACTTTTTTGAATATTTTATATAAATAATCATACCATTTGTAAATAAAGATAATTTTTTTTACTTCTTAAACTATTTATTAATTTTTCATTTCTTATATATTACCAGGACCTACTGTACAATGTTTAATGGAAGTAGTGATGGCATCCTTATCTCATCATGACTTTACTGCAATATTTCAAAAATTTTATCATGACGCATAATGTTTGCTATGCAGTTTTAGTAGATACTTTATCTGGATTATTTAGTGTTCTATTTCTAGTTCCTAGATTTTTTTATCATGAATGGCTGATAATAATTTTATCAAATGATAATTGATTAATAATTTTATCAAATTTTTTCTCACATTTTTTGAAATAATTATTTTTTCCTACTCTAATGTTTCATGGGGTTTTTAATAGCTACTCTAATGTTGAATGAAAGGGAGGGTGTTTTATTTTATAATATATCAATGCATGTCTACTTCTTAAAGGCTGTTTGATTACTTTATGCCTGCCAATATAAATAAGTTAGAATAATCGATTCCCATTTTGCATCATTTATTCTACCCATCAAACTCAGTGCATAATAGTGTTTATAAACTGTATTGTCCTTATTAGAACTGTCCTTACTTTCTCCTGAATATTTTATGTCTTTTACCCCCATCCAGTCCTAGAAGTTTCATTTGAGTCCCCTACACATATCGTCACTTTGTACCTTTGTTCATCCATCCACTTACCTGAGATGTCTTCTCAGTTCTCGCCCATATCCTCTCCACTCACATTTGTCAGATTTCTTTTTTTGCAAGCAGTAGAAGTTGAATCTGTCAAACTAAAACACAAATAGACTTTAATGTGAAAGGTTAGAGACTAGAAGAGATCTAGCACATGAAGGTGAAAGCTAGTACCTTAAGCAATGGCAATGCATAGGAACCTAGAAGGGCTGGGCAATTGGGAGCAGAGCCTCACAACAGTTCAGATTAGGGTGCTCATATATTCAGGGCTGCACTGAACTCTAAATATTGTTGATACCATCATGAATAATTTCTCAATTCTGCCTGTGTTATTTGCCTCACTTCTTCAAGATTCAAATTTTTGGTTGGAATAGTCTGATTAGCTAAGGTGAGGTTATATGCCGGTATCTCCTTAGCGTCCTTGAAGTAGAAGTAAGTCCCTTTGGCTTCCTTAACGGGAAGTGGGAACAAGACAAGCACTATGGTATTTTTCCTAAACCAGGAGGATTTTTAGATTCTAAATGGCCAAAAATCAACAAATAAAAAAACAAATAGATGAAATAAATTCCAAAACAAAAGTTCAATTATCCAACATACTATATTTCAATGTCCATGTCAAGTCTACCTTCCTTATGGCTATTGTATTACATACTGATTGTTTCATTCTCTTTTTTTTTTGGCATCATTAATATATAATCACATGAGCAACACTGTGGTTGCTAGATTCCCCCCATTATCAAGTCCCCACCACATACCCCATTACAGTCACTGTCCATCAGCATAGTTAGATGCCATAGAGTCACTACTTGCCTTCTCTGCTATGCTGCCTTCCCCGTGCCTACGTTATGTGTGCTAATTGTAATGCCCCTTATTCCCCTTCTCCCTCCTTTCCCACCCACCCTTCCCAATCCTTTTCCCTTTGGTAACTGTTAGTCCATTCTTGGGTTCTGTGAGTCTGCTGCTGTTTTGTTCCTTTAGTTTTCCTTTGTTCTTATACTCCACATATGAGTGAAATCATTTGGTACTTGTCATTCTCTGCCTGGCTTATTTCACTGAGCATAATACCCTCTAGCTCCATCCATGTTGTTGCAAATGGTAAGATTTGTTTTCTTCTTATGGCTGAATAATATTCCATTGTGTATATGTACCACATCTTCTTTATCCATTCATCTACTGATGGACACTTAGGTTGCTGCCATTTCTTGGCTATTTTAAATAGTTCTGTGATAAACATGGGGTACATATGTCTTTTTCAAATGGGACTCCTGCATTCTTAGGGTAAATTCCTAGGAGTGGAATTCCTGGGTCAAATGGTATTTCTATTTTTAGTTTTTTGAGGAACCTCCATACTGCTTTCCACAATGGTTGAACTAATTTACATTCCCACCAGCAGGGTAGGAGGGTTCCCCTTTCTCCTCATCCTCGCCAGCACTTGATGTTCCTAGTCTTTTCTATGTTGGCCATCCTAACCAGTGTGAAGTGATATCTCATTGTGGTTTTAATTTGCATTTCTCTGATGATTAGCGATGTGGTGCATCTGTTTCATTCTTTTAATTCCTATTAAATTTATAGGCAGTAATATGAAATGTAGAAATAATTTCTTCATTAATTAAACTGTCATTCTGTTTTTTTCTATAGTGCTCTGTGAAGGTGTAACTAGGATATCTGTTGGCACCATTTGGGATGCAAAACTAAACTCCAAGAAGTCCCCTGATTAGAACACCAAAGCTTCACCAGCTGATAGAACAGACATGAGATCCACACTCTTTCTCATCCCCCCTGATGCTCTAATCTCTTTACCATATGTACCCAGAGATCCTGAGTGCATCTCTACATCTTGATAGCCAAGAATCCAGTTTAACTCCATTCTACATAAATTCAAGAATTATGATACAGGTCAAGGAAGAAGTTGGCCTTGGAAGGTTGTGTCTCAATCTCAGAGCTGTGTAAATGCTCTGACCTTGTAGTAGCCACAGGGTCTAGCATACCTTCTTTCCCCATTATTAGAGGCTCTTCCAGGATTGACACACATCGCAGTATTAAACTCAGTATTATTTGTCAACTCAGTAGGTAATTCCCAGCTGCTATAGTCTCAATGTTTGTGTCCCTCCAAAATTCATATTTTGAAACCAGCTCTGTAAGGTGATGGTATTAGAAGATAGGGACTTGGGGAGGTGATTAGGTCATGAAAGCAGAGCCCACATTAATCAGTTTTGTACCCTTATGAAAGAGGCTCCAGAGTGATCCCCTGCACCTTTCTGCATATGAGGATAAAACAAGACAGTGCCCACCTGACC
The DNA here is from genome assembly GCF_030020395.1 of Manis pentadactyla. Taxonomy (NCBI): domain Eukaryota; kingdom Metazoa; phylum Chordata; class Mammalia; order Pholidota; family Manidae; genus Manis; species Manis pentadactyla. The sequence continues at coordinate 98,628,778 of NC_080030.1, read as the reverse complement.
ATGTCAGCCCTTGATTTCAGCCCAGTGAGATTGATTTCACACTTCTGACTTCCAGAACTGCAAGAAAATGCAACGCTCTCTAAGCTACCAAGTTTGCACTAATTTGTTCCAGCAGCCATAAGAAACTAATACAGTGCTGAATGTTGAATAAATGAAGTGAAGAACATTAGGGATTCAGTAAATATTGCATGAATTACAAGATACTTAGAAGAAAGACAGTAGGTGTTCTGTATGTTCTTTTTATTATAGACCTTAAAATGTTCTTTGGGTGTGAGCGAAGCATCATCCTTCAAATATATCCACAGAGTACATCAACTATACTTCAATAAATCTGCAGAGTTAAAATTTATTTCATCAATTAAACCTGGGGTTTAAGCAACCAAATATTACTCTAATTGTTTTGATTGGGTTTGTTGAGAGTGCTCATATGTTAGTTTTAAGAAAGCCGGTTTTATTTGATCATGCATTTATTCAAGAATTTTGGGAGGGTGCTTGCTGTAAGAATACATCAGTTCATAAAAGTGTCTGCCTTCTAGGAACTTACCATCTAGAACATACAGAGATATACACTGTGTGGCTTACCACTGTTTGGGTATTTCAATTGTATTTCAATTGTATTCAATTGTATTTGTATATGTCTATGTTTTCAAAAGAGTTTGTGACCCTTCAGAGTTAAAATTTATTTCATCGATCAAACCTGGGGTTTCAGCAACCAAATATGTGTTTCTTCATTTACCTGTATATTTTTATAGCACCTGGCTCAGTGCTTTTCATGTAGCAAGTCTTCCACTATGTTTGTTTAATTTAAAGTATTGTAGTGGCCAGAAATTCATACTTTATTGATTTAATAAGAAAAAGGCACTGTGTATGTGTGTTTATTCATGTGTGTGACAGCTTGTAGGTAACATTTTTATATTCCTGCTTCTTTCAAAATAAATTCTCTATGATGTTTAATCATCTTTTAAAATGAAAAGAAAAACAACAATAAAAGCAGACCTTACCAAGTTACCATTTATGATTTCATAGCAGAGAAAAATACACACATATTCTCTAGACTACTATTTCTCAATATTTTTGATTCACTAGAAAAATATAAGGTGCTCTCAAAATTATTTATTAAAAAGTTTTATATACACATTTTAATTGTTTTTGTAGGTTTAGAATTTTTTAACAATATGAAATATCTTTGTTCCATGGCATTAATTTTTCAATTTCATATAACTTGTTCAAGGAAAGTATAGAAAGAAATAACAAAAGAATGAGAAAATATTGCCTTCAAAAACCATTTCTCAAATGAGTATCAGTGACATGTATTCATTAAAAAAATCAAGACAAGGGAATTTCATATTGGGTATGCAAAGGAGCAGAATATGTTTGTTGACTTCCCCATAATTTTTCTCCAAAATTTATTTCAATTTTAATTCCCTCCTATATATGTTCAAGCTTCCCAGACAATCCTTGTTTTTCTAGTTCTGCAAGTGGTATCTTTGCCTACTGATCTGAGATTTCTTTTCCAGCAAGCTCAGCCTGTGGGCAGCTCAGTGGTAGCCCTGCCTGTGCGAGCCTGCATGCAGGTCTGAAGATGCTGACTCGAAGTACCCACCTTCGGCTCAGCAGCACCCCCTGTAGGTACCTCAGGTTTGCACCCACCGGGGCTTTGTTGGAGCTGCGGCAACTCATAGAATCAGAGCATGTTATTAAAGTTCAGGACAGCATTTTCTCTTAGTAGTAATTGGCTGAATTGCTGCTTATCTAAATAGACTGGCAATTCTTAGTATAGAATAATCATATTAGTATTGCTACTAATAACGCTAATACTCTTGCAATAATGTAAATCAAATTTTTAATTTTAGTGACTTATATCTACAATTGTCAAAGCATTTTGAAATATACTGGTTCTTTAAAATCTGAAAACCATCCTGTAATATTAAGTAGGAAGGACAGATAATATTGTCATCACTTTTTGGAGGAAAAATTTTCAGAAGACCTAGATAAAGAGTTTCTCAAGTTCCAATAGCTCAAAATATGCAGAATCAAGATAAGTACTTAGATATTCTTTTTTAAAAACTATATTGTAAAAATAAGTATGATTTCAGCCTTAATGAAGTTACCAGTCTAGAAAGGAGGTAAGACATGAATGTGGGTGGTCAAACTCGAGGCAGAAAGTTGTAAATATTTTAAAAAGGATACCAATGACATGTTACAAGAATTCAGAGAAAAGTAGATTGCTTGAGTATAAAATTATTGAGATTTAATCAAAGAAGCAATATTTGAACTAGGCCTTAAATAATAGTTATAGTATGATTTTATTAGATAGAAATTGGAGTATGGGTGTGGGACTCTAAGCCCAGCATTGAACAAGAGTGGAACTCAAGAGGCAAGCACGATTGAAGACTCAGAGAAGCAAGACTCATTGGGTGGTTAGAATTAACATAAAAAGAGAAATGAGAGAAAAGAATCAAAGATGACTCCAAGTTTTCCATTCTGGATACCAGGAATAGGAATACTAGAGTTGCTAGCAACAGTCATAAGAAACTCTTACGTTACTTCCTAAACTTACTGTACAATGGTTACTGCTCCTGATATTCCTCAGGGATGGCTTTTCTCAAGTCATCCAGTGATTTCTTCGTGCTAAATACAGTAAACACATTTTAGTGTGTATCATATTGATGGCTCTGTTGCCTTCAGCTCCATAGTCAACTCCATCTATATTGAACACCTTCTTCTGACTTTCTTGACTCTATACTCTCCAGTTTTACAACAGGCATCCCATGCACAGTGCTCACTGCATTCAATGCTTCCTCCACACATATGCTCTCAATGTTTAAGCTTGGTCCTTTGATTGTTTCTTTTACTTGTCTGGTAACCCTCCCCCTCCAACCTCCTTGGTAGGCTTCTCTCTTTCGGTTGAGGACCCTTTTCAGACTGGGTCCTCTCCTCCTGCAATGTACCCCCTGCTTGCAATCTCCATTCGACTTCATAGCTGCAATGTCCAATAACCAACCAGCGTCCTAAGGATCACCAAAACAAAGCTTCCAGTTCATATTTTTCTCCTAAACTCCAGACCCATTAATTTCTTATTGACTGTGCTTATAAATACACTAGGAAACTCAAATGTAATATGGCCAATATTGAACACAACTTTTCCTCCCTAACCTGCTCTTGTTCCACATTTCAGTGTAAGGTTGAAGCATAATGAAATATAAATATACAGACTTTGTCTCCAGTTCCTGGCACATAGCCCCTAAAACCCTTAAGATTTCCTGAGTGATAAGGATTAGAGGGGCATCTACTCTTTTAATGAGGCAGCTCTCATGGAACCTCAATAAAATTCCTAAACATAGGTTTTGGAGAGCTACCAGGTGGTGGAACACATGGAGGTGCTGGGAGGGTAGCATGCCCAGTGAGGGCATGGAAGCCCCGGCCTCATCCCCTATATCTTGCTCCATGCATTTCTTCCATTTGGCTGTTCCTAAATTGCATCCATTATAATAAAGCAGGAATAGTAAGTAAAGTGTTTTCCTGAGTCTATGAGTCATTCTAGCAAATTATCAAGCCTGAAAAACAGGGGCTGGGGGGTGGAAACCTGAATTTTTAGCTTAGTGGGACAGAAGGTAACTTAAAATTACAACTAGCTTCTAAAGTGAGGACAGTCTTGTGGACTGAGCTCTTAAATCTGTGGAGTCTATGCTACCTCCAAGGCCGTTAATGTCAGAATTTAACTGAGTTGTAGGATACCCAGTTGGTGTCAGAATTGGTTAGTGTCAGGAGAAAAAAATAAAAAACCTACAAAGATGTTCTTGTACATCCCATTACTCAAGCCAGAAATCCTTATCTCTTCTTCCCCCATGGATTCAATCAAAGAAATCACCAAATATTTCAAAATATATTTTAAGAACCTTAGCTTTCCACCACTTCTAATGTCACTACTTCAATCAGAGATGTCATCACCTCTCATTTGATTCTAATTGATCTTTCTCCTGCTTTTGGCCTTTCAATGAAACCTCCACATTGCAGTCAAATTGATCTTTCTAAAATTCAAACTTGATCAGGTAATTCCCTTCCTTATAACCCTTCAATCTTTTCTCTGTCCGTCAGGATAAAGAACAAACTCTTCAACATAACCTAAAGAGCCCTTAAAGATTTGGCTGCTGATTACCTTTCCAATCGCAAAACTCACTGCTTCAAACCCCCTGCACTCTAGCTATAATGAACTATTTTCTTTCTTGTGTGCCATAATCTTTCTTTCTTTCATGCTTATCTGGTCTCTCTACCTGAAGCACCTCTTCTTCCTCCCTTTGCATGGCTAAATACTACTTGAGTTTTAGCATTCTGCTTAGACATTACTTCCTTTGAGAAGCTTTTCCTGACACCCAAGTCAGCATTAGTTGCCTCCTTGGATATATTGCTTTGGCTTGAAGGCATCATCATAATATCCAAGGCAGGAGTAGGCACTCATCTGAATGGCTGAATCAGAGCCTATGGAAAATGCAAAAGAAGGTAGTAAGATTTGGGAGTTACCCCACAAACAGAAGCCACAAAACTGGATGAAACTGTATACAAAAAATACAGAGAAAAAGAGAGGAAAACAAAGGATGAAACATTAGGGAATACCTATATTTATTTTTAGGTCAAAGTACAGTGCACCTAAAATCAGGTAAGTAAAAACTCTATTAAGGATTCCAGAAATATAAAATTGATGTGGTTTTATGTTTGTAAATGAGAAGCTATTAGTAATGACTTCCAGGTAAGAAAATGAACTGAAAATGAACCGAATATTGATACGGCAAGCCTCCTCGTGAAACCAACATCCTCAGTAACCTAGAAATTACTGACAAAATGCCCAAAGGAACATAAAAATGGTGAAAAGCCTCCATGACTAATCAAGATGCTTCGACCTGAGTTAATTTACCTGGAAACAAATCAAGGTAAGATTCATTGCTGCTTCTTCCTGAAATTCTAGTGTGACGTTACAGCAAATAAATCCAGGAGATTCTAGCACTTCACCATTTCCAGCAGAGAGGAATAAAGACAATGACGTAGCATATGATAAGTAGGGGGCACCTGTCTTGGATCCCTTTACTTGGTCTCATCAAGAGCATTCCGAACTACATTCACTGGGAGAAGACACACAAGAATCTGAGCTACTTGAGGAAGAAGTCAGCAGTGGTGGTTTTCTTCCTGATACACTATGATCCTTCCCAGTGATTTGGGTAATAAATAACACAGGAGAGGCAACAAGATACATGGTATCTGTAGACCAAAAACTTGGTCAAATAGAAAATGAGATATAGAGAGCTAGTCCCTGGAATATCAGCCTCATAAATTCTACAGAGGAAATTATACACAGATTAAATAATCTCACTAGGCCCATCCATGCCTTAGCCTTCTTCAAGTTTTTTTTTTAGAATACAGGATTACTAAATTTAGACTAACTGCCTTTTTTGATTAAAACATTAGAAAAACATTCTGAAAAATACATTCAGGGGTACAGTGAAGATATCAAAAATGTACTCTCTTGTGCCACTTGACAAATACTAGGTCAAAAATGACCTGTCCGCATTCAAGAATGAGAAAACAGGAAAAAAGAAAATAAAAATAGTTTGTTCTAATAAAAGGAATAGAACACAACTCTAAAAGTTGTCTTAAAAAACAAACTTCCCTGAGAAACAAAAATTGTTTTAAAAGTGTTTGTCTCAGAAAAAGATAAACACCATATGATCTCACTTATATGTAAACCTTAAAAATGAAACAGCAAATGAACAAACAATCAAACTGTGCTCATGGATATACAGAACAAATTGGCTGTTGTCTGAGGTTGGAGGGGTGGGCAAAAGGGGTGAAGGGAGTCAGAGGGTACAATTTCCAATTATAAAATGAACAAGTTGGGGGGATGTAATATACAGCATGGTGAATTAGAGTTAATAAAATTGTATCACATATTTGAAAATAGGAGAATGGATCTTAAAAGTTCTCATTGATAGAAAAAAAGTTTTCATAGTTGTGTACGATGATGGATGCTAACTGGACTTATTGTGGTATTCATTTTCAATCCATAACAAATATCAAATCATTACACCATACACCTGAAACTAACATATGTCAATGATACCTCAAAAAAATTAATTAATCAGCAAAGAGAAGTCATTGTTAAAAAAATAATGTACTATAACACATTTAGATTCAACTCCACAGTGGAATATAGTTTGATATTAGGAAATTTATTAAAATCATATGCTCTATTAATAGGCCAAATGAGATTTTTTAAAATGTCTATCAACACTTTAAAAAGAAGTCAATGGACTCTTGAAGCAAAAAATGTAAGACAAAATGATAAAATACTAAATTCAAACCCTATAGCACTCTTTTTAGAATCTCTCAGTTTCAAGGACGTTGGGCTGAAGATATGTGCTAGTATTGAGGCCTCGCTCCCTGCCACATGTCAGTGACAAGAGACTACTGACCTCAGACAGTTAAGAGAAACTAGACAGGAAAGTAACCAGAAGAACACTCTTTGCCATGCTTCTCTGCTCTGGCAGTTGGCTAACAGTAAGCAGTTTCATTAGATGACAAACATGTGAAGCCTGGATGTGAAGGCACCCCAAACTCATGCAGGATAGATTCTCTAAATAGAGGCCTCTAAGTGACAAGGGACAGGTGCAGAGAAAATAGGCATCCATGTAACAAAGGGAAAGCTAACAGTGTCTTCTTTTTAATCTCTTCAAAATACTAACCATTCTGGTAAGTTCACAACAAAATGTAAGAAGAATCTTTATTACACATTCTTGCCACAGGTGATGGATAGAGTACCTGATGAAGTAATGAAAAGATAAAAATTCATTGGCTTTGGTGGTCTGAGTGTGCAGCTCCTACCTCTCCTCAGTCAGCTAAACAACTGAACAGGTGAGAAAGCCTGCCCTCTCCTTACACTTAAGTTCTCAGTGAATGAGCAACTGATTCCTACATTCCTGTTGGCGTATGAAAAATATGGCATTTTTATCACTGGGAAAAATATAGATTACAAGATAAATGATATTAGGTCAACTGAAAGTTTGGTGAAAACAAAATGCAGTTAAGCTCTGACCTCAAGTAAAAAGATTAAATACTTAAATGTAATTTAAATGTAAAAAAAACCCCTCATAAATATGTAAGAAAAATTAAATAATGTTTCAACAATTTAGGTCTATAAAAGTTCTTACCAACTAATAAAAAGGTACACTAGAATTTTAAAAACTAGGTGAAGAACACTCATAAACAGTAGTCCAAAATCAAATTGAAAGGCCTAAGTGTATTCAAAAAGCTAAGCCCGGAACCAGCTTCACGAGTGTGTAACTTTTATAGTGACTCTGAGCCCTAAGCTTATAAAGGCCCCATGTTGAAGTAATACTCTGCTATCATAGTCTTCAAATTCTTAATAGTTTTTGAACAAAGGGCCCTAGAGTTTCATATGCACTGGGTCCTGAAAATTATGTAGCCAATTCTGGTTAATCTTCACATATAGTCAACAAAATGCAAATTAAGCACTGAATTTTAAAAATTGTTTGCAGATTGAAAAAGATAAAACACTGGATGGTATCATACAACATCAAGAACATAGAGAAAGCATCCCTCTCACACACACTTTAAGTGCAACCATTTGCAAATATTCTAGAATCATAGACCAACATTTAAAGTGAATACCTATGATCCGGCAATTTTTCCTCCAGAAATAGATCTATAGGAACTATTTGGATCAATATGTAAAAATAAGGGTATTTATCACAGTATTGTTTGTAATAGCAAAAACCATCAACCAATCAAATAAATGTCCACAAAACTGTTGATTATAAATGAAAAGATACATTTATATAGTTGCATATATACTTTAATTTTAAAATGTTATATAAATTGTGTTTGTGTGTGTATACATATATATATATATATATGGCCATGTGATATGTAAAGATATACAGTGATATGGAAAGATACCCATGATTCACTGTTAAATGAAAAGCAGGATATGTAACAAGGGGAGGGAGATACTATAGGTACCTATAGAAAGTTTTTTTGCATGTATGTATAAAAAGTGCTTAAAAAGAAAAAACAAAGATGTTTTTCTCTGGATTACAGCAAGTTTTCATTTCATTGTTACAGATTTTAATAGTCTCCTTCTTAACAATGATATTTATTTCTATTAAAATCAAACAAAACATTTCATTTTAAAGGAATAAGAATCAGGCCATTGTGCCTGAGATCACTAAAATATTTAAACACAGATCTTCTTTGACTTAAGATGGGGTTATGTCCCAGTAAACCCATTTTAAATTAGGTTTATCAAAAATAAATAAACCCAATTTATTGAAAATTTGTGAGTTGATAAAACATTTATACACCTAACCTATTGAACATTAGATTTAGCTTCCTCTACATTTAAACAAGCTCAGAACACTTCCATCCGTCTACAGTTGGGTAAAATCATTTACCACAAAGCCTACTTTATAGAAAAGTATTGACTATCTCATGTAATTTATTGAACCCTATACTGTCAGTGAAAAACAGAATGGCGGTGTGGGTTCAGAATGGTTGTTAAGTGTTTTGGCTGTTTACCCTTACGCTTGCGTGGCTAACTGGTTGCTGGACTCACTGCCTCTGCCCAGCATCATGAGAAAATATCCTACTGCATATTGCCAGCTGGATAAAGATCTAAATTCAAAATCTGAAGTATGGTTGTGCTGGAAGCACATTGCTTTTGTACCATCATAAAGTTGTACCATCAAAACTGTAAGTCAAACCATCGTAAGTCGGGGACCATCTGTATACAATTGCAAGAATAATTGGAATTTGGTATAAAACAAGGCAAAGGACATACAAAGTTTTGAAATAAAAGACAAACAATGTTTAAAAGTTATGGTAAGCTGTTTCAAACACGCAAATTATACAACTAAAAGCTGGAAGGTGGAACCAAAAGTATATTGATTTGTCTTAAAAGGAAGCAAATTAATATACACTACTTCAGTTCTGACACAGATAATTAACTAAGAAATATAGGTTCAATTTTATTTTTGCAAAGCATAAAAGTAGAATTTATAAGTATTTTTAGAAACATACAAAATTATACCATACAATACATGATTATGACATAATACATAAGTTAGTGTATCTTGAATTGGAGTGAAGAATAGTACTTAATGTGAAAAGTAATAATTGATTTGAATTCAAATTTAATTAAAAAGAGAGGAAACCATACCACACTTAATGAACCATAGAGAAATTCATCTACAAAGTCTTTTATCTAAAAAGAAAACACACAGAATGGAGCTGAATCCAGATGATATATTATAGTCATTGAGTTAATTTTCTGTTGGTTAAAATAAATACATAATCTCCAATAAACTGCTTCCTGATATTCCTTTAAATTGTTTTACTTGAAAGAGTTTCCAAATGGAGAAAAATAGCAGATATCTAAAATAAATTCAAGACCACCTGCAGTTTACTCTTAGGAGTCTGATGAGTTGAGGTATTTTAGTCAAGTGTCTGAAGCAAAACATCACATTTCTATCATCATTTTTGATTGCAAAGAGGATTCTTGGAGGTAATCCAGTACGATATGGAAGTCAAATTGAAAGGTAACGTATGCCAATTTTATCTGTATATCTGAGCTGTTAAAATTTAATTTTAAAAGTTTACTAAGTCTTTTATTTTTTTCACTCCTTGGAAACATTTTAACCTATACTATCAAAGTGGTAGAATAAGAAAAATTATATAAAAATCCCAAAATTGAGTCATATTGCCTATATTCATTATATTGACAGCTGAATAAAATGAAAGAATTAAAGAACTTAAGCCTTTTAAAACACTAACTAAAAATGCATATATCATGACTTGCCTTTACCTTTACTAAATTACCTTTAGTGACAAAACTTGATGACCTTAAGCAACAGAATGCTTATACCAACTTCAGACAATAGGTGAGCAGGTGAAAAATAACAAAAGAACACTTGATTGATTTTTAAAGTGTTTTCTGTAGACCTTCAACATAAGGAGTACCTGCAGTGTTTTTTAAAAATTCAGATATTTAGGCCCTAGTTCAAATTGAGCAACTTCAAATTTCTGAGCTAAAGCCCAGGAATCTGTAGTTTTGTCAAAACCTCCAAGAAGTCTTGTGCACTAACCTCTCAACTGCTTAGAGGGTGAAAGACAAGCATCTGCAGGAGGGGAAAAGGCAAAGCATGGGGAGCTAAACAGGGGCCCTAGTTGGTTCTCTGAGAGAACAGGCCTCATGTACTGTTGTGCATAACTCCATAGATTCTTCAGAGACAGCTGCAGGAAGACGTGTCAGAATACTTAGGTGCACAAGACGAGGTGAGGCAGATGCAGGAATCTGCCTTATCAGCTATTTTGCGGACAAAACTTAGGACTGAAAATGCAACTATTTCACCATCAAGTACAAAGAAAGCAAAATAATGCTTTCACCCTTCCAACCCCAGATAAATATTTATATGAACAATTAAGAAATGTTTCAGAGAGCTTTAGCATGTCTACAGAACCCATACTCTCTTAACCTCTGTCACTAAATCAATGGCTCTCTTTCCCTCAGCTATATCCCACCTACATCCCTCCCTGCTTTTTTCTGTATATGAAGAAAATATTGATAGACTTCCCTGTAGACTAACATTTCCACACAATATCTAGCATTGTCACTAGACATATACTCTACTAATAAGAAACATTTAGTATTATTGGTAAATTGTCAGCATTTCATGTTCACCTGATTTATTTCATTCATTGATCAAATATGTTTGAGTCTTTACTTGTACAAAACACTGTTAGGCCCTGATCAGGGGCGAGGAACCAGACACACACCATTATGAAGTTTACAGCATAACAGTGGAAACAAATATCAGACAAGTATTCAAGCAAATACACTTTTTTTAAAGATAGAAAGGCTACCAACAAAAAAGTACTGGGTGCTCTCAGAGATAAAATGAAGTCATTTAATAGGGAGGTCAGTGAGGACCTCTTTTAGGGTGTCCCATTTGAGGAGGTGCTGGAGCCTAAAGATAAAATTCACTGTCATCTGTTCAAAAGAGTGATTGTGGAAAGGTTCCAGACAGAAGAGAATAGAAATAGTACCTTTAAAATCCATAAGGCTCTTGTGTGGCTGGAGAACAGTAAGTGAAAGAGATAGTGCTGCAATAGAAGCTGAAGATGGAGACGCTAGTCAAAGCAACGACCTCAAAGCATGTGCTGAAGTCATGGTAAGCCCCTGAAGGGTGTGAGTCGGGAAGTGTCTGGATCCTCTTGGTTGCCCCAAGGAGAAGAGCTGGGGGCAGAGACAAGGATAAACATGAAGTAATAAACACCAGAGGCTACTTATGTTTACATAAAATATTCTGTGTAAAAGATAATCGTGACTTAATTTAGGGTTTCCTGTTGAAATTGGTAGAACAAGTCAGCTTTGAAATACAGTTTGGATGTGCAATCACCTAAATTGGTGATGAATTAGCTGTGGGGTTAGCTGGAATGAAAAGAAAGGAAATGCCAAGGTAACCCAGAGATAAGGTCTTACTTAAATGACATTTTGTCATTTTTTAATATGACCAGGGATGGCCCAGGAAGTCAGGTTTGGATAATCCTGGAGAAAGCTTGGCCTCGAGCTAGGTCTAACCATAATGGTGAAATGGAACCTGCTGCCGGGAGTTAGGAAAGGTGCATTTTTGGGGAAGTAGAGTACGATGTTGGAGAGAATTCATAACAGATGTTAGCTTCGGAAGCTACGGTGTCCGAGGAAGCCTACAGAGAGGGGCAGGTTAGAAACTCCAGCAGGGAGGCAGAGAAGCCTCCAGGCAGCAAGTGAACGTCCTCCTCAGACTGCGCCACAGGCTTTGAATTTCAGAGCAAGATTAAAATCCCTCCCTTTGTCGCAGGAGAGAAGCAAACCCAGAGGATCTAAAGTACCAGGTAGGTAACCAAGAGAGGGATTTGAACCCACAGAGGAAAAGGCAGAGCCCAGTTCTCAGAACGCATATGTGACAATGAAACTGAGGCAAAATTTCCAAACTATAGCAAGAACCGTAGCTCAGATGATAATGTTTAGTGTCAGAAGGCTGGGCTAGAATTCACTTGTCCTGGAACCTGCTCTGCTGGGTGGGTGTTAGGAAGCACCAGCTGTGGGAGATCAGGAACCAGAGGCTGGTAGGTCCCTGCAGGTAGCGAATGCCTTGGGTTTTGAATCACTGGACGAGGAGCATGCGATGTACATGAAGGAGTAAATGTTACTTCGGAAACCTAAAATGTGCTACGGATACGTGCTGCCCACTTGAAGTGATGAGTAAGAGCATCAGAGTCACTTCTCGTAACTGTGCTTGATCAAGTCTTTCCCAACTCCAATTATAACATCTCTAACATTATTAAAACATGAATAGTCATAAACCCCCAAGTCAACACAGCCAGTATTATCTACACAAGTTACAAGTTTCTTTGAACTGAAAGAGGAATTTTAGTTAATTGGTGATGCTGACATGTACTTTGCCTTTGAAGGATGTATTCTCCAGAGAAAAAAGCCAATAGGTTAGACAGAAGTAGAGAGATATAGATATAAATAGATATAGATAGAGATGATATAGATTGACTGTGAGGAATGGGCTTGTGATTATGGAGACTGCAAAACCTCACAACTTGTCATCTGTAAGGTGGAAACTCAGAGAAACTGGTCATGTAATTCACTCTAATACGACAGCCTGAGGCCCAGGAAAGCTGATTATGTTAAATCCTTGTCTAAGAGCAGAAGATGAAATGAGATGTCCCAGCTCAAGTCCCAAGGGAGAAAAGAAGGGGAAAATTTCTCCTTCCTCTTATTAGTCCTATTCAGGCCTTCAATGGATTGGCGGATGCCCAGCTATTTGGGGACAACCATCTACTTTACTGAGTCCACAGGTTCAAATGCTAATCACACCTGGAAAGAACTCACAAACACACCCCAAAATAATGTTTAACCAGATAGCTGGGCATCCCCTGATCCAGTCGGGTCGACAAGTAAATTACCAGGAGGGCTAACAAATGTGCAAACCTAAAGGCCGTTAGGCGCCACTGTTGGGCCACAGTCTCCTGGCCTCGAGGCCCAATGTCTGTACCAACCACACCACCAAACTCCTTTCCCTCTGATGTAGAGGAAAGACTTGTTTTCTAAAATGTACAAGATCACTCAACCCTCCAGTTTTTTCCATTTGTAGTTGTCTATGCTCACTGTGGAAATGACATTATCATGATTCTATTCCAGCCAGGAGCAGACAGGGAAGGTGCTGGCGCCCTTCAGGGGTGTGGAAGTATTCGAGGAGGACGGCCATCGGAAGCTGTGCAGCACTGTAGGCTGTGTGCTGGGTTTTTTTTGTTTGTTTGTTTGTCCCTCTCTTTCTTAGTTTCCCCACTGTGTCTAGCAAGGGAATATCAAACGAATATTTTCGATCATCTAGGAATAAATGATCCTTTTTAAAAGGCAACCAGATAGCCACAAAAGACAAACGTCTTCTGAACATAAGAAATTTTGAGAGAGGCTCTGCACATGCAGAAACACTGGCTCGAAGTCCATCTGGGGGAAGGTTGTAAAAGAGACAGTGGGCCCATGAATTCACCCACAATGGTTAAGGACGAATAACATGTTTGGATACATTTTTCTTATCAAGGTAAGCAGGTGCAAAACATATGTGGCATTTTAACAAATGTCACTTAAAATAAATATAACAATATTTAAGCTTTAAGGACATATTTTTGGAAAAGGTTTATTACCAGAAATTTAAAGTACTTTCTTCAAAGGCATTTGCTTTGTGTCTTTAATATAAGAAAATATGGACTCTGATACAAAAGATAAAAATATGAGGTGAAAACTCAATAGATTAATAAGGGAACGACATTGAGAGAAAGATAGAAATTTTTAAAAATGCAATGACAAGGATTCTCCATTAAAAAAAATTACTCAAAGACATACATAAATTCAACTAAGAGATGAATTCAAATATAAGACTAAAGAATACTTGGTATTACAAAACAGTGAAACAGAATAAGTTAAATGTTGTAAATAGGTTATGAGATAAAATGCAAAACTAATTCTTGAAGTACAATATATAAAATGTAACAATAATGATATTCTGGATCTCAAATTCTGGATTATAACAATCTTCTATTATCCAAATGCGAAGTGAATAAGGGATGATAGAAACAAAGTAAAATAAAACTAACATCCAGAATTATACAGGGTGGTATCAAAACTGTATTTCATTTGTGAAACTGAGCATAGGGATTCATTTTGAACATGTATTCATCTGTTCAACTTTAAAATAAGATCTAGATTTTATAAAGCACTAGCAAGCATTGTAATAAAGTCACAATCCGATGAAGAATCAGATAAGAAAGAGAAAGAGAAAGCAAAGTATTAAAAAACTAATTGAAACGAAAGGGCAAATAAGCAAGCTTTTCAAGTACAGCAGGCTTAAAAGTTTTGAAGTTGAATGTGTTAAATTCCTATTAAAGACATGGTGCAACTATATGTCATTCCCAAGAGATAAGCCTATGGGAATATGACCTCCAAAAAAAAAAAAACTGCCGAGATATACTGAGAAAAGGTGAAAAAAAAAAGAAAGAGTATCATATTAAAATCAGCTATATCAGATTTTTAGGCAAATAAACCATCATAAAGTCAAACAAAATGAATGCCATTTTATATTGAAAAATTATACATTCATGATGAAGAAATTAGAGGCGTAAACCTTTACAGGACAATAACATAGTTACAACATATTTAAAGTAAAAACTGTGTAATAAAATTTCTTCACACAGGAAAATTGAAAAAGAAAAATGTGGCTTTGTAGATACATCTCCTAGGTTTAGAAGAACCATGTAGGAAAAAGTAAAAATATAGTCTATGTCATATCTTAACTTATAATTTAGTTAAAAGACAGACCAAGTATGTTCCAAGGAGTAGCATGTACACTTCCTTCTAAAAGCCAGTGGATCATTTGCAAAAACTAGAGATCTGGTAGGTTTTGGTTGCAGAAACAAAAGTTAAATAAATTGCAGAAAAGCTGAACTTATGTACATATTACTTTGCACTACAATAATAGCTATTAATAACAAAAGTTGAAAATTAATTATTTGGGAATAAACAATGCATGGCTCATTAATATGGGTCAGGGGATTACTGGTTATTTACAAAGCATTGCAAATGAGAATACTTTATCAAATATTTGATAGATGCTTTATGTCCATGAACTGTTTTGGGGATAAAATCAGAAGATGGGCTATATTAGCAACTGGGTAGATAGTGACTAACATTAGGGAAATTTATCTATAAGGTTTTTGGCCAAATAGCATGTGTGAATATTCTTTTTCATAAAGAATAAACAGATTTTTAAGATGAAAAATGTGCATGGGTATAGTAAAAATATGTCACACTCAGTCTGCAGCCAAAGCCAAGTTATTTTTTTAAAAGTTTTCAATACCAAAAAAAACAAAGGAAATTTAAAATAACTGAATAAAAATGAATCATTCAAATCACCTGCTTGTTTTAAAATGTAGGTTTTATTATGCAGTATGGTGAGACGGAAAGGAAAGGAGATGATTGCTGTGGAAAGCACACTTTGTTAATCACAGCATCTGAGGGAGTGGGCATGCCAAGTCCTACGAGGCCACAGAGGGTTGCTCCAGAGACAGTCAGGAAACAGAGGCAAGGGGAAAACAGAGGCAAGAGCCTTTTCTGTGGTTTCTGTGGGAAGGAACAGTCATGGCAGGGTACATAGGTTAAAGATTGACTAGTTTGAATAATTTCAGCAGGTTTTGTGGTGTAGGGGTTGTCCCAACCTGTCTGGTACCTAACTGGAGGTGATCAGGGCAAAGGATAATGGCCCTGGGAGTGAGAGAGGAGTTGGTGGGGTATGAGAAGTCTGGACTAGATGGTTTGCATTTACTATCTCTAGGAATTGGCTGGCTCTGCTGCAAGGGGCAGTCTCCCCAGGGTCAGCAAGCTTTGGAATTACAGAAAATAAAAGGCATGATTAATACACTGCTGATCATAGCAGGTGGTCAAAAGCAAGCTTCCTTATCTCCCTTCCACAGCCATGGCAGATGCTGGGGCACACTGCTGCATTCTGAGTTAGAAATAAGTGATTTATCCCAGCTGCTGCAAGTGCTGTCAGCAGACACCTCTTAACTGAAGAGTTTCCTCCCTTCCTAGGTGGGCCCACATCCAGTGACTGATCTGTGTAGGACAGGATTTCTTAACTTCAGTATGATTGACATTTGGACAGGATGATTATTTGTGGTGGGGGTCTGTCCTGTGCATTGCATTGTAGGACGTTTACCAGCATCTCTGGCCCCGACCTACTAGACCCAGTAGTATCCAACCTCAGTCATAACCAAAAGCATCCCCAGTCATTGCCAAGTATCCCTGAGGGTGGGGAGCAAAATCATCTCCGGTCGAGAGCCACTGATATAAGTATATATATAAAGACCATGCACTCATTCTAATTCTGGACAGTTCAAATGTGTCATTCTTTCTTCCTCATATCTGAGTGACACCACTCTTGTCACACTACCCACTCCTTCGGGTTAATTCATCCGTTTCTATGCATTCATTGGCATGTTTATGCTGACAGACTTCCTATCCACATTTCCAGCCCAGATCTCTTGCTTAAGCATCAAATCTGTATAATTAACTGCCTATTGGACCTGTCCTTTCATCAAAAGACATTCTATTTTTGTGCATGAGAACATGACCTCTAGAAGCAGCTGCTTATGTTAACTGTATTGTTTAGTGAAGTACTTTGACTCACCTACTAGCTTTGTTATGCTGGGATACCACTGATCTCTCTGCTTCTGTTTCCTCATCTATAAATGAACACAAGAATAGATCTACTTCATATATTTGTGTGGGTTGAAATGAGTGAATGCATATAGAAAATTTAGAATAGTTCTCAGCAAGCTATAAGTTCTTAATATATGTTAACTATTACTATTAATCCCTAGGTTGTCTTGCCAGTACCAAATGGAGTATGTTCAAGTCTAAACTAAATTTTCCATTTCCCAACTTGGGTCTTTCTTCTGTGTTTCTTACTTCCTTACGTGATACCATCAATTGCCCATTCAAGTCAAATGCTTAATCAACGATGTATTGATTTTTCCATCTTCTACAGAGACTACTTCAAACTATTCACCAAATCACAGTGAATCTATGTTCTTAGAATTGGTTGCATTTTTCCATTTTCTTCATCTCAGTTGCCACTATCTTCATGTGATCCCATATCTCTCATTGCAAGAACCTCATGGAGAAATGAAGAACATGGGCTCTGGAGTCATAGGGAATTGGGTTGAAGCCCACACAAGAAGAATGATACTGGGTAAATTACATGTCCTCTCTCTATCCATCATTTTCTTTGTTTGAAAAACAAAACGATCATGCTTACCTTAGAGGGTTGCAAAGAATATTACAAGAGAAGCATTGTTTGCATTACTCTCAACTTGAAATAACACAAATGACCATTAAGAGATTGGATTAAATAGTGGTATTTTCATATAACAGGACACTACATAGCAATGAAAATAAGGAAACTGACCCCACACACTAAAGCATGGTTGAATCTTACACAGATAATATTCAGCCCCTCCACCAAAAAAAAAAAAATAAGGCAAGACACAAAAGAAAATCTTAACTGTATTGTTTAGTGATGTATAACTGGTGGTATTAAAACTGTAAAGAAACACAGGCTGTAATTACCCTATGGGTCAAACACAGGAACAGGGCCAGGAAATGCTGAGGAGGGTTGGTTTGGGAAATAATGATCCTCGGCCTTTTGGGGTTGCTGACAGTGTTCATTTTTTGACCTGGGAGGGGGGTCGCATGGGTAGTTGTACATAAATCCTATTTATTATACTGTGGATTAATATTTTATGTATTTTTTTGTATGGTAGTTACTTTTACAAATTAGAAAAGCTTAAATAAATGAAAGCTAAATATAAGCACAGAAATAGAAAACTGTGAATAACACAGTGACACATGTATTTATATATATATATATAACTTTTGTGAGTAAAGAGTTACTATCAGGCCTGAATATCAGACCTGTTTCAGAAAACTCTGATTTTTCATAGCACTGTTGCCTTGGAAACAGAGCTAAGATAAATGAGGACTACTTTGTCTGCCTCATTTGTTGTGTGGAATACACCGCTGCCTCGTGTTAGGGGGCTGTGAGCTGGCACTGGGCCTGCGTGATAACTGTGGGATGAGAGCTGGGTGGGAAAGAGAGGCTGTGGCTTCCTTGTGTCAGGGTGACCTGCACGTACCTGGCTCTCATCTGTGGCAGCTGTAAGTGTCCTTGCCGGTAAGGCTGCAAATGAAGCCTTCTCTCCTGGGTACTTTCGGGTAGCTGCTGAGATGAGACGAGAGGAGGATGAGAGGAAGGTGCTGAACCTACCGCATTTGCAGCTTTATCTCCATCTACACTGCCAGGTCAACACTGGACTACGTTAAATCCTGCCTGCGTCTCTTGACTGACTGCCACCTCGCAGCCACAACTACCGCTGTGGTGCCTGAGAAGGAAGATGTCAGAAGCAGCCTCTGGCTTTCAGACCCTTGAATCAAAACCGTGTGCAGGAAACAGAACAGGCTGGGGGTGGGGAGGGGAGTCTGAGAAGAATTTGATGCCTTCCATAGGGGCTGAATGACACAGATTTAGCTCCTGATTACTAGTAGAAAACAGATAGTCAAGGAAAGGCAAAATAGGTTGGGAAGAGGGGCATCTAAAGAAATAAAGAAAGGGTGGATCAGGTAGACCAATCATTAGGTGGAAAAGGGGATAAAAGGACAAGAAATTTAATGAATTCTTTGAAAAAAGTTACTAGTTTGTTATCAGTAATTAGAGAGAAGAAAATCTGCTCCATATCTGGAAGCTCCTTTCTTAATAAATCCCTTGAGATATGTTTCCTTTAATCCAACCTGGATGAATTTAAATCCAATAATGCTGTTAGGGAACCATAATAAAAGGTATTTACTCAGGCTCTTAAATATACTCCATGGGTTGAGGAAGTACAAGCCAAAGAGGACTGACTTGAAGGATATTTTGCCCTATCCCCAGGGGAAGTTTCAAGGCCATGTTCTTTGGTTAAAGTAGATTATCCTAGGGTTGGTAAAACTTTTGAGATAAGTGGATATTGGTGTATAATATACTATAAATCTCCAGGGAGCAAGAAGATAATATTCAGAGGCCAAAAAGAAATCTAAGGGGGGCATGGACACACTGAGATAAGAGGTACCATGGTCTGAGTAAAACTCCAGCTAGGAACATGATAAAGGATGAAATATCCCTTATGCTTGAAAGTACAACTGGAAAGTGATGCTTGAATGGAAGGTCTTGCCTTTACTGGTCTGTAGCTAAATATTGGGATATCTGCCCTTTGCCAGGTTTTAATTGGGTCAGTTAAATGGGGATCCTTACAATGGCCCTAACCTTCCTCTGTAGTTAAGTACTAAACTGTATCACCTTCCAGGAGGACCCCAGGAAATCTCCATCCTGATTAAGAAAGTCACGGAATCAGGTGTCCTCAACAAAAGCCAGTTCTTTCCATCTTAGTTCTGTGTGGCCTGTGAGAAAATCCAGTTAAAGAAAACAGTTCTCCCAAGCTTCTGCTATGCCAGACATTGTAAAAACTATGAGGATGCTCAGCAGGCCAACAGGGATGGTAAACCAGTATAGGATCCATAAAAAACGTCAAGCACCGTGTGTATGTACACCAGAGAGATTCCATTATATATACCTTTACTGTCTCCCGTTAAGGTTAATCACATTCTCTCGGATTCAGTTACTGCCCTGTCTGTTGATTCATGAAATTGATAATATAATGGTAAGTTCCTCTTTCAGAAAGGGAACTGGGGCTGGTGGGAGGGGGAGTTTAAAGGCTGTTGATGAAATAGGACAAGCTGAGGAAGCCTGGTAATCTGGCTCAGGTCCAGGGTGTAGCCCAGTCCGTCTCTTTCTTGGGAATAATGTGGGCTATGGCCACTAGAGGCGTTTCACAAATGGTAAAGAGCACATGGCCATCTCTTCTGGACTTTATTAATAAGGCAGTGGCACAAAGCCTCTGAGGGCTATTGGATTCTGAAGGACACATAATCCATATTTGGGACTCCTGTTGACCCTGATGTATAGAAACTAGAAAAAGAAAAGGGTCTGACTGGTTGTAACTCTTCAGGGAAAATATTTTCCCAGCCCAGGGCAAATTACCTTTGAAACTGAAATCAGTCAAAAGGAGAAATAAAGTGGGAGAAACCCGTTTACTGCTTCCAAGCAGTTGGCTACTTCTGCTCTCCTGCGTCTCTCATGACCCGGCCATAAAAAGGGGCCCAGGGGCCCCACCCACCGGGGCCCCACCCACCCCTCCAGTCTAGGTACGCCCTCGCTGGCCTGTGTAATTACGTATTGATATGGAGATGGACTACTTCTCTCCACCCCTTGGAAACACCTATTGATATAGAGATGCACTAAGGCCAGGCGAGAGATTCTGGAAATACTGCAGTTTTACCCACAGTGGTCCAGAGCACAAAGTAGCCAAGCCCTCTGGGATTTTATAACCCTGACAGGGCAGTGCTTTTAGGGAAGTCCGCTGCTAAAACACACACAGGCTCCAGTCGCTGGTGAAAGCCTTAAAGTACTACTTAAAGGCAATTGTTAGACTTCTAAGAAACTCTCTGACACTATGGCTAAGAACAGGCCATGTAAAAGACAGGTACTGGGACATCATTTGGCTCTAGGAGAAATAGCCCTGACACTGGAAGAGCATCAGATTATATTGAGACTTGAGTTCCCTATGATGTCATGGGTGATGTCAAAAAGAGATTACAATAAGGAAGGAGCATTAAAAGTTCCTTGATTAAAATATAAGTGGTATGTTTGGGAATATGCTAAAGAGATCAGCGTCAAGGGAGTGCATTGTGTCCTTGGGTTGGTAGCATGTCTGGCTCTGCAGTGGAAATCCTGAAGAGCTACTGTGGATAAGACAACATTCACCTGATTCACTCATTGAGAGTTCTCCTAATGAATAGTGGGAATCCGTATGGAAGGCTGATGCTATCTGACAGTGGTGTGGAAAAATGCTAGTTGCAAAAGGCGGAAAGTACACACAGTGGGCTGCATAGAGAGCAGTATATATGACAGTGCAGGAAGGACTTGGTTCTTAGTCTCAGGGAGATGTCTGGATATACAGAAGTTCCTGGGCTGTGCCGATAGCCATGCTGCAGGGGCAGGCAGGTGAAAGGTTCCTTGATGAATAGATACATAAGAAAAGCCCATCCTGAAAACGTGAAATTGTGTATGTCCCTACAGAAACCCCTAAGGAGAATTCCATTTGTAAGTGCCCATCAAGAGAACCCACTGACAGCTCAGAGGAGCACTAAATGCAAAGGCAAATGATTACACAGAACACTGCTCATGGCTCCTAGAGTATTCCAACGGGTCTTTTCAGGAATAGACAAGTTTTGGGGTCCCTTTCGTATGTCTCATAGGGAATAATTTCACTATAGTCAGTTTACCAAAATGGGATGAAAGAACAACACACAACAGACATTTTATGTTGTGCAACTTACATGGGAATGGCTTAACTGAAATTGGAATGGGCAATTAAAATTTTCATTTTTGAATGATAGGGGGTGTTCAGGATGACCAAGCCTGGCTGGCACGCTCAGGGGTGTGGGCTTCATCTGAACAGGAGAGGTGCTGAGGGAAGAACCGCTTCAGGGAGGGGTTCAGAGTACTGGGGATTAAGGAGGTAGGAAATGATGCTCTAGAACAATCTTTGTTTTTACAACTTGTGAGGCTTTTCTTCTGGGTTATCAGATCTAGTGTTTTAGATTGGGCTTGCATTTGCCCTACTCCCAGGAGGGAGGCATTGCTGCTTATGATACTGTATTTCTTTGAACTTGATTATACTGTTGACCCTTGAAAAACACAGTTTTGAACTGTGTGGGTCCATTTATACACACATTTTTTTTTCATTAAATATACTGGAAAAGTTTGTGGAGATTTGCAATAATATAAAAAACATTTTCTCTTGTTTGTTGTAAAAATACAATATTTAATACACATACAAAATATGTGCTGTTTATGTTATCTGAAAGGCTTTTTGGTCAATAGTAGGCTATTAGTAGTTAAGTTTTTGGAGAATCAAAATTCAAGTGGATTTTTGACTATGCAAGAGGCTGGTACCCCTAACTCCTGAACTATTCAAGGGTCAACTGTATTTATTCATAAAGATATCCTAGATTAGATGGTAAAGTAGCCTAATGTGACCAAATTAGGACTAACCCTAAATTCTGCCTTATTGCCTAGTGGTGGAGTTTGATTGACCTGTTATCTTTTATCTCTGCAAACCTACCATTTATAGGAATGGGGAAAGAAGGATCTGGTGAGGCTCTATTGTTATCTGGAGGGAATAAAAATCCATGGGATGTCCAACAGCAGCTCTGGGAAGGGACTGTCTCTTCACGAAGGAAGGGCTCTCTACTGTGATTGATTGCTACTGAGTTTAAAGAGCAATGCCTGGGTATTTTAGAAGCCCAAGCAGAGACATGCAGCTACTGAAATGCTAAGGACCATTTAAATTACAGCAGGATGTCACTGAAACATGTGCTCCTTATCATCAGTTCCTCATTGCGTGTGTGCCATGAATTTAAAAGGAGGTACCATTTCTTGTGATGTGGTTAGTGGGTATTGAGCAGATAAAGACAAACACTGCATCCTCTCTATAGGATAAATGGCTTGTAATCTACATTAATATGTGGGAAACTATGTCAATAAAAACATTCCTTTATCACTGGGTAAGATTAGGCCCCCATGCCAGAAGGAATCCTGAATTTACTAACATTCTAGTGACTATCCCTATCACTGAAAATATTTAGCATATGGGTAAGAGATGATTTTATTGGGAAGGTTAGGGAAATCATACTGTAATAAAAACAAATGCTTGGTGTGCTAATCATTATTATAATATCTTAATTACTGCTATTTGGTGTAATATTAACAAGTGGTTTGTGGTTAAGCATTATTTTAATGTCTTATCTACTGCTACTTGGTATAATATGTGTTTTATGCACTCCCATATGGAAATTAAGGAAATGAGATGTATACTGATGATGAACCCCCAGATGAAAGGATATTTTGAGGAAATGACTTTAAAATCGCTAATTGATATTAGCCTCATGGAAGCTGATTGTCCAGACAAAATGGTAAATTGGAACTTCGAGACACTAAACACACATATAAATGCCTCTAAGAACTTTTGAAAGATATAAGTGATAGTGAATGAGAAGGAGACTTGTACAGTTGATAAGGAAGTAACAAAAGAATTATGAGGCATATGGGTCAAGATTAACATGTCTTAGGAAAATGATATCTAGTCTTTATTGGACAGCACAAATCTGGTGTTTGTAGGTATGTTAGATTGTTTTTTCCTGGATGTAAAATATTAGAGATGTGCCCATCAGTAAAAATATTGCAGAACATCTAAAGGAATATGTTTTGTGAAAACACGGACACAAACTCATGGGTTGCAATGGTGAGAAAGAATTTAACATCAACATGACCTGGTACAGCCTGTCAGAGATGACCTTGGTTCCCCACAGCTCTCTTTCCTTGGGAGCAGTGGACTAAGAATTTGCTGAGACGGAGGAAGATGAGTTGAAGATGTTATAGCTGTTGTATTCCATGGTTTATACCCTGTCATAAGGCTAAACTAATGTAACACCCATTGATGCTTTCAGGAAAATATCCAGACTCTTTAGTGCAACATCCATTCATTATAAGGTCATGCTTCAGCCTTTCTTGTATTCGTAGTCTCTGTATACCTATCTATTACTCAATATAGACATTTTAAAATACTTGTTTACCCGAAAAAATAATTTTCTCTTATCTCTATTTTCCACATTTCTCCTTGGTTTAAAATCACCCACTTGCCTCATAAATCTTACCCCACTGCTCCTCACCTCAGTCTTAAAAGATGTATTTTTTTATAAGACAGTGATAACTATTTAGGCTTTATCATGGTATGAATGAATTATAGCCCAAGACCCTCTACTTCTCTTTGATCTTATTTCATGGTCATCATGCAATCTTCTCATTGCCTTTGATGTGTTTTTCAAATCTTTCTCCTAAGCACCTTGATGTAATAAAGGCAGAATTGCACACTAGAATTCTGGTGATTAGGCTGGTATATCAGTGCCCATGTATTAACATTCCAAGTTAAACATCACTGTTTCATGACTTTATTAGTGTCGATCAGCCCTTGGGGATCTTACAAATATGAAGAACTGAAAAATCCAAGTTTCTTTCATCCACAAGCCTAAGGATTTTCATCCACTGCCACCAAAGCATTGCAGCTTATAAAGCTGCCTTTTTAATGCTATTTCTTTCTAACTGCAATAGTCAAGCTTATGCTTTTATTAATGTAATTCTTCATAATCACAATAATATTTTCCCTAAAATAAAATTAATAACATTTTTGTCTAATTAACCTAGGTCAAAGAGAGCTTTGCAAATAGGTATACATAACTTGATGCTTAAAACAAATAATTACTCAAGAGAATGAGAAGACAAGTCACAGACAGGGAGAGAATATTTGCAAAAGACTTATCTGGTAAAGGACTGTCATCCTAATTATATATAGAATTTAAATCTCAACATGAAGAAAATCAACAGCACCGTTAAAAAATGGACCCAAAGACCTTAACAAGCTCCTTACCAAAGAAAACAGATAGCATATGAAAAGATGCTCCACACCATATGTCATCAGAGAAATGCAAGTTAAAACAACAAGATACCACTACACATCTATTATAGTGGTCAAAATGCAGGACGGTGACAAAACCTAATGTTAGTGAGGATGTAGAGCAACAAGAACTCTCATACATCACTGGTGGGAATGCAAAATGATACAGCCACTTTGGAAAACAATATGGCAGTTTTTCACAAAAATAAACATTGCCTAACCATACAATCCAGCATACATGCTCCTTCGTATTTACCAGAAGGGGTTGGAAATTTAGGTGGACACAGAAATCTGCACACAGATATTAATAGCGGCTTTATTCATGATTGCCCAAACTTGGAAGCAACCATGCTGTCTTTGAGTAGGTGAATAGACAAAGTGATACAATCAGACAATGGAATATTACTCAGCATTAAAAAAAATAAGTTACCAAGCCATGCACAGACATGGAGGAACTTTGAATGCATATTATTAAGTGAAAAAAAAGCCAATCTTGTAAAGGCTGCATATCATATGTCTCCAACCATGGGCCATTTTGGAAAAGGCAAAACTACAGAGACAATAAAAAGATCAGTGCTTGCCAGGGCTTAGGTGGAAGAAAGAGTGAGTAAGAGGAGCACAGAGGATTTTTTGGGCTGTGAAACTATGTTTTATAACAATGGTAGATGCACATCATTACATTTATCCAAACCTATAGAATGTCCAACATCAAGAATGAACTCCAAGGTAAACTATGGGCTTTGGGTAATTATAATGTGATAATGCAGGCTCATCAGTTATAACAAGTACACCATTCCAGTGCAGGATGTTGATAATGGGTTATCTATGCATAAGTAGGACCAAGGGATATATGGGAAATCTCTGTACCTGCCTCTCAATTTTCTAATGAATCTAAAATTGGTATGAAGTTTTTTTTTCAGATACATACATAAAAATAAACACAAATTTTAATTATTGCTTCCCCATGGAAGAGGTATAGTGTAGTTGTTATGATAATAGACTCCGGAATCATAAAATCTGAGTTTGTATCTTAGATCCACCTTAATACCCATGTGACCTGGCACACCGAAGTGGTTTCTGCATGTGTAAATTGGCAACAATAACAACAGCACCTTCCTCATAGGGTGTGTGTAGGAATTAAGTAAAATAGTGCATGCCAAATGTTGAGAAGAATGCCTGAATCATAGAAAGCACCCAATGACTATTAGCCATATTATATTTTGAGCTCTCTCTTTTAATATGGGACTTGAATTACTGAGCGCATAAAATGATCTTGCAAATAAGATCTTCAGGAAGGGAAGCTTTGGTGGGTGTGTGGACAACCAGGAATTGTGCTCAGCAGGGAAGAGTTTGCATGAATCACATGTGCTAAGGAAATACCTGTGGTATTGGCTTCCATTAGGCTGATGTGTCAAAGTCACCATTTGTTAATCAGTAGAGAATTAATTAGTAGAGAATTAGTAGAAAAGTAAGTTAAAGACATAGTGTAAGGTCAACCAAGCACTTTAAACACTATTTACTGGGGCATGCAAGAATGTGTCGTGCAAGAGTTACACTCTGTATCAGACCATTGCTCTGTGCAAGACTGTAAACGGCTTTGTTTAAAGAGCTATATGGAAAAGGAAATATGAAATTAAAAGAAAGAAATGTGATAAAACTAATACATAAGTAATATTTTAAAAATGTTTTAAGTAATTTTTTAAATTACTTAAATATTAAGTAGTAGTTTTTAAAATATGCTCTCTCCTGGCATTCAACAAAGTTTCATTTTCTGAGTTGCACACAAAAGTAAAAACAAATACAAATATTTAAAGTGATTTTTAAAAAGTTTTCCTTAGTATTTAAGTAATAACTAATTTAATAATTTCAAGAGTTTCTCCAAAGACCTCTGGCATTTCAAAGGAACAAAAGGGAGGCTAAGAGCTAGTTGCCTGAGTAATAGAAGTTATTCCTTCAGTTACGGGGCCCATCATTCACTAGACATCTCACTGTCTCTTACTTGTCTAATGACAGTATCTAAATGTCTCTGTGCCTCCAAAATGACAACTGTCAGAAGTATGCTCCCCACTGCTGTCAGAATGATCTTCCTAAAACACAAGTGTGCCCATTTCTGCTTCTATCCTTAAAATTCTTCTGCTTTTCCATTTCATGTAAAATAAAAGTAAAAGTCATTATAGCTACTGGCCAAAGTTTCTTGGTTTTTTTGACCCCTTTAGGCTTCAGTATTTTCTTCAAAACACCTTTCAGGCACAATAAATATCAGACAGTTTAATTTATTAAATAGTTAGTTTCCAACAAGTTAATCTTCATGGTATGCCACAGATACTGCTGCATTTCTTCCTGAAACTGAAAGCGTCCCGTGGCACTCCTGTGAGTTTTCTGTGGCACCCTGGGGTACACTGGTGTTCCGTTGGGTACTATAACATGATGGTATGTTTCTCCCTTCACCGTGCTCTGTGTGCTTGACTTAAGATCTGCCTGCCCTCCCACTGAGTCTCTGTCTCATTCGTGGACTCTATGCTACATGCATTTCTTCAGATATGCTGGAGAATTTTATATACCTGCAGTTGTATTCATTCTGATTCCACTGCATCCATACCTTTTCCTACCCCTGTCTGCCTGAAGAACATTTATCTTGTCACCGTAATGCACCTCTAATATTGCCTCTTTTATTTGCATTCACACTTTCTCTGCTGGGTAGAGTTGGCTTCTCACTCTGTATGCTTGACTGTGCCTTGTCCACACTGCCACCCCAACAGTGACAGTATTGCAACTATTTCTTTATGGCTTTGATTCTCACCTAGACTGTAGGCCCTTTGACCAAGAGGCAATACCACATCTAACCTATCTTTGTATTTCTAGTATTTCACAGACAACGTGACCATTTAACAAATAACTGATGAAAGAATGAAGGACTTTATGACATACAATGTAATTCAAGAACTGGTAGAAGACTTTAGAGCAAGATGGTTTACAGTTTTAATTCCAATTTCAGGGTTTCCATGAACAAAGATCTTTGACCAAAATCTAGCCAGGCTCCTTTGGGTCTTCTCAATAAAGCCTTAACCTGGGCCCATAAAGACTTGAACAAACACATACATAGTTTAGACAAGCTCAAGGCTTATCCCTAGAATAACCCTAGTCCCCTTAAGGTGCTTGTCTGAGACAACTCAAGACTGCCAAAAGAAGTTATTTGTTTTTTCCAGCCAACATCTGGAGATAGGATCCCTGTCTCCTAATTTCTGTAGGAGGTTAGGAACCTAACTTCATTAAATGTCAGCTAGCAAACACAGGTGGGTTTCATGTGCACAATACCCCCTTCCCATTTCTGGTAATTTTTCACCTAACTCTCCTAAGTTTCTGTTCAGCCCCTGTCCCTCATCCTTTCTTTAGAACACCCAGTCACCTCCATGCAAATAAGAATTCAGTTCACATTGGACTGTTCTCCCTTTGAAATAGTTATTAGTCATTGAAAGCTGTCCTCACTACTTTTAACTAGTATCCAACTTTTTACATTTTTGACACCATGAAGAATTCTCAAGGATCATTTATAATTAGTACATTCAGTATTTAATCACTTGTACAAAGATTGTAAATTTCATTCTCTTTCTAATAAATATTGATCTTATTTAAAGACATTAACTTTCTTATCAAAATTGTTTCATCTTAGACAAAAAGTTAATCTCTTCTCAACTTGAAATTTTATGACTTACAAAGAGAACCTTGTACACCTTTTAATGTTCATTTTTATATATCTTGAAATATTTATTGATTGCATGTTACTAATATATAAAATATACACGTGACAAATTAATTATAGTTAATATTATAATGTGGGTAAATGTCCTGACTTTCCAAACACTAAATTAAATGCTGTTTTTAATATATACTTTTACAGTGTATTTCTCTATAAAAGGAAATGTCTTGGCTATGTACTAGTGAAATAATTGCTTTTTATAGATAGGCCAAGAAATGAGATCTGATTTAACTTATCTTCCAGTGTTAAAGGTATTCTACTGACGTATATAGCATAATAGCTTCTCTTTTCTTCATAGGGATACTGAGTTTCTCAATGACTTTCTTCAGTTTAACAGGTAATCCATTGCCGTTATACGGTTCCTTCTGAACAAGACTGTCAAGAGGGTCTTTGCTTCCTAGAGCTACTAACTCTAAAACCCTAATCTATGAATCATCACAATTCATCACAAATTTAATAATAACAGTACTTTTGTCTCAGGTGCTTTAAAAAGATTCTTTTTTTTTTCAGGAACACTAAAAGCACCCTTGTGAGAGAGAGAGATATTTTTCATGATTATATCTATTGGACAAATGGAGATACTCTAGCACAGAGGCTCAATAAAAGACACAGGAGTCACTGGTGCAGTAAGCATGGAATTCCCAAACTGACAGCTTCAAGGCCCTTTAAACATTCAGCAGTATGGAATATAATTATATGTATTTAGGGGAAAAGAAAGGAGAATACAGTTATTTTTTCCCCTATCAGAAAATTGTTGTATTTTTTAATCTAAGCTTTATTTACAACATTTTTAAGGGTACTAAGAGGAGGAAACACATTTGATAGCCGTCTTCTGTGTGCTAGTCCCCGTGTTAGGCGTTTTACAATAGTGTTCTGTGAGATCCAGCTGAAGACTATAAAGGGGCTATTCTTATCTCCATTTACAAGAACTAAGTCATTCACTTAAGGTCACAGCTGTGAAATGTCACGTCTGAGTCACAAACAGGCTGAGATCTCAAGCCCATCCAACCCTTGTTTGAAGATCCTTCCTCCTGAGTATTACTATATAAGAACTGAGAAGTCTATAGAATTATTAATATACCTTATTTGAAGAAAATTACATCTCAAAACCTAAAATTATAGTTTTATTATTTTAAATATAGAATTATTCTTTAAAAAGTATACAGTTTTATTATATTAAATATAGAATTATTCTTAAATAATTTCAATTAGAGTGCTTAATCTGACCCACATTACAGCCAATCAAGGCAGTCTTAATTTTCTTCTCAACTTGACTAAATTTTAGACATGAGTCTTATTGACTATAGGCCCCTGACCTCCCTTTCCTTAGAGCACCGACTATAGAAAACTAGCAATTGTAAACTCTTTCTCTGCCCTTTTGAAATGTATATGTGTCTTCTGTCAGCCTCTTGCCAGCTTCATAACAGTAAGAACATCTTCCTCAAAGACCTAGGACTCAACCCTTTGAAATGTAATCATCAAGGAAGAAAGGGCCATTATCCCCCAGGCTCTGTAAGAGGGAAGGCGTCCAACTTCCATGAGCATAGTTAGGAAACAAAGATGACCCAATCCCAAAGAAAACCACTTGCAAATTTGAGAATAACTCAGTGTTTTCAACAAATCCTATTGCTCAGTCTCCCATTTGACATCCTCCAGTCCAGTACCCTTCTACTAGCTCACCTCAGTGCTGAAAAACCTCCCAGCTCTCTGTCTCAGGAAGTGTTGGCTATTCAGCCCATTACGCCCCTCACTCCCTAAACTCTCTTTCCCTTGATAACTGTTCTCTGGCTGGTCTACCACTCTTGTTCTTGCCAAATGCTACCCCAAGGATTTTGCTGTTTTTCATCTTGCCAGGAAAGCTGTTTTTTTCCCCTAAATTTTCATAAATTACACTTTTGCTTCATTCAGGGATGCTGTCCCTGATGTCCCAGCTAAAGTAACCCTGCTTACCCGAACACAAATTCTTCATTACACTTATAGCCTCAAGTTTTCTTCACAGCATTTGTCACAACCCAACACACACTGCAGATGTGCTAATTTGCTAGTTTTCTGTCCACCTCGCTTCACAATCTTAGAATGTAAGATCCATGATGCACTAATACTCACATTTATTGCTAGAATGACTTGTATCTATTATGTGCTGTGTAAGTCAAGCTTCTCCAGTGAATCAGGACTAATAGCATATATGAAGGATATAGAGATAGGAATTCATTATGAAGACAGGCTTACAAAATTATGGAAGGCTGATATTATATTTTATCAGCGAGATGTAAAGCTGAAGAATCCCACAACCTGATGTCTATGAGCTTGAATGGCCAGGAAAATTTGTGCTATAGTTCCTGTCCAAGCGTAAAGGCCTGGGAACCAAGAGAGACGACGGTGTAAGTCCCAGTCTGAGCCTGTAAGCCCAAGAACCAGAAGAGCTGCTCTGAAGGCAGGAGTAGATGGATGTCCCAGCTAAAGTGAGAGCAAATTTGCCCTTCTTCCACCCTTTTTTTCTATCCAGACTCTCAACAGATTGGATGATGCCCAATAACATTGATCAAGTTAATCTTTATTACTTAGTCAACCAATTCAAATGCTGATGTCTTCCAGAAATACCTTCATGGGTGTACCCAGAAATAATGTTTTATCTGGGCATCTCTTAGTCCAGTTGAGTTGACACATAAAATTAACCATCTGTGAGTAAAACTGCAATATTTCTAGAATCTCTCACCTGGCCTTAGTGCATCTTCATATCAGTAGTTGCTTCCAAGGGATGGAGAGAAGTAGTCCATCTCCATATCAACAGGTGATTACAAGGGTCAGGGGAGCAAGGGTATATCTGTACCAGAGAGATTTGCCCTGGGCTGGGAGGTATATTCCCCACTTCCTCCCCACTGGAATTATACCATCACAGGTGCTTACTACATTTTTGCTGAAAGAATGGATTTCTTCTAGGTATGCATGAAATTATGATTAGGGCTATAGGCCACTGAAGAATGTAGACACAGAAAGAAAGGGTGAATCTGGGTGAACTGTGCCTAAAACACTCAAACAAATCTAGTGGTGGCCAAGCTTAATTAAGCCAATCATTGAAAGAGCCATAGAATAGACCTATTTTGACTCCTTAGAGTTTAGGAAGCCAGAAGAAATCTTTAGCAACAATTGCCATTATCAAGACAGGTTGGCATTCTTCTGACTGTAAAATCATTTTACTATCAGCAAATCACACATCTCTCTAATTTTAAAACTCTAGGTCAGACTATAAATAATTATCTTTTCTCATTTAGTAAAGATTAAGAATTTATCTCTTTATGAAAAAAATTATATCGTATAATCTTTTGAACATGTACTTTCATACATTGGTTTTATCCTATGACTTGTTTGATTCCCAAAAGTTGTAAAAGCTAATTTGGGAGCCAACTTATAATAACTAAAGACTGATTTACTTTTGACAGAGTTAAAGATTGATTGATTTTAATTACTGTGAAATCCGGAATTTCATGTAGTTATTTTACAAAATTTAGAGTATGGAATGACAGATTAAGAGAAGTCACTGTCTTCTCACCAAAATACTTATCTTAGCTCAGCATATTTTCTGCCTACTGTTTCTATTAAGCAGATTTGAAAATTCAGTCTTGAAATATTATAGACTATGATTCATATTTTTAACTCATGAAGAATATTTTCTTTATGAATGTCATTTTCCTACAGATAAAATGTTGTATTTCTCCTAACAGAATATAATTGCTGACTGATAAGATTTTAATACACAGGTAAAAAATAAATCAGACTGTAATTAGTACAGCAGGAGAAGGATACAAACACAGTAAGAACTTCTTGGGGCTGGTGTTTCTGAGTATGCTGAGGATTAGGTGGCAGGTTATACATGAAATGAGATACCTGAGAGCATGAAACAATTTGTAAATATATTTTAGATACATAATATCAGAGAATTCTTATCTATATGTGCTATAGGCCAATTGTAACATTTAAAAAACTCCACCAAATGCCATTTTTGAGGTATATAACACCCTAGTAAAATACAGTTACTTAAGTATTGTTACCAGAGATGGGTTCTTCATCTTGAGAAAGAATAAGAACAGACAAAATAGAAGTTGAACTCTAGGAAGTTTATTGGAAAAAAAGAGTTTAAAGAAAAGCAAAAGAAAATGCTCCAGAGTTGATCATTGGTAGTTGGGAGGGTCCCTCAAGGTGGAGTTGAGTTGAAGAGATAATAGGGAGCGTTTTTAATGTAAAGGGAAGATGAGTATTTACTAATAGGGGTTTGGTTTCAAAAGGAACAGGCAGAGTCTTCTCCAAGTCTGGGCTTGATCCACCCTCACGCTGGGTGGGGGGGTTTTGGGCTGTATCTGTTTCTCCCTGGAACTGTCATGATAGTCATCCCTGCAGGGGGATTCAAATCTGCAATGCTAATGTCATGGTAATGAGAGTATAATGAGCTTTTGGGTGAAGTTTGGTTAGCTTTTTCTCCATCTTGGAACTAGCTGGTCTGTTATCTACATTCCCCCTATTTCTAACTTCACAGAATGTGGAGAATGTAAACAACAGCTGAATGTAAACAAGAGCTGGCTGAAATCCCCACCTACTTCCCGGCTCTTGTCTGGCTGTCCACCTACTCTAACAGCATGATCAGAAGGCAAAAAGTTTTATGTCAATATTGCCTACATACTAACCATAGAAATGCTCTTTGTTTTCAAAGAAAAGAGCAGTAAAGTTGGGCAAAACTGTTTTGAATCAGAGAAGATATCTCATTGGTGGGTGATTTTAGAGTTAGCCTCTCAGTAACTGAGCTAATGAGTAATATGAGTGTTTTTAATGCTGCACTGATTTTGTTTCCATGGTTGAGTTTTTTTCTGTTTATAAAACTCCAGGAATGATTCTCAAGATCCTGTCCTGTCAACATATTGTTTTTCTTAAAGAGCTTTTAGAGAATAAATTCACATATCATACAATTTACCCTTTTACAGTGTACAGTTGAATGGATTTTAGAGTATCCACACATGGGCAACTGTCATGAAAGTCAATTTTAGAACACGTTCATCACTTCAAAATGAATCCTGTTTGCTTTTAATGGTTGATTTAACTTATTTAATGACTAGTTAAATAAATGATTAATAACACTGCATTAATGATTCATTAATGTAGTGATTAATTTAAGAATTTTAATGTGTTCAAGTGATACTGCAGCTTTCTCCTGGAACTGTTGCAAAGGAGGACGAAGGAGGGATTTTATGGTTTGATATTCCCTATTCCAGTAACTTACATCCTCCTCAATCTGAGACAAAGTGGATTTATAATCGAAACAAAGACAAAAGATAAAACTAATTATAGTCACTATGAAATATGACTTTCAAATAATGAGTCTTCATTCATGGGCAAATTTGAGAATCATTCTATTCACATTCACATTCCATCAGTACATATGGTTCTTTTGATCTATTTAATATAGTAAATGTCTTGATGAAAGAAGAAGATGACATAAATCAATGGAAAGACTTTCCATGCTCATGGATAGGAAAAATTAATACTGCCAAAATGACACACTGCTGATGCAATCTACAGATTCAGTGAAATCCTTGTCAAAGTACCAATGGCATTTTTCACTATACAGATCAAATAATCCTAAAATTTGTATGAACCACAAAAGATCCTGAATAGCCAAAGCAATCGTGAGAAAAAACAATGAAACTGGGGGTACAGCACTCCCTGATTTCAAACTATACCACAAAGCTAAGTGATCAAAACAATATAGTACTGGCACAAGAATAGACACATAGATCAAAGAACACAATAGAGAGCCCAGAAATAAATCCACTCTTATATGGTCAATTAATGTATGACAAAGAAGGTGACCACATATAATGGGGAATTAAAACTGAAAAAGGAATCCAAATGTGCAGAAGAAAGGTGAAATAAATAGGTGTTATATAGGCGATCCACAGCATCTGTCTTTGAAACATTTAAGATGACGCTGCATAGACTCCCGTCTGCCACAGGAAACTAAACTCTCAAAACAAATTTGTTTCATCCCCTCAATTATGAGTCACACAAAGGAAAGCTGAAACTGTGGGAACAATCTAAAGAAGACAGCTCTCTGAATGAACATGTCGGAAGAGTTTGCTCCCACAAGAGAGCTTGCAAACAACCTTATCTCCAGAAGATGGAAGAGCAATGGTAGAAACAGGAGTGAGAACAAAGAAGACAAAGGTTTGGGGAGCTCAGAGAGACTTTGTTATGGCTGAAGATTATTATTTTTTAATGGTTTTTATGTTTTAATGTTGTGCTTTTTCCCTACATTTTTACCCACTCCACCTCTCTAATTCCTTTTATATTTTTTTCATTGGGGGTGGGTGGGGGGAGTATAATAGTTTTTCTAAGCTCTATTTATCACTATTTGCTATTAAAAATTATGGTGAGGATACTTATGCTAAAGTAGATACAGGGAAAAAGTATAAATGAGAGGAGAATTCTGGAGACTGGAAAAGAATTACATGACTTTGCTGAGCTAGTTTAATAATTTATATAATTATGCCATAGAACACTGCTTTAGATATTGGATTGGATCAAATAGAGAATCAAGTAACTGTCATTGCATCCATCCTTTATTTTTTTAATTCAGTGTTTTCACACATATAGCACCAGAACCAGATTTTATATTACCCACCTTTCCTTTGTGTAACTTCTAACATGTTAAGTTCAGTATAAATTCATATTTATTCATTGCTGATGCCATTTAGGAGGAGGATCGCTTTTCTGAAATGTACCTTAAACATATATATATATATACATGCACAATATATTCATGCAAATTTGTATGTTTATTCAGAGTATATATCTACATTCGTTCAAAAGGTAACAAAGGACTTATATGATACAATGCCAGTGTTCTAATCTAAAATAATTGGCTTTACATATATGCAAATAAAATTGAGAATATAAGGTGATTTTAAAAAAATTTTCTACCGCAATTTGTTTTAACAAATATTTGGAATATACACAAAGTAATACAGTTTGCATAGCAAATGCTTCCAGAGGAAATAGATTGTGAAACCAATACCGAGATAACCTAAATCAGACCTGAGTTTATGTTGAAAGAGATGTGAAGGGAAAGCTTTTAAAGGTAGAAAGAGGTCCACAATTATATGAAGGCCAGGACAATTGATTTTTACTGTTAGGAGGAACACAAGAGAATTTATACGGTGCATTTCAGGAATTGCGGTTCTTCAGATGAGGAGCATGGGGACTTTGAAGAAATGTACTGAATGCCTCAGAATCCTAAGGGCAAACATGGCCACTTAACCTCATTTGCTTGGTAACAACAGTTGTTTGGGGAAAATGTAGAAAACAGTTTTTCCATTAACTCTTATCTGCTATAGGGGATCTGCAGAAAGTATCAAACATCTGTGTTAACTGATTGTGTTTGGCTAAGACCATAGACATGAATTTTTATTGATTTCTAAAATTCTTCTAGTCAATTATACACATTTTCATAACTTTATTTTATATTAACCATATTTCTAATTAGTTTATAGATCCATGTAATTTCTTGATAACATGATCAACTCATTTAAAATTCTAAAGTACATTTAACTAAATGTTGATCATGACTGACAAGCTGCAATTTCATCTGACAATGATATTTTAAGTCACCTGAAATAAACTAATTACATTTTCCTCAAAAAGATTTAAGATGGTCATTAACTTGTGCACTTAATATTTTTTTCTCATCATTCATAATTATTCTGTCAAGGCAGCAAATACACACCTACAATTCTTTCCATATCTAATAAGCAACTGAGTTTGCAGTAATTGAATTTGAAATTTGAATTCCAAGTGGCGAAACTCCCATTAGAAATATCTGTAGACCTGGCATCTCATTTAAAAGTTCTGTAAGTTTAAAAGATGCTTAGCCATAAATGTATGATCATTTATTAGAAATCTTGCATAGAAATGCAAGCGGCCTAATAAATGCCTTCCCATATTCCAAGCTAATGTAGGTACTGCTATAAAAATGGAAAGTATGCTGCAACAATTTGTAACCAATTTGCAGTTGTCTGCCTTAACATTGTAACACACTGAATGAACATAAGGCTCTCTTGCTCATCTGATTAAAACATCACCATATAGAGGTCCCAAAAGGCTCAGTTGAAATGTATGTCCCAGCATTTTATAGTAACGTTGTTTCTTAGACCTAGAGGCACAGGAAAGAATAAAACACTGCTTTGTTTTTACTCATAACCAACTCTACATATTTCAAATTCATCTACTATTAATTCAGCAAATCTTTTTTCTCACTACGACACTCATCTATTGGTTGAACAGATAAATGGGACATAGATCCTACAATTAAATTTGTGCATAGAAGAACAGAATGTGCCCCTAGAGTTTTTTTTTTTTAATTCTTGATGTTTTTATTTTCTTCTCTAGTCTCATGCAAATTATTTTCGGACTCTTTTTGTGTCTGAAAGTTGCCAGCAATATGACAGCAGCTCCTGCGGCAGATTACAACGGCCACAATATTTTGTAATTTGTCCCATCAAGATGTGGAATCTATTCTCCTGCCCACCGAAATTCATTTGGGTTTAGGACCAATAGCATATAGCAGAAACAACAGTTGCATGAGCTTAAGCCATAAGACACGTAGCAGTTTCTGCATTTTCTCTTTTGGAATATTGTTCTAAGAATGACAGGCTAGAAATGCAATCTGGCTCACAAGACAATAAGAGGGCATGTAGAGGACAACTGATGTACACAAGCTTCAAGCACACATTGCTAGACATGAGAGTGAGTCCATCTTGCCCCATACAAAACAAAATGGAGCCATCAGGAAACTGCAGCCACTGATTGTAGGAGAGGTAAGAACAACTAGCCACCTGAGCCCAGATCAAGCTGTTATTCTATAGATTCTCTAGCTAAAAAAGGTTGTTTTAATATACCAAGTGTTCAGATGACTTGCTTTTTAGCGATAGATGGCTGAGACTGGCAGACACACTTGCAAGTGGCTTCCTCAGTCCCCACTGCCTCCCCGAATCAGGAATTGTTTGTAAAATCCTCAGTGGTTCCTTTTCCCCATATGTAGAATATCTCTACACCAGTATGTAGACATTATGTTCTGCCTTGTTTGTGGAGAAAATGCCTGAAAATTCATCATTTCCTCAACCTGCTTATCTTTCACTCAATCCCATAAGGAAAGCTATTGGAACCTTTCCAAGTGGCAAAACTCCCATTAGAAATATCTGTAGACCTGGCATCTCACTTTAAAGTTCTGTAAGTTTAAAATGTGCTTAGCCATAAACGTATGATCATTATGAGAAATCCTATATAGAAATGCAAGCGGCCTAATAAATGCCTTGATGAAACAGAGGGGTTAAGATTGTGTAAACACCCTCTAATTGATGTCAAGGAGTTTATTAAAAGATTAAATGTAATTGCTATTTTAGTGTAGAAAAAGAATTGAGAAGATGGTTATGTGAGATAGAGGATAAAAAATTTTAAATGTGGATAATCATGGGGATGGGTGAAAAATAGAATAATATACTCTCTTCAAATTGGACTAAGTAGTAAGACATCCACAAATTGGATGTGATCCATTATTGCAATGTATTTAGAAAGAGTTTGTAAAACAGAGAAATAGCTAATGTTTTCTGAATGAGAAGGCAAGACAATAATGTATAGATGAACATAATTACATAATTCCATAAAAATATATTTAGCAAATGACACAAAAAAATATGATAAAAATTTTAATAGTGATCATGCATGAGTGATTTTTTTCCTCTTTCTATTGTTAAATTGTTTACAGACATTCCATAATCAAAATATTACTTTGTAATAACTAAAAGTAATCTCACAACAGTAGATTGCACTGAAGGGGAATATGGTTGATAGAGGATTTCCTTGTGTAAGTATTTCAGGAAAAAGATGAATAGGAAATGATTGAAAATATAATTCAATACCAGGATATAATTAAAAGGAGGAAGAAACATGATAGTAAATGTCCCAGCTCAAGAAATCAACAGGATGGTCAAAAATAAATTTCACTGGTCTTTCCATTTCTCTGCTTATCCAGATTTCACCTGAATTTGTCCTCAAGCCAACTACATGCAACCCCTCCTGTTAGGTAGAAAGACAGACATGAGCAGCCAGGGAAGGGGAAAATAATTTTCAAGAAAAGCCACCCAGTAGGGGGTCCCACTTGAAGACAACAAAGGCTTTGCAGGGAAATAATGTCCTTGCCTATGGGGACCAGGCCAACCTGGTCCCAACAAGATCACAACGCATGTGCAATTCAACAAAACTAAGAACTGCCCATCATTATGCTTCATCATAAACTCATTAAAATAAAATTGCGGTTTTGCCTCCCACCCTACCACTGCAATGGTCTTTTCTATGTACATATTGGGAAAAGACATCCACACCAAAAGGAATGGGTATATAACCAGAATTGTCAATCAAATGACCTCACCCTGTCAATCAAAGAGGCACTTCCCAGCTAGGACATGATAAATAGACTTTCCCCTAAAAGTTTGGGGCACTTGTCTACCTTGACTGGGGCCCACTCCTTCCTTTGGAGTGTATTCAAATAAAACTTTTGCTCTGCTTTGCTATTATATCTCTGCCTTTCAATTATTTGTTTTGGTGGGAATAAGGACCAAGGAGAACAAACTCTACCGGAAACACTTCCATAGTACTTCATTTCTTAATCCCACATCTAGGCTAGCAGTTACCATAATAAACCTGCTAACTGAATCCAACTTCCTGTATTCAGCGCTCTTGTCCTTACAGAATCTATGGCCATCCAGGGTACAGCATGAGACAAATTACTTTCTAAAGGCAAGAACAATTCAGTTATATATTAACTAGAAGACAAAAATAGGAGGAAATATATTTAATCATTTTTGGAATATAAGTGCTCTCAACCTCTCAGCAGAAATATTTGAGTGTTCTAAACAGGCAGAGGATTAAAACAAGGATGTGGAAGAGAGAAAGAAAAGCCAGAACCTTAAAAATGTCTTTGAACAATCTGTTTGTACAAGTGTCCTCCCTACAGTTTCAGGGAACATTTTTTCTATCCCTTGGCTAAAAGTAAAGAATATTTATTTTTCTTAAATCAATGTTTACAGTCCATAGCTCTAATCTAGATTTTTTCACTTGTATTATGAGTAACAATAAGAAGAAAAAAAATTCCAGTCATTTAAAATACTTTTATAATATTACTGAGAGAAAGAATGATCTGCAGATATTTCCCATTTCTAAAGGACTGATCAAATATAATTAAAAATTCAAAGAAATATTACCAGGGAAAATTCTTCTCACATGGTACCATCTCATAGATACAGAAATATAAAATTAACACATACACATTATTGACACTTTGTGATATTTTGACAAAGTGCAGAGAGCCACACTATTCTAGGTGGGGAGGGAGGGAGAAGGGGATTGTGGGGTATCATGGTGTGTGTGGGGTCATGGGGAAGACAGTGTAGCTCAGAGAAGATAAATAGGGACTCTGTGGCCTCTTACTACAGTGAT
The DNA here is from genome assembly GCF_030020395.1 of Manis pentadactyla. Lineage (NCBI taxonomy): Eukaryota > Metazoa > Chordata > Mammalia > Pholidota > Manidae > Manis > Manis pentadactyla. Next base: position 98,588,703 of record NC_080030.1, on the reverse strand, counting down.
GAACAGTGACTGCAATGGAGTATGAGGGGGGACTTGATAATAAGGGTGAATGTACTAACCACATTGTTTTTCTTGTGAAACCTTCATAAGAGTGTATATCAATGATACCTTAATAATAAATAAATAAATAAATAAATAAATATCAATATGTGCTTCGAAGCAAACAAATTTTCCTAACTGAGGTCACTGAATTTAAAATGACTAGTGATTTTCCTGAAAGAAAACAAAGTGAGAGAATAAATTTGAAAGAAATTTGGACAAGAAACCAAACTTCAACTTAGTTGTGCAACTACTGAATATATAAAAATGCTGCCATGGATGTTCCTGACCAGAAGAGAAACTAAAAATTATCAGGAAAAAGCCCCACCATGTAGTCAGGTTTACTGACTTTAAATTTCTCAGGTAATTTAGATAGAAGCAATTTCTATCCAATTTAACAACCAAAATAGGACTTATGGGAGAGCTTTTTATTGAACTTACAATTTCATTTTAACCTTCAGAGATAAAGGAAAATATTGGGCAGAGTATAAACAGCAGGGTTCTCAGGCAAAGAAAAAAATAAATATATTTACTGATGAGAAGAAAACAGATCCAGCCTATCAGTCTCACTGGTTCATTGATTCACTCAATTATCTAACACTTTTGATGTTATCAGAGGCTAAAACATTAACATTAGAACTCTTCCCTCATAGTAGCTTTAAACATATTTAAGAATGTAAGAAATAAAAATTCATTTTCAAAATATCTGTGAAATAGCAATACAAAATGACAATCATTAATTTATTAGATAAATATTCATAACATAAGGTAACATAATACTAGGCATTAAATAAGTGGGTGGGAGACTGCTGATATTCTGGAAGAGAAGGAAACTAGTTTACACTAGAATGACAGGGTAAGTGTCATGTTAGTGGTGTTTGAGCTGTCTTAAAATGTGTATAAATTTAGATAGTTTCAGAAGAAAATATTCCTTTGCAAACAGCAATAGACTTGAGGAAGGCAGAAGACTTCAAAAAAGGCAGGTAGAGCCATGGTGCATTAGATAGCTCTGAGTAAATCAACATGGATCATACTGGCTAGAACAGAAGACTTATTTTAAAGAATAATAATGGATAAAGCTAGAGAAATAAAATGAGAGAAAACTGGGAGATATATATAAAGTTCTGAAAAGCATCTTACGCCTTTTTGTATAGGTGATGTAAAATCATTTAAATCTTATGATCAGAACAATGCCCATTGTGTATGATGGACACAGGAATATGGTGTATGAAGTGGTTGGATCACTTAAGTAGAAAGTACAAATAATCTTGGCTTAACCATTGTTACTTTAATAATAATTATTCTGGAAATTTTTATTGAGATCAGTTATATTTTAATTTGATAATGTTGAAAATAATTTAAATAATATGATATGGTAATAGCGAGTGTAAACTTGAACATGAGTGTATGAGAAAATAAAGATGCAAGTATATTAACAAGCATAATAGAACATTAAAGTGAGAGTTTTATCTGAAGCATGTTGCAAAGTAGGGTGCAGGACAAAATGCAGAAGTTTTTGAAATAGGTTAATAAGAAACAGTTAAAGAAATTTTAATCTCTAACTTTTTAGGGGGCATATAAAAGGCCATGATGAATTTCATAATGAGACATTCACAATTTAAGATGTATAATGTTTATTTTATTCTAATTATTCAATAAATGGACTACATTATGGTACACAGGAGGTTATTATAAAATTAAACTATACTACAAAGCTATATTATGAAAATAGTATGGTAACAGCACAAAAAAGCAGTCACAGAGATCAATAGAAAATAACAAAATCCAGAAGTAAATCTACACTTATATGGTCAATTATTCTTTGACAAAATTGGCAAGAACATACAATGGGGGAAAGACAGTCTCTTAAATAAATGGTATTGGGAAGACTGGACAACTATGTGTAAAAGAGTGAAACTGGACCACTTTCTCATAACATACACAAAAATAAACTCAAAATGTATTAGACTTAAATATAAGACTGGAAATCATAAAACCACTAGAAGAAAACAGGCAGTAAGCTCTTGGACATTGATCTGAACAATGTTTTTTTGGATCTGTCTCCTCAGGCAGAAGCAACAAAAGTAAAAACCAACAAATGGGTCTCCATCAAACTAAAAAGTTCTTGCACAGTGAAGGAAACTATCGACAAAGCAAAAAGGCAACCTATGGTGGAATATATTTGCAAATGATATTTTTGATAAAAGGGCTAATATTCAAAACACATAAAGAACTCATACAATTCAACACCAATAAAAACAAATAAGCCAATTTAAAAATGGGCAGAGGACCTAACAGACATTTTTCCAATGACATACAGATGGCTGACATATGAAAATATGTTCAAAATCACTAATATCAGGGAAACACAAATCAAAACCACAATGAGATATCACCTCGTACCTGTAAGAATGGCTATTACCCAAAAGAAAAGAAACAGCAGGTATTGTGAGGATGTGGAGAAAAGGGAATCCTTGTACTCTGTTAGTGGGAATGTGAACTGGTGCAACTGTGAAAACAGTATAGAAGTTCCTCAAAAAATTAAAAATAGAACTACCATATGATCTAGCAATGGTACTTCTGGTTACTTATTCAAAGAAAATGAAAACACTAATTGAAAAAGATATATGCACCCCTTTGTTCATTTCAGCATTATTTGCATTAGCCAAGGTAAGGAAATAACCTAGGTGTCCACTGACAGATGAATAAAGAAGATATGCTATATATATATATGTGTGCATATGTATATATATACACATATATACACCCCCACACCCCCACACACAAAGGAATAGTACTCAACCATGAAAAAAAGAATGAAATCTTGCCATTTGCAACAACATGGATGGACCTAGACAGTATATGCTAAGTGAAAAAAATCAGACAGAGAAAGACAGACACCGTATAATTTCACTCATATGTGGAATTTAAAACAAAAAAATGAACAAGTAAAACAGAAACAGACTCATAGATATGGAGAAAAGAAAGGCAGTTGCCAGAGGGGCAGGGAAGGGGGAATGGCATAATAGAGAAGGGGATTAAAAGGTACAAATGTCTAGTTATAAAATAAATAAGACATTGGGATACAATGTACAGCCTAAGGAATACAGTTAGTAAGATGTAACAGTTTCACATAGTGACAGATGGTAGTTGGGTTTATTGTGGCAATCACTTTGCAGTGTGTACCAATGTTGAATCACTGTGTGGTACACCTGAGACTAATATAACATCGTATGTCAACTATACTTGAACAAAAAAAGAAAGAAAATTAAATGAACATTCAAATTTGCTGTAACAATGCAAATCTTTTTAAAGGATGAATCTAAACAAACAAGAAATAACTAGAGGTCAATAAAACTTAACTGAAAGTAACAAAACAAAACAAAAAAGGCTACAGGACGTCTAAGAGTATGTGGTAAACACGGCATTTCCAATCGTGTGAAAATGGAGAATTATGGAGTAACTATTCGGATATTTGTAAAGAAAAAAGGGAATAACTTCACACTCCATAAGATAATAAATTCCCAGTCAAAAATAAAAATAAAGACCAGGAAATAGCTAGGAACATAGTGAATTATTTATATTTTTCCATTGTCATAGAACATGATAATGGTGATTATGATATCAGTGTATGATATGATACAATTGAATAGAATGCTAGCTTCAAGAAAGTATGACTTTTATTTGTTTTATCCATCTTTTATTGTCCTCTCCATATCTAGAACAGTTTCTGGCATGTAGTAGAGACTTAATTTATTTTATGCTTTTTGAATGTTGGGGGAATAGTGAAGAAAACACAAAAGATTGAGAAATGTAACATGACAATTAAAGATGAAAATATATCAAGACATGTAATGGAAAAATTCAAAGCCAAATGAGAAAATAATTTTACAAGTCTTAACATAATACATAAAAAGCACATTAAACAATTACGCTCAGATTAGTAAAAAGAAGAATAGGTTATCTAGGACAACAAATAAAAATTTATGAAATAAGACATCATAATCATGAGGAAGGAGACACATGAAAATATTTATTATTGAGCCAATCTCATTTTGTATACAATCACCACACAGAGTTTTTAAAAGAGCAAGAATAGTTTTAAATACAGTCCTCCATTGTGGATTTGTAGAACAGGTGCCAAACACCTGTATAAAGTGTAAAACTCAGTCTCTCTTGCAGACATTTCTGTATATTTGAGTAAGGTGTAGAGATGAAAGTATCTATGCATATGACATCCACTTAGAAACAAAAACACTAGAGTGTTCTTTCTGGGACCCTGGGAGGCCTCTGTAAGTGGGTCTCACTGTGACAATAAGGAAAAAGTGCAAAAGCTGTAGCCACTCTGAGAACTGCCTTTTTCCTGACAAAGGAAACATTTTGGGGAAGGTGAAGCATATGGAATAGAAATGTGGTGTCAAAGACTATGAATCAGTCGCTCTCTCTTTGTTCCCATCCTTTAATAATGCTTCCTTCTTCAGCCAGGGAACTTCAGGGTGTAAACTGTTGCCATAATTAAAGAGAAAAATTCTACTGATTCACCCTAGTTGTTATTCCTCCGAGTATTATTTTTTACTTTTCTCTGCTTGTGGATTTTTGGTTTGCCTCACAAAGATTTGTAATGTTTTCTGACAATATCTTTTGCTATGTTCTTTTTGGAATTATTATACAAAACTCTTTTTTCCCCTATTTTTCTTTAATCACTTTTCCCTCTCACTCTAGGTTATGGCTCTTGATCTCCTGTCTGGAACTTCCCAAAGCTTTAATGATTGTAAATCAAAAGATCGTAGCTATTCAGTAACACGACTTTAAACGAGCTTTGTGTCTTAAGGGAATTATGTTTTGTGTGTTTTTTTTTTACTAACAATAAAGGGAAATTCTTTTTCAATTTTATGCCTTGAAATGTGTCTAATTGAGATCTGAAAACTTGTAAAACATATCTCACCAGTGGAAAAATGCTTTGATATGTATTTTTCGTATCAATGCTTGCATGACACTTCAGCTTTATTTTTGAACTTTGAAATTCAGAAAACATCCTCTGGCAACTACATTTTTCTTTAAACAACTTAAAACATTTTTCTTAGGTGATGCTTTATGCTAAATAGGGTATCAGTGTAAATTCTAATATATTTACTTTACATCATATACTTGAATAGCCTTGAAAGTATTATCATATATGAGAAATATTAGAAGCTATAAAGTTTTTCCTATCATTTGAGGAAGAAAGGCATGCTATCTGTGACAGTTCTATAATTTGACACAGTTTACAATGACTTTTAAATAGGATAAATTCATATTTGAGAATTATATCTGAAATAAAATGTAAATTCACACAATAAGCCTTTCAGAAATAATGCAAATTAATTTTGTGTACCTATTAGGATGATTTCAGTGCTAAATAACTGACAACTCCAAAGCACACTAGTTTAACTAGTAGTTTACTGATAAATTATAAATCCAGATATAAGGTAAGCTCCACGGATGGTAGGAACACATTTTGAAGACTCTGTCAAGAATTTAGGTCCCTTTCATATCCACTTGGCCAGCATTAACTTTACCCTGTTTGGTTTCCCCCTGCAAGAGGTATTCCATTCACACTGCCATGAAGCGGGTAGAGAAACCTCTCTCCAACACAGGTAAATTAAAACCCTACTCTCTGATTGAGAGAGTAGCCTGGAGTATGGTGTCTGCCCAAGCCTGGACCAGGTACAATCATCAGAAACAAAGATGGGTTTAATGTCACAACGATGAAGTGTTAGGCCCAGCAATTGTGTGAGTTTTTTCTAAGGTCCTGCAAGAGGCCCCAGCAATGTGTCCATATGTTCATATCTTCCTTTTATAAAATTTGCAAAGTAAAATATTTTAATTTCAATTAGTAAAGACTGTTGTGTCTTTGAACTTTGATCTACTTTCACAGTACCCATCATTTCAGGTGGTGCTCAAGTTTTAAATGTTTGGGGGGATCCTGCTAAGGAGAAGTTGAGTTGGGAGATGGCTTATTTTTGGGTTAATGATATATATTTATGTGTGTGTGTGTGTGTGTGTATGTATGTATGTATAAAATATACCTTCGTCTTTAGTTGGCATAGTTAACTGTTTGCTAGCCTTCCAGCTTCCTGCTCTCTCTGCTTAGGTTGAATGGCAATACGAACCCGTCTTGAGGTGTCTAGGGTTGAAGGGTGTGGATAGTAGTGGGGAAAAAAAAGAGATCTGAAATGCAGAGAAGAAGAAACAGTCTGTGAAATATTCTTCCAATATCAGAAGAGTAAAATTGTTAGCTGAGGATTCAGTTCTCATCTATAACTTATTAAAACAAATGATTACTCTTGTCTAGAATCCATTTCATATTATAGAATATACAAGTATAAGTTAAGTCATATGTTTTTTCTTTTTTTTAATGGAAATGGCAGGAAACAGTTTATCGGAGTTCCTCTACTTGCAGGGCACATGCCAGTAACAAAATTAAAGCCAGCAAGTGGCTGTTATAATCAATAATAGAAACAAAGCTTGATTTTAACTTTGCTGGATGAAAGACTGAAGCATATGCTTATTGTTTTCCTAGGAAATGATACCATAAAATTATTTCATAAGAAGGGGTGATCAAGGGCTATGCATTTTGAAATGCTAGGAAAATGTACTGTAGGGCTGAGTCAAGCAGTTCATTGAAATTATTTTTCTGGATTTTGTTTTTTATAGTGTTTTCAGTCAGTTTTAAAATTTAAATTTGTTATTAACTTTCTTGTCTTTCAATAATATTTAATCATTCATATTTTTATATTCATAATTTTTGTGCTTTTTTTAAAGATAGTCCCCACATTTTATAGTTTTTAGAGCCCTAAAATATCTTGATTCACCTGACCAAGGGAATTCTCCATATGGCTTGACTACAGAGGACAATCAGGATTCCACTTTGGCGTAAAATTTAGGGTAGATTACTGGATATGACTTGGGTTCTTTAGATTCGGGTGACAGAGGTTGGGTGGACCACCAAGAGGTTCCAGTCAGGATAAATGATGTAACATAAATTAATATAAAAGTTAAAGTTAAAAAAAAAATTAGTAAAGTATTAAGAACAGAACCATCTGTGTGTATGCACCAGCAGACCAGACCCTATGGAATTACTGGCTACAGGGATGGTTCTTTTTTCCTCCAGATAAAAATACTATAAGTTTGAATTTATAAGTTTATAAAATAACCAAATGAAGAGAAGTTAGTCATCTAAATCTTTTGCTTTAAAAAGTATGTATATCAAGATATGGAGTTATCTGTTTTCTTTATCAATCACATCTCAACTGAAAATACACGACCCACTGAAAATGCAATAATTTTGATACATTTATTGACATAAATAAAAGGGTGGGTGTAGGGCAATCACAAGGGGTTCTGCCATAACCTGGTTTGAGCTGCAGTAGCTGAGCTACTATCAGCCAGTCTCAGGCCGATGGGGTCAAGAATGATATTGGAACCCCAGAGGGAGAGAGAGGGTGTCATCTCCTTCCTAGAGCTTTTTGAGTGACTTTTGGGATTAGCGAGCTGGAAGTCACTTTGAAAGAAAGAAAGAGAAGCCAGGCACATAAAATACCTGACCTCACTCTCCTCTCTCCCTTCAAATTCCTGCTAGATTTCTCCACTGGCTGAACGCAACTGGAAGTCAGAGGAATGAGAAACCATGGATGTGATTCATATAAGCCAAGCTCCTGAGCTAGAAAGAAGGTTGGAGACTAGAGAAGAGAAGCGAAATGGCACTAAATACTGATGAACAAATGATGCCAGACAATGTCAATTTAACTTATTTGTTGTGTCCTTGAGCTGACTATTTATTTAGGGACATGAATAATGTATGTACATACATATAATATATATATATATATTATATATATATACACACACACATATAATTATATATATTATATATATAATTCTATGGGTAGTTGAATAAATATATTATATGTAATTATATATATATAATTAGTGCCATATCTGTGCATTATCCATGTCACTAAATATATATATTTAAATATTCAGTTACCCATAGGATAGAATTATTTTTCTGGGGCCAGTTGACTCTAAGAAATATCTCTCATTATTCAGATTTCTCTCCTATTCATAAATTCTGACATAATTATTTTTGTCCATTGACACTTCCAATCTTATGCATAATTATACTTGAGGAATATTCATAATTCATTTCACATCTACACTCATAACAAAGAAAATTATTTTTGAAAGAATAAGATAGGTCTGTTACTTATAGCTTTTCCCTGCTCAGCTCCTTGAAGAGATCATAAAGCAGTATGCTGACATTTGAATTTATAGTTATTATTATGAAGACTTTACAATAAAACTATTCCATTCACTGGTGCTTCAAATATGTAGAGAAATTTTCATCTGTTTATTTGGTTTTCTCAAAATGAAAAGCTCAGTATGGATCCCAAGGTGAGATTTCATATTCTACCAATGAGAGAAATCTTCATTTAACTTCAATCCACTTTAACCAATTATTAAGGGGTTATAGATATATGATACATGTGACTAAGGTTAAACTTCAATGCTCATGTACATAATACAAAAATATTAGACATAAATAAAAATAAAATTTATTATATATAATACATATATATATGTATATATATACATGGTATAGTCACACATCTTAGAGATTAAGATGGACCACTTTCTGTGATCCTTCATTAGTACTCATTGGAAGAAAGCTTTTCTAAGAGGAACAAAAATAATACTGCCATGCTGTTAAATATGACTGGATTGGTCTTGCATACAGCTTCTTTTCTCCACCATTATTTCAAAGAGATTAAATTGTGTTAAGGATATTTTCATCTTCATACTTGAAAAACACTGAAGCAAACAAAGTAAGCCAGCATGAGAAATTTATTTTCCTAGCTTTGCCATGAAAAAAGTTGTAATAGCTAAATTCAGATGGACGTAAAGGGAGATGCTTGAACTGCCCTTACGGACTCATAGAGCAGTCAGTCCTCTGACTTTGTGCCATTGTTACAATGAAGGACATGTCTGCTTCCTGCCTCCATCCCTCTTTCCCTTCCTTGTCTCCCTCTCTGCTTTTCATTAACAAGTCTTTACTGAGCGCAGACCCAGGGATGGCTCTGGTGATACAATTGTAAGCAAGGTATGAATGATCTTTGGCTTCCAAGAGTTTCCATGCTGGGATGGGATGAACAAGAGGTAGTGTTATCACATGTGCCAAATACTGGCGGTAGAGGGAGTTAGGTGCTGCAGAGCACAAACGGTGGGCTTCTTGCCTAGGTTTGACGTCTGGAAAAACTGGTACCCGAGCTGAGGCTTGAGTGATCAGCACCAATAAGTAAGAAACACCCAGAAAGAAAGCTTGGAGGGAGTTCCACTCAAGGATCAATAGCGCAGGGTTGGGGGCGGGTGCAATAGCACAGGGGTGGGGGAAAGGAAGAGAACATGAACTACTAGATATCTTTAATTTCCTTATTTCTTTTTATAGTATCAAAAATCACTTATTTGATGTTTCTTTTCCTGGAAACAAGTTGTGCTGCATCCTTTCAAATCTGCTTCAGAATCTTTTGAGCATGACGTTTTCAGTGAAAAGAGCATGCCTTTATAAAATTTCAGCCTATAATAAGCTAATGCTATATCTTTGAGGTGACTGACTGTGATTTGCCATTTAATCTGCTCAACACATATTCCAAAAAGTCATGGTTAAAGCATCTTTTATTAAATTATTTTTCACCTGAAATTGAATACCACCATCACTCAGGGTCTATGCATTAAGCAGAGATGGGGCGACACGTTCAAGTTTTAACATCTTCTAGGTTTCCTGTGCCCGGTATCCAGTTTTCCCATGGTTTTTCTGCTAAGTGTATCTTTAGAAGCCCTAGCCCACGTGAATTATCATAAAGTGCTGGGTGGAAGGGAAGAACCTGCTCCAATAGTATGTAGCATTGTCCAGCTAAGATGTTATGTAGACTGAAGGCTGGGGAGCAGAGAACATACATATACACACAGACACGTTTTTACAGTGACATCTGGGGTGCTTTGCCTATGAGATAGTCTATTGCACATGCTAATAATGTTCTCCTAAAAGCTAATTCTCCAATTTTATTAAGTATTTTTACCATTCCTTTTATAGTAACATCAATAGCTAACTCTAGCTTAGCACTTTCTATATGCCAGGCTTTGCATCTTCTCATTTATTATCAAAAACCACATAAAATTATTTTTATTTATATGCATTTTATAGAAGAAACTGAGACCCAAGAGCTTAAGTACCTTGCCTAAAGTCACACATCTATACTATCAACGTAGGCAGTATAATTCTAGAATCTGTATTCTTAATCATGCACTGTATTACTTCTCAGAATAAACAGCAAAGTAAGTGATTCTGATGACAATCAAAATTTCAATCATGATGTAGATGAAGAATGTTTAGATTATGATGATTGAGAGTTGCTTATATGAAATTAAGCCTGATGAATAATTAAAACACTAATCTTCCTTCTGTGTATTCATATCATTCATTGGAAACTTTTTATTTTTTTATTTGTATCTTTTGTTACACCAAGCATGTAGTCTTCTGAAAATGTGGGTCTTTTGTTTTTCTTATTATCAACAGAGTGTTGGACATAGGTGATTCCACCTTTAAAGTACTCAAGAAGCTTGAGTGGCATCTTAAATATAACCATCTGGAATCCATTTATAGAATCAATTTAGAGCTGTGCACACTATAATTTTGAAATGTTTTCATTCCCGGAAAATGATAATTTTATTTTGGATATTTATGTATGATTGGATATCTTTATGTGTATGATTGTATGGTTCCATTAGTAAATGTATTGCCTCTATCTTGCCAACATTTATCACAAATAAAGATGTCTGTCATTTTGGAATGCCTTATTATTCATACTTATTATGATCATTTGCTATTGATTTTATTAATGCAGTAGCATTCTATTTATATAATTTTTGAAATATATTCAGAAAAATTAAATTCAAAACACGTGAGTAAAATGTACAAATCTTTTTAAGTGTTTTATTTGCTAGAGCAATACACATTTACTGACACTATTTTTGGTGGGGTGAGGAGTGCATTTGATGCTTTGTACATACTTAGAGCAAGGAGAATTAGTTCAGGCAAACATACAAGCTTGATTGTGTTATTCTCACATCTTATTTTTCAAGGCTTTCAGAATGCCTTGCTTAAAGCCAATTATTGATTTGTGGCACACGGCACTGCATCTATAAGGTTGATTCTCCTCATGCTTAAGAGAATTCCTCTTTTATGCTCTATAATAAAGCTTAGTTAGCTCTTTTCTCCTAATTCCAATCAAGTAGTTTTCAAATCAAGAAAATTTCAGATAAGGCAAATCACTAATGCTTTAATGAATTATCTGCCTCTACGCCTTGTATGGTTAGCTGTTCTTTTTAACACAGGGCTCTTGGAAAGGAGAATATTTTTAATCTGCAAGAACCAATATCTGAATGTGCCGTATTAGCTAACTTTAGAAGCGTGGCATAAAAATTTGGCTACAGGAGATTCTGTAGTATCTTTCTTGAATCAGTACTCATGGCAATATGATTCTCATTATCCCTAAAGGAGAACATCATATAATCAAGAGCTTTAAGGACTGTGTCAAGCAGGGGGGAGCAAGGCTGAAGCACCAAATGGGCTTGGCACCAAATTAAAAGGGACACCTAAGTAATTATCAGTAATGAAGATAGAAAAACATTCAATGCAGTATTTTTCTTTTACAAAATCAATATTAATGCAAGAATATTAATGATGAGCAATTACCAAAATTTTAAATAAGGACAGGATCAATATTACTGAGTATTTTGCACAGACTGTAGGTCAAACACTCATTAGACTTAATATTCCTAAAACATAAATATTTAAGTACTCAATATCAACTAAAAAACCAAAACAGAACACTAAAAATGTCTCACCTTTTTTCTCTAGCCATTGTATGATCAAAAACAAACGAAAACACTGTAGTGTGTTGCAGATCAAAATGGCAGATTAAGCACAGACCTTCCCCTCTGAGAGCTGTTATATCACATTGAAATGGTGAAGACGAGTTAGAACACAACAGTGCAGAGGGTGATCAGAAGACGGTGCTCTTCTGGAAGGAAGGCTGGAGGAAATGTGGGATGAGAGTTGAAATAAGGTGGAGGAAGCAGGCATAAGGGTACTCCAGTGGATCCCAGAAATTAGAAATTGGGGTGAAGAGAGGGGCCCAAACCATATACATATGGAACATCTTGGCTGTTTTCCAACCCAACTATGCTCACCTTGACCCCACACATGTGCATAGCACAAGACAACCAGACATGAATTCCAAGACCTAAAATCCCAGGGAACTTCTCCAAAGAAAGTCATTCCAGTTTATATGATTATGCTTCTAAATTCTGGCATGTGTGTGTCTTCTTTGCTTAAGCAATGGGAAGCTATTCTTCAATCACTTCTGTTTACAGAGGCCGGGCTTCCAGGGTTTTAAGAGCCTGAATTCTGGGACTAGAGTGCTTGGGCTCATGGGGATTATGAGAGTAATAATACATTTAAAATTCTAAAGGTTTCTCAAAAGGTTTCTCAATGATAACTGCTCAGTTTAAATAGGTTGTTGTTATAAATTTCTATTCACGGAAGATGTCTAAAGGTAAATAGTCTTAATTGTACAACCACAGAGAAAGCATGATAGCTTTTTAGAACAGGGTTCAGCACATTTTTTCTATAAAAGGTTGATAGTAAATATTTTTGGATGTGTTTGACATAACGTCTCTGTTGCAATTACCTCTGTCTATGGCATAAAAGAAGCCATAGAAAATGCATAAATGAATGGCTGTGGTTTTGAACAAATTTTTATTACAAGCACAGACAATGGGCTGATTTGGTCCTGAGGCTCTAGCTCGATGACTGCTGTTGTAGAATAAATGACTTGGCTTTTAATGACAGAGTCAAACCAAATATCACTAGACACAGGAGAAACGTTGTGAAGTCTCCTATACTTCTCTGTCAATGAAGGACTTGTGGCCTCTGATGTTGGGAGGATTGTGGGCAGATGGATTTTAGCTTCAATCATTGCGTAGCTGAAAGTGCTTCACCCAAGTTCTTTACCTGGGGTAATCCACATGCAACTCAAGAATGTGAGAGTATATATGTCTGACCATCTTGATCCATCTGAGGATATTATAAATGATAACTCTACTTCCAGAGCTGTCCATGGGGTTGGTAAAGGCTGTCTGTGAGCCTACACTGCAGATGAACTTCTTCTGCTGCTCAATTCTGCTTTTTCCCCCTCTTTTCTGCTGGTATTGATCCCAAGGGCACACATCATAAATATTTTGCACACTAAATTCTGTCTCATAGTCTGCTTTCCTAGGAACCCAATCTAGATTTGACCCAACCTAGATTTGAGGTAAACAGGAATTCGGAAAGACAAGACCAAGATAATTCCACAGAAAATCTGCCTTTGCAAGAAAGAGAGAGAATTAAGTGAATAAAAGGGAAAGTAAAATAAATTAAATAAATAATAAAGCAATGTACACAGATTTAAGAAGACAGTACAACCATAAAATTATGAGATATCTAAAAGTAACTGAATAAAATTTATAGAATAAAGAACATAAGCAAATGGAATATGAACAAATATCTGAGGATATAGGGAAAGTCTGAGAGAAGCTATCCAGCAAGACAATATTTTTCAATGGAAGTTTTGGAAAGAAAAAGAGAAAAGTTGAGGGAAAATACGAAAGAAATATTGTCATGTACATAAACAGAATCCCCCAACTAAACTGTGGAAGATAATTTGATTTTAAATAACAACTTTACTTTTGAGCTTCATTTTGTGGAAAAAATTGGGTATGAAATGCAAAACCCTTGTGGTTTTGATTAGCATTTCCTGATTTCTAATGAGATTGAGCTCCTTGTCACATATTTACTTCCCCCTTAGAAATGTTTTGTGAATTGTCAATTCAAGTGTCTTGTGCATTTTCTTTTGTTAACTGTCTTCTCTTATTGATTTATGTGGTATTTATACATCTTGGGTTAAGAGCTTTGTGGTTTCATTTACATTGCAAGTACCTTCTATCATTCTATGGTTTATACTTTAATTCTTTAGCAGTTCATTTTGATAAATAATCCAATTTATAAATCTTTTTCTTTATGGTGCTTTTTTTGTATGTAAAATCTACAAAATTTTGCCTATCCCGCTATTGAATATTCTTGTTTTCTTCTAGAAGCTTTATTGTTTTGTTTTTTATATTTTCATCCAGAATTAATTTTGTATATGGTATGAGTTAGAGATTATATGGGTATGTAAATGAGCCAAAGTTATTTATTTATTAAAATCTGTTTATTCTCCCACTGTTCTGTAGTGCCAATTAAGTGTTCAAACGCATGTGAGTCTTTTCAGACTCTTGTCTTGTGTAGTTGGAATATTTACCTATCATTGTACTTACACTATACTGTCAATGGTCTTTGAAGTTCTTTCCTTTCATCAGACTGTCTTGGTTAGTATTAACCTTGGAATAAATTTGTACATTTGCACACACATACACACAAAACTATAAGAATTTTGATTGATATTCCTTTAATCTATAGGTCAATTTAGAAAGATGTGAAATCTTTACAATTCTGAGACTTTGATTTATAACTATGGTACATCCCTTCTTTTATTTTATTCTCAGCAATATTTGCATTTATTTTTATTTCTGCAGGAGTACTGTGCATATTTAATCCTAGGAATTTTATATTACTTGACACTACTGTAAGGATAACTTTTTAAAATTTGATTTTCTAATTTTGATTGCTAATATATTGAACTACACTTTGTTTTTAATATTAAAAATATACAGTGGCCTTCCTAAAAATCGCAATTATATTCTCCTGTACATTCTTCCATGTTTCTATGTACAAAATTATAACTCCTATGAATGAGTTTACTTTTTCTTCCTTACAATCCTTACTGTTTTTCCTACCTTATCTTTTTGCACTCAAAGTGATCTTTGTACAATGTTGAATAGAAGTGACAAGTGACAGCTTCATGTCATTCTTTATTTTAGTAGAAAATTGTTCAGGATTTATCATTTTACCACCTGTCATGTTAGCTGATCTCTGTTGTTTTGTTTTTATTTTTATTGTCTTTAGACACTTTTTATCAGATAAAGGAAGTTTCTCTATTTCCTAGTTTACTATCAAATGATTTCTCTGCATCCATTCAAATATTTTCCTTCAGTATTCTTTTATTATGTTGAATTATACTGATTTTTAAATATTAAATTCCCTTGATTACCTAAACTGAATCCTATTTGTTTAACATATATTATCTTTTGTATATACTGATGATTTAGTTTGCTGTTCCTTTCTTAAGGATTTTCTTTCTATGAGCAGGAGAGTACTATGTTATTATCATTTCACCTACTTTTCCTTTTAGGATTTTGTAATGTTTGGGCTTTGATCTTCTATTTCTATTCTTCTGCTACTAATACTTATTGTCCTAATATTTGTTTCATTTTTATCCCTTGTATGCCTGGTGATTTCTGTTTGATGCCAGACATTGTGAAAACTTTTAGAAAAAAGATTGAAGCCCCAAATTATATAATCTTCCAGAAAAAACTGAGCTTCTCTTTATTTATTCCCACTTCACCCTGGTTGAGATCAGGCTTCCTCAATAGGATATGAAAAGGCTGGAAGAGACACCCTTTGGGTTCAACCTCCCCAGCTCCCATTATAAACTGAGCTTTGGGGTTTGGTTCTCTGGGAACTAGTCTAATTCTGTCTTTTTCTTACTCTGATCATGAAACCCTTTTCTATACATAGTCTATTTACCAGGAATTCTCCTTATAGTTGGGCTTTGATCTTTGATTTCTATCCTGTTGTTCCTATAAAATTGCTGAAATCTTGATACTGCTTTTATTTAAATTCACACCCTCTCATCCACAATTTTAGAATCATGAATTCCTTGCAGAGAAAAAGTAGTGCCATATATCATGATCACTTCGATGGGTTTCACCCCTTTCTGGTATCTTAGCTTCTCCAGTCTTCACAGACTTGGTAGATTTCTGACACATTCAAATGAATATTTTAAATATTTTTCCAGTTTCTTCAGTTGTTTTTATAGGTGGCTTATTTTGGAACAAACAAGTCCTCTGTTTTTGAAAATAAAAATCCTGAGTTGTTATATTTATGGTAGTCAATTCGTAAGTACTTTCCTTAGTATTTTGATGCTAATTTCAGCTTTATTTAAGAAATCTTTCATTTTTTTAAATTTATTTATTTATTTTTTATTGAAGGGTAGTTGACAACAGTATTGCATTACATTAGTTTCAGGTGTACAACACAGTGATTCAACATTTATATACATGATAATTCTAGGTACCAGGTATCACCATACCAAGTTGTTACAATATTTTGACTATATTCCTTATGCTATACATTACATCCCGGTTACTTATTTATTTTACAATTGGAAGTGTGTTTATATATATATATATATATATATATATATATATTTTGTGAGGGCATCTCTCATATTTATTGATCAAATAGTTGTTAACCACAATAAATTTCTGTATAGGGGGGTCAATACTCAATGCACAATCATTAATCCACCCCAAGCCTAATTTTCGTCAGTCTCCAATCTTCTGATGCATAATGAACAAATTCTTACATGGAGAACAAATTCTTACATAGTGAACAAGTTACATGGTGAACAGTGCAAGGGCAGTCATCACAGAAGCTTTCGGTTTTGTTCATGCATTATGAACTATACACAGTCAGTTCAAATATGAATATTCATTTGATTTTTAAACTTGATTTATATGTGGATACCACATTTCTCTATTATTATTATTTTTAATAAAATGCTGAAGAGGTAGGTAGATACAAGATAAAGGTAGAAAACAGAGTTTAGTGTTGTAAGAGAGCAAATGTAGATGATCAGGTGTGTGCCTGTAGACTAAGTGTTAATCCGAGCTAGACCAGAGCAATAAACATCCACGTATGCAGAAGATTTCTCTCAGAACAGGGGGGGGTGAGGTTCTAAGCCTCACCTCTGTTGATCCCCAAGTTCTCACCTGATGGCCCCCCTGCGACTGTGCCTGTCTTAGGTTGTTCCTCCCTTGAGGAATCTTACCCGTCTCTGGCTAACCAGTCATCTTCCGGGGCCATACAGGGAAATGTGAAGTTGGTAAGTGAGAGAGAAGCCTTATTGTTTGAAAAAGTTAGCTTTTTACTTCTTTGCATATTTATGCCCTGTGGCTTCTATGCCCAGCATTTGTCTTGAGGTATCTTTACCACTTGGAAGAATTATGATACTCGGTAAATTTGATATGAGGCACGAATTCTATTTAAGGGTTGTAATTAGGAAGGAAGAAGAAAAGCTATAGAAGTAGCAGGCGGAAGAAAACATGGGAAGATTGATTATTTCTTTGATATATCTTCTTGTAGAGTAACTTCAGCATGTATAGGTTTTAAGCTACTACTTAAATTGCACACACACATTAACATAATAGGAGTATAGTTACATAACCAAAGCATATCTGTAATTACCAGCCATCTGCAGTGAAACCAAGAAAACCAGTTAGGCACCTTAGGCATTTGTGAAAACTTATCTATGATATGGTGGATATTGTCCAAATGAACTTGAACTGTCTGAGAGAAATCAGACAAATTAAAACAACCCATTCCTGGGGACTGTTCACGTGCCATATGTTCTTTTAACAATAAATAGTTTGTAGTTGTAAGACTTTGGAGCGCTACAATTTGCACTTCTCCAAATTCTTGGTTGAGTTCCAACAGTATAGATCCAGTCCAATTTTGTTGTTTTACTGCATGCACAGGCCAGCTTAGATATCTCCTTCCTCATTCCCATGGCAAGTCCAGGAACTGGTGGGATGAGTGCATCTACAGCTGTAGCAGTGCGTGGATCTTTGTTGGGGTTTTTTGATGATCATCTTCTGGCATGAGTCTTCCAGAGAGTGCAGATGATGGAAGTTCTTTTTCATATCGTATCTTAGTTCATTTTCGGGGTAGCCCAATTAGGCTTTGATCCTCTGTATAAACACAAACAGACCCTTTGCCTACACTTTTATATGCCCTTTATACCCTTGTGTAGAACTCGTTGGAGGTTACCACACAGGAACTGCCCTTGTTTTTTTTTTTTTTTTGCTATCACTAATCTACACTTACATGACGAATATTATGTTTACTAGGCTCTCCCCTATACCAGGTCTCCCCTATAAACCCCTTTACAGTCACTGTCCATCAGCATAGCAAAATGTTGTAGAATCACTACTTGCCTTCTCTGTGTTGTACAGCCCTCCCTTTTCTCCTACCCCCCCATGCATGTTAATCTTAATACCCCCCTACTTCTCCCCCCCTTATCCCTCCCTACCCACCCATCCTCCCCAGTCCCTTTCCCTTTGGTACCTGTTAGTCCATTCTTGAGTTCTGTGATTCTGCTGCTGTTTTGTTCCTTCAGTTTTTCCTTTGTTCTTATATTCCACAGATAAGTGAAATCATTTGGTATTTCTCTTTCTCCGCTTGGCTTGTTTCACTGAGCATAATACCCTCCAGCTCCATCCATGTTGCTGCAAATGATTGGATTTGCCCTTTTCTTATAGCTGAGTAGTATTCCATTGTGTATATGTACCACATCTTCTTTATCCATTCATCTATTGATGGACATTTAGGTTGCTTCCAATTCTTGGCTATTGTGAATAGTGCTGCAATAAACATAGGGGTGCATCTGTCTTTCTCAAACTTGATTGCTGCATTCTTAGGGTAAATTCCTAGGAGTGGAATTCCTGGGTCAAATGGTAAGTCTGTTTTGAGCATTTTGATGTACCTCCATACTGCTTTCCACAATGGTTGAACTAACTTACATTCCCACCAGCAGTGTAGGAGGGTTCCCCTTTCTCCACAGCCTCGCCAACATTTGTTGTTGTTTGTCTTTTGGATGGCAGCCATCCTTACTGGTGTGAGGTGATACCTCATTGTAGTTTTAATTTGCATTTCTCTGATAATTAGCGATGTGGAGCATCTTTTCATGTGTCTGTTGGCCATCTGTATTTCTTTTTTGGAGAACTGTCTGTTCAGTTCCTCTGCCCATTTTTTAATTGGGTTATTTGTTTTTTGTTTGTTGAGGCGTGAGAGCTCCTTATATATTCTGGATGTCAAGCCTTTATCGGATGTGTCATTTTCAAATATATTCTCCCATACTGTAGGGATCCTTCTTGTTCTATTGATGGTGTCTTTTGTTGTACAGAAGCTTTTCAGCTTAATATAGTCCCACTTACTCATTTTTGCTGTTGTTTTTCTTGCCCGGGGAGATATGTTCAAGAAGAGGTCACTCATGTTTATGTCTAAGAGGTTTTCGCCTATGTTTTCTTCCAAGAGTTTAATGGTTTCATGGCTTACATTCAGGTCTTTGATCCATTTTGAGTTTACTTTTGTATATGGGGTTAGACAATGGTCCAGTTTCATTCTCCTACATGTAGCTGTCCAGTTTTGCCAGCACCACCTGTTGAAGAGACTGTCATTTCGCCATTGTATGTCCATGGCTCCTTTATCAAATATTAATTGACCATATATGTCTGGGTTAATGTCTGGATTCTCTAGTCTGTTCCATTGGTCTGTGGCTCTGCTCTTGTGCCAGTACCAAATTGTCTTGATTACTATGGCTTTATAGTAGAGCTTGAAGTTGGGGAGTGAGATCCCCCCTACTTTATTCTTCTTTCTCAGGATTGCTTTGGCTATTCGGGGTCTTTGGTGTTTCCATATGAATTTTTGAATTGTTTGTTCCAGTTCATTGAAGAATGTTGCTGGTAGTTTCATAGGGATTGCATCAAATCTGTATATTGCTTTGGGCAGGATGGCCATTTTAACGATATTAATTCTTCCTAGCCACGAGCATGGGATGAGTTTCCATCTGTTAGTGTCCCCTTTAATTTCTCTTAAGAGTGACTTGTAGTTTTCAGAGTATAAGTCTTTCACTTCTTTGGTTAGGTTTATTCCTAGGTATTTTATTTTTTTTGATGCAATTGTGAATGGAGTTGTTTTCCTGATTTCTCTTTCTGTTGGTTCATTGTTAGTATATAGGAAAGCCACAGATTTCTGTGTGTTGATTTTGTATCCTGCAACTTTGCTGTATTCCGATATCAGTTCTAGTAGTTTTGGGGTGGAGTCTTTAGGGTTTTTTATGTACAGTATCATGTCATCTGCAAATAGTGACAGTTTAACTTCTTCTTTACCAATCTGGATTCCTTGTATTTCTTTTATTTGTCTGATTGCCGTGGCTAGGACCTCCAGTACTATGTTAAATAACAGTGGAGAGAGTGGGCATCCCTGTCTAGTTCCCGATCTCAGAGGAAATGCTTTCAGCTTCTCGCTGTTCAATATAATGTTGGCTGTGGGTTTTTCATAGATGGCCTTTATTATGTTGAGGTACTTGCCCTCTATTCCCATTTTGCTGAGAGTTTTTAACATGAATGGATGTTGAACTTTGTCAAATGCTTTTTCAGCATCTATGGAGATGATCATGTGGTTTTTGTCTTTCTTTTTGTTGATGTGGTGGATGATGTTGATGGACTTTCGAATGTTGTACCATCCTTGCATCCCTGGAATGAATCCCACTTGGTCATGGTGTATGATCCTTTTGATGTATTTTTGAATTCGGTTTGCTAATATTTTGTTGAGTATTTTTGCATCTACGTTCATCAGGGATATTGGTCTGTAGTTTTCTTTTTTGGTGGGGTCTTTGCTTGGTTTTGGTATTAGGGTGATGTTAGCTTCATAGAATGAGTTTGGGAGTATCCCCTCCTCCTCTATTTTTTGGAAAACTTTAAGGAGAATGGGTATTATGTCTTCCCTGTATGTCTGATAAAATTCCGAGGTAAATCCATCTGGCCCGGGGGTTTTGTTCTTTGGTAGTTTTTTGATTACCTCTTCAATTTCGTTGCTGGTAATTGGTCTGTTTAGATTTTCTGTTTCTTCCTGGGTCAATCTTGGAAGGTTATATTTTTCTAGGAAGTTGTCCATTTCTCCTAGGTTTCCCAGCTTGTTAGCATATAGGTTTTC
Source organism: Manis pentadactyla (assembly GCF_030020395.1). Lineage (NCBI taxonomy): Eukaryota > Metazoa > Chordata > Mammalia > Pholidota > Manidae > Manis > Manis pentadactyla. Next base: position 98,567,588 of record NC_080030.1, on the reverse strand, counting down.
ATAGTATTCTCCAATAATTCTTTGGATTTCCGTGAGGTCCGTCGTGATTTTTCCTTTCTCGTTTCTGATACTGTTGATTTGTGTTGACTCTCTTTTCTTCTTAATAAGTCTGGCTAGAGGCTTATCTATTTTGTTTATTTTCTCGAAGAACCAGCTCTTGGTTTCATTGATTTTTGCTATTGTTTTATTCTTCTCAATTTTATTTATTTCTTCTCTGATCTTTATTATGTCCCTCCTTCTGCTGACCTTAGGCCTCATCTGTTCTTCTTTTTCCAATTTCGATAATTGTGACATTAGACCATTCATTTGGGATTGCTCTTCCTTTTTTAAATATGCTTGGATTGCTATATACTTTCCTCTTAAGACTGCTTTTGCTGTGTCCCACAGAAGTTGGGGCTTAGTGTTGTTGTTGTCATTTGTTTCCATATATTGCTGGATCTCCATTTTGATTTGGTCATTGATCCATTGATTATTTAGGAGCGTGTTGTTAAGCCTCCATGTGTTTGTGAGCCTCTTTGCTTTCTTTGTACAGTTTATTTCTAGTTTTATGCCTTTGTGGTCTGAAAAGTTGGTTGGTAGGATTTCAATCTTTTGGAATTTTCTGAGGCTCTTTTTGTGGCCTAGTATGTGGTCTATTCTGGAGAATGTTCCATGGGCACTTGAGAAGAATGTATATCCCGCTGCTTTTGGATGTAGAGTTCTATAGATGTCTATTAGGTCCATCTGCTCTACTGTGTTGTTCAGTGCTTCCGTGTCCTTACTTATTTTCTGCCCAGTGGATCTATCCTTTGGGGTGAGTGGTGTGTTGAAGTCTCCTAGAATGAATGCATTGCAGTCTATATCCCCCTTTAGTTCTGTTAGTATTTGTTTCACATATGCTGGTGCTCCTGTGTTGGGTGCATATATATTTAGAATGGTTATATCCTCTTGTTTGACTGAGCCCTTTATCATTATGTAGTGTCCTTCTTTATCTCTTGTTACTTTCTTTGTTTTGAAGTCTATTTTGTCTGATATTAGTACTGCAACCCCTGCTTTCTTCTCACTGTTGTTTGCTTGAAATATGTTTTTCCATCCCTTGACTTTTAGTCTGTACATGTCTTTGGGTTTGAGGTGAGTTTCTTGTAAGCAGCATATAGATGGGTCTTGCTTTTTTATCCATTCTGTTACTCTGTGTCTTTTGATTGGTGCATTCAACCCATTAACATTTAGGGTGACTATTGAAAGATATGTACTTATTGCCATTGCAGGCTTTAAATTTGTGGTTACCAAAGGTTCAAGGTTAGCCTCTTTAGTATCTTACTGCCTAACTTAGCTCGCTTATTGAGCTGTTATATACACTGTCTGGAGATTCTTTTCTTCTCTCCCTTCTTGTTCCTCCTCCTCGATTCTTCATATGTTGGGTGTTTTGTGCTGTGCTCTTTCTAGGAGTGCTCCCATCTAGAGCAGTCCCTGTAAGATGTTCTGTAGAGGTGGTTTGTGGGAAGCAAATTCCCTCAGCTTTTGTTTGTCTGGGAATTGTTTAATCCCACCGTCATATTTGAATGATAGTCGTGCTGGATACAGTATCCTTGGTTCAAGGCCCTTCTGTTTCATTGTATTAAATATATCATGCCATTCTCTTCTGGCCTGTAGGGTTTCTGTTGAGAAATCTGACGTTAGCCTGATGGGTTTCCCTTTATAGGTGACCTTTTTCTCTCTAGCTGCCTTTAGCACTCTTTCCTTGTCCTTGATCTTTGCCATTTTAATTATTATGTGTCTTGGTGTTGCCCTTCTTGGATCCTTTCTGTTGAGGGTTCTGTGTATTTCCGTGGTCTGTTTGATTACTTCCTCCCCCAGTATGGGGAAGTTTTCAGCAATTATTTCTTCTAAGATACTTTCCATCTCTTTGCCTCTCTCTTCTTCTTCTGGGACCCCTATAATACGGATATTGCTCCTTTTAGATTGGTCACACAGTTCTCTTAATATTGTTTCATTCCTGGAGATCCTTTTGTCTCTCTCTATGTCAGCTTCTATGCGTTCCTGTTCTCTGATTTCAATTCCATCAATGGCCTCTTGCATTCTATCCATTCTGCTTATAAACCCTTCCAGAGTTTGTTTCATTTCTGCGATCTCCTTTCTGGCATCTGTGATCTCTTTCCGGACTTCATCCCATTTTTCTTGCGTATTTCTCTGCATCTCTGTCAGCATGTTTATGATTCTTATTTTGAATTCTTTGTCAGGAAGACTGGTTAGGTCTGTCTCCTTCTCTGGTGTTGTCTCTGTGATCTTTGTCTGCCTGTAGCTTTGCCTTTTCATGGTGATAGGAATAGTCTGCAGAGCTGGGACGAGTGACGGCTGGAAGGCCTTCCTTTCTTGTTGGTTTGTGGCCCTCCTCTCCTGGGAGAACAGCGGCCTCTAGTGGCTTGTGCTGCGCAGCTGCGCGCAGACAGGGCTTCTGCTTCCTGCCCGGCTGCTATGGAGTTAATCTCCGCTGTTGCTGTGGGCGTGGCCTGGCTCGGGCAGCTACTCCAAAATGGTGGAGTCGCGTTGGAGCAGGAGTTGCTGGGAGGCTATTTATCTCCGTAAGGGCCCTCCCTGCTCCCTGCAGCCCAGGGGTTAGGGTGCCCAGAGATCCCGGATTCCCTACCTCTGGATTAAGTGACCCGCCCTGCCCCTTTAAGACTTCCAAAAAGCACCCGCCAAAACAAAACAACGACCACAAAAAAAAACAAGAAAAAAAATTTTTTTAATTAAAAAAAAAAAAAAAATTTTTAATTAAAAAAAAAAAAAGGTGGTCGTTCGTTTTTCTTTATTCTCCGGTGCCAGCCTCAGGCCTCTACTTACCGGTCTTTCTGCCCGTTTCCCTAATATTGGGGTCCCTGTCCCTTTAAGACTTCCAAAAAGCGCTCGCCAAAACAAAGCAGCAAAAAAGCAAAAAAAAAAAAAAAAATGGTCGCGCGCTTTTCTTATGTCCTCTGTCGCCCAGCCTTCAGTGCCTGCTCACTGTTCTTGCTGCCCTGTTTTCCCAGTATCGAGGGCCCTGCACTCTGGCCCGGATGGCTGGGGCTGGGTGCTCGGCAGTCCTGGGCTCCGTCTCCCTCCCGCTCTGCCTGCTCTTCTCCCGCCGGGAGCTGGGGGGAGGGGCGCTCGGCTCCCGCGGGGCCGGGGCTTGTATCTTACCCCCTTCGCGAGGCGCTGGGTTCTCTCAGGTGCGGATGTGGTCTGGATATTGTCCTGTGTCCTCTGGTCTTTATTCTAGGAAGGGTTGTCTTTGTTATATTTTCATAGATATATGTGGTTTTGGGAGGAGATTTCTGCTGCTCTATTCACGCCGCCATCTTCCGCCCCCTCAAAGAGCGGTTTTGATGTATTTTTGAATTCGGTTTGCTAAAATTTTGTTGAGTATTTTTGCGTCTACATTCATCAGGGATATTGGTCTGTAGTTTTCTTTTTTGGTGGTGTCTTTGCCTGGTTTTTGTATTAGGGTGATGTTAGCTTCATAGAATGAGTTTGGGAGTATCCCCTCCTCTTCTATTTCTTGGAAAACTTTAAGGAGAATGGGTATTATGTCTTCCCTGTATGTCTGATAAAATTCCGAGGTAAATCCATCTGGCCCAGGGGTTTTGTTCTTTGGTAGTTTTTTGATTACCGCTTCAATTTCGTTGCTGGTAATTGGTCTGTTTAGATTTTCTGTTTCTTTTTGGGTCAGTCTTGGAAGGTTGTATTTTTCTAGGAAGTTGTCCGTTTCTCCTAGGTTTTCCAGCTTGTTAGCATATAGGTTTTCATAGTAGTCTCTAATAATTCTTTGTATTTCTGCTGGGTCCGTCGTGATTTTTCCTTTCTCATTTCTGATACTGTTGATTTGTGTTGACTCTCTTTTCTTCTTAATAAGTCTGGCTAGAGGCTTATCTATTTTGTTTATTTTCTCGAAGAACCAGCTCTTGGTTTCATTGATTTTTGCTATTGTTTTATTCTTCTCAATTTTATTTATTTCTTCTCTGATCTTTATTATGTCCCTCCTTCTGCTGACCTTAGGCCTCATTTGTTCTTCTTTTTCCAATTTCGATAGTTGTGACATTAGACCGTTCATTTGGGATTGCTCTTCCTTTTTTAAATATGCTTGGATTGCTTTATACTTTCCTCTTAAGACTGCTTTTGCTGCGTCCCACAGAAGTTGGGGCTTAGTGTTGTTGTTGTCATTTGTTTCCATATATTGCTGGATCTCCATTTTGATCTGGTCATTGATCCATTGATTATTTAGGAGCGTGTTGTTTAGCCTCCATGTGTTTGTGAGCCTTTTTGCTTTCTTTGAACAGTTTATTTCTAGTTTTATGCCTTTGTGGTCTGAAAAGTTGGTTGGTAGGGTTTCAATCTTTTGGAATTTACTGAGGCTCTTTTTGTGTCCTAGTATGTGGTCTATTCTGGAGAATGTTCCATGTGAACTTGAGAAGAATGTGTATCCTGTTGCTTTTGGATGTAGAGTTCTGTAGATGTCTATTAGGTCCATCTGTTCTAATGTGTTGTTCAGTGCCTCTGTGTCCTTACTTATTTTCTGTCTGGTGGATCTGTCCTTTGGAGTGAGTGGTGTGTTGAAGTCTCCTAGAATGAATGCATTGCATTCTATTTCCTCCTTTAGTTCTATTAATATTTGTTTCAGGTATGCTGGTGCTCCTGTATTGGGTGCATATATATTTATAATGGTTATATCCTCTTGATGGACTGAGCCCTTTATCATTATGTAATGTCCTTCTTTGTCTTTTGTTACTTTCTTTATTTTGAAGTCTGTTTTGTCTGATACCAGAATTGCAACACCTGCTTTCTTCTCTCTGTTGTTTGCTTGAAATATCTTTTTCCATCCCTTGACTTTAAGTCTGTGCGCGTCATTGGGTTTGAGGTGAGTCTCTTGTAAGCAGCATATGGATGGATCTTGCTTTTTTATCCATTCTATTACTCTGTGTCTTTTGATTGGTGCATTCAGTCCATTTACATTTAGGGTGATTATTGAAAGGTATGAATTTATTGCCATTGCAGGCTTTAAGTTTGTGGTTACCAAAGGTTTAGGGTTAGCTTCTTTACTATCTTACTGTCTAACTTAACTCGCTTGTTGAGCTATTATAAACACAGTCTGATGATTCTTTTTTTCTCTCCCTTCTTATTCCTCCTCCTCCCTTCTTCATATGTTGGGTGTTTTGTTGTGTGCTCTTTTTAGGAGTGCTCCCATCTAGAGCAGTCCCTGTAGGATGCCCTGTAGAGGTGGTTTGTGGGAGGCAAATTCCCTCAACTTTTGCTTGTCTGGGAATTGTTTAATCCCTCCTTCATATTTAAATGATATTCGTGCTGGATACAGTAGTCTTGGTTCGAGGCCCTTCTGTTTCATTGCATTAAGTATATCATGCCATTCTTTTCTGGCCTGTAGGGTTTCTGTTGAGAAGTCTGATGATAGCCTGATGGGTTTTCCTTTGTAGGTATCCTTTTTTTCCTCTCTGGCTGCCTGTAATACTTTGTCCTTGTGTTTGATCTTTGCCATTTTATTTATTATGTGTCTTGGTGTTGCCCTCCTTGGATCCCTTGTCATGGGAGTTCTGTGTACCTCTATGGTCTGAGTGGCCATTTCTTCCCCTAGTTTGGGGAAATTTTCAGCAATTATTTCTTCAAAGACATTTTCTATCCCCTTTTTTCTCTCTACTTCTTCTGGAATACCTATGATTCTTATATTGTTCCTTTTCGATTGGTCACTCAGCTCTCTTAAAATTCTTTCATTCCTGGAGATCCTTTTATCTCTCTCTGCATCAGCTTCTCTGCGTTCCTGTTCTCTGTTTTCTAGTCCATTAATGGTCTCTTGCATCTCGTCCATTCTGTTTTGAAGTCCTTCCAGAGCTTGTTTTATTTCTGAATTCTCCTTCCTTAGTTCTTGCATATTTCTCTGCAAGTCGATCAGCATGGTTATGACTTTTGTTTTGAATTCTTTTTCAGGAAGACTGGCTAAATCTATCTCCCCAGATTCCTTCTCAGGGGAAGATGTAGCAGATGCTGAAGCTGTCTGGGTTAGTCTTGTCTGGATCATATTTTTTTGCCTTTTCATGTTGACAGGTGCTATTGACTGTCAGCTGGGAGGGCCAAAATTTTCACTTGCTACTGGCCTTTCTTTACTGGGACACCTGCGACCCCTAGTGGCTTGTGTTGGGTAATTGCGTGTAGAGTGGGTCTTTGTGTCTTGCCTGGCCGGAAGGGAGAAATTTCCCTTTCTGTGGGCGGAATTTGTCTCAGGCTGCTTCTCTGCTTTCGCAGCACCCGGTGGGGTGATGGATGGGGGGGCTGCTTGACTGTTTGCCTCCGTGAGGGGTCTCAGAGCTGTTGCCCAGGGGGTTAGTGCACCCGGTTTTCCCTGTAATTTCCAGCTGCTGTACTGTGACCTGGGTTGTTTCCGTCAAGCTGTTAAGTCCCTGTCCCTTTAAGACTTTCAAAAAGCCCCCGCTTTTCTTTGTCACAGGGGCATCAGCTTCGGCACCGGCTCAGAGGTCTTGTTGCCCTGTTTCCCTAGCATCCAGGGCCCCCTGGGCACGTACTGTGTCTGCGCTCTGGCCCGGATGGCTGGGGCTGGGTGTTCGGCAGTCCTGCGCTCCGTCTACCTCCCGCTCTGCCTGCTCTTCTCCCGCCGGGAGCTGGGGGGAGGGGCGCTCGGGTCCCGCCGGGCCGGGGCTTGTATCTCACCCCTTTCACCAGGCGCTGGGTTCTCGCTGGTGTAGCTGCAGTCTGGCCACTGTCCTGCGTCTTCTGGTCTCTCTTTTAGGGCTAGTTGTGTTTGTTGTATTTTCAAAAGTCTATATGTTTTTGGGAGGAGATTCCCACTGTCCTACTCACGCCGCCATGTTGGCTTCGCCCCCCAGAAATCTTTCATTTTTAAAGGTAAGAATAATATTCTCATTTTTATGGCTGAAGTCTTAAAACTTTACTTTCCATATGCAGTATCACACTGTGCTCGTCCATCTTTCCAACACTGATTCACAATACTAGCTCTCTCCTATATCAAATTAGCAATAGGTAACTCTGTTTTCATAAACTACTCTTTATTCTCTTGCTTTGTTTTTCTATCTTTAAGATGGAATATTCATAGCATGTTTGCATCATTATGCAGGTCATTCAATAGAAAGGAAAACTTGGTGATTCAGAAGAGCAGGAGAGTACTGAAGTACCCATTCTGGCAGAAGAACAGGCTGTATATGTGGATACAGGTACAGACTACTGGGTATATTTGGTGATGAATATATTCTAAGTTCTATTTTCTCAGTAAAACTAAAAGGAAGGCTGAGAGATGTTGGGATGGCCAAAGAGGAATGAATATTTGAGAAAAGAGAAGATATGATATCATGGTATAGACAGGGGGATTGGGTAGGTTTGGGCAATTCAATAGGCCTGCTGATCTCTCAAGACTCATTTAAAGTCTGTGGTCATAACTTTGGAGGGTGACCAGTCAGCATAGTTGTGAGTTTTTCTATCCACTGTCAGATGCTCACTTACAGAATCTAGATTTAACCAGAATGTAGTGGTAACAGAGATAATATAAAAGAGAGAAAGCCATGATATGGAGAGAGAGGAAAATGTTCTCAGAGAGGGAGCTTTTAGAATAAAGGGAGATGTGACAAAACAGTCTGAATGCCAGGATAGATAAATATGAAAATATGATAAACACATGCTAAATTTTTACCCATAGACACATATCATATAATAAAATAATTAGAAATTTCAAGAAAAATAAAATCCAACATAATACCTAAATCCAAGATTTAGTTAGAGCCATGTTCTATGTATGGAGGAAATTACATTTGATCATTTTAAACAATTGATGGAATGATACAAATGAGAGCATCATTGACCTTGATTCTAGGAATATGTCCCTTAGAGTATCACGGTGCTATGATGTTGGAATACATCATCTAGCTTTGTAATAAACAATAGCTACTTGGTTACACTCATATCCTCTTGGCCATGGGCTTTCAACTTCAAGAACCAAGAGGAAATGCAAAAGACTTCATTGTGATTTCCTATTTAAATATGCATATTATTTTTGTACAAAAGTGATCATTGAATAAAGTTCAAAGTGGAAGGGAGGATGAAAGGGCCGAGTCAAGGTACTAAATGAAGAGCCTTCATCAATAAGTGGAACTGTATTATTTAGTGTTAAAAATGTAAACAGATATGGTCTAGTGTTGTGCTGGATTGGCCTGTATTGGACTGTTAGAGCTAAATGCTTAATTTCCAGGAATTTTTCAAGTCAGTTTTCTGGAAGCTTGAAATTAGCCATGGTGAGAATATTTGAGGAATATTCCCACAATATTCCCCTACCATGGAAATTGGTAAATGCAACAAACTGGGTACTTTGCTCAGTGAATACAGTCTTAAAATGCCACCAGTTTATCACTGGTTATGAAATAATTGTAGAGATGGAGGCAAGTGATTTACATTTTAAGCTAAATCTCCTACTTTGAACTTTTCTGATGCAGTAATCAAATATTGTTTGAAATTGATCATTGAGAAATACAGCCTTGAACTGTTACAAGACAGAAAAAAAAAATAAAAGTGAAAATGCTTAAAATAAATTGATTCAGGATATTACAATTGGATTAGGATGACTGGGATGAAAGATAAATTTTCCGTTAGACATTTTCTCTTCTATATGCTCACTAACCACACCACACTGGGATTTCTTTAATAATGTTAAATATATTTATTATGTAATAAAATACATAGATTTATGAATTAAATTTAAAGCTATTTTCCTAGATATATAAAGCATTCTATGCATCTGATTTTATTTTTCAATTATTACTGTCATTATTTAGTCAGAATTGAGAAATGCACATAAACATGAAATACAACTACAAATGGTATCTACTGTCACAGTTACCTTAATAAATCATTTCAGTGGATTAAGTACTTTCAGTTCACTCAATGGCCACTTATCAAGTGTAAGCATGATGTTGCTGACATTGGAGGATTCTCATCTCCTCTGCCTCCTGCAGAGATGCCATTTGTCTTTCTAAATGCAGAAGGTGAGCTATTGTGGAAGTGAACAGAACAGAACGCACGCACGCAGTAAAGAAATTACAGCCTTTCTGTGGATAGGTTTCTATGGGGGAGAAGCAGATCTTGAAGTTCCAGTTGAAATTCAGTTTCAAATGGTGCAAGAACTTAACTATATACCTGTCCATTCTGGATCATTCTGTTATTGCTTCCTTCACAAATATCCTGGCTCTTTCCTTTATTTTCATTTTTATTGATATGAGATTGCAGAACCTGTTCCTTGGAGGGCAATTTCCAGGAAGAAATTCATTTGGGTTTATTTCTATGCAAGTTTCAGTGTGAACTTGAGAACACAGTGGAGTTTTAGAGACAAATTCTTGCGAGGGAAACAAGAAACTTGGTTCAGATATGAGTCATAATTTTGTCAAAATCATAGGAAAAGGGAAAAACATATTTTAGGATTATCATTCACAGTTACAAAAACTAACATGCAATTAATTTTGCTTATGAATGTATGTGACTGGGAAGAAATGTTAGTATCTGAAAGAGGAATAATTGTAGGGGACACTTTTAAATGGACCAAAATCTACCTTTGGGAGGAAGCAAACATTAATATTTAAATATACATTATTAAAAGTTTGAAAATTACCTATTTGTTTCTCCAGAAAGAAATAAAGGAGTCTTAACTTACTTTTCTAATCTATGTCAAAATGAAATAATTTCAAATCTTTGTTCACAGTAAACAGGAACCTGTTATATTCAGTAGAAAAATTAGGTTTTATACTTGGTTGTCAGAATAGCTAAGTGGCAACTGTGAGGCAAGATTAAATTTTATCTTACCTTGGTGCACAATAATATAGGTAAAATGTATAGGCTAGGACTCTGGTGGGGGCATTATCTATCAATTTTGGGGGCTTTAAATATGATTGTATAACTGAATCAGAGACTATTAAAGATAGGCTTCTTAATCGTAATGCAATCACTGTCCTCCAATTTAGCTGTAATAAAATTGACATAAACACACAACTACGTTTGTGATTAGTTCTGTAATGTGGTACTATAGGAACAGAAGAAAGAAGCAGCTAACTTAGGCTGAGGTGGTTTCAGAGGAAAATCTCCAATATGCTGGCTAAGTAGTCACTCAGGTAATGAATGAGTGAAGTGTGTTTCAGGTAGAAGGAAAAGTACATGAATAGTGTTGGAGGGGAGTGTCTGTACCACTTATTTAACCAGTAACAGACACCCAAAACCTAGCTGGCTTTGATAATAATGCCATGTTTTATATCACTTAATAGGACGTCAAAAAATACAGTGGCCTCCATTTGTGATATGAATTAGTCTTTGACTGGGTCTTAACCACTTTCTTTGCTTTGTGTGTTGATTTCTTTCTTCAACTAACAAGATGGCCTCCCACAACAGCTAGAAAATATATTTCTATGTTGAAGTCCAATAAAAAAGGAAGAATACCTCTCATGCAATATTGGAACATAAATCCTTCACACTGACTAGGCCATGTGCCCATACCTGCATGTATTACACTTTCTAAGGGAATGTTATGAGGTAACTGGATTGAGCTTTAGCTCCATTAGCATTGGCAGGGTATTTAGGATTTTCATGGTTGGCCAAGACAAGTAAGTGGTCCATTGAATCTAGCAACTTGGTTAGCTCCTCATAATTAGGGAAATTTAATGGAAAAACATGGACACGTTGGTTCTGCAGGTACTGTAGGGAGTTTCTAAACCTGCCCACTGTTCTTCCTATCCCCTCTTCTCTTTATTCTTATATCATTATATATGAGGCCTTATATAGCTTATTTTTCAATTTGTTTTGTCTTTCCACAGTGAAATGTAGACTACATAAAACCAGAGTCAATTTTTTATATTGATAGAACTCAAGTTGATAGTCAATAAATATGACTTGAATAAATGAAAGAATCAATAAAACAGGGGAGAAAAAATCTAGAGTTGCTTACACAACATGTATGGATTTGGTGTGACATCCAAAAGCTCGGGAATTGAGCTGAAGATAATGTAGTAAAGGTTAGACATGTTAAGACTTACCAAACTGTTCCAGGGAACTAAGCTAAGATGCTTCCTGTGATAAAGAAATTTCACTGATAAAATCTGGACAACGCCTGGAAAACTGGGATGATTTCTCACCCTAGTATCAAGGTGCCTGAGAGAAATATGTTCAGAGAGTTAATAGACTACTGAATTGTAGAGTTTAAAAGAAAGATCTGGGCTACAGATATGTATCTGTTGAGTCACAAGCACTAGAGTATTATGTGATTTTAAGAGGGTGGATGAGTTTTCCCATGATTATGTAGATGTGGAAAAGACAATTAACCTTCTGTCTAAAGTCCAGAGTGTAGGATTAATGGCTTCCTCTGCATTTTGCTTTGCAGGTGGAATGTGAGCAATAAAAGATTGGTCTAAAGATTTCATAGGTCTGGTTCTGCCTTTGGTTTAAGGGTAATAGTTAAATGGAGTGTTTGAAGTTCACCCATTTCAAGATCAGTTAACTAAGATTCCAGGCAAAAGCCTGGAAAAGAAAGGAAATAAAATATCATGGAAGGAATATCTTAGACAGTAAAGAAGCAGTTACTATGCAGATAGCTTTTTAGAGAGGTTAGCAAAATTTTCAAGATGAAGAAACCCTAAGTTGTCATTATTTCAAATTTACAATGAACCACACAAAAAGTATTGTTTTCTTTGCACCACTGGCAAGAGTTGGCAGTTGATTCCCAGTCTGTAAGTTATATTATAGGGTTGCAAATAATGAAAGCACTTAATACTAGAGATTGAGATATTGGGGTTTATGAAATCCCAGCAGTGACACTGAAAGGCCAATGGATATTGATTATATCATAAAACAGTCTGGGACTCTGTTGGAAAGCACTGGGTGAAACACTGTGTTTTGAAAAAGTGCCTTGTTTTACCTTTGAGCATTTCTGAAAGTTACCTGATGACTCTGGTATATGTTTTGTATAATCCTATTAGATTATTGCAACCTCTATAAATATATCAGATTTGGTGTTTCTTAGATACATATTTTTTTCCTCCAGTTTTAGCGCTGGAGATTATTTTTCACAGATAAAATGTATGAGAGTTGGGAGGGCAACTTGAATCCCTCAGTGGAATTTCTAAGCCACAGAGCGAACAGGGATTGAGACAGAAGATAGGATTACTCGGTGTGCTTCACATCTATATCTCACTTTGGAGACACTTCCTTTCTAACTTGTGTTGTCCAGCTCGGCAGCCACTAGCTACCAGTGCTGTTGGGCACCAGCCAAGTGGCCAATTCAGACTGAAATGGGCTCTTGGTGTGAAGTACACACTGAGTTTTGAAGATTTAGTATCAAACCAAGAATATGAAATACTTCGCTAGTAGTTTTACTTAATATTCATTTGACTTAATGAATTAAAAATTAGTATAATAAATGTATTAATTAAAGATTGTAATATTAAATTTGATCAAATGCTGAAATGATATTTTGCATTGTTTGTGGTGCAAAAGAATATTAAAATAAATTTCATAAGTTTCTTATTTAATGTATCTACTGAAATATTTAAAAAAATACATTCACTTGTGGCTCACACTTAATTTTTATTGGACAATATTGCTCTACTCTTCTTAATCTCTTTCAATTCAGTCATAAAATGAGAAAACACTTTGGTTGTGTGTCCATTGGTGGCGTGGATGGGGTTTAACAAGTTATTAATCGTGTTTTCCCTCATTCATCTAAAGATTTTGTCTGACCCTAAATTTAAAATAATAAACACCAATGACGTATCATGAAAACTCTTTTTGCATCTTCACACACATAAAATGAATATTAAACAGAGGACATTATGGAGTGAAATTGCTCCTTCACCTCTAAATAGAGAAAATATTTTGTAGACGTACAGAATAAATCCTGAAACATTTCTCCTTAATCTTGATACAGTATGCTCTTGAGAAGAGAAAGCAGTTTGAAGCATGCATTAGAGATATTGCAGATATTATTTTAATAACAGCTTTCAATGGTTGATACCATTTATCACTTACAATCTTCTGAAATCTGAGATAATGCTGAAATTCTGCAAAAATATATTAATGCTTAAGTTTGGAAACATTGCATTTGATGAATTTTGTATGCAATTCTAAGTTGGGAACTATAATGTCTTCAATTTTGTAATGATAAATATTTACATCATTCCTGCTATGAAAGGAATCATTTGAAATGACTATGAAATGCTTATTATGTGCCAAGTTGAATTCTCACAACAAACCTGTACACTGTTCACTATAAATACTCTGTTTTTTGGTTTTTTTTTTACTGACCAGGCAACTGACATACAGAGAAGGTAACTAATTTGTACAAGTTCTCCCATATAGTCAAAGAGTAGACTGGGAAAATGTCTATTCAAGTTCTCTGCCCATTTTTTAATTGGGTTATTTGTTTTTTGATACTAAGTTTTATAAGTTCTTGATATATTTTGGATATTAGCCCCTAATCAGGTACATGATTTATAAATATTTTCTCCCATTCAGTAGGTTGCCTTCTGGTTTTGTTGATGGCTTCCTTAGCTGGGCAAAGCTTTTTGGTTTGATGTAATTCCATTTCTTAATTTTGGTTTTGTTGCTCTTGCCCGAGGAAGATTGGTCCATAAATAATATTGCTAAGACCATGTTAAAGAGCTTATTGCTTATGCTTTCTTCAAGGAGTTTTATGGTTTTAGGTCTTACATTCAAGTCTTTAATCCATTTTGAACTTATTTTCACACATGTATATTACAGTGGTCCAGTCAACACCATTTATTGAAGAGACTGTTTTTCCCCTTGTGTATTCTTGCCTCTTTTTATCAGATTGACTATTATCGAAAAGACAAGAAATGACAAGTGTTGGCAAGGCTGCAGAGAAAAGGCAACCCTTGTGCACTGTTGGTTGGAATATAAATTGGTGCAGCCACTATGGAAAACAGTATGGTAAATCCTCAAAAAAAAATTAAAAATAGAAACACCATATAACTTAGCAACTTCATTTCTGAATATTTGTCTCATGAAAATGAAAAAGCCAATTTGAAAAGATGTATGCACCCCTACATTTATTGCAGGATTATTTGCAATAGGCCAGATATGGAAGCAATCTAAGTGTCCATCAATAAATGAATGAATAAGGAAAATGTGGAATCCATATATAATGGAATATTACTCAGCCATAAAAAGGAATGGAAACTTGCCATTTGCAACAACATGGATGAACCTAGAAGGCATTATGCTAAGTGAAATCAGTCAGACAGAGAAAGACAAACACTATACAGTTTCACTCATATGAGGAATCTAAAATACAAAACAAATGAACACACAAAACAAAACTGAAATAGACTCACAGATACAGGAAACAAACTACTGGCTACCAGACACAGAGGACACAGGTGAAATAGGTGAACGTCATTAAAAGGTACAAACTTGCCAGTTATAAAATAAGTAAGTCACAGGGATGTAATGTAGAGTATAGGGAACATAGTCCATAATATACGTAATGACTTTGTATGGTGATAGATGGTAATCAAGACTTATGGGGTTTATTTCATAATGCATAAAAATATTGAATAAGCATGATGTATATCTGAAACTAATAGGACATTGTATGTCAATTATATTTCAAAAAAAAAAAGAATAGATTGGGGATTCAGCTCTGGAAGTCTGGTACCACACTATTCATAGAATATAGCCCATTATATTTAAGTTCAATTTTGTACATATGTTTCTTAACAGGCTAACATTTACTGAGCATTGACCAGAGACACTAATAGGAAAGTTTATTGCTTAATCTTACAGCAATCCTTGTGAGAGTCATGAACCCCATTTTAAGGGTGAGGAAATTGATGCCTCCATAGGTTTGGAGCACAACTGAGAGTCTAGCCCTGATTATGCCTGAGGCCAAAGTTCTGCTCTCTACTGCTATAGAACTAGACACACATTGCAAAATAAAATCCTGGGTCCTTGGAGACAACCAAAGAGAGAACATTTTATGTGAAGTTAAAAAATAGGACTTGCCTCAAAACGTAATATGAAGAAAAGAGGACAAACCACTGGGCAGAGGAGCAGAGAGTTAGATGGAAAAATGAGTGAAAAGGTGCAAATAGGAGATTAGCTATTTTTTAAATTGTTTTTTCTTTCATTCAACCACATAAGTGGGGAAAAAAGAGTACTGAGACATAATCAGGTGGTAAAGATATAGGAATATAAGTAAAATTTACTTAGATATAACAGTACATATGCCTTGGAAGTTACTTAGATCACTCTCAGTGAATTCTTCAACAGAAACTGCCTTTGACTCTTTGAAATAGGTCCTCTGAGGCCCTAGAGCAGATTTCCAGAGCAAATGGGAATTACATTGCTCTTGTTGGTATTTACTATCTTCCTGTGGGTTTCACTTGAAGGTTGGTTAAGGCAAACTATCCATAAAATCCCTGCTTAGAAAAAGATTCAGTCTACTGGGCAGTTAGTGAGACAGGGACTTCTAGGTTAGCAGAGCGGGCAGTGAAGACACTTACGGATTGTAGAATATAGGAGGTTATAAAATCAGAGACTCAAATCACTTTACCCTTTTTGTGGGTGGTCTTTAGGACATTGGGACATGAACTAGGCACTGTTTGTAGTTGAGTATGAGCTCAGATTATGAGGTGGCAGGTGTGTGCTACTGTGGATTTACACTTGCTAAAGGGTTACTAAATGACAGAGAAATAAAACAAATGTTACTAATGAGGGACTTCTTGGCTTAGATGGTGACTATGTTATGCTATCACCTCAATAACTCTCTTAAGTAGGCAATATTGCCTTTTTACATTTGGGGAACTAAGGCACAGAGAGATTATATGACTTGCCAATATCACACAGCAAAAATAATTGATGGGGTTGGGGTCCAACGCCAGTTTTGTTCTTTCAAAACTAAAGTGTTGTAAAGCCACGGTTACCCAGGGGAGTAAAATTTAACAGGAGTCTTGAAAATGTTCATGCATATTTTCTTTAGTCTTTCAGAAAACACTTGTGGCTTCAAGTTTATGGCTAACTTCATACTTGACACACGTGGATTGAAAGCTGGTGGTTTGGGGCCTCATTTTTACAAACACCATTATTGTCACCAAAAATCTATTTACTTGGATCTGGTTTCAGAATGACTACACAATAAAATCACCAGCTACATCAAAGATGAATAGTACAGTGGCAGCATGGGCCATGGAAATTCTCATAATATCCTTCCACTTGATCCTCCTACTCACTCTGCCGGTGCGGCCTGGGGAAGAGTAACAGGACAGCAGGTGTATTTAGGAAGAGTAACCTGTGCTTGCTTGGCTTGCACTGTCCTCTCCTCTCAAGAACCCAGCCAGGAAGCGCAGTTTCTCTTATTCTTCCCTAGGGGCTCACCTCCTGCATGAGGCCAACTCTGCTGTGACTGGAGGCATATGCGTGTCCATTTCTGGGCTCAGAAAACATACAGGAACATTTCCATCTCATATGATGCTTTGTCTTCCAAACTATGCTTGATTGGCAATAAAGGTGATATTTTGATCCCTGTAGTGTAGCATTTTACCTCTTTCTCTCTTGGCTCAGACATTGAGAGGATAATGCAGGTGGCATTTATCTCATCACTCAAACTCCCCCAGCGTTTGGTGTATTTTCTCAGAAAACCAAGGCATGAAGGAGGCAGTGGAATGTATAGACTTAGCATGTGGGCACCTTTTGTTGTGTGTGGCTTCAAGCTTCCCTATGTGGACAGCAACCTGTGATCTCAGCAGCTTTTCAATACTGACCACAGGGTAGGTGAGGGTTTATAGTTGTGAGGCTTAAGAGGGCCACCTGATGTTTAATCTTGGTGGGTGATTGTGATGATTGACTTTGTCCAAAGACCAGTGTCTATGGCTATTGGGGCCTCCATCCTCAGATAAAAAAATACAGTATCCCTCATCTCATCCCCCAACAGCAAAAGCTAAAGGATGCACAATGTGTCTAATTTAAAGATGGAGTGGGAGTGAGGGTCCTGAACAAGATTTCCAGCTGCCTCTGACTCAGGTTGCAGCCTGAGATGCAACACAGCTTTTGAAAGAACCATTGATTTAGGCTAAGGCTAATGGGGAAATATTTTAGGATAAGCATGAGGGGCTTTTAATAAGTTCTTTAAACAGGTCTAGGAGTGAGAGATTTAAATAACCAGGAGCTGTCCCCACTTGTGACAGAACAATGAGGTTCTAGCTTTATTTTTTAGTGATAAACCTAGCTTGACTGCATAGCATTAGGTGCCCCAACTTCTGTCCTGCATTTAAATCCAGGAAAGAAACATTCGAGACACCAGCCTCCTAGTCAAGAGAATAGTGAGTGTGACCGTGCCGGTATCATCTGTTCTCTGAGGGAATATGCCTGAGAAATTTAAGTAATTGAACACAGAATTAAAGACCAGGAGCTACGGAGCACACAGCAGGCTCATCGCTTCTCACAGCATCCGTAAAGAGTCAGACTGCAGAAGCATCTGTAGCAGCTTCTATTCAAAAATACGTAGTGGGTGATTTTGCAGCTGAAGCAAATGTAAGACAAGGAGAAAGCCTTCCCTCCAAGGCATATATCTTAGGCTTAAACTGTTCCCTGACAAGAGATGATCACAGATATTTTTGCAAGGCACACACTAAAAATGCTTTTTTTCACATTAGGGGCCATATTATTAGACAGAGCTCATCTTCAAAGCAGCCTGAGAATTAAAAACGCATAGCTCGCAGAAGGTGGTTAGAATGTACTTGACCTATAGTGTGTTTGTTTCCTATTGCTGCTGTAACAAATCGCCACACACTTGATGTTTTAAAATAACACACATTTGTTATCTTACAGTTCTAGAGTTCAGAAGTCTGAAATGAGTCTTCCGGACTAAAATCGAGGTGTTGGCACAGCTGTGTACCTTATGGATCCCTAGGGCAGAGTCTGTCTCCTTGCCTCTTCCAGCTTCTAGAGGCTTCCAGCATTTCTTGGCTCATGGACCCATCCATCATCAGAGTACATTATTCCAAACTTTCCTTCCATCTTCATGTATCATTTCAACTTTGAACCTCCTGCCTCTTTCCCATAAGGAGCCTTATGATTGCATGGGGTCCACCTGGATAATTCAGGATAATCTCTCCATCTCAAGAATCAAATCTGCAAAGTCTCTTTTGCCCCGTAAGTAACATATTCATAGGTCCAGAGATTAGCATGTGGTCATCTTTGGGGGCCATTCTTTAGCCAACCACAGAAACAAAAGATGTCTCCAATAAGATCTTCTGACTAGAGTTGCCATGTCTACAATGCCACTCTTTGAAAGAGATGAATATCCTTATGCATTGTATGACTGGAGTATTAATTACCATTTAATGTAACTGAAGAGACACTGAAATATTAGTGAATATAGTTGGACATAATTTGGTATGGAAAAAAGAGTAAGAAAACATTTTTAATTCTTTAATAAATAATGCCTTAAGATTTCATGTGCTAATCTGAGTAATTTCTGAAGTTTGGAGGTCAATATTTAAACAGGCAACTGTGCAAACAAGAAGGTCTCCAAGGAAGCAGTGACCACATGAGTGATGTAACATGGATTTCCTCTCCTAAGGGGCCCAAGTACTCACCAAGATGATTTAAGAATAAAGATTAACTGAATAGGTTAAGAGAAGTAAATGCTGGGGGATATTAAGAAAGTCTTCTTCTCCAGTTATATTTCCTTCCCTGTTTAAGATAGATCAGTGTGCATAAAACTGACATGGTCTTTCTCTACCCATTTGCTCAATCCACCTTCTGTGGCAGGTGGAGTGATTTATCTGGATGTTATATCTTGGAAGAATAACTGGGAGGGCTTGGCTCAACCTCAGCCTCCTAAACTCTTTGGAAGCCCACCTGCTCAGAGAACTGTGGCCTTCATTTTTCTTCCATAGTCTGTTCTCTCCATATGGTGAGAGAGGTGTCCTAGTCCAGCACTACTGTAATTTGGTAGATATGGTTGTTAAACCAATTCTAGAACTCAGTGTACAAATCTGTCTTATTTCTCAATTTAATTAAAACACCCAGTGGAAATAGAAGGTGTTATTTATTTGGTCATCTAAGAGATTACAGAAACAATGAGAGCAAGGAACATACATTATCATTGATTTAGTCCAGAATGTTCCATGCAACATCTTTGTTTTAGCAAACACTTTTTTGAGATATTTCTCAGATAAGGTGTATATTTAAACATATTTGGAAAACATTGGGTTAAACAAAGATGAACAAGAGTTGCAGTCAATTTTATTATTTCATTATTATTTATTGTTTAACTCAATGTTTTCCAAATATATTTAAATATAGAACAACTTCTTTAGTGATCTTGGAGAAATCATACCTACTTTAAATCTCATGCTCCAAAGTATTTTTAAAATATTATAGGTATACAGAATAAATATAAAAACTAATGGCTGCCATAATGGGAAAAATACAGAGCTATACTGTCTGTATTAGTGAAAACACTAAAAAACAGATTTTTAAGAACTGTACATTTAGATTGTAAAATATGACTGAAAACTTGGTACTGTTAACTACTCAGTACACTTAATCTCACACGTCACAAAACTCCAAATGAGAAAATTCACACTACATTTAACCTCATGAGCTAAAAAAACTCAAATGAGTTTCTGTGCATTGACAATGACACAGGAAAACATGTTTTGTTGTGTTTATGCTAACTGTGGGATGTTATTTCATGTTTCATAATGAAGGTAGTTGATGTAATCTTTTCCCTTTTGCCTGCTGCATTTCTTAGAAAAGCGTCAACTCAGGAAGTTAGAAAAAGCAGATTGATGAAGGATCAAAAAAGAATAAAGTTAATAATAGAAATTAATACAAAAGAAAAAATTATCAAAAAGACAAGAAAATCAAATCCAAAGACTAGTTCTGTAAAAGGCTAATAAAATAAATGAATTAAATTCAATATTAAGAGAAACCATAAATAACAAAGAGAATTAAAAAATTGAAATAAAACTATTGGAGGAAAAAAAACTGTATGGAGAATAAAACTAAAACTTACAAGTGAATAAAATAAATAATTTTGTGTCATTAAGCTTGAAAGATTAGATGAGATTAATTTCCTTGAAAATAAGATATAAAAATCCTGTTTTTAAAAGAAATTTAAAAAATGGATAAAGGTATTCCTGAATTAAATTTTTCCTACCTGAATTTTCAAACACAGTTGTTTTTATAGGGAAGCTCATGTCAAGAAAGATAGAATTCCTAACTTTTATAATCTCCCTAGAGAATAAAGTAGAAGATTCACAGACTCATTACTGTGTATAATATAACTTTGAAACAAGAAAGATGTCAAACCATAGAGGGAAAATTAAAGGCTAGTATCAGTGTAACTCTGGGGGGAGAAATCTTTCTCCCAGCCTGGAGCCAATTACCTTTAAAACCAAAATCAGTCAGAGGGAGAAATAAAATGATTAAAACCCATTTATTGTCACTATTTGCAGATGACATGAAACTTTAAATAGAAAACCCTAAAGACTCTACCAAAATACTACTAGAATTAATAAATGAATTCAGTGAAGTCACAGGACACAAAAGTAATATACCAAAATCTGTTGTGAGTTTCTATATACTAATGAACTAAAAGAAATAGAAATTAAGAAATCAAAAGCTTATCTACAATTGCATTAAAAAGAATAAAATACCTGGGAATAAATTTAACCAGGGAGGTGAAAGACCTGTACTCTGAAAACTATGAGACATTGATAAAATAAATTGAAGAAGACATAACTAAATGGAAAGCTATTCTATGCTCATGGGTAGGAAGAATTAATAGGGTTAAAATAGCCATACTACCCTAATCAACAGATTCAGTGCAGTCCCTATCAAAATACAAATAGCATTTGTGACAGAACTAGAGCAAAGAATCTTAAAATTTGTATGGAACCACAAAAAACCTGAATAGCCCAAACAATCTTAAGAAAGAGCAATAAAGCTGGGACTATCATGCTCCTTGGTTTCAAACTATACTACAAAGTTACAGTAATCAAACAGGTATGGAACTGGCACAAGAACAGATACATGGATCAATGGAACAGAATAGAGCCCAGAAATAAACCCATGTCTACATGATCAATTAATATATGACAATGGAGATAAGAATATAGAAAGGGTAAAAAGAGAGTTTCTTCAATAAATGGTGCTTGGAAAACTGAACAGCTACATGTAAACTGGATCACTGTCTTATATAATACACAAAAATAAACTTTAAATGGATTGAAGACCTAACTGTAAGACCTGAAACCACAAAACTTCTAGAAGAAAACATAGGTAATAAATTCCTGAACGTCAGTATCAGTAATTTTTTCTGGATATGTCTCCTTAGTCATGGGAAACAAAAGCAAAAGAATAAACAAGTGGGACTATATCAAACTAAAAAGCTTCTGAACAGAAAATGAATGCATCAACAAAATGAAAGAGCAAGCCGCCGAATGGGAGAATATCTTTGCAAATAATATATCCAACAAAATAGTATCCAAAATATATATAAAGAAAAATTAATAATTCCATTAAAAATGATCAGAGGACCTGAATAGACATTTTTCCAAAGAAGACATACAGATGCCCAACAGACACATTAAAAGATGCTCAACATCACTAATCATCAGGGAAATATGAATCATTACCACCATGAGAAGTCACCTCACACCAGTCAGAATGGCTACTATCCAAAATACAAGAAATAAATATGTTGGCAAGGATTTAGAGAAAAGGGAACCCTCCTAGGTGGTGAGACTGAAAATTAGTGCAGACACTATAGAAAGCAGGTTGGAGGTTTCTCAACGAACTAAAAATAGAAATATCTGACCCAGCAATTCCCTGAAGAAACAAAATCACAAATCTGAAAAGATAAATGCATTCCATTGGGTATTGTAGCATTATTTACAATAGCCAAAATATGGGAACAGCCTAAATGTCCATCAATAGATGAATGAATATAAAAGAGGTGGTACCTACATGCAATGGGGTATTATTCAGCAATAAAAAGAACGATATTTTGTCATTTGCAACAACGTGGATTGTCTTAGAGGGCATATTATGCTAACTGAAGTAAGTTAAAGATGAATGTCGTATGATATCACTTATTTGTGGATTCTAAAAAACAAAACAAATGAACAAACCAACAAAACTGAAATAGACTCATAAATACGGAGAACAGATTGAGGGTTACCATAAGGGAGGAAGGTGGTAGGCTGGATGAAATAGATGAAGGCAAAAAATATTAGTGAGAAAGTTTTGTATCTTAATTAGGGTGATGGTTAATGAGTGTATAAACATGTCAAAATTAATCAAGGTGTACACTAATATTTATGCATTTTATTCTATGTAAGTTAATAAATTAAAAAATTTAAAATGATTGTATTTATTATATTAGAAAGAAGGTGTTAGAATATGAAATTTTTAAAGACAAAATTCATAAAAGCAAAAATTTATTATCTAGAGATTGCAAAACTGCAAAATCTAATTTTTAATTTGTTTCTACATAATTAACCAAATTTTGTACCTTTTACTCAATAATTAGGGATACTGCTCATAGATAATTATATGCGATGTACACATGAAAACTCATTCTAAAATGATATACACAATTGCAGAATAGTGGTTATTTCTAGGGAAATAGGTGAAGCTTTAGATGATGATGTAAGTTTTAAAGAATTTTTAAAAAGAGATCTGATTTATTTTTAAAAGGACCTTTTAGAGATATTTTGAAGAAATCCGTACTTCTTTATGGCACCAGGAACAATTTTATCTGTTTTAAATTTGTTTCAAGTATCTTTCTGTTAAGCATCATTTCATCTTATGAAGAAAAGCATATAGTTCTTTTCTTTATATTACCATCCTTGGTAAAGCACAACTGTATTTTTTTTCCCCCAGAAATTTAACTGATCAAACTTCACAATCTTTTCAGTCCTCTTTCTAGCCTGGGTTAGACAATGTGACACTTGGCAATTCTGAAACATAAAATAGCTAACTCGTCTAACTTGGGGTCAGTTAATCGATTTTGGTCTCCCTGGGGATAATATTCAAATCAATATAGATGGTAGACTTTGGTTTTGTCATAGCCCTTTCTCATACGTTAGGTTGCATAAATAAATATTTAAAATATTTTACAAATATCATAAAGCACAAAATAATAAACACTGATGGCAAATGCTTATGCCGTTGGTGAATGCCTAGTCTGTTGTTTCCTAAATGTGCTTCATAATGGGAGAAGTGCCCATTTCCTGTGAGGCATGATCTCAATTAAATTTTCACATGATCTTCATGAAGCTTATTTTCATTTTACAGTTAAGGAACAATCAGTTTAAGTAACTTTTGCAAACGTGCACAGGCAGATATTTTTAAATGGCTCATTAAGTCTTATGACCAGGGAGTTAAATCCATACTTGTCTGACTTAAAATTCTGGGATAGTTCCACTGTATCTTACTAAATGCTAAGCAGACCAGCGTTAGGTTATGGTGTCTGAGGTTGGATCTTGTGCTACTTTGGATGGTTATTAGGAGAAAAATTGATGAGTGATAAAGTGTATTTCAACCTATGCTGCAAAGTTGCCACAGGTTCCTGCAGCCTGATCTCTTGCTCACTGCCTTTGATGCTTCAATTTCTGCTGGAGGGATGACTCTGGACTGCTTGGGCCAATACTGCTTGGCCAGAGGTATTGTTGTACTCTGGGCGCTCTCTCTAGGCTAAAGTATGCAATGCCTCCTCCCATTATCTTCTTTAATTTGAATGTGATCCCAGATTTGCTTGCTCTCTTGGCGTCTCTGGTCCTAGCTTTCATGTTCACTTTCTTTTAAGTACATGTTCAGTGACATAGGTTCTTCCTGTGATAAGTTTTGATGGACTGTATACATTTTTGCAACTGATTTTTTAAAAATATGCCTTCTCAAATTCAACCATCTGCCGTGATACTTGAAGCATCTCAAAAATTGTCAAGATCAAGGAGGTCACTCTAGGTTTCAATATTATGATAAGAAGTTAATGTTCACAGTTTTTAAAAATTCATGGTGTAATGTGATTTCTACCTGTGGCTTCAGAATCATTATAGGTTTGATTGATACAACTACCATTTTAGATTGTAGACTTGGCATTTATCAAAGCTAAGGTCTTATTTCCATAAGATTTTATATATTAATGCAATCTTATATATAGCATTTACCTCAGAATTTCATATATTAGACACTGAGTATAAGAGGATCTCATAACAAGACCAAGAATAAACCACTATAAGTTTTGCTGTCTTCTCCATAATTCTAAAAGATTGCCAGTTTGTCAGTCAGGCTGATGAAATATAGTTTGAAGATGTACTGGGTGCAGTGCTTAGGGAACCTGTGGTACCTCCATGTCTTCCCCTTTCTTACCAAGTTTTCTTAATATATATATATATATATATATATATATATATATATATAAAATATATATATATATATTTTTTTTTAGAGGAGAAAGGATAACAGTAAAAGCATTCTTTAAAGGAGTTTTTTTCTTTTTCTTTTTTTTTAAGCATGCCCTAAGAAGAAGTAAAAAGAAAATGAATTTGGTATGGATAAAATGTATATATTTAATTTTTTCCTAAGGTAGACTGGGATACTTTAGGAAGGTACCGTATTTAATAGACATAATGGGAATCCCTTATTGTGGACTTTCTATGTTATTAGCACCTTGATTGACTCTTAAGCAATCTTCACTGCAAACCAAGTCTTCACAGTTCAGTATTGTTAACATTCCCATTTTCCAGGAAACTACCAAAGTTGTTGCTTGCCCAAGGTCAGTAAATGTACAGTCAAGATATAGATAGACGTAGTGTTCTTGGACTACAGAGCATGTACTAGTAATTATGCTACAAAGTCACTGTGAGTTTCAGAAAGCCATTTGTCTAACTGGATTATCGTTCTACATATATCATGAGCATTGTTCTTCAGCTTGTAAGACATGTGAGACAATAACAGCCAATCAGATAGAGGTCACAGAGTCTTGATATCTGCATGAAAACCAAGTTGAAGGTAAGGTAATTAAGGAGATACGTGATCATTTGTCAATTTAATTTAGCCATAATAATTATTGAATACTATGCTTTGAGTAACATGTAACACAGTTTAAATGAATTATTACTGAATCAGCATACTTGTGGTTTGTAGATAACTGACAGAGAAAACCAGATGGTTCTTTTGAGAAACATATTTTTCACATTTAATTTATACAATGTATTATATTTTATTAGTGTCATCACAACACTATTCTAAAAGCTAACATTTTCATCAAAATTGTCCTAGTTTTTCAAAAAGTAACTTTTTAAAAATATGTGAGATAGATACAAATGATCTGGAATGATTTCTCCTGGCCTGACAACTGTGAGTTTATCTTCATCTCAGACCCAGAAATATGATAGATATGAGTCAATGGTGTGGATGGTTAGGCTTTCTTATTGTATAGTCAGCCCTTCTTTTTCACTAAGACAGCGACTGTGGAACAGAAAGCAATTTACATTCCAAACCAAAGGGAAATAGAAGTCACAGACCTCTTTATAAAAAAAAAAAAAGCTGGAATGGGAAGGTAACAATTTTGGCTGAAAGTTTCTAAATTACTCCTTAATGTGGGGAAGTTGAGAAGCTTAGTCCTAGTTGGGGAGTTGACTAAAGCAGGCTGATATTAGCATTCAAATTCTGAGGTGCCTGAGAGTGAAATGGGCCCAACAGAATGCAGGTGAGGTGGAAACAGGCATGGAGTGAGGAGCTAGATGGGAGTAAACTGAAGAAGGCTTGGCTTTATGGTGCATTATTCATAGCGCAGGGGTGAGGTACAGTGACTTAAAAAAAAAGGATCAAAATAGTACATAGCAGAGTACGTGGGAAGTATGAAGAAATTAATGATCTCTTAGTAATCAAGTAAAAATAAGCATTACAAAAAAGAATTAGAGTATTGAAATGGGATGCCAGGCTTTAAAACTGGACATATATTTAAAAATGTATACAAGGAATTCTTGAATTCATCCATGCATGTGTGTATGTATCCATCCATTTAACAAAAATGGTTTGCAAGATGGTAAGATACTAAGGATTTTGCATGAATTATATAAGTATGGTTCCTGTCTTCATTAATCTTAGAGTCTGCAGAGGAATAAATTTAATAATCGTACGTAACTAAAGAGCTGTATTTGAGATAATGCTATAATGCCAAGAAGAGACTGCTGTGATAAAGAATTAGTAGTGAAACTGAATCTATATTGAGGTTTGGGAGATCAGTGAATATCTCCGTGACCAAGTGTCACTTAATCTGAAAGAGAAGGAGGTAGTCAGGAAATAGGACACAGGAAGTGCAAAGGCCCTATTTAAAGAGAGAAGATCATTTTGGCTAGACTAGCAACAGAGATAGTAGAATGACATGAAATGATTTTGAAAAGGTAAGCAGTGGCCAGGCCATTCAGGAAACCTTAGGAAATTTTAGAGTTCCTATTAGTAACCCAAACTTTTTAATGTGAAGATAGATCCCAATCTATGTGTAAGAAAATAACATAGCATTTCAGTGAAAAAAAAAAGATTCATAATGTGAAGTTTAATAAATATTTTGGCTGGGTTATTGAATATTGAGATAAAAAATTCTGAAACTTTTAAGTAGAAAAAAGAATTCCCTTTACTTAGAAGTAGAGATAACTCATCTGGCTTTAAACTTCCACCCAGAACATTCAGTGCCAGAACACAGAATAGTAAGATGAGCATAGTTCAACACCAAAGGAGACAGTAACAAAGAATATTAGCCCAGCTTCAGAGTAATTCAAGGATAAATACAAAGTGGTATTTTAAAACACCAAGGTAGTTAAGGAATATAGAAACCATGAACTCTTAAGAAAAAAATCACTCAGAGAGAAAATATACTAAATTAAATACTATGCTGAAAGATATTCAAGTTGTTTCCAATCTGTTTCTATTACCAATATTGCTACAAATATGGTTTTGAAAGTCCACAAATAAATCTGTAGGGTAAATCCTCCAAGATAGAGTTAGTTCCAGCGTTCCAGCATACTTTTATTTTTAAATTTAATGCCTACATTTTAAGCATCATAAAAATTTTAGCATCATATAGTGATCTTCATTAGTCCAATACATTTTTTTAAACTAGATTTCAAATTTATCTCATATATATGATGAAATCTGCTCTCTTTTTGCTTATGTTTACATTTTGGTTTTATGGAAAATCACAGTATGACAGTCAAGGGCAGACTTTCAGGAGCCAGATTACCTGGGTTCAGAATATAGTTCTGCTCCTTCCTGTCTTAATTTGAGCAAGATATATATAGCACTATGTTCTTCAGTTTCTTTATTTTTGATATGTGGCTAAATAATGGCTACCACATAAGTCTGGGCGAGCCTTAAAAATATATTTTGTAAAGGTGATTAACATAATAAATGACAGTGCTAGTTAGATATTGCTTAGGTAAGTCATATTTGATACATACAGTTCCTAGTCTCTCGAATTCTTTGTTGCAAATGATCGCCCCCCACCCTCTGAAATTTAAGGAAAACTCTGCAATGCATATATATATATCGGACTTTTAAATTAGGGAACAAATACATCTTTATGAGGGAAAAACATCTTGGAATAATATTCACTTACGTATTAGCTTGGTACTTCATGACATTGCAAATATATGATAATTTTTGATCTACAAAAATGGCAATTGAATATGGTTCAATCTAA
This sequence comes from Manis pentadactyla, assembly GCF_030020395.1. Lineage (NCBI taxonomy): Eukaryota > Metazoa > Chordata > Mammalia > Pholidota > Manidae > Manis > Manis pentadactyla. The sequence continues at coordinate 98,539,831 of NC_080030.1, read as the reverse complement.
TACATAGGCAAGAAATGTCTCTGTAACAAGTTTAACTGTTTCTTAGTGCAGAAGTTATATAATATTCACAAAATCAATCTTCCTTCAAGACTGAGATCTTATGTTATCTCTTTTCTGAAGACTTTTCCATCTGATGCAAAAAAGATTTGTCATTTGCACAAATGGACTTTCATGACATCTTGATATAATTATACTATCTTTACTTTAAAAAAATTTCTCCAATTACAGACAAATTTTTATCATTTTACCTTTTGATTATTAGAATTTTTACATTTCTTGTGCAATAGATAATCAGTATTCATTTATGGGATAAATAAATAAATGCACTGGTACATCCATGGGAGGGTGTATATAAAACTAACGTGTTGGTTTACATAACTAATATTGCGAAAAGCTTTCTTGCTACTCAAATAATTTCTGAATCTGATTTATTAATTAACAATTCAAATTACAGTGTCCTTTGGCTAATACAACATATGTTTGAACAAATGATATTTTTGAACAAATGCAGAGTAAATCAATCTTTTTTCTCCATAACTGGTATGAATTGATTTTGTTGAGTCTTTGCTAGGAACAGGTTTTAATTTGTATATGAAACTATTAACTTGATGGTAAATTTAATATTATTAGAAAGAGAGGTCTAATGGTAATGAACAATTATATTTTACTTATTTGTTAGATGTGCTTCTGGTAGGGCATGGAAGCAGGGTTAGGCAATATCTCAGATAAACCAGAGAGTTTCATTAATTATGTCATACATACAATATTAAAAATAGCCAACCCTTCTTAGTGCTACCATATGATAGGTATGTCTGAAGTATTTTATATGTGTTTTCTCATTTATTTCTCATACAACCTTATAAGATAATTCATGCCATTACCTGTTTTTACCAAGAGGGTAACAGAAATAGGGAAGGTAGGCCATTTCCCAGAGGTCATGAGCCAATTAGCAGAAGAGCTAAGATTTAAACTAAGATATCTACTCCAGAGACTTTTGATTCACCATTTTACAGAGTTCCTCATTTGGGCTAGATATCTTTTTTTTTTTTTTTTATTAAGTTGTCATTTATATAGACTCTTATGAAAGTTTCACATGAAAAACATTGTGGTTACTACATTCACCCATATTATCAAGTCCCCCCCATATACTATTGAAGTCATTGTCCATCCATGTAGTAAGATTGGTCTAGATATCTTCTGTTTGTCCTCCTAGATCTACTTTTTACCCTTCTCCATCCTAATAGTGAGTATCAGTAGGCTCTTTTGCCTCCTAGCTCCCCCTAGGGTTTAGCCAATGAAGGATACCCTGAAGAGATGAAAGGGTGAAAAGAGTGAGGTGAAGGCTCTAATTAAGCCATGCAATTTTGTTTAAACGTGAACATTAACTTAAAAAAAACAATATTGAAACCTTTGACCTCCAAATCTTGACAATTTTTGATGATTAATTACTTGATATTTAAAGTTTTACTGCAGATAGTTTAATTTTAGAAGGTATACTTTTCTGAAAAAGCAGTTACAAAATTATTGTGGCTCCCTCCTTGCCCCATTACTGTAAGTAGGCTGTATCTCTCTGCAAAGAACAGAGTTCTTTCAGATGACATCTCCATACTGTCACCTGCTCCATGTTCCAATGACCATTCCTTCTCTTATCTCTTCAGGTTTAGGGATGGTGAGATCCTCAATAGTTACTAACCCCAGAGGTTCTGCCCTGCCCTTTTTTGGTTTACTTGAACATGTACATACTTTGTAAATAGTCCTTCTATTAAACTCTTATCTAATTATCCAATTTGTTCAATCCCTTTCCTGCTGGAATCATGATTGAGAAATCTTTAATCAAATATTCAATTACATTTTAAGAAAGATTATGCCATCATGTCAAATGATTATGCCTTTTTTGCTAAACATATAGCAAGCACATTAATGCTTAGGACGTAGTGAAGTGCTTAATTACTTCAGTGCTTATTGACTGTAGAGCTTTGAGGCTTTTAATTTAATTAAGATTTCAAAATAATACATGATCATATTTAGAGTTTATCATACTGTTTCTGTGGTGCTGGGTGAAAAATGATGGATCTTTCAAAAGGCATCTAGAAGACTCATTCTTCAAAATAAGTGTAGTTAATCACTGCGACATCATTTCATGAAGTCAGATTTCCATAGGGTTTAAGTCAAAATAGAGACATTATAAAAAAGATGTGTTCACATTTGCCCAATAATACTGAAACATACTATTATCAGTAATTGCTTTTATTGAAGCTGAACACCTGGCATTCTGGAAGACCCTAACATAAATCTATGATGGAGAACTCGCCGTTGTGGAAAAAATAAATGATCATCTAAACAAGTGGCTGAAGGAATGAGATATTATTTATTTAGAGATTATTTAATCCCCAACTATTATTCCTTGAGGTCTCAAGAAATTGAGTAAGCACACAGATTTCTGGGCCCTAGTAGTAATATTCTTTCTAGTACATTTCACCACTCTAAGGCATATAATGCCAATCAGTATGCATGCCTCTGTAGAATTGTTATAAATGGTATTTTTTTAAAGTTTTATACATTTAAATTGTAGGCAGTTGCTAAGCCACATTGAGACATGAGTCCTTAAAGAGAAAGCTCCTTATATATAAAAGGGATCACAAAACCATACGACCTCTTGGCTAAGGGAAGCCATGAACCCACTTCTAGCCCTGGCCCCAGACCCTTCCATGTGATACTCATATTCCCCCTTAATTTGCTTAGTGTTTGTTTGTCAGGCAAATATAGAGAATGCATCAGTGGATCCCAAGACCTGGGAATGGAGGAACCAATTGCATAAGGGGATCCTGGATCATTGAATGGATAGCTGAAGATAAGCCACCTATGCCAACTAGACTTAAACTGTGATTTGAGCCAAAAAAATTTATTATGTGAAGACACAAAACCTTGCATTTTCAATAAAATATCAACATGGTTTTAGGGGATCTTGTCAAGCCAATTCTCAAATTTATGTTAAAGACCAAAAGTCAAAAGTTGTTAATACTCCTTCAAAAAATTACCTACTTGAGGAAGGGAAGTATGCTCGACCAGTTATCAAGACTTACTATAAGTTGTTAATAGTTAAGAAAATTTGGCAGAGTTATTGGCACATGGATATGAAATTAGATTAACAAAACAGAATAGAGAGCTCAGTATATCTGACACAGCAGATGTATGCCTTTGCAGATCTCTATGGGGAAATTCAATCTTCCATAAATTGTACTGGAGCATTTGGTTATCCACATGGAAAAAATAAAATGTGACTTACGCCTTACCTTATACAAAATAATTTTGGAAGAAACATTTAAGAAGAAAATACAGGAGAATAGTACCTTAATACTCTTAAGGTAGGAATTCTTAATATTCATAGAGTGAAAATCATAAAGAAAAATATGGAAATATTTGATAATGTTAAAAGCTAAAACTTCTATTGATGACAATAGGTGATAAAAATATGAAAAGGTAAGACATAATATGGGAGCTGCCATTTGTAATGTGAATGAGTCTAAATGGAATAGCTTACAGTATAGAAAATTCCTAATATTTTAACCTAACAGCTTAATAGAAAATAAACAAAAGTCATGAACAGATAATTAAAAGAGAAGAAAACATGAATGGCCAATAAAAATATGGAAAGATGACCATATTAACACTTGGAGAAATGCAAAAGAAACTTCAGTAAAATATTGCACACCCACTAGATTTGCAAAAATATAAAAAGTCTGGCAATAATAAATGTTAGCAATGATGTAGAACAACATAAATTATGATACCCTGTTGTCGGGGAGTATAAATTTATCCAACCACTATGAAAAACATCTTAGCATTACTAGTAAAGTTCAATATATATATATATATATATATATACACACCCAATGACCCTCAAATTTCATTTTTATGTGCAAGCTCTAGAGAATAGATACTCTCATATATGAACTTCTGAGACATATACAAGAATATCCATAATGATATTAATAATAGCAAAAAAACTGGAAACAACTTAAAATTTTACCAATAAGCAGAATGAATCAAAACAAAATTTTAAGATACCAAGCAATGGAATATTACAGAGCAGTAAAATTGAATGAATTACAGATAAATGCATCCACATGGCTCAATTTCAAAATGTTATACTGACAACATGCAAATATAGAGAAACATTATATATGATCCTATTTATGAATGGGTATAGCATGAAAAGAAAAATAAAATGCTTTTGGGGGAATGTACATGTTTGACAAAACTATAAAAGAATGGTAAGGAAAAGATTATCCCAAAATTCAGGAAAGTGGCTTTGTATGGGGTTAGGTAGGGAATCTATACAGGGAACTCAAAGGGTCTAGCACAATGCTTCTTACACTATGTAGGCAGGCAGTCCTTCCATTACTATGCAAACAAATACCTATATAATAAGCCCTTTTATATGTATAATGCTATGCAATTATATGTGTAATCTTAAATGCATTATTTATCTCAGTTAAAAAAATAAAGAGAAAAAAGGATAAGAAACAAATTATATGCTACTGCTTTTCAAATTTAGCGAAAGGGAGCTATGGCGCTGTGAGTAGTTTTTGCGGGCGTCAGATAATTGAGCTGTTTGTCGACCGAAAGGGAGGCCCAGAAGTGAGGATGAGATGAAAATACAGACTCAAAATGAAATTACGGATAAAGC